>NC_135311.1:110738566-111368254 GCF_048772815.1 Callospermophilus lateralis | reverse complement strand
CAGCAGGAGCATCTCAGTTTCAAGGCCAGCCTCAGCAACTTAGTGAGACCCTGTCTCAAAAAACAAAAACAAAAAAGGTCTAGGGATATAGCTCGGTGGTAGAGCAACTCTGGGTTCAGTCCCCGGTACCACCAAACAATAGCAGTGACTCTTCAGCATGTGGCATGCTCAGCCATAACCAAATCCTGATCCCTGTTGTATCCCTAGCTCCAGGGCCACGTCTGGCACATCCCAGGACTGTTGCAGTTAGCGTGTGTTGAGTGATGACCGGATGCCAGCATTGTACCAGGTGTCAGCACTTTAAGGTCAACATTATTTTCCCAACAATTTTGTGAAGTAAGCAGTAGCATAATCCCAGTTCTAAAGAGGTGAAAAATGAGTGCTCAGAGCAGTTCAATGGCCTGTCCCAAGACACACAGCTATAGAGCCAGGATAAAAATCCAAGCACAGGGACTTCATTGCCTGAGGATATTTGTTGAATGAATGAATGCAAGGAAGGAAAGGAAGAAGGTGGGAGAGAAAGGGCCCGAGCAAGCTGGGGTGAAAGTCTGTGCTAGGTTGCTTGGGATCCACAGGTGGGGTGGATTGGTGCTGTTTGAGGGGAGGAGCATCATGGAGTGTTCCTAAAGGACATGGTGCTTGAACTTTTGTGCTAGATCCTTCTCTTTCCCACCTTCCCCAGGACATTCTCTCTGCAACTGTCCCATCTCTACTGCACCAGAGTTTTTCTTATTCTAAGTAGCTTATAAATATGCTAAAATATTTCAGAACCTCAAAAAATCCTATCTTTGCCCTGCTGCCCCCTCTGGCTATTGCCACATTTCTCTATTTCCCTTTATAGAAAAATTCCTAAAAATAATCTGTATTTTATGACTCCCAGTTTCTGTCCTGTTTTCTCTTAAATCCAATAGAATCAGAGTTTCACTCCCATAGGCTCTCATCAAGGTCAGCAGCAGTCCCTATGTAGCCACACCTTACCAGGCCTGCCACCATGTTTGACAGGATTGGACCCTGTGTCTTTGTCCAGACACACCCATCCCTTGGCTTATCGCACTCTGTCCTGGTTATTTCCTTCCTTCCCATCAACAGCTTCTTCTGCCTCCTGCAGCGGTACTTGTCATTTCCCCTGTGTTGATCCTTCAGATACACATTGGTCAGGGCACCCATGCTGCCTGTGATTGAATCCAGATGTGAAGTGCTCAGAGCCTCCCTGTTTTGGCTACCTGTGTCTGCCACCTCCTCTTTCACATAGCACTCATGGTGCTTTGGAGCATGGCTAGCCTTCCAAACATGCTTTCTCACTTCATCCTCGCCAGAGCCTGGGAATCATGTGTGTGGTGCCCATTGCACATGAGGAAGTTGAGAATCAGATTTTCCATCACTTGCCCAAGGTGTCACAGGTTGTCAGTGTCCTCTGTGAAAGATTCCGACTCCAGATCTGACATTCTTTCCATTTACAACCCATTGTTTGGCCCTAATCCTCAAATTCAGCCCTTCTGAGCGAGGTGGGATAGTGGAAGTTGGGTTCTAGTCTTACCATCTGGATTTCCTCTTGAGAGTGTGTGGTTTACACTCTTCACCCCCAGGGCTTGGTAATCACGTTGGCAACACAATGGGTGCTCTTACTGGTTGAAAGGCTAAGTCTCCCAAAATGAAAGGCCAGCTGTAGAGTAGGAGAAGAACAAGGGCCAGTGATCTGATCAGACATCTGTGGGGCCTCCTGGCATTTGGAGTGTGAGTGCCTTAGAGAAACTTAACTATTCAGGCCTGAGGGAGTTGGCGACCATTAATCTTGGTGGTTTTGACCGCTGACTGCCCCAGAGGTCCCAGACTGCTGTATGACTCAGAATCCCCAACACTCCCCCTATTCTTCTCTCACTGGGACAGTCAGGAGGCCATTTCTGAGGCATTTTAATTTGGTAATAATTGACATGGCCCAGTGTGCCCAGAGATGCTTTTTAAAGGAGGAGGGGTTGATTAGCACTTACCATCCCTGTTCCATGGGCTTGCACTGCCATGGGAAGAGTAATACGCCACTTGCCCTGCTGGGTTCAGGCTTCCCACACCCCAGCTGGCCAGCATTCTCTCCTCTCCATCTTGGGTAACCTGATCCTAGAAGCCTTGAGCTGTCCTACAGCCCTTCTTCAAGCATCTTGCAAGAGCTGAGGTGCACACTACAGAAAAGGAAGTTGTAGCCAAAGGTTTTTCTGTTGTGCATGTAGTTCTACTGTTAGAAAGGGCAGCTGCCATCCATCCTCCAACTTCTTTTTGAAACTTTCTGGAATTCAGAAAGACCACAGGAACTTACAGTACAAAGGTGAACAAAGGTGAACAAGTAAACAGTGGGGGGTGAGGAGACAGGCATAAAGAGATTCAAAGTGCCACACCCTTATGTACATACTTCCAAAGAGCAGGGTGAGGCTTTCTTGACCCTCTACTCATCTCTGGCCATGCCAACTGCTCCTGTGCTAGCACTGGGCACTGTTCCATCCATCCCCTGTGATCACACTGCTGATAATGTCATGTGAGTAGCTTCTGCACTGGTGCTAAAGAGGAGCTGGTGCACATGCAACCTTCCCCTCCCATGAAGGAGCATGATCTTGGTAAGGTCCTTTATCTTTCTGAAACTCATGTAAATTAATAATGCATAGCATCCACTTAAGCAATCTAGAATGTTATAGTCACTGCCTGGTCGCAGAAGCTTCCAGTAAATTCAGTAAATGCACTGAGGTTATATTTCATTTCCAAAGCACAGTTGTTTACATAAGAAAATACTGTTTCTCTCCTGTTAAAACTTTTGACTTTCTTTTTCTTTTGCCTATCAAATAAAGTCCCAGGTTGTCACTCAACATTTACATTTGCATTTCAGGTTTTGAATGTTAGTGAAGGCTTAAAAATGTAGATTTCTAGGGGTTGGAGTTGTAGCTCAGTGGTAGAGTGGTTGCTTAGCACTTGTGAAGCATTAGGTTTGATCCTTAGCACCACATAAAAATAAATAAATGAAATAAAGATATTTGTTCTACAACTAAAAATAAATTTTAAAAAGTAGATTTCTAAAAAATTGACATGGATGCAGATGAGTTTGTCTCTATTCAATGAGCAATTGCTTATGTAGGGCCCTGGACTAGCCCCCCAGGAGTGAATCAGATGTGACACTCCACAGGCAGTAGCATCAAATTTCTGGCTGTCCAAGACAAGTACCACCCCTGACACCCACCCTCCAGTCCCTGCAGGGTGCAGTGCTGAAGGTCGACTTGCCATCAAGTCCAGCCAAACAGAGTAGCTGGGCACCAGAGAGTTGGCAGAGGGCCCAAGGGTGGGGGCGGATGGGAGTAGGACTCAAAACTGGCAGCCAGCCAGGCTCACTCAGGTGCCCCAGCAGAAAGGACCTCTAACCCTAGCAGTCACTGAGCCCTTTCACTGAAGATGTCCTGGTGGTCTCTAGACTGTAGGGCCAAGCCTTGGTGGAGGGTGATGACTCTAGCCCATAAGGCTAGACTAAAGCCCCATTGAACACATAAGGACATTGAAATCCAGTGGTGTTGAGTGGCACGACTGTAGTCACATGGCAGCAAGGCTAGCGCTGGAACACAGTCTTCTGAAAAGTATTCCACTGTCTGTAGCTTATGGCTTCCTGAGATGACTTGGCCTGCATTTTGGAGTGCAGGGTCTGTCAGGGCCATTTCCTCAGACAGTTCCTCAGATAGTTACGGGAATCTTCTGTATGTCTCTATGCACGGTGCTGGGGAGAGGGATGTTAAGTCAGACTCTGGTCCCAGGAATTTACAGTATGGTGAGGGAAGGGTGCCCTCCCTGTGGCCGTTGCAGGTGGAGGTGAGTGTGTGATGTGGAGAAGCACTTGGCCCATTCAGCAGGTCAGGGAATACCTGAGTATAGCTGGAACGTACCAGGAGGAAGAGGATAAGGAATAATTACAGGCAGAGAACAGAAGACCATCCATTACTAGAAGTTGGTCAGGGATTAGATCAGTAGCCCACATTTATTGTGTCTATATCCAAGCTACTGTGGGTAACCACTGATACCACTGGGGGTATCGTAGTGTGGTTCACAGGGTAAAAGCAGAGGAAGCTGGACATGTGGGGACATATCAGAAAGGTGGGAAGGGCAGCGCCTCTGGCCATGGAAGTCTGAGCAGCCCTCCACCCCCAATCTTGGAGCCTTGAGAAGGTTCTCATTTCCTTGGTATCAGGCTTATTACAAAGAATCTGTGTGGAACCAAGTATGTTCCTTCTACAGATTCCATCAAGAGACCTTGCTTATTGATCCATCTGTTCCCTTAGGGATTTGGGGTTTTTCCACCACTGAAGCCTTAGTGTGGAAAAGGGCCTGAAGTGCCGATTGTAGGGAAGAAAGCTTTATTCAAGGTTTAGCCCCTGCAGCTCTTCATGAGTTAATAACCCAGTGACTGTTCAGTGCCTGGCAGGCAGTGACTTTCCTCCTCTCCCTACAGGCCTGCTGAGTTAGCCACCAAGTACGCCAACTTTTCAGAGGGAGCCTGCAAGCCGGGCTATGCTTCAGCCCTGATGACCGCCATCTTCCCCCGGTAAGTGCTCTCTTTCTTCTGCTGCCTAGACAGCCTGTCCCCACACAGTAGCTCATGTTCTCCAGAGGAAACAAGATTCTGCTCTCACTTCCCTCGTGTGTCCAGCAGTCTCCAGTGTCTGGAAAGGACTGAACCCCACTCTGTGCCTTGCTGTGCCTCACCCCACTCTGCACTCAGCAGTGCAGCTTGTTTCAGGGAGAGGGGGGAGGGAACGGAACCTACAGGGTCACTCACAGAAGTCAGGCATCCCGAGCAGCCAGGCAGTGCTGCCAAATGGAGATCCACGCTTACTCTTAGTATCAGTGGCTAAAGCTGGGACCCACTAGCTGGCCAAATAAAGTAGGGAACAAAGTTAATTTCTGAGACTGTCCAAGTTTTGGACACCTTCCCTCTTGGTCCATTTGCATTCTGGACCTTCTGATTTCCTTGGTATTGGGCTTCCTGAAGGAATCTGTGCGTCATCCAGGGAGTTTCTTGTACCAAATGCCACTATCAGGCCTTGCTTACATTCCAACCTTCTTTTTTTCCTGAAGGCCTTGGCATGGAAAAGGGACTGTAAAAGCTAGGATTGTCTTGTCTTGTCCAGAGTGCCTTGAGACTGTCACGGTCATTTAGTTCCTTCAGAAAGTAGTGGGAGCTCTGACTCGCAGGAGGGGCTCCTCAGGACCCTCCAGGCACTGAGATGTAGCATTTGGACCACCAGAGGGGTCCTGGGAGTGACTCCGCTCACTGGAGGAGGAACCCTTGCCTCCCATCCTTTGAAGGGTGAGGTTAGCGCACACAGTGTGCTTGCCAGGGAATGCTGAGCAAGTGCTGCCCCAAAGTAAGTCCAGTATACCTTCTCTTGTAAGCTCCCTCTCTTGTCCAGTTTGAGTAATTCCAGCTTAGCTCCTGGTATAAAGCAGAAGCTGTACTGCCGAGTACTCTGCCTGGGATCTACCTTCTGAATTGACTCCAAATACTCTGTTTTCTCCAGCTATTTATTGAGCACCTCTGAAATGTCTGACATTGTTTCTATATTCTGTACTTTTGGAAGCCTTCATAACTGTGTCCCCCGGCCCAGATATCTGTGAGTTTTCCTTAACCTGTAAATAGATTTCTTCTATTTTTCCTAATTGAAAGTAATACAAGCGTGTGGGAAGAAAACTCAAATAATACCAAAGGATCTATACTGTCCCCCAGACCCTTCCCCAGAGACAGCCAGTATTAACATAATTGGGAACATACTGGATTTATTTTTCTGTACCTTGATTTTTACTGCTAAAAATATGATAGAGATTATCGTATGGCTAATGGATAATTAGCCATACATGCTCCAGAGAGCATGTATGGCTACATCTCTCTTTTTTTCTTTTTCTTTTTTTATTTTTGGTGCTAGGAATCGAACCCAGGGCCTTGCACATGCAAAGCACATGCTCTACCACTGAGCTACACTCCAGCCCCCTTCATGTCATTTTTTAAATGATTATATAATCTACAATTGCATGGATGTATCAATTTTATTAAAAGTAAGGTTTACTGAATTTTAATTTATATATAGTAAAATTCACCCTTTAGTGTAGTTCCATAACTAGTTCCATTGATAAATGCATACTTTATATAATTACCACAACAGTTAAGTTCTCCAGGCCCCTTTGTGGTTTATCCCTCCCCTGCCTCCAGTCCCTGGCAACCACTGATCTATTTCCTGTCCCTGTAGTGTTCATATAGTATGTAACATTTTGAGTTAGCTTCTTTCTTTTAGTATAATGCATTGCTAATTCAAACATGTGCTGTGTGTTCCTTGTTTGTTCTCTTTTATGGCTGAATAGTATTTCATTATGTGACTGTCACACAGTCTGTCTACTGAAAGGACAAAAGACATGCAGGTTAATTATAATTTTGGGCAATCATAAAGCCACTATAAATATAATAGTACAGGTCTTTGTGTAAAATGTATTTTTTAAGGAAATTTCTAGGAGTGTGATGGCTGGTTCCTATGTTAAATGTATGACTAATAAGAAACTGCCCAACTGTTTTCCAAAGTGATTTCAATGCTTTGTTCTCCCACCAGCTGTGAAAGAGTGTTCTAGTGTCCCTGCGTCCTTGCCCTCAGTGTTTTTGCCTTTCACTATTTCTAGTGAGTTTATAGTGATTATCTCACTGTGGCTTTAATTTGCATCTTACTATTGACTGAAAATATCAAGGATCTTTTCATGTTATTATTTTCTTTATGGAACTGTCTTTTCTATCTGTTGCTGATTTTTAGTTGGGTTGGGTGTTTGTCTTATTGAATTCTAAGGGTTTTAAATATTTTGGATAGTAGCCCTTTGTAAGACAAGTGATTTTCAAGTATTTTCTTGTCTTTTTTTTTTTCATTCTCTTAACCTGTCTTTCACAGAGCATAAGTTTTAATCTTGATAAAGTTTAATACATCATTTGTTGATTGATTGTATATCCTCTTCTGAAAAGTGTCTGTTCAGGTGCTTGGCCCATTTGTTGATTGGATTATTTGTCTTTTTGGTACTTACATTTTTGAGTTCTTTATATACCGTAGAGATTAGTGCTCTATCTGATGTGTGAGGGGTAAAAGTTTGCTCCCAGGATGTAGGCTCTCTGTTCACCTCACAGATTGTTTCTTTTGCTGAGAAGAAACTTTTAGTTTGATTTCATCCCATTTATTGATTCTTGGTTTTAATTCTTGCTCTGTAGGAGTCTTATTAAGGAAGTGGGGCCTAATCCCACATGATGAAGATTAGGGCCTACTTTTTCTTCTATTAGACGCAGAGACTCTGGTTTAATTCCTAGGTCCTTGATCCATTTTGATTTAAGTTTTGTGCATGGTGAGAGATAGGGGTTTAATTTCATTTTGTTGCATATGGATTTCCAGTTTTCCCAGCACCATTTGTTGAAGATGCTATCTTTTCTTCAGTGCATGTTTTTGTCCCCTTTGTCTAATATAAGATAATTGTAATTTTGTGGGTTAGTCTCTGTGTCCTCTATTGTGTACCATTTGTCTACCAGTCTGTTTTGGTGCCCAATACCATGCTGTTTTTGTTACTATTGCTCTGTAGTATAGTTTAAGGTCTGGTATAGTGATGTGACCTGCTTCACTCTTCCTGCTAAGGATTGCTTTAGCTATTCTGGGTCTCTTATTTTTCTAGATGAATTTCATGATTACTTTTTCTATTTCTATGAAGAATGTCATTGGGATTTTGATTGGAATTGTATTAAATCTGCATAGTGCTTTTGGTAGTATGGTCATTTTTATAATATTAATTCTGCCTAATCAAGAGCAAGGTAGATCTTTTCATCTTCTAATGTCTTCTTTGATTTCTCTCTTTAGGGTTCTGTAGTTTTCATTGTATAGATCTTTCACCTCTTATGTTGATTCCCAAGTATCTTTTTTTTTTTTTTTTGAGGTTATTGTGAATGGGGTAGTTTTCCTCATTTCCTTCTCAGAGGATTTGTCACTGATATACAAAAATGCCTTTGATTTATGGGTGTTGATTTTATATCCTGCTACTTTGCTGAATTCATTTACTAGTTCTAGAAGTTTTCTGGTGGAGTTTAGGAAGAGAGGTGGAAGGGAAAGGGAGGGGGCAGGGGATTAGCAAGGATGGTGGAATGTGATGGACATCATTATCCAACATACATGTATGAAGACACGAATTGGGTGTCAACATACTTTATATACAAAGAGAGATATGAAAAATTGTGGTATATATGTGTAATAAGAATTGTAATGCAAAAAAAGTACATGTATAAAGACATGAATTGGCATGAACATACTTTATATTCAAAGATATAAAAAATTATGCTCTATATGTGTAATAAGAATTGTAATGCATTCCGCTGTCGTATTTAAAAAAATAAAATCAATTTTAAAAAGTTTAATATATCAGTTTTTTAGTGGATTGTGTTTTGAATGTTGTATCTAAGAAATCTTTCCCCAATTCAAGGTCAAAGGATTTTTGTTTTCTTCTGGAATTTTTGTAGGTTTAGCTCTGACTTTAAGGGCTATGACCTATTTTGTGTGAATTTTTCTATCTAGTAAAATGTAAGGAGTTCCCTTTTTGCATATTAATGTTCAAGTGTTCCAGAACCCTGTATTGAAGACTGTCCTTTCCCCATTGAATTACCTTGGCACATTTGTTGAAATGGGTTGAACATTCGTGTGTGGGTACTCCATTGTTCTGTGCCCATCCCTGCACCAGTATCATGCAGAACATGTACAGTCACGTCTTTTGTTACTGAAGACAAAAGTCTTATTTCTTCCTTTCCTATCCAGAGACTCTTCTTTTTTCTTACCCTAATGCACCGGGCAGACTCCAGTGTAGTATTGAATGGACATGACTGGTTACATCATTGGCTGTTGGTGGTTAATTCACCCTCAGCCCCGCACCCATCCCTGGAAATTAGGCCTAGCATTGGTATTTCTTCTTTCTTACCCTGAATCCATCTGATTAGAGGGTTATTGTTTTAGATTCCTGGGAATGTGTGTGTAATCAGAATATACTTTGTCTGATTTTAATACTTTCAAAATGATTGAGATCTGAGTGTTAAGGGATAAAATATGGTCTGTCCTGGTGTACTAGAGAAGAAAGTATTTCTGCTCTTAGATACACCACAGTGTGAATCTTCTTAATCCTACTTAATGTAGTACTTAGTACTACTGTATACTTAAAAATAGTTCAGATAGTAAATTTTACTTTTACATGTATTTTGTCATCATTTTAAATTTAAGGTTTTTTTTTTTCCCTGTGTGTGTGTGTGTTTGTGTGTGTGTGTACACACCAGGTGTTGAACCCAGAGGGGATTTACCACCAAACCACATCCCTAGTCTTTTTTTGTGTTTGTGTGTATGGTGCTGGGGATTGAACCCAGGGCCTTGTGCATACAAGGCAAGCACTCTACCAACTGAGCTATATCCCCAGCCCCCTAGTCCTTTTTATATTTTATTTAGAGACAGAGTCTTGCTAAGTTACTTAAGACCTCACTGAGTTGCTGAGGCGGGTCTTGAACTTGTGCTCCTCCTACCTTATCCTCCCAAGTCACTGGGATTATAGGTATGTGTCACTGCACCTGTCCCATTTCACTTTTTTATATTCATGTTTTCTTCTGTTTTCTTGACCCCATGGAACAATACTTGTCTTCTGATTCCATCGTGTCATTGAGTTGGTTTCTATTGATGGATTTTTCTCCCTCTGGTTATGACCTATATTTTTCTATTCTTTATGCCTGGTATTTTTATTTGCTTTCAGATATGTAAACTTTACATTTTCCTGTGCTAAATTTTGTATTCCTTTAAATAGTGCTAGATTTTGGTTGGGCATGTAGTTAAGTTACTTGGAATTGGGGATAGCCCTTTAAAGTTTGCTTTTGATGTTGCTAGGGCAGGTCTTGAGCAGCTTTTTGTCCAGGGCTAATGTTTCCCCTTTCCTAATGCAGTGCCCTCTGAGAACACTGCTCAGTGCCTCCTGTGTCATCAGGGTTCCACTCTGGCTGATTCATTTCCACTCTGGTTTGTATGAACACAAACAGCCTAGAGGACTCTGTGGACACCAGGAATTGTTGACGTACTGTGGTCCTGGCTCCCTGTGGTTCTTTCCTCAGCCTCCAGGCTTCTTCTCAGACATTCACAGATTAGTACTTGGCCAAAGATTTGAGGAGACCCCTTTAAAGATCTCCATAGCTTTCTGTGTCATTTGCTCTCTTCTAAACGTTGATCTGTTCTCAACTCATAAAGACCACTGAGCTCTGGTTATATTCCCCGTCCATATATGTTGGACACTGTCCCCAGGCAGTAAGCTAAGCAGTTATGGGGCTCACCTCATTTGTTCCCTCTTTTGGGGGCAGTTCTGTACTGTTATCCAAAGCCTGAAAACCCACCGTTCCCCATGTCTGACTGGTTTTCTAGATGTCTAAGGTACGAAGACAAATCCTGTTTCTTCTGTTCCATGATGGTCAGAAGCACAAGTCCTCTGATCCTCATTCATGAGGTACATGATGTCTCCTAGTCTAGTCAGTCTGATCTAGGCAATTTCCCAACTTTACTATTACATTACTACTAGAAATATCGCTTCAGTGAATAATTATATTTTTACATCATTTCCCACATATGCAGATTATCTAGAATAAAGTGATATTTCTGGGTCACAAGTTATAGGCATTTTAATTTTGAAAGTTATTGGTGGTTGTCCTCCATGGCAGTTTTTGAGTGTACCTATATACACAGTTTATGATAGTGCCTTTCTCTTGTCTTGTTTTATCTTCGCAGTTTTTTTGTTTATATTTAAATTATTAATCCATCAGGGTTTGTTTGTTTGTTTGTTATTTTTTTCATATGAGTAACTAGTATTTCATAACATTTTTGACCAAGAAAACACTTAAATAAATTCAAGATTTTTATTTATGTAGCATCAGTACTTTGACAGAAAAGGTTCTGGTGCATCTATTTTGACATGACCTTAAAACAAACAAACAAACAATTAAATCTTTATTTATTACCAAATGCTGTGTGAAGCAGTCATTCTCTTCCCAAGCCCTAGTCTTCTGAGCCCATCTAGTCACCGACTCTCACACTGGACCTGGACTGGGGAATAGGCACTTTAAGTGGGGGGTGCTGACATGCCAGCTTGTCCTGCCTGTCTGAGAAGCCAGCCTGCTCCTTCTCAGACCTTTGTGCTGTCTGCTGACAAGTCCTCTTTCCCTCCCTTGTGCCTTGCTTGCTTCCTGTGTGGGAGAGATGGGGAGGGAATGGCAGCAGGGTCCAAAGGATTTATCGTGCATCTGCCCTGCTCCAAGCTTTGGATTAGGGATTTTTATCTTGTTGATCTCCATGGAGTGGAAAGTCTCCCCTTACTCCCTCTTGCACTCCCGTGCACATGTACCCACTTTCCTCATGCTGTACCACCGCAGTACCTCACATATCACTGGTATTATAATTATTTACTGGTGTATCTTCCTCCACGGTAGGCCATGTACCTCTTAGCATGGAGCGCGATGGTCTGCCAACATCTAGAAGAGCAAGAGCCTTCAGCACTAAGTAGACACTTCATATTTGTTTTGTGAATGGATATTACTTTCTGCCCTCTGGATATTAAGAGTCTGAGGGTTTGAAAATGTTGATAAGATACTTTGAGTGACAGCTAAGGAAGAAAAATAATTATTATGACATATTCTAATACATGCTACATTGGAAAGAGATGAGGTTTGGAGATAGAAAGTATTCATAGCTTTCTTACATTACAGGCTATGCAATCTTGGGAAAGTGTGAGCATTACTTAACTCATTAGTTAAGAAAATGAAATGTGATGATTTATCTTGGAGCCATAAATGTTATTAGATCATTGCAGCAGAATTTAATGTTAGACACATAACAAGTGAATTGTTTTCTCAGTGACTTTCATTATGGTTAGATAAGGTGTTTGGATTTTTTTTTTTTTTAAGAAAGAAATACAGATACCAGAGTAGATCATAGTAAATACTTTAAATGTTGGCTTAAAGAAGAACTGTAATTCATTTGAATATAATTATTCAGAACCTTAATTGACACTCTCCATTTTCCTAACAATACTTTGCTTCCTACATTTGAGGGTTATTTTGTGCTTTGGTGAAAGTATCATGCCTTTTAGATGGTAACCAGTAGGCCTATGCAAAATGGGTGGCATCTTCAGGCAAAGCCTGTGACCACCAGTTTTGGCAGAAGGCAGAGCTGTAACCCATGCTGTGGACACACTGCAGAGCAACATCAGCAGCAGCCAGTGATAGCTAACATCATTTATTGGAGGCTTACTTTGTATCAGGTCCTATGCTGGTAAGAGTTTTTCCTCTCTCTTCTGTTTTAATCCTCTTATCAATTATAAGAGAAACGGAGTCTAGTGTATAAATATGAGGAAATGGAGACACAGAAGTCGAGCAGTTTGCCTGAGGTCATACAGGAAGTAATGAAACCAACTTTTGAACCCAAACATTTGACCACAGAGCACATTCTACCCCCTTTCACAGCTGCTGTTTCATGGGCGGGTGGCTAGTGGCCAGAGTACAGCCTGGTGGTGGCTGATGAGGTGCTGGTGTAGAAATTGCCGCCTTACCCAGCTCTACAGAGGAAAACCACACTTCTCCTGAGACACACTTTGATTTAAGAAGACTGGTGGGTGTGGTGTACATCTGTGATTCTCATACTGTTAAGGAATCACTGCCATGGTCCAAGCTGGCTGTGTTCCTGAGAGTGCAAGGATGGCTGCCGAAACCTTGCACAGCTCTCTGAGGCAGGAAGTCTGGAGCGCTGACACAGTCCCAGCTGCCTATTTTGGGACCCTTGCGTGAGAAGATGCAGGAGGCCTACTGCACTGCCTGGGGGCTTTGAAAGCTGTGGGCTCTTGGCCAGGTTAGCTGGGTAGCTGGTATCCCCACATTCCAAAGCCCTCCCCTCTCTGCCCTTCAGAGAAGAATCCTGGGATTTTTATTACTACAACACCAAGGAAGTGTGGTAAGACTGAGAGGCATCCTAGCTAAGCTTTGTCCCATACCAAAAATTGCAGGGGAAAGTAGAGCACGGTCCCTTCCTCCACTTCTGCAGAATCACTGTCCTTCCAGACTGGGAGCAAGATGGACACAGCCCCTTCCTTGCCAGGAGGAGTGTGATAAAGACAGGCTGAGATTGCCTTCTCTACTTCCTCTTATCCCTCTAATTCTGAATCTGTGTGATCTAGCCTGTGCTCCTACCCTTCCCCTCTTTTAAGTACTCTTGTCCAGATCAAGAAAAAATACTTCCTAATAAAGGCAGGGGGTAGATAAACCTTTTTTGATGGTCTTCCTCCACTATGAAACACTGTATTCTCTTCAGTTCTTTGTCCACACACCCTCCTGACTTTTCGATGATTCCTTCTCAGTCTCTACTGCAGGCAACCTGCTCCTGTGCTTATCTTAGATACTGGTGTCCACCAGCGTCCATATGGCCCTCCTCTCCTCTGGCTTCACCACTTTGTTTAACACATGCGCTGACAACTCTCAACCTTGTTTCTCTGCTGATCTCTAACCTACTTGGGTGACTCAAAAGTATCTCAAACTCAATGTCCCCTGAGTATTCAATACTTTGAATCAATCCATGTTATTTCAATAACAGGTCCACTCTCACCTGAACCAGAAATATGGGAGCTAGTTTTTCTCCTTCCCCTCTCAACTGAATATCCAAGCAGCATTGAATCCCGAGGTTGGAAGATCAGTTTAGCTCCTTCCTCTGAGCCCCAATCCTCCAACCTCATCCACTCCTCAGGATCCTGAATCTTCATTCTCTTCACTGGCTCCTTATAGTACTACTTAATCATACTCAGGTTTCCCCATCCCTTGAAGATTGTCACATCAACTACCTGCTATTATGCTGTACACTTAATAATAAGAGCTTCCAGTTATCAGGGCAGTTGTGTGCTGTGGAGTCACTCATTCAATGAAGTGCCAGACATTTTCCTAGTGCTGGACCTTCAGCATGTCTAATATGCCTAAAATCTTTCCCCTCAGAGATCATACGTCCTACTGCAGTCACAGAGAACCTATGCATAAATGTCACATGGTTGTTGGAACTCTTACTATGTGTCAGCCACTCTGATAAACGCTGTGTATTCATGACCTGTCAGCCTTTACAACAGCCCTGTGCAATAAGTGTAGATGAGAAAGCTGTAACTCGCTTGAGGACACAGTGGCACAGAGTCAGTACTCACCAACCCCACCTGCTGTGCTGAATCATGGCTCTCAACCATGCGCCTACAGAGGAATGCAGATTCCTTTTGTTCAGAGGGTATATTAAATATTTTTGGGTAGGTAATCCCTGCAGTAAAATCCCTGGGTACTAGGAAGAGCAGGAGTGTTCAGTAACCAGAGCTTCTCTGCAGAGTGTGCAAGGGTAGCCTGCAATGGGCTGGCAGACTAAATGCCTGTCCTTGACCTGGAGTCCAGCCTGAAGCTACAGGATTTCTATCTGAGTCCAGTTAGTTTCTCTGCCATCACCCCCTGCGCCATATGTTCCTTAGCATCACACCTGACCTCTATTTTCTGTTTTTAAACTAATTCTTTATCTTTGTCTTTACCCCTTCAAGGAACTCAGCACCCTCATACCCTAAACTGTACACCTCATCTCTTTCCTCTTCATTCTCTTCCAACCCTCATAGGTGGGACTATAGTGGATGCCCAAAAGTTGGTTTTCTTTAGAAAAATCTCCTTCCACGATGCTTTGAACAGGTGAATACTGTCGACCCACCTGTGGAGATTTCCCAGGTTAAGTCGTTATGTGCTGTAAGAGAAGTTCTGGGCTTCTGACTCTTCCTGATGGTATCAGAGTGCATCTTTTCTCCTGCCCCAGGTCAGGACCTGAGGAGTTTTGTCTCATCCTCCTCTGATTTCTTCTGAGGGTGAGGCCAGGCTGAAGCCTCAGTAGAATGTCCCACCCAGGGCATCTGTTGTGTGCTATGGAATCAAAAGCGATGCACACTGGTCTGCAACAAGATATTTGAGAAACTGAGAATAAGATTTGGAAACTAACAATTAGAGTAAGTTTATGTTGGTGAATTTAATACTTTAAAAATGGGGCTTCATATTTTATATGTGTGCTTATTTTTCTAGTGATTTCCTTTTTATTTTATTTTATACAGTTATTGTTCTGTGGCAGAATTGAAACTTAAAAAGCAAAACTAACTGGTCCTTCACATATGGTTGAGAAGCATTGAGCCACAGTGGAAAGAGCAGGGCTGGCTGGGCTTCACCTCTCTGAGCCTCCTTTTTCCATCTGGCTGATTACCCCAGGGTGAAGGGGACAGTGCTTTGAGTCACATATGTATCCAGGCATATGTGCCCAGGAGTGGTGAAGACAGAGGAGACCCCTAAGCCAGAGGATTGATGAGAGGCTGGCTGGTGAAGGAGATGTCTGAGCTATCCCAGGAAGCTGGAGCTTCTGTAGCAAGACCAGGCACCCTGGTGAAGGCCGCTTCTTCCCTTGAGACTAAGCCCAGGGCTCCCCTTGGCTAGAGAGCAGGAATCCTGAAGGTGCTCGGAAGCGCAGTCCCTGGGGAGAGCAGGCAGCCAGGCTGCATTCCTGTGGTATTTGAGGATTGATCTTGTCAGATTAGCAGCTTTGCTTTTCTTGGTTCAGGTACAAGATCCCCACGTGGGGAGCTGTGCTTCTTGAGAAGAGCAAAAGCTGATGAAAGCTTAGAACGTGAGGCTCCAGGCCAGCCCTGTACCAGTTCCTCGATGAGAGGGAGGCCCCAGGTATCAGCTCCACCTACACAAAGTCCCAGGGGTGAGGCAGCAGCTGGGCAGAGAACAGGATGCTGGCACCTTTGGGTTATTGTCCTGCTTTTCCTTCTCTTGTCTGTCCTCAGAGAGGTAGGTCACTGTATGACTAGCCTTTCATGAATAAATAGCAGAAGCTGGCAGGGAGGAGCATGACTGAGGCCTCACCTCTCCCAGCCCGTGCCCATCCTCTGTCATGGGAGCTCTCGACTCTCTGCCCCAGTGCATGTGGAGTCCAGACCTGGGCAAATGAGGTAGCCAGGGACCTCCTGGCGAGGGAATTATACTCCTCACCAGTGCAGCAGCATGAAGGCAGGCCTATTTGTTGAAAGTAGGCTATGGCATCTCTGGGCCTCTGGTGTTAGGACAGACCCATCCTCCCCTCAGGTTCTCCAAGGGCTTAGATTGGGTTTTCAGCAGCTGGCTAACTGGAGACCATGCGCTGCAGCATCTTCACTCTGCTGCTCAGCCCTCCAGATAGTGTGTGTGGGTCCAGGGCCAGCTGCAGAGCTTGTTCCAAAAAAGTAACACCCAAAGGGGGCAAGACTGTTAAATGGGCAAGGCATGTGCTTGGGAACTGGGCTCAGAAACCAACTCTGTGGGGCCTAATTGGGGCTGGCTTGGTACCTGCTGTCCCCATTGGCAGTGCCTCCTTGTGTCTGAGGTGTCTGATCCATGAGCTTCTATCCTGGTAAAAAGGGCTGTCTCCACCTCATTCTCCATCTCCCCCATGCATCCTCATGCACACCCCCAGGATCAACAAAAGAAGTTAAGCACAGGACTTTCCTCAGCTTTCTTTATCCTTAGGATGCTTTTGACCTTTTGATCTTTTTGACCTTAGGATGCCTGTGCTCCTGTACCTCTTCCTTGCTGCCCAAAGGCTGCTGCATGCACAGGTGCCCCTGATATCCACATCCCTTTTCCCAGTGGGCTTCTCCCCACTCCTCCCCTACCCCTGAGGGATGACACAGGGTTGGAGTAGATTCTGTGAGCCCATTTGATTCCCCTGAGGAAAAGAGTCCCTCTTCAGAAACAGCGGCCTTTATTTAACATGGTCATCAACTGCCTTTGTTGGAGCCATTTCTTGTCACCTTGAGTTCTGGGATAGAATTTTAAAAAGTGCAAGAGACAGCAGGACAGAGTGCAGCAAACTGTGCTTGGTGTGGGTGGTGGGAGTTGAGGAAGGCTGCTCGTCTAGGAGATTGTCTGTCCAGTGGGCTCCAGCAAAGTCTCTGGCCCTCAAAGATACACTGCTTGGCTGTCACTCTGATTATTGGTAGAAAACATGGGGTTCAAGGGCTGCAGGCCATCCATCGAGAGCTGTCAGCACAGCCCCAGCTGCACATAGGGTACAGGTGCAGAAGGAAGGGGTGAGCCTGGCTCCATCCATCTCTGTTTCGGGCCACACACTCAGGGACTCCACAGAGGAGAATTTGCTAAAGGAAGGACCAAATGTTCTCTGGTATACAGCTGCACCCCAGGGCCCGCTTTTGTGGATGGCAGGTCTTCCCGTTTTGCAGATGAGTCCTTTTCAGGGTGAGACTTGGAAGCTGGATGCACCAAAAAAAAGGTAACCTAGGGGCCTGGGCTACACAGGTTATAGCCACAAACTGGAGGGCGGCCTGTTTTTTCCCCAAGCCATGACTGAACTGATTCCTGGCTACATTTCAGATCTTTTCTGCGGGTGGGCCTGACTTTCAGGAAGCAGGGAGCTTTGTAGCTGGGCAGAAGTGGTCTGGCCATGCTCAGACTGTCATTTCTTGGCACTGAAATGAGAGCTGTCAGGGTAGGTGGAGAAAGAAATCTTTGCCCCCTGACTTCACCACTGGGTCATTGATCCTTGTGGTTGGAGCCATGCCAGTGCCTATGCCAGGCTCACAGCATCTCATTTATGCTGTCTTAGCAAAAACCAAGGCAACTGGGTTCTCCCTTCTCCAGTCCATGCAAGTAAGAAGAGCTTAGGCATTAGGGTGAGGAAGACCTGGATTTCAATCCCAACTTCTTCTCTTGGCTAGCTGTGCAGCCCTGGGCTAGTTACTTAGTCATGCTGAGCTTCACCCTCCTCATCTGCAAAACGGGAATAGCGGTTGCTACCTCCCAGGCAGCTGTGGGGTTGCATGAGACCCTGTCCATGAGGTGTGTGGCCTGCACTCAGTGCTTAGTCAGGGCAAGAAAGTGTAGTTGTTCTTCTGTCCTTTCACTCTACCCACCGTGACTCCAGAGACACCTCTGGTAATGCATCTTGCCTGGCAGCTGTCAGGACTTGCGTAGATTGTGCGTATAAACCCAGGTGATTGACATTTGTTGATAAAGGAATGCCACATGTATCAGGAAGTGTGGCTGTTGTCAACTCCAGCCACACAGGATGCAACTGATAACTTATAATTTAGTAAAAAAATAAAATGAAATAAGACTGAGTTGTCAGAGCAGAGCATCCAGGAATGGATGTCTCTTAGTACCTAACCCCAAGGGGCATTGCCCTGAAAACCAGTTTTTGACATCTGCATGCCACACATGCTGTTCCCCAGCCAGGAGTGCTTCCCTCCATCTTGGCCTTAACTTATTTCAGCGAGCAGCTTGGCCATCTCTGGCACCAAGCACTGCAGTCTCTGCTCACAGAACTGCTTGTGGCAAGCTTCTCCCCTCATCAGGGGCCTGAAGAAGGCAAGCACTGAGCTTGGTTGATGCCACGTGCATGTGCCTTCTGGAGTGTCCCTCCTCACCTTCACCACCCTTAGAAAACTCAGTTTCACCTCCTCTACAAATCTTTCCCCAGCCTGGGTCTTGCCAGCTCGTGCGTCTTTTTCTGCAGTCCTTCCATGTGCACTGAACTGTGCTTTCCTCCTGTCCTCCACTTCTCCTTGCCCAGTGTTTATCTTTAATTTACCTGTGTCACCACCTACTGCCTGAATGAACTGGGGCCAGTTCCCATTTCCATGCCTTTATCTGTTCAGTTGCCATACTTTTCCAAGCTGGCTTCAGTTTGGGGAGGGAGGTGAAAATGGAGATCCTGATGACTTCCTTGGGTGCTCTGTCTGGTCCGCTGTGCTGCCAGCCTGAAGCAGCACCACCAGCATCAACAGTGGGAAGAATCGGCAGTGGCTCTGATGATATATTAAACTCTAGATCATTCCTCCCTCAAAATATTGAGATTGATGTCCTCCTTCAATTTGCTCAGACAGTTGGGAATTTTGTGGCTATTTGTTTATTCCTGCAATGAATTTTTACTGAGCACCAGGCTCTGTATTAGACATTGGGGAGATGGTCTTGAAAAATGCAGACAGGGCCCAAGTTCAGCATCTGGGGGAAATAAATTGAAGCTATACCTCAAAGTTCTGGTCGTATTCACATCAAGTTGGAAAGCAAGGGACTTGGCCAGATACCCTCTCACCACTGTATCCCAGCACCTAGCCTTGAACGGGCCACAGCACACTGCTGAGTGGGTAGGGTGGTGGGGAGGCCCCAAGCCTGCCCAAGCCCAAGGCCATCTCACAGTAGCTCTGTGGGCTATGGCAGCAACCAGAGGATGACAGCTTTGGAGTTTCAGAAGATCAGGCTTGTGAATGATTTTGCATGGACTAGGGTTATAGACAAACAGAAATGACATCTGAAAAGACTCCTCTGAGCCAGTTTTCTTGGCACATTCATCCAAGTCAAGCCCAAACAAAAGGCTGTTGATGACATTTCTTCTGCACAAGTCACGAAAAGCTGCAGACTGAGGGTGAGCAGTTTCTGCTTCTGCAATTCAGAAGCCATAAAGAATGAAGAATGGCTTGGGGAAAGCATGGCTCCATCATTAAGTCAGCATCCGCCCCTTAACATTCTGCATGTCTACACAGTGCAGGCTTAATCCTGGGAGCCCCCTGCAGTGAATGCCCTCAGGGAATGGGCAGAGTTTCCCCCCAACTTCCACCTGTGTGGGGGCTGTACCCAGGCCTCCAATCAGATCAGCACCTCCCAGGGCCCCATTTGGATCCTGCCCATGATGACTGCTTACCTGACTCCTGAGCCCCAGAGACACTAGATAGATTCTTGCCCTTCTCCAGCCTCTAAGCACCTACTCTGCCAAGTCCTTGCAGAGCTCTGGAGGTCAGTGACAAATAAGAAATAGCTGCCACTTCCCAGAGCTACCGTGAGTGGGCAGTGTGGTGACTGCAAGGACAAAGCAAGCATAGGGAGCTGTGCATGCTCCCATGAGGGCATCTGACCAAACTGCAGGCTACAGAGTCTTGCTAGAGGAGGTGCACCTGAGGCCACAACTGGTGCAAAATTAGAAACTGGCCAGGCATCCGGCACCCACCACTCAACCATGGACTCCGGAAGCATTTGCTGCTGGAGAATCCTTTAGCCCTCACAGGTCCAAGTTTGGGAAGCTGGTGTGTTACCATACTGCTTTGTTGCCCCAAAGAAAGCTCAGCCTACATAGTGCCCATGCCCACTAAGGCTCCTACTGCACCATGCTATCTTGACACTGTGCCCACCTATTGTCCTGTGAAGCAGCAGGGAAGTTGTCCTCAGTAGCTCAACTGACCCAACCCTGCAAACCACACAGGAAGTACCTGAGCAGCCCACCTGAGCATTTCAGCCTGCAGAGACCCTTAAACAGCAGTCAAATGGCCCCACCCTCCTTCTCACTGTCCCCAAAATAGCCAGAAAGCCCCACTTACCCACCCACCCACCTCAGCCCCCTGAAAGCAGCCAGGTACTTCTTTCATCTCCACCCCTCATGACCCCGTGCAGCCCCATCCACCCACCCTCAGCCCTGGGAAGGCAGACATGCTGCCTTTCCCCTAGTGGCTCAACCTGCCAAGAAACCCCAGAATCCCCCAGGTGGCCCCACTCATTCTTCTGCAGCCCAGGAATCAGTGATGGGAAGGAGCTAGGCAATCTGCCCCAAGCAAGTTGGTCCCCAGAGGCCCCATAGAGTCACTTTTGCAAACCTTGGACATTGATGGCAGCCTTTCTTGATTCACTGGTCCCGCTTGGTTCCTATATATCCCTCAGATGCTGACAGGCACCCAGTCTAATTGCAGGTGCTCCCACTGGGGCCCATGTGGACTGCCCCACTCCCACATGACCCTTAGAAATTGATAGTCAACCCCCACACACAGCTGGGACCACCATTCCCAGAACTAGCAGTACACCCCCTAGCCTCTGCAGCTTAAAACACTAAGATACTTGCAGACATCACTGCTGGGCATTGGTGATGGCTAAAGAAGCCACACCGACATTACATTAAAGCATCCCTGGGGAACCACCGCGACATTACATTAAAGCATCCCTGGGGAACCAAAGCCAACGCACACTATTCATCTAACACTGCAAGACCCTCCAAGACACATCACCAGGAGAAAACCTTTTACTACAAAACAACACTATAAAATGGGGAGGCGGCCAACCAACCAGCTACACAGATATCAAGACAGGGACACAAGGAGGGTGGAAAACAAAGTAATATGACACCTCCCAAGGAATAAGATGACCCTAGCAATGGACCCCAAAGAAAACAAAGTTGACAAATGGCCAGAAGAAAATTCAAAATATCGGTTTTAAAGAAACATAATGAAATGTAAGAGACCACAGACCGACAATTCAGTGAACTTAGGAAGGTGATTCATGAAATGAATGAGAAATTCAAAAGAAATAGAGATTACTTATAAAAGCAGAAACCTTTGAGCTAAAGAATTTAATAAGTGAAATTTTAAAATACAGTTGAGCCTCAGCAGCCGAATGAATCTAGTCAAACCAACAAAGAAAAAAAAATAATAGAAAAGAAAAATTAAAAAAGAGAAGAAAGCCTTTAAGACTTATGGGACACCATTAAATTAGCAAATATTCATATTATGGGTGTTACAGAAGGAGAAGAGAGAGAAAAGGTCATTTAAAAAAAAAAATAACACTGAATGAATGGCCAGGCACAGTGGCACATGCTTGTAATCCCAGTGGCTTGGAAGGCTGAGGCAGGAGGATTGTGAGTTCAAAGCCAGCCTCAGCAATTTATTGAGGCCTTAAGCAACTCAGTGAGACCTTGACTTTAAATAAAATATAAAAAAGGAGCTGGGGATGTGGCTCAGTGGTTAAGCACCCCTGCATTCAATCCCTGGTGTGTGTGTGTGTGTGTGTGTGTGTGTATATATATATATATATATATATATATATATATATATATATGAAATAATTGCTGAAAACTTTCCAAATCTTTCCCAAGATTTGAACTAATCTAAGAAGCTTAAAAACCCTGAATAGCTTTGACTAAAAAAGATACTGTCTGTGGCATATTATAGTCAAACTGTCAAAAGTATAAGAGAAAATCTGTGCCAGGTCACAGATAAGGGAACCCCATTAGACTAATTACAGACTTCTTTGCAGAAACCTTACAGGTCAGGAGAGAATGAGATGATATACTCAGTCCTGAAAGAAAAAACCAAAAACTGCCAAGAATAATGCTACTATACCCTGCAAAACTATCCTTCAAACATGAAAGAGAAGTCTTTTCAAGGCAAGCAAAAGCTAGGGATATAGCACAGTACTAGAGTGTTTGTTTGCCTAGTATGTGCACACCCTGGATTCAATCCCCAGCAACACAAACCCATTGGGTGGCGGGGGGCAGACAAGCAAAACCTGAAAGAATTAGACCAGCCCTACACCTACCATCATGAAAGCACAAGAAAGTACAAAACTCACTAATAGAGAAAACACACAAAGAGAAGAAAAATCAAACCTTATCAATACAGAAAACCATAGATATTCCTGTCCTTGTCCTGTCTCCTCTTGCTTTACTTTAAGCCACCAAGGACTGTGGACTGCAGCCTTGAGCCTTGGAGCCATTAACCAAAACTGGATTCTTTTTGAGATTTTATTCCTACCAAGCTTCCCCCAGTGTTAGGGCTATGTGGAGACAGGTGTGTCTCCACATCCTCAGGACCTGGAGTTTACCCAGATGTCAAACGGTTAATGATTACTTCTCTGGAAAGTTGTGCTTCTGCATCAAGAATTGGATTGTTTATTAAAGTAGACAGGAGGTGGTGCATGCCTGTTATCCCAGCCACTCAGGAAGCTGAGGCAGAAGGATCTCAAGTTCAAGGTTGGCTTGGGCAACTTAGCAAGACCCTGTCTCAAAATAAAATATGCTCTGGGGATGTAGCTCCATCATAGCACTAGCCTAATGCTCAAGGCTCTGGGTTCAGTCCCCAGTACTTAGGGAGAAGACAAAAGGCAGTAGAAATGAGGGCTCCATCAGTTTAGGAGCCTCACACTTGCTGCTGTGTCTTGCATATGGTTGGATTACAAAAGGAGCTTCATGGAATTGAAGCAGTTGGTGGTAAATTAAGTGTGACGGCAGCAAGGGAAAACATGGCGTACACTGTGGAATGCCTCCAAGATGATGTCAGTGTTCTAGTTGAGTTCCTGCACCATATTATCACAGCCCCCGAATTCCATCAATAGGAAGTAGCTGCCCTTCACTGTGAGCTAAGGATTGACAAAGCTGTGGCTTTTCACAGTCCATAGACTCTTGTCATCAAATTTGCTTGCTGCAGCTTACCAGAATGCCCTGGCTAATTCCTTGTATTGTACTCACTATAGAGCTGGAAAATGACCTCAAAGGAGTAAACATTGCTATGTTCAGAGCTATTTTACAAGTGTACGGATGGCCTTGATTGACCTGGTGAGTCATCCTGCTCTAAAGCAAGTTGCTGAACAGTCTCTCTGCACGAAGGGTGGGCTTCATTTATGAGCTGTAAAGGCCAGGTACCATGGGGGTGAAATTTGACAAGAGAGTTGAGGCAACTTTGTCCATGCTGCCTTTGTAGCAGAAATCGCTGTCACAGGAAGTGCAGAAGCAATTTGATTTGATGTTCTTCAACACACCCTTGGACTACATGTCAAGAGGGGCAACAGTGCCTCTCTGAGGTGATCCTTCATGTTAATTACCCTGATCTGATTGTTACACATTGTATACATGTATTGAAATGTCATTCTGTGCCCCATAAATATAATCTGTGACACTTGTCAATTAAGTATAAAGATACAGCAAAAGAAACAAACATGCTTCGAGTATAAAAGTCAAGGGTGGTCTGAGCCCTTGACCATCATGCTGAGAAGCTTGCAGTATATTATGAGGTCAGCTAAGGTGTGCAAGCAGGGAGAGAGGGGCAGCATCGCATTGGTACTTTTAAAAGGTCAAGCATTACAGGAGGTGAGACTAAAGAGGGAGACCCTGGGGGTCAGTGATTAGGGCAAGGATAGGCTCACAGGATATTAGATGAGGACAACAGTCAGTGGTCTGTTAGGGATGAGTGAGAGGGAGAAGTAAAAACAGGCTCCCAGTTTCTGTTTCAGGCAGCTGACAGGTCAGAGGTGGCATTTCCTAAGAGAGGCTACGGGATGGGGGTGGGGAACCTGTCGGGGCAGCTATTGAAGTGCTGCACCTCTGGAGCATCCTCCTGGGGATGTGAGCACCAGGGACCTTTCAGGGTTCCTTCCCTCCAGTTCTTTCTGCTATAAACAACATTGCTATGAACAGTGTTCTTGTTAACAAAGCCTGATGGCTCCTTGACAGTTTTCTCACATCCCTGACATAGTAAGAGACTTTTTTTGGTGATATTGCACTGAATTATTGAGTTTGTCTCTTCTTGTCACCAGACCTTTCAAAATGAAACCTATTTATCCTGACTTCATTCCCTCCCCTTTTCGCATTATTTATTTTATACCATGCTGGGCACTAACGATGAAAAATAATAATAATTCTCTACCTTAGAATTTCAGGCTAGAAGGGGAATCAAACATGAAGACAAAAATGCTGTGTTGACATGATGGTAGAGGAAAGAAGCATAAGATGCCATGAATGCCAGAAAGGAGACACCTGAGGGCCAGAGGCTTTTTCCCTGAAGTGAATTTCTGGGCTCACTTCTCTTCTGCCATTATTTTAGGATCTCTTGACCTTCATTCTAATCATCTGCTTCCAGCATTAAAAAGCCAGAGACACGCCTTTTGTTGGTTAATTAGTGGCTGGTATCTCACCATCATTTAGGTGAAACCTTTTCTTGCTTTGTTTTTGCTTTTAATTTGGGAGGGGTGAGTGCCGTCAGTGTCTGGGATGCACCTTGCCCATAGCTCCTCCAAATAATGGGTCTGTGGACCTGAGGTACTCATGGGCCCCTCAAGGCCACACACAAACAGACCCAAAGGGCTGCATCTTTTTCTGGTCTCCTGACCTACTCTGGAAGTATCATTATCTTCCCCACAACCCCATAGTTTAAGAAAGAAAAAATGAGGGTACTACTCATTGAGATAGAAATCCAAGAAGAAATGCGGTTATTTCTGTTTAGATCTCTGGCTTTTAGCAGGAGGAGGAAAGGGCAGAATTATGAATTTGGTTGTAGACACAATAAATTGAAATGACTCTGGGACACTTAAGGAGAGATGCACATGTGGGCCTGGAGTTTCAAGGGAGGCGGTCGGAGCCAGAGATGATGCTGTGAGAGTTACTAGCATAGAGATGAAGTCTGGGCAGTGGGGATAGTGTAGGAAGAGTGTAGACCAAGTCCCAAACTGGCAGTTTAAAAGTTAAGCCTTCCTGCAGTCATCTTTGTGTGGCCAGCACAGTGTTTTAAAATAATGTGAATCCTGTTAGGCAATGTGTGACTCTAGCTTGCTGTAATCCCGCCAATTGTTGTTGTCTTACTTCTGGCCCAATTCACATATATACAGTACTTTCTTGGTTCTTGAAGGCATTTGGTTAGTAAATTTTGTAAGAAGAAAATGGAGTAGCAACAAGGAAGGAGTGATTAGGAAGGAGAAATGATGGAGTAAAGTGGGAAAGAATGGGCAGAGCCTGTGGAAAATCAGGAGAAAATGAAATTTTGTTCTTTCTGAAAGAATAGAAGGCAACATAGTCAGTCTTATAATAAAATATTGAATGTAGTTTTCATTTGATCTAACAATCTACTTATACATGTTTAACATAAGTAATAATCATATCTATATATACATTATTAATTATAATATGCCTTATAATAGCAAAAAAATTGCAAACAGTGTGTCTCCCAGCCAAGAATGATTAATATAATGTATCCAAATGATAAAATAGTATATAATCATGAAAAATGATGTTGTCAGACTATATTTATTGACATGCCTCTACATTTATAGTTAAACTTTTTAAAAGTTATGGAACAGGTCATATAAGATAAATCCATTTATGTTAAATGCCTGTTTATGGAAGGAGAAGTCTGGAAGCCCTCACATATAAATCCTAAGAACCACCCAAGAGCTAAATCCAGTAGACTTTTATGTGTGTTTGACCTCTCTTGGCTTTTGACATTATTGGCCTTTCTTGGCTTCCTGTTCCTTGTCTTCTTTTCCATCCTAGTCCCATAGGCTGGCACTTGGGACTGAAAAATGGCAGACTCAGTCCTGGGAGAACCCTTGAAACCAGCAGCCTGTTTACATCCTGTGCAAAACCAAAACAGGGCACTTACTGGACTATTTTTCCTGGGAAGAAGTAGTCACAGATCATATTTCCCTGGCTCTTTGAGTCTACATAACTCTTCTGGAATAAAACCCTTCCCAGGGTCTGTGGGTACAAGTCCCCTCTCCTTGCCCACCCTCCCCACCCTCTAGCAGAGTCGCCTGGCTGTCCCCCTCTCTCCCACGCCTTCTCTTCAATCAAGGAGTTATTTTTAACAGAGTTGTGTATACCATGCTTGAATCCTGGCAAAACACCAGAGCTTTGGAGTAGACACTCAAGATGGAAATAGTCTCCCACAACCTCCCCCTTTCCAGAGCTTTTCCTTTTAAAGAGAGAAAACAACTTATCCAAACTGTAGACACCCCTACCAGAAAGTTCCTGGACACTAGCACTGAGTGACTGTCTCCATGGCCTGGACCATGAAGTTTAGGCTGAGGCTGGACCTGCTGCCACTTTGGGCCTGTCTTCAGCCCAGGGTGAGCCCAAGGACAGGATGACTCCAACCACTTCCTGGGCTTGGTAGGTCTAGAGGCCCTGTGTCCCAGAATTATGGCGGTTACCTAGTCCATCCCCCTTCCCAGTAGTTGGGCACTGGACCTGCAGAAGTAGCCCATCTATTTTGAGATTATTATTACTGAGTAACTGGAGAGTTTTTAAAGTGCCAAGTTCTGCTTTTCTGTAACTTTTCTCTGTGCTTTTTGCTGTGCGTGCCAGAGCCACACAGAGCAAATCCTCTTCCACATGAGCTGTCCAGGGATTTGAAGCTAGTGGTTGTGTGACCCAAGTCTCTAGCCAGGCATCTTTGCTTTCACGCGGTATCATTTCCTCCCTAACTCAGTGGTCCCTTCTCTGGATCAATTCTGTTGTATTATTGTTCCCTTTAGAAGATACCCAGAATAGAACGTGTGCTTGCTCTGGGGTGTTCTGACAGAGAAGATAGAAGAAATACTTCCCCATTTCTGGTGCTCCTCATAATGACTGACACTCAAAAGACACTACTTTTATAGTTGTCCTGTCCCACTGACTGTAAGAATTTCTTGACATGCTGCTGCTAAGCCCCATCCCTGTCCTGCTTGGCATGTGTGATGAACTCCAGGGGCCTTGACCAAGCTTGGCTAGGTGGCTCTGCTCTGGAGCCACATCCATGTGTGAGAGGAATGGAGGGTATTTGTAAGGGATGCTGTGGAGAATGGAAGAGACTGCTTTCAGGGACAACCCCAAAGACTGCCACTGCCAAGCAGCAGAGCAGGCAAGAGAAGACCATGAGTCTGTTGTGACAGCAGTCTGTGTGCCTGTGTAGGTTGTGTCCAGCAAGGTTAGTCATCCCAGTATAGGGACAGAGATTCTAGAATTACTCTCCAGACCAGAAATCTTAGTCAGATTGATTGTGCTTCTAGGGGATTCTTGTATGGGAAACAGCCTCTGTTCCTAAAATGAGGAGAAAGGTGATAGGGGCTAGAATGAGAACAGGACTCAGTTCTTTCCAGAAGGGTGCAGCCATGACCAGAGTGCATCAGCCAGGTGAGCATCTGACCAGGGATAGTTGTTCCCAAGACCCTCCCTATACGTGGGGACAGTAGCAGCCTCTGGTGAGTGGAGCCCTCAGGCCTCTTTGGAACAAGGTGGCCAGTATACATGGCAGGCAGAGAACTCTGGAGAAAGGGGTTGGGGTACAGCTAGGCAGTGTTGCTATGTAAACCTTTGAGAATGAGACAAAGACTGTCGGAGCCACGTGGGTGGGATTATAAGGACAACAATTCCTGAGCCTTTGGCTCAAAGATCTGTTGTGAGGACAAGACTTTTGGAGCCTCCAGATTCCTGAGTTAGAGCAAAGTAGCTCACACCTACCCAGAGAGATGGATGTGTGGAGCAGTACAAGCCTGCCTGTGGCTGAGGGAGTTCCACTAGGGCGTCTGGTGAGGCGGTTCCTCCATCAGCCCTGCCGCTGACCTGGCACTCCCTGAGGGAGAAGGAGGGCATGGCTGATACCAAAACTGGGAGGGGAGGAAGGGAGGTGAAGGAAGCTGACAGTTATTGAGCAACATGTTGTGCCAAGAACTTCCCATGCTTTATCTCAGTGCATCTTCACAATAATCCAGGAGGCAGGAGGCATTCTTAGCCCTTTACAGTCATTCATTCAACAGGTGTTCAGCAAACAACACCTGTTAAATGGCAGGTTCTGCTTGAGTAGTGGTGGGAGAGCAGTGAGGGACAAATGTCCCTGCCTTCATGGAGCTCATGCTCTAGTGCCGAAGCAGGCAAAGGAGCAAGATAGAAAAGAAAACTGCAGTGCAGAAGAGGGAAGACTAGAGAAAAATACAAAGGAATGGGGACTTGCTTGTCTCTGCGACCCTTTACTCTACCTGGATTGGCAGTGCTGGGACTTGGAGAGGTGTCATGTGCCTAGAATGACCTGTACAAGCCTCCCGTCCTCCTCCCAGTGGGTTGACTGGATAGTCCTGATTACAGCAGGACATAGAGGAGCTTGGGGGTCACTTAGTGTTTCAGCCCATAGTTTATGGCTGTGACAGGCCACTGTCCCGTGTACAGGGCCTATTCTTGTGGCTGTTCATTCATTGCTTACAATATTCTAGGTGCTCTTCTAGGTACTCGACATGCAGTGTTAAAGGCATGTGACTGGGGATGTAGTTTAGTGGCAGAGCACGTGCTTAGCATACATGAGGTCCTGGGTCCCATCCCTGCCACTGACAGAGAGAGAGAGAGAGAGAGAGAGAGAGACTCTCATGAGTGAAATATAGGGCTTTTGTGTTTGGATATGTGGGGCTGGGGTGTTTGAAGAGGTGAGGAAAGCAGAAGTGGGAAGTGCTGGCATCTGTGTTTGTGCCAGGGATGGAATTCTTTTTTTTAGTTGTAGATGGACACAATATCTCTATATTTATTTATTTATTTTTATTTTTTAGATGTTGATAGGCCTTTATTTTGTTCATTTTATTTCTATGTGGTGCTGAGAGTCGAACCCAGTGCCTCACATGTGCTAGACAAGTGCTCCACCACTGAGACCCAGCCCAACCCCTGGAATTCTTAAGGCAGTTTCCCGTGTGCACCTGGACAGTAGATCTGTGGCAGATGAGGTTTTCAGCTATCGTTAGCTTGGCCCATTCTATTTGACACTTGGTGCTTGGCAAGAGAAAAATTCTATGCCTGCAACCTCACACGGAGTCCCTAAAGTTAGGAACAGTGCTGGAGTACCTGGACTGCAGAGAGCAGCTGGAGTACTTTCCTATGGAAGAGACCCCAGCTGAAGCCAAAGGAGCCTGCATGGGAAATCCCAAGAACAGTCTGCATTAATGCATTGCCAACATGGGGCAGTGACACGGAGCGTGATGTGATCCAGCCTAGTGGGTGCAGGGATTCCTTACTTCCCTGGCCAGCACAGGGGGCACACCCCTCCTACTTTCATTCAGGGAGACACAACTAGGCCACAGTGAATGCCCTTGAGGCAGCAAACAGCCAGATAGGTCGCCCCTTTACTCTGTGACTTGAGTGCTCTTCAGTGGAAAGAAGAGAAGAGGGATAGGTTTAGGGGAAGCTAATGGGCTCCTTGTTTCTACTCTGGTGAACCTGGGCACCAGTGGGCTATCTTGGACAAGATGCTCAGGTGAAGTTGGCTATATAAGTCTTGAGCGCAGGACTTGGGGGTCTAGATTTGGGATGGAGATTTAGCAGCCACCAGTTGGGTACATGCATCTAGATGTCTGGGATTTGAACCCTCTGGTGACAGTCACAGTTTTCAATCTTTTCTCCATCTTCTTCCTCAAACTGCAGACAATGAGGGTATACAGAGTAGACAGGGGTCAGCAATGACTGCCCTTGTGCCCCTCCTGGGTAGAAAGTCTCATCTGACAAGGTGGCTTCTGCTTATTCACTGTTGTGTTGTCTCGTTTCTGAGCAGAGAGGGAAAAGAGAAAAGAGAAAAAAATAAAGAACATAACTGAAACCTTCCCTTTCTCCAGGAACCCCATCTATACAGCTCAGAAAGTGACATCCATGTGTTAGGCTCCTGTGGCTCCTGTAACAGGTTCTTCTTCTGATTCTAAAGAACAGAAGTCCAAAATCAGTATCCCTGGGCTAAATCAGTTCAGCAGGGCTGTGCCTCCACCCCACCCCATGCTCTAGAGAATTAACCATCTCACCTTCTGCAGCTTCTCCAGTGGGGCCAGTATCCCTTGTCCTATGGCCATGTTACTCCACTCTTGGCCACTGTAGCCTTGTCACCTTTCCTTCTTTGTGTGGTAAATCCTCCCGCTGTCTGTCTCTTCTCAGCACACTTGTGGGTGCACTTAGGGCCCACCCAAGTAATCCAGGAGAACCTCCTTATCTCATGGCCACAGAAGTTTGGATTCTACCAGAAAAAAACAGGGACAATAAGCAACTAATCAGTAAATTATAAATTAGGTCAAGATAAATACTATGGGGGGAAAAGAAAGTATGTCCAGGTGACCAAAGCAGATTGGAGTGGTGAATAGGCTGGTCAGGGCATAGCCCTGCTGAACTGATTTAGCCCAGGGAATGGCTGAAGTCTTAATAAAGGTGGGACATAGGGAGGGAGAGAGCCAGTGAATATCTGGAGGAAGAGCATTCCAAGCTGAAGAAACAGCTGGAGGTAGAGTGTAGATATTGGAGTGGAGCAGGAGAGAGTAGTGCAAGACGAGATCAGAGAAGACCGAGGCCTGCAAGCCATTTCGAGGACTCTGGAGGACCCGGGAGACATTGCACATGTGGACAGATTGATTTTTGATGAAAGAATAGGTACTTTCTCAGATTTATCAAGAGGGAAAGAGGAGGACGTGGAGCAGATAGAGATGGTTTTGTAGATTGGGAGGAGACAGGTCTCTGGTCTCATTTAATAAATACTCATCTAGCACCTGCTGTGCCAGACACAGTCCTATGTGCTGGGGTCCATAGCAGGGAACAAAATAGGCAGCTCCCTGTTCACACAGGTTTTATGTTTTTCATATAATAATAAACAAGTATACATAGGAGAGCATAAGCAATGAACAGGATAAGTTTATATAGTGATAAATGTTTTGTGAGAAAAATAAAGACAGTGATGTAATGGAGAGTGACTGGAGGAGGAAGCCCACTTAGATGGAAGAGTCAAAGAAGGCCTCTCTGAGAAGACATTTGAACAGAGGGCCAAATGCAAACAAAGAGCCAGCCTTAGGAAAGAGCCAGACACACACAAGAAAAGTTTGTTGTATTTCAGGGTAGACAGAATGGTAGCAGATAAGGGAGGAGAACGTGAGAGGTAGGTGGGGACAAGACCCTGTAGCCTGTGGTTGGTTTTATTCAGATGCAGCAGGAAAGTTCTAGTCAGAGGAATGGTGTGATGTGGTTGTTGATTTAGGAGTGTCGTTCTGACCAGAGAGATGGGCAAGAACTGACCATTGACAGCTACAGGAGCCAAGAAGTCACAAATTGAACTTGGGCAGTAGCAGATGGAGAGAGGTAAGTGGGTGAATTTAGAATGTTTAGCAGTTGTACCAACAGGACTTGCTGATGAAAGGCAGCCAAGAAAAAGAGATGAATCTAGAGTGACTTCAAGGGATACCATCCAGTTGGCAAGAGAGAGATTCATTTGTAAAATTGTTATTTCTCTTTGTGGAATGTGAGGATCTGGGCAACTGAGAGTAAAAAAGAAAAAAGAATGGCTCCTAGGACTGGGCTCAATCCGCTGCATTAGCCCAGCATTGCCTTCCTCTGCCTCAGCCAGAACCCTTGTGCCTGTGCCATGGTCCTATGAACCGCTGATATTTCCTCCCTGTCCATCCTTCCAGCAAACCTGCTGCAGGAGTGCCCACACTCAGTTTGAATCCTTCTAACATCTTTCTCTGCATGTGTTTCCGGGCTGCTTGGGACGACCCCTAGTGATACACTACTGTGGCTTCATGATCCCCAACTGTGGACTGCTCCTGCTTCTGTCCTGGTTGACTTGCCATGGGACTGTTCCAGTCCTTTCCATCCATAGATCACTGCAGTCCACATCCTGCCCCACACTCCCCAAATCCCCAACCCTAGCAGTGTGCCAGAGAACACCCTCCTTGCTGCTTCCAGGGAAAAGGTGTCCTGCCCCTGTGTGCCTCCCCTCCTCTTTCTCCTGCACCCCTCTCCCTTCTCTGCTGGTCTCCTTCCTGTTGATACAGACATGCTCTGTACTTCCCCACCCACTTTCCTCTCCAGCCTCCATTCCATCTCTGCCCTCTCCCTCCTCAACCCTGCAGTTCTGGTTCTGTCCTCTCTGCCCCTGATAGTGTTTCCCTAAGGGGCTAGTGACTTTCGTGTATTCCCAAAAGCAATGTGGTAAATAAGAATGTGGCTATAAATAGTGCTGATCCATGAGGTCATTGCAAGGATTAAATAAGATAATGCACACAGATCATTAGCACAGTGCCTGGGACACAGCAAGAGCTCGAAAACTATTCACTGCTGTTACTGTGTTGTTATTGTATGTTTATCACTTATTTCACAATTGCCTGTACTTGGCTGCCTCACCCATTATCCACAAAGGCAGGGACTGAATTCTTTATTGTCATAGTCCCCGTGACTAGCACAATGCCTGGTATAAGCTGGGACTTGGTGCCTCTTGGAGAGATGGATGGTGGGCCCTTAGGTTACGTGGCCTCTGGGGGCAGTCTGACCTCATCCTCCACATTAGACTCTCTGGGTGAGAGCGTTTGCCTCTTGCAGCAGCTTCTTTTGTCGGCTTCCCTTCTCTCCTGCACCTCCCATGCCGCCTCTCTCCTCCCCTCCATCCTCCACATTAGGTACAGGCTGTCAGCAGCGTCACTGGGAGCCTGTCAGCAGGAGCCCAGGCACTGCCCCCTTGAGGGCCTCTGGCTCAGCCTCTCCTCTCCTCCTTCAGCACAGGCCTCCCTGCCTGTCATACATGTCATGTGTGTGGCTCCAGCCTGTCTGGACACAGATGTGGCCACAATTCCTAAGCAGACAAAGGGGCAGTAGCTGGCAGCATTTCAGACCCAGGAGGGGTGGGGGTGGCTGTGAATAGTGGCGGCATCTCTGGAAGTCTGGCCCTTTGGAGCAGGGAGATTAAAGTGTCCATGAGGAGCCACACAGAGGCAGCCCCAGACCCCCACAGGTGAGGGGCACGTTGGCCTGGATTGACCCTGGAAGTTGCACACTGTGGAGGCCGTCACCCCAAGCCAGTCTTCCCACTGGCAGCCCACAGGCATTTACCCAGCACCTGGCTCTGTGCTAGGAGTGCCACACAGCCTGGTGGAACCAGTGACATCCTGGAAGGCTTGGTCAGCGTGGTGTGACTCAAGGAAGGCTTCAGGGAGGTAGAGATGCTGGAGTCAGGCTTATGGAGTAAGCAGAAATTTAGCACGTGACTGAGAAGGGGAAGAGAATTCTAGGCAAAGGGAACGGTAGCATGAAGTCAGGGAGGTGTTGGGAGCCTGGCAGATTCTAAAAACTGTAAGTAGTTGGATAAGCCAGAGACCTGGGAAAGGGACAGGAATGGAGGTATCTAGGTAGAACTGGAGAGGTAGAAAGGAGCCAGATGACGGGGCTGTGTAAACCAGTCTAAAGAGCTTAAACTTTATCCTGTAGGGAACAATTGCTGTTGGTAGAAACTCAATATCAAACTAATTCAAGCCAAAAAGGAAAGATATGAGTTTATACAGCTAAGCTCAGAAGCTGAACTTTCAGGCCCACCTGAATTTAAGGTTCACACTGAATTTTTCTCCCTGTTCCTTATGGGCTTTCCTCTGAGTCTAACTGTCCTACAGCTAGCTTTGGCCATGTAGCTGTAGAAGATGGTCCCAAGTATTCTAGGCCTGGGGATGGCAAGGTTTTTTCCTTAAAGGACAGCCAGTAGATATTTTCAGTTTTGTGGGCCTAATAGATTCCATCACAACTGTTCAGCTCAGCTGTTATATCATGAAAGCAGCCATAGTCATAGTGGAAATGAGTGGACATGGTCATGTTCCAGTAAAACACTATAGGCACAGGGCAGCTAGCCAGGAGGCTGTAGTTTGCTCATCCCTCTTCTAGGCTCACATGATCATTGTACTTTACTCTCTTAAAAGAAGAGAGGGACTCCCACATCCCCCAGTGTCTAAATGTGAAATTAGAGAAAAGAACCATGCCTCACATTTATGTCAGGTGCCTGTTCATGACTTACTGAGAAGTGGGTCTGCTGGTTGGTCAGCCTGGGATGCATGCCCATCCCAAAAGCAGTGGGGTAGAGTCAGCTCAACCAGGATTATCCAGAATGAAAAGTGGGAAGCCATGGCAGCAGAAGGAGTGAGAGACAGACATCCACTGCAAGGTGCCAGCAAGAAAGAGCATGAACTGAGTGCCTGAAGTCACCAGTGATGATGCAGCTTGAAATTGGTCCTGACACAGCCTCAGGGCACCAGGCCAGCCCTGCAGTGCTGACGCATGCCCTGACCAGCCTTCCCCCCATCCCTGCACAGTGTCTGCGCCTCAGCTGCTGCATCACACCCATCAGGATGCACTTGCCCACTCATTCCTTCCTCACACACTGCTCCACCCGCCCAGGTGGGACTAGAGGGCAGAGTCCCTGCGGGCAGGGCCAGACAGAAGTCCCTCTGTCCTTGCTGCACCCTGGCCAGCCTCAGCAACAGCTCTCCTCCCCTTGAATGGGTAATTGCTGGGGTTCTCTTCCGTCTGGCATTGTCTGTGCCACCCTCTGCTCAAATACCTCCTCAGCATTCTCCCACCCAAGTTATTTATCTTTCAAGGCCCAGCTCACTTGTTTCATCATCATCTTCAAGAAGCCTTTCCTGTATGCCCAGAATATTCTATGACCTTTGAATCCCTTATGATTCCAGAATATAGGCTGTGAAGATCTATTTCCTTCTGGTCGTTTCCCTGTCTCCACCATGAACTTCTTGAGTGAAGGACCAGTATTAATTTACCTTTAGGTTCCTCCTAGCACTTGACACAGGACCTAGCACTGATTGGGCAAGCAGCTGCTGGATGGAGCTGCCTTTTCCAACTCCATCTCATCCTACATACAGTGTAGAGCCAGGAGCTTCCTGCACAGGCATGGAACAGTACTTGTGAGTGGGCACCTGATGCTTGTCTCTTTAGCTTTTAGCTGCTCCTCTTAGGACATATGCCCTATACATTCACCATTCTTCTCCTCAGACTCTTGTTCTCCCATGGGATTAGCAAGAGAAATGGCAGCATGGCATAGCCTGAAAGGCATTTAGAGTGTGTTTACCTTGGTTGCTTGGACATATACCAGAGTCTTACCATACAGGACCCTTTTTGGAGGAACTACAGCAGCCACATCCCAAGCTAGACCACGTAGATTCTAGAAAACCCATGCGCCTCTGCTTTGTCTACCCCTACCACCACTACCACCACCAATAACAACAACAACAACACACACACACACACACACACACACACACACACACACACACTTCCCAGAGCAGATTCTAGAAAGGTGGATCTGTGGGATTTGGCTCTCATCTCATTGGGTGAATCTCACTTTTCAGGCCAATGACTGAATCTAACAAACAATGTGCCATGGTCCCTGGCCTAAGTCCCCACCACTGTGTTCTGCCTTCCCTTTGCCTGCTGGGCTGCTAGCATTCCTCAAACATACTGGGAGAAGTGGCTAGAAGGCTGGCCACCCTGCCAGACACACATGTAGAGCTGAAGCTGTATGCAGCCCTAATCCAGCACACCTACCCCTGGAGGCACATTTTTTATTTCGGGAGGGTAAGAATGAGGAACAAGGCCCTATACTGGATCTTCTGGTGCCCAAATATAACCATTCTCCACTCCTAAAAACTCAGCCAGCTTTGCCTGCAGGCTTGATATTCTGAGCCTTAGAAAACGGTTTAAGTTGGGGCTGGAGTGGTGGCTCAGTGGTAGAGCACTTGCCCAGCATGTGTGAGGCCCTGGGTTCGATTCTCAGCACCACATATAAATAAATGAATAAAATAAACATCCATCAATATCTAATAAATAAATAAATAAATAAATTTTAAAAAAGAAAATGGTTTAAGTTGATGAGCCAGGGTTGGGGACATTCTCCTTCTTCACTGCACCTCAGCCGCGCTGAGTGACTGGTCCATGCAGTGAGCTGAAGGAACCCTTAGGAGGGTCCCAGGTTCCCTTTCCTGGATGGTCACACTGCCCCCTATGCCTACTCATAATCCTGTCTTAGTCTCCAGGACTCGGGGCAGAGCAGCCTTGTAGATCCTGGAGTCACAGACTTGTTATGAGAGGTACAGGAATCCGATCATCCCCCAGCGTGTGCTCTCTTAAGGCCCCAAGACTTCAAACTATTAGGCTTGAAGATCTCAAGAGAAAAGACTAGCAGGTTCCTGTGTGACTTCCGCCTTCTCCTTCCCCTGTGCCTTCTCACGCACCCCCACACCCTGCTGAAACCCGATCCTGAGGCCACCTTGCGTGCAGCAACTCTGGCAGGGCTGGCGGGCTGGGGCCTGTCTGCTGGAGCCTGCCGCACCCTGCCCACCCTGCCCTGCTATCCCCTTGGCCAGGGCAAGCAGGTCAGGTGTCCTTCATACCCCACTAGCCTGACCCATCATTCTATACCTTAAAGACCACTGCCTTGACCAGGCCCCCGCAACTGACATATTGGTCAAGAGAGAAGCTCCTGGATTCTGTTCTAGATATAGTGTGAGGCTTAGCCCGAGCCACCTGCAGAAAACACACACACACACACACACACACACACACACACACACACATACACACTACCTTTACTATCACCCGCCCCCACATTTCCTGTTGTTTATGGCCCTGGGCAGGCACTGAGCCACCTCCCAGGATCTGAACAAAGTGCAGCGGGAACATTAGCAGAAGAGTACAAATCTACCTGGGAAGCCAGGGAAGGCTTTCCAGAGGAAGTAGCATTAGAACTTAAAGAATGAGAGTTGAGTTTTCCAGGCAAATAGAGAGGAAAGGAGGTTGAGGAGTAGAGCAGAGGCAGATGTGCCAGGCAGAGACCTGGTAAATGCATGAAGAGACCATGTTCAGGGATCTATAAATGGTGCATTCCCAAGAGAGTAGTAATCTCATGAGGAAAATCCAGATTGCTTAGATTGAGAAATGAGTAGGAAATGAGGAAAGGAGACAGACTATCCACTGTTCTTTCTAGAAGTTTGGCCATGAAGGAATAGAAAGAGAGATTTAGAGCTCAGGGGAGTACATGGTCATCAAAGTTTGCTGAGTTTGCTTTCATGTGGGAGAGAGTTTGTATGCTTAGGAAAAACAAGTAGGGATGAGGTCCAAGGCATGATGAAATGATGAGCTTTGGTGGTACAGATATAAGGAAGCCAAGTTTAAGGACAGAGAAAGGAGCTAACAGATTTGCATATAAGGAAGCAAGAAGCTGAAAGAGTTCCCCTTGGATGGTTGGTTTTCTCTGTGAAGTGGGTGGGAGAAGAGATGTCTGCTTAGAGAGGTTTGGAAGACGACAGAGAGTATAAGGAGTGAACAGTGTTTGGAATAGCTGCTGAGCAAATGTGAGGGCCCAGGTGGTATCTCCATGTATGTGTATGCACACATGTTCATTCATGTGTGTTTTCAAAAGCACCTCAACTATAAAAAGTACAAAAGTGTAGGATTAGAGAAAGCTCATTAACGTCTAGTTGGGTTTGCCTAACGAGTGGTCCAAAAAGTCAAGGAACCAGGGGATACTTGGTCCTGTGGGAGGAAGACAGAAGAGATGGATGGGCTCTAGGCAGGAGAGATAATAGACTAGAGGTATGGGTGGGAGCCAAGGGGCTTAGGAATGGCAAAAGCAAAGAAGAGAAAGAAAATGGAATGTTTGGAATTCTTATTCAGAGAGTAATTGGAAAAAAATATTTTTAAAGTGATGAAAAGTTCCAGAATGTGATGGTAGAACTGAGTAGCTGACATGGAGTAGAGATGAGAGTGATTGAAGTCAAGTAGGTTATCTGTGAGCCAGAACCTTATGATGTTGAAATTTCTGAGTGCGCAAGAAATGGGTTTGTATGGAAGATAAGACAGGTGCTGAAATCTTCAGTGAACATGGCAGAGTTGGCAGATGGCTTCTTAAAAACCTGATGAAGATAGATAAAAAGGTGATGGTGGGTGGTGATATGGAGGAAGGATGTGCTGGGGAGGCCATGGTACTGGACGAGACTGGTACACCTTTCAGGGTTCTCTACTGTTCGTGTTGGGAGTTGTAGGATAGCAAAGAATATAGCGTATTCCAGGTGCTTGCTCCCATCCTAAACCTGATCCCCATAGCCATGAAAACTTGTCTGTGGCCAGAGAAGGAGAAGGAAGAGGAGGACAGAGCTCAGCACAAGGTGAAACAAGGACACAGCAGAGAACTTCCTGAATCCTTCAGCTATAGTCAAGGGTACAAAGAAGGAAAACCTGGAAAAACATGAAAATTGCCTAAAAATGTGAAGAGCCACACACAGAATAGTCCTAAAACAGAGTCCTTCGCTAGTCATATGGAAATAGATGAAATTGGATCTAATCTTTATACAACCAAAATGGCTCACAGATTTAAATGTAATAAAATGAAGACATCCTGGAAAAAAAGTATGGATGAATTTCCCTGTGAGATGGGGATGAGGAAACCTTGCCTAAGACCCCAAATCCATAAGTAATAAGGGATATGATTGATTTATTTGACTACATTTTTTTTAAAAATCTATTGCTAAAGAGAAAAAAGAAAATACCACAAGTCAAGTAAATAAAACAAACAGGAAGAACTATAAATTATATCCCAAAGGGCTTATATATTTAATATATTAAAAGCTTCAAAAAAAGATAAGAAAAACAACTAATATTCTATAGAGAGTCGGCAAGAGATCTGAACAAAGTTCACTGAAAACTGCAAATGGCCCTTGCATATATGAAACAATTATTAATTTAATTTGTAGTAAAAAAAAGTGCCAGCCAGGTACAGTGGTGCATGCTTATACTCCCACCTACTCGGGAGGCTGAGGCAGGAAGATTGGTTCAGCCCATGAGTTTACAACCAGTCTGAGTAGCATAGCAAGACCCCTCTCAAAATCAACAACAGCTGGGCACAGTGGGACACACCTATAATCCCAGCAACTCAGGAAGGTGAGGCAGGAAGATGGCAAGTTCAAAGCCAGCCTCAGCAATTTAGTGAGGCCCTGTCTCAAAATTTTTTAAAAATTGGATTAGGGATGTGACTCAGTGGTTAAGCACCTCTGGGTTCAGTCCTCAATACCAACAAATAAATAAAACAATAGCTGGCACAGTAGTTCACACCTATAACCCCAATAGTTTGGGAGGATGAAGCAAAAAAATTGCAAGTTTGAAGCCACCCTCAGCAATTTAGCAAGACCCTCAGCAACTTAGCAAGGTCCTGTTTCGAAATAATAAAAGGACTGAGGATGTAGCTCAGTGGTAAAGCATTCTGGGTTCAGTCCCGAGTACCAAAAATAGCAACAATAACCAAAAATGCAAATTAACACTATGGTGAGGTGCTCCTTTTTTTTTTTTTTTTTTTTTTTTTTGGTACCCAGGATTGAATTTAGGGGCACTTCTACCACTGAGCCACATCCCCAGCCCTGTTTTGTATTTTATTCAGAAACAGGGTCTCACTATGTTGCTTAGTGCCTCACTAAATTGCTGAGGCTGGCTTTGAACTCGAAATCCTCCTGCCTCCGCTTCCTGAGCCACTGGGATTACAGTTGTGTGCCACCACACCTGGCTGAGATGCTATTTTTTTCCCATCAGATTAGTAGAATAGGAGTGTTAGACAGTGTGCTCTGACAATGAGACTGTTGAGGGAGCAGCACTTTTACACATGGCTGGTGGGTATTTGAAAATGGTACAATCTCTGTGGAGGGGACTTTGGCAATACAGAGAAAATTCCATATATGAATTTTCCTTTTGATCCAGCAAATACTTCTAGGAATCTCTTTTACAAATACATTGACAAGGGCTATGGTTGTGGCTCAGTGACAGAGCGTTCGCCTAGCACATGTGAAGCACTGGGTTTGATCCTCAACACCACATAAAAATAAATAAATAAAATAAAGGTATTGTGTCCAACTACAACTAAAAAATTAAAAATTTAAAAAAAAATGAAAAGGGATAGGGATGTAGCTCAATGGTAAAGCACCCCTGGGTTCAATCCCTAGTACCAAAAAGAAAAAAAAAGAAATAAGAATATCTACATATACACATATCTAGGTATTATTTATTTGCTTTTATCAAAAATCAAAAGAAGAATAAAATGAAAGCTAATAAAAATAAATACCATTAAGGGATAGCATTTTAACAAGAAGAGATAGACACAGAGATGAAAGCTAGATTTCTCTGAATATGTTTTGTTGTGTGAATTTAATTTAGGAACTATGTAAATCTTAAATGAGGAGAAAGCAGCCCTAAAAACCAAAGCAAAAGAAACAGATGAACCCAACTATATATTAATGATGAATTAAACTCAGCAAAATTATTTCAGATGGCAAAAGCAAAGTAATTTATCTATGCATATAGTGGGATACAGAGGACCGAAGGCAAAAACAACTACAAAGAAACCTTAATTGTTTTTTTTTTTAATTTTTTGTTTAAAGAGAGAGGGAGGGAGGGAGAGAGAGAGAATTTTTAATATTTATTTTTCAGTTTTCGGCAGACACAACATCTTTGTTTGTATGTGGTGCTGAGGATTGAACCCAGGCCGCACACTTGCCAGGCGAGCGAGCTACAGCTTGAGCCACATCCCCAGCCCCACCTTAATTGTTTTTAGTAAAGAAGTGTGAGTAATGATACTGGTATTCTGAAACTATCATATATTTTCTACAGGTATATGTTAGGATAAAGCAATTAAGTAATTATCATAATGTCACTAGAAACAGGGATATCAGCTTAAGAAAAAGATACAAATATAAAATCAAAAATGTTAAGTAAGCCAGGTGCAGTGGCACACACCTGTAATCCCTGGAGTGGCTCAGAGATTAAGGCAGGAGGATCTTGAGTTCAAAGCCAGCCTCAGCAAAAGCAAGGCACTGGGCAACTCAGTGAGACCCTGTCTCTTGAGTAAAATTCAAAATAGGGCTAGGATGTGGCTCAGTGGTCAAGTACCCCTGAGTTTAATCCTGGTACCAAAAAAAAAAAAAAAAGTTTAACTAAACTTGAATTTTATGCTGTGAATTATATCTTAATAAAGCTATTTAAAAGTACAAATCTTATTAACTTAAATTTGAATTGAGAATACCAATATAAGTGGTTTTGGTTTTTTCCCAGTTTGGTCCATCTAGAAAACAATGACTAACCCATAGCAATATGAGAATTCCTTAGCCACACAGGTGGTGGTCTCTCAATACCATTCCTAGCTCTTTGGGAAAATGACTGATTCCAGGTTGGGGCAAGAAATGTACCAGGTAAGCTTATAGCATCTTTTCAAGTATTAGAGCATGACCAAAGGATCAAGGAGACAAGGTGAAAAGGCTTCACTGGCCAAAGACCAAATACTCTGAACATCAAGAAGAATAACAAGACTAGAGTAGAGCTCAGTGGTAGAGTACTTGCACAAGGCTATGGATTTGATCCTCAGCACTATAAAAAATTAAATAAATAGTAATAATAATGATAATGATCACAATAGATTGGCATATACCAAATATGTTAAAATGTATACTTTTTTTTTTTTTTTTTTGTATTAGGGCTTGAACTCAGGGACACTCAACCCCTGAGCCACATCCCCAGCCCTTTTATGTATTTAATTTAGAAATAGGGTCTTACTGAGTTAGCACCTCACTTTTGCTGAGGCTGGCTTTGAATTTGTGATCCTCCTGTCTCAACCTCCTGAGCTGCTGGGATTATAGGCATGTGCCACCACCACGCCCAACCAAAATGTTCAATGATTAAAAGGGAAGAGACCATCATCATCTTTGGAGGATGCTAAGGAATCAGTTCATTGTCCTGAAAATTGGTAAATAAAAGGAAAAAATCAAGCATTTATCTCAAAATCTTTTTTGGATGACAGTTCTTTAGGATAACCAAGCAGCTGAGAGAAAGGTCATAGAAATTTATGAAAGTTTACACAAATATCCTAGCATCTCCTAAAGCAGGGTGCATGTAGGCAGCTTCAGTGGCTGCTAAAGGCTTTCCGTGCAAAGGGGCTGGAATTTTATGAGCTCCAGCCTGGAATGCTGCAATCCAGTGACAGTCTTAACACCACAGGGAAGCAACCATGTGTTTCACAAAAATTGTCTGTTATACGCCTTGCCAAAAGATTCCACCCGACTCTTACCAAACCTCCAGCTCTAACCACCAGTATGCAGAGTGCAGGAATGTGTTCAACATCTGAATGCAATTGGGAAAGTGTGGGTTAGAGTGGGGAACCCTATAGAACAACCTGTTTTCTTCACCAACAAGTTATAAGGAGAAAGAAGAGAGGAGGAAACCTATGGATTTAAGAGATGTAGAAATCAGCTAAATACTGTGTGTGGACTCTGCTTCCATTCTGATCTAATCAAACCAACTGTTAGAAAAGCAACAGCAATACCAACAAACACTAATGGTGCACTAGAAGAAATCTGAAAACTGGATATTTGTTGATATTAACAAATTATAGTTAATTTTTTTAGATGTGATAATCCTTTTAAGAGTAATTATGGGCTGGGGATGTGGCTCAAGCGGTAGCGCGCTCGCCTGGCATGCGTGTGGCCCGGGTTCGATCCTCAGCACCACATACAAAGAAAGATGTTGTGTCCGCCGATAACTGAAAAATAAATATTAAAAAAAAAAATTTAAAAAAAAAAAAAAGAGTAATTATTAGGTGTGATTGGTCTTTAAGGTATCTATCTTTTAAAAATTAATGCTAGAATATTTTATGAATGATATCACATAATAAACCACCAGTATACATAGTGCAGTGGGATTTTTAAACTAATACATAGAAAGTGGGTGGGATATAAGAGAAACAAAATAGACCATCATTAATAGTTGCTGAATCAGGGCAGTAGGTCCATGGGGAGTTCACTGTACTGTTTTTTTCTATTTTTTTTTTTAATATTTATTTTTCAGTTTTTGGCGGACACAACATCTTTGTTTGTATGTGGTGCTGAGGATCGAACCCGGGCAGCAAGCATGTCAGGCAAGCGCGCTACCGCTTGAGCCACATCCCCAGCCCCTGTTTTTTTCTATTTTTGATATGTGAAATTTTTCCTAATAGAAAGTTTTAAAAATAGGCCTGAGGGGCTGCGGTTGTAGATCAGTGGTAGAGCGCTCTCCTAGCATGTGTGAGGCACTGGGTTCAATCCTCAGCACCACACAAATAAATCAATAAAGGTATTATGTCCATCCACAACTAAAAAATATTTTTAAAAAAATGGTAGAGCACTTGCCCTTAACACTGAAGTTGGGGTTTAGGGAGAGATTTAAAATATATATACACAGGTAGGAAAAAGAGTGCCCTTTGCAGAGAAGTATACCCAAATAGCAGGAGGAAATGGCAGAGAAGGGCTGACCCAGTCTTTCAAGGGATATAAAAAGAGGCTACAAAATAAGCGCTTAAAACATGAAGGCCTGACAAAAGAATGAGGTGAAGTGGCCAGTGTCTCAAAACAGGTCATAAAAGGAATAGTTTACACACTAAGGGCAGAGGTTCTTGAGGCGTTATTAGGCCTATTTAATGCTTTTTCCATGATCAGTCCCTGAGCTTGTTTTGGCTATTACTAATGTGGCAATTCCTGCTCTGGGGCAACATTTTCATTTATCCATCCTTTACATGTCAATTTTTAGGGTTGATACATATCACATTTCCAGCAGCTTATAGTTTTTGTTGTTTGATACAGTCTGGAACAGAAAATCTGTGTGAATGTATACCAAGGTTGTTTTTGTGTTATAGGGTTATGGATGTCTGTGTGTGTGTGTGCATGTGTGTTTACCTGTGTTTTTAAAAAAATAACACACATTATAGGTTACCAAAAAAATAAGATTTTTTAATAAAATTTTTTTAGTTGTTGATGAACCTTTATTTTATTTATTTATATGTAGAGCCAGTGCCTCATACATTCTATTCTTACCACTGAGCTACAAGATTTTTTTTGCATAATATACTTGCCAATAGTCTTTGAAAAAAGGGGAGTGGATAAGAAAGGGGAAAAAATATGCTAAGATCATTTGGTTAGATCTTAGGAGATTCTGTTAGCATATGACATCCAGTACACATTGGGAAGCAGATAAAATCCTATCCAAGCTTGACTCAGAAACTTTACTACACAAAAGGAGCAATTCTTGATGCAGGGGTATCAAGGGACTTTGTTCCCTTTGATGTCACTCACAACCTGGCCAGGATCCTCAGTGCCTCTGGTGAAACCTCAAGCATATTAATTTACTTAGATCTTGTGTACTAGGCACAGGAAATAGGCATTGTCCTCATACACAAGGGAATTGCACTCACTCAGTTGCTGGCACCCAGGAGTCTAAAGGAAAGCCATTCTCAGCTTGAAGAGATATGGAGTGTTGACATCTTCTTAGCAATAAGCAGTGGGGGAGGGAGCAGGACTGAACATTTTCCTCCTCTTTCAAGTTCATGTCAAAGTTTCTAACAAATAAGACCTGAGTAATCACTGATCCTGTTCCTTCTGGGACATGGGATCATGGTGGTAGTGATGATAGGGATAAGAAATAGACGCTTATGTTAGGAGGGGCAGATTCTAGTTTTGAGGCTTCCTGTTATTCAGCGGGCTGATTCAGGTTGAGTTAGAGTAAGGGCAGAACCACTAAGACCTAAGCTACATTGATCATTCTTAGCCAGAAAGGCCCTAAGTAGCCCCTACAGCAAGACTGTCAGCACACAATAAGTCACTGGAATTGGCCATCATCTGGGCTGGAGGTGCCCTGAAAAGGATTTCAAGTTACAGTGCAGTTCTCCAAGCATCTTGAAAGAGGTTGACTTCTCCTGTGCCTTTACCTCTGTGCCTCATTTCCCTTTGCATCCCTGCAGACCTCATCCCATCTTCCCAAGATTGCAGCCTGCCCTGCCCAAGAACAGTGACATTTGATTTCTCTCTCCTCTCTTGCCCTACCCCTCCTATTTCTCCTCTAGGCCAAAATGAACCTCTCCCCTTAAACTTGGAGCTCTTTCCTTCTCTCCACCAAAAAATGTACTCCAGGGGTTGGGGGTTTAGCTCAGTGGCAGAGTACTTGCTTAGCATGAGCAAGGTCTTGGGTTTAATCCTTGACCCTTAAAAAAAAAAAAATGCATTTCTGTCCCTTCTAATCTGAAAATTCACCTATCAGCCCTGCATCCTAATCACAGGACTTTGCCTTTCCTGTTTCCTACTAAACTTCTATCTCTTATAACTTTTACCCTGCTTTGCCTTCTTCTCCACCCTGGGTGGTCTACCTCCCAGAATCTTCTCTAAAATTCTTGTCTCCTTGCGCTGGCTGTACTTTTGGATATTTTTCTGCTGACTGGACAGCATCTTATCCCCATGTTCCCAGTCTGCAGGAACAGAGTGGGCAGCAGTGACTGTAGATGGATGCGTGGATAACCTTCCAGGGAGCTTCCAGCTCTGAGACATTAAGCTCACTCAGCAAATCTGGTCCCTCCACTCCTACAGCTGGCCAAATAAAGACTGATCAGGCCTGCTCCCTCAGACTCAGGCTCCACTCAACAAGATCAGCAGCTACCTAGTGAATAGGCTGGGGTGGGGCAGATATGCTGGAATGTGGACAGTGGCTTCCCACAGGCCCATCGCCAAGACTGATGCACGGAAGAGCCAACCAGTGCTCCAACTTGTTGCATTTTTATGATCCTCAAAGCCCTGTTGTATTCCAGGTTCTCCAAGCCAGCACCCATGTTCCTGGATGACTCCTTTCGCAAGTGGGCTAGGATTCGGGAATTTGTGCCGCCTTTTGGGATCAAAGGTCAAGGTATGTTGGGAACCCTGATCTACACTAACATCTCATTCCCTAATTGTCTGCCTATACTTCAGGACAGCACTATAGCCTCAGAAATCCCACTCTCAGCGGCACCTTGCTTCCTCCTTCCTTTTCTCATACTTCTTTAATGGAATATTTACAGAACCTGCCGCTTTGCCAGGGGCTGGGTCTATAGCAGTGACATAGATGGATACCATTCCTCTCCTCAAATAATTCTAGTTTAATGGAGATACAGGTACTCAGAATGCAGGACAGAAGGGCTCTGCCAAGGGGAAACTCAAGATACGGTGAGATCACAGAAGAGAGATGCCAGACATTATGTAGAATACTAAATGTGATGGGCAAACCAGAGGCCACCCCCCAGAAACATCCATGCCTGATGTCCTCCACCCTGACCTAGATTCCCTTCCAACTGTTCTTGTTCTGTATGTGGCTAACCTTTCCCTTCATGCTCTCAGAAACTACCCCCTCCATCAACTTAGGGCCTCCCCACACCTTTTCCCTCCTAATGTAAGACTTCCCACCCTAATAGTTTAGCACTTCTGCTTCTGAGTTGAGTTCCTGTGCTGTTTTGTGTTCTGGTGGAAAAGTGCTGATCTCACATCAGATCTCCATACTACCTCTTTACAAGCTGTGACCTTGGACCACTACTTAGCCAGTCTATGCTTTAGTTTCTTCATCAGCTAAATGGAAAGTATCGTACTATTATATAGGTTGTGGTCAGAATTAAAACAGCTGTTAAAGGGGTGGTATCATTTGGCCAGGAAACTCAAGAATGTCTAAGTCCTCTATTCAGCCATCCCACCACTCCCCAAAAAGAAGACAGTGACCAGCAAAAATGCTGACAAACTGACACTTTGATTGTAAGCTTCCAAGGGCACATTTAGTGGGTCGTGTGGAGCCATATGAGGAACTCCTTCCTTCTGGATGCACATAGCCAAGCAGCCTGCTCTTTTCTCCTAAATCCACACTTCTAGACTGATCATACAGCTGTAAAGACCAGGGAAGACCAATACAGAACCACTGCCAGCAGCAAGAGAGCAGCTGTGCTTATGAGTACCCTTTCTATAAAGAATCCCTCCTAGAGGGGCTGAGATTGAGGCTCAGTGGTAGAGCACTCACCTAGCATGTGTGAAGCCCTAGGTTCAATCACTTAGCACCACATAAAAATGAATAAATAAAATAAGAAAGGTATTGTGTCCAACCATAATCTACATCTTAACCTTTCTTGGCCAGTTGGTGGTGTGCCATCACACTCAGATTGCAACATATTAGAAGACCATTCAAAATATGTTGATTTTGGTCAGATGTGGTTGCACACACCTATAAAATCAGAAGTTCAGGGGCACCCATAGCAATTTAGCAAGATGCTACCTCAAAATAAAGAACTAGAGATGTAGCTCAGTGGGTAACATACCCTGGGTTCAATCCCCAATACCAAAAGAAAAAATATACATGTGTATATATAGATAGCTAGATATTGCATGTTTTAAGCTTTACACATGCATATCATTATATATACATTTGTGTGTGTGTGTGTGTGTGTGTGTGTGTGTGTATTCTTCAAACCAGTTTCTTTGCTAATTTTTTTATACCTTTATTTTACTTATTTATTTTTATGTGGTGCTGAGGATTGAACCCAGGGCCTTGTACGTGCTAGGCGAGTGCTCTACTGCTGAGCCACAACCCCAGTCCCTCTTTGCTAATTTTTTTTTTTAATATTTATTTTTTAGTTTTCGGCAGACACAACATCTTTGTTTGTATGTGGTGCTGAGGATCGAACCCGGGCCACACGCATTCCAGGCGAGCACACTACCACTTGAGCCACATCCCCAGCCCATAATTTTTGTATCTTTATTTCCATGGATACCTGTTGCTCTAAGTCATTGATTTGTTTATTTATTTATTTATTCATTTATTTTGACTACTCTGTAATGTTTCGTGTACCACATGTGATATTTTCCTTTGGACATTAGATTGCTACCAATGTTTTGCTATTACAGTTTTGCAGTAAACATGCTTGCATAAATATATATTTTTCAGTTTTGTGCCACTTAGAGTAGAGTTGCAAGAACCTAGTCTATGCATACCTATATCCTTATTTGGTATTTTTAAGGTGATTTCCTTTGTGGCCAACACCCAATTTATCTTTAGATTTTTATGTACATTAGTTTCTATCTTTCTGACAACTCTATATGGTAGGAATTACCATCTTCATTTTAGAGATGAAGAAACAAAAGCTTAAAGAATTTTAAAAAAAAAGAGTCAATTATATCAGGTCACAGAGCTCTTATGTAGCAGAGTTCAGAAGGAGAGCAGAAACCATTGTCTGAAACAAAGAGGCCAAGAAGATGAGATCTGAGTAGTTGTCACAGGATCTAAGAGCACAGAGGTCCCGGGTGTCCTTGTGGAGAGCAGCCTGAGCAGAGTGCAGGTGGGCAGGTGCCAGACTGTAGAGAGTAAAGAGGTTAAGAAGGGAAGGCCACCTGACAAAGAGCAGGGTTGGAGATTGGCAGTGTGAGAGGGAGGAAGCGAGGAAAAGGCAGTACAGAAACAAGCACGTGCCTTCCTGGTTCCTCATCACTGCTTTTCTCATTTGTTCCTGGAGTCTACTTGGTGGGGCACACAGGTAAGCACATCATGGTCTCTGACTCTGGTAGGGGCTTCCAATTCTGGAGGAGACTGAGATGCTTCAGCTTCCAGGCAAGGCCCTGGCCTAGAAACACACGTCCTGGGCCTGACTACAGAGTCTCAAAGTCCAATGAGTCTCCAAGGAGGATGAAGAAGTCCTGGGAAGAACTTGCATACTAGGGTTAGAGGACTGGCTCCCGGTGGAGATATTTCTGCCTGTCTCTCTGCCTCTGTCTCCTTTTTCAGGGAGAAAGTTGCAGTGACCCGGCCCAACATAGCTTTCTTTCCCCACCCCTGCCTTCACTGTGACCCCAGGAACCTGTGCTTTCCAATAGGGTCATCAGCAAGCATTTTATGGGAACGTAAATGACCCTCTAATAACTCCTACCTTTGTCCACAGACAATCTGATCAAAGCCATCTTGTCAGTCACCAAAGAGTATCGCCTGACTCCTGCCTTGGACAGGTGAGCCCCTTGCTGTCCAGCCTGCTGGCTCCAACTGCCTGGAAAATGCCAGGTGTTGAAGTCCAGCCCACCTTCCTGGACATGGGCAGATTCTCCAGCATATCTGTACATATGACCTACAGTAATAAACATACTGGTGTGGGTGGAGCAGGTAAGTGGATGCACTGCACTGGACTTGAATCCCTGGGGACCATCAGCATCTCAGACAAGACATCTGAGTCCACAAGCATCAGGTTTGAGGTTTAGACCTGAACACACTGGGGTCATAATCAGCCTGGTCCGTGAGATTGAGGGGTAGTGGGATTGAAGGTTGGTAGGGGCAAGGCTCATGTCCAGGAGACAGTGACGGCTATGAAGCTAACAGACCCTGGAGCAGGGAAGCTCCAGGATCAGGGGTGGCAGAAACAGAATGAGTAGACTCCCTGGTGGCTACTGGGAGCCTGAGTGCTTCTGAGTTAAAAATAACCCAAGCCCTGAGTCCTGGGGCCCCGAATCCTAGACCCCTGTCCTTGTTTTTCATTACCCTGGACCCTTGGGATTCCTAAAACACCCCCAGCCCTTGGAAACCTTTACCCCAGAATGCTATCTTACTACCCACTCTTCATCTCTGTGTCAGGTCCCCACGCCGTCTATACCTGTTTCCCTCAGGATATTGGAGAGTCCCAGAGGCCAGCTTCCCACAGTATGATTTTTCAGAAATACTGCCAGGAGGCTAAGGCTGTAGCTCAGTGGTCGAGCACTTGCCTAGCACATGTGAGGCAATGGGTTCAATTCTCAGCACCACATAAAAGTAAATAAATAAAGGTACTATATTCATCTGTAACTAAAAAAATAAAATAATTTTTTAAAAAAAGAAAGAAATACTGCCAAGACCCCTTTTGTCTTCCTCTATCCCAACCTGGTTCTGGCAGATGGTGTAGGTCAAGGGCCAAAGGGACAGAAGGAAAGAGGTCTGGGAGACAGCTCTCCACAGGCCTCCACCTCTTTCTCCTCAGCCTCCGCTGCCGTCGCTGCATCATCGTGGGCAATGGAGGTGTCCTTGCCAACAAGTCTCTGGGATCACGAATTGATGACTATGACATTGTAGTCAGGTGAGCTCCCCACACCAGTGTCATGGGCACCTGAGTGACCTGACCCAAACCCCAGTCCCTGAGCCCACTGAGAGCTCTCTGTCCATCTGACCACTTGGGCTTGAGGTCAACAGAAGCCTCAAGAATGCTTGGTTGGAGAGTTTTGAAATAGACAACTAGGCGACACCAGATGTGAACTCCCTATTCTCTGCATCTGGGTTATAAGGGGGTCATAGCGCTTCCCCAAACATAGGCCCAAGGCAGGCTCTGATTGAGCCTATTCTCTGTAGACTGAACTCGGCACCAGTGAAGGGCTTCGAAAAGGACGTGGGCAGCAAAACAACATTGCGCATCACCTACCCCGAGGGCGCCATGCAGCGGCCTGAACAGTATGAGCGTGACTCTCTCTTTGTCCTCGCTGGCTTCAAGTGGCAGGACTTCAAGTGGTTGAAGTACATCGTCTACAAGGAGAGAGTGGTGAGCTCCCCAGCACCAGTTCCTTCCCCCTTACCCTAGGCCTGGCCCTGGATCCCTCAGTTTCCAAGTCAGTCCCTCCCCTGAACCCCATGAAAGATAAGCAGGAGTCTTCAAAATAAGCATCAATGACCCAAGGCTGAAAGATAATAAATGCAACCAAAGGGCAGAGGCCAGGAGGTGACAGGGTCCCAGACCAGGCTCCTGGCACTGAAATGCCTGTTGCTTGCTCCTTGCCTCCAGATTCCTAGGGCAAACCATTTCCCAGCCTTCTCTGGCAAGACCCCAACAGCCTCCAGGGGCCTTCCCTTGGCCTTAGATCCCCAATGAAGGAAAGCTGTCACCTCTAAGGCCACAGGCCCTGTATTAATCCCATCTTTACATTCTCCTGCCCTGACCCTGCAGCTGCCTCCCTTTTCTCCACTTTTCTCATGAGTTCTCTCTGACTCTGGTCTTCTGGGTCTTGCCCTCTTTCTCAAGGAAGGGAGGAAGGCCTGATGTGGGCCCTGGTACCATTCTTCAGGAACAGCAGGCCTCTCAACTTGAGGGTTCCATCTCCCAGAACCATTAGTCCAGGTCTGCTTCCCCTGACCTATAACTGGGTCCCCATCCTGCCATTGAGTCTGGTTCTAGTCTTTGGGTATGAACAGATTCTGTACTCACTATCCTAGGCAGGCAAGGTCTGCACCCATTTCTTTAAAGAGCTCATGTGGCAGAGTAGGGTCAGAGTAGACCACCCGCTGAGTTCTCTCCTGAGACCTCTGTTTCCCAGCTCTGGGCCTACAGGAACACCTGCCAATTTGTTCTGGGTCCATCCCCACTCTTCTCCCCTCCAGCTGTCACCAGCAACCCAAGGGGAGGGGTGCTACAGACCACAGGCCATTAATCTTCTGATACTTAAACCTCTTACCAGAGATTGATGACAAATGGTCCTCTGCCTACACTAAGACGCTAGTTGTTCTTTCTGGGGGTTAAGAGGAGAGTTGGGGGTGGGAATAGCTTAACCTGCCTGTGGGGGGTCTCAGTGCAATTTGGTTTAACTCCACAGCCCTTTCCCAAGCAAGGCCAAATGCAGGCAGTGTCAAGTAGGTAGCAAGCAAGAGAGAAGACAGAAGTCAGGTCCAGAAATTCAGGTAGGTGGGCCAGTGGGGAAGGGAGCCCATCTCAAAACCAGGCTGAATAAAGCTGCTGGGCTCTACTATGTCCAATCCAACTTCCCAAAGGGAAGGAAAGAGCCAGGCAACAGTGACCATTAGCCTTCAGCCATCCTGGCTTCAAGCAGGCCCATATCTGCACAGACCAAGCAGAGAATGGCGGCTGAGGGAGTAACCCCTTTGTTCTCAGAATCCTAAAGCCCACATTAGTGTCCCTAGAGCTTATAGGTAGATACTTTCAAGGGAAATATGGGTGAAAACTGGGTCTGCCTTGGTGAACCCTAGGAGTTCTAGGGGCTGCTTTCTCAGACCTCTTGCCCATCTCCCTTTCCCCTCCTACCATGTCCATTTTCTCCCCACAAACACATGTCAAAGCCCCAGGCCTCCCTCAAGGCTGGAGCTCCCAAACGACAGAGCCCCGACCCCACTGGTTTTTATCCCTCAGTGCCCAGGCACCATAAATTATATGGGCTCAATCTAGAATTGGCTTGAACACCAGTCCTGCTTCCTGGTGGGCATACTGGGAAAAGCCTGGCAGTCAAACAAGTCAGGGCCAGCCAGGTAGGTGTTGCTACTTGTTCCTTCCAAGAGCATCACGGCCAGTCGAGTCAAGGATCTTATAGTTCATCCAAGGAAGAAAGGAAAGAAGAAAACAAGGAAGCAGCTAGATTCGGAGGAAGCAGGTAGCGGGGCCTCACTGCTCCCTGAAGACTGAGGAGCTTTCCACCTGACTTGGCTTTGGCAGCAGGAGGTCAAGGTCCTAGAGAAGTGGGGTAAGCAGTAGAGTGCTGAGGCTCCTGCTCAGCCTGTCCTGGCCATGCATCAGGAGTCCTGGGCCAGCCTCATGTGGGTGAGAACTCCTTCCCAGAGTGGGTGGGCATAAGTGGGAAGGAGACAGAGGTGACATTAAGGAGTCCTCTGAAGTACCAGAGTCATAGGTGGTTTGGGCCTAGAGTGAGCCACCAGAGGAATGCCCATGGTCTCACCTCTCCCAGCACCTGGAATTGGCCTACCTGGGCCCAGTATTACTCAGAGGCCCAAGGGTCTTCTATGACCTCTCCATGCCCTACTCCCATTTCTCTGGCCTCTGAGACCCAGGTAATGTGAGCCAGGCTGCTTCTCCAGGCCACTCATGTCTGGTGCCTTGCCATAGGGCCCAGCCATAGGCTTGTTCTGCTATTGCAGCAATGGGTCCTGGCCATGCAGCTTCTAGCTACTGGTGAATTCTACAACTGTCAAGAGCCTTACCTGCAGAGTTCTGGCAAGAGGCAGCTCCACAATAGTGGGAGCCAGAGCCTGGCTGGGCAGGGCTGGAACAGGTATTAGACCTCAGTTACAGCTGTTGCCCACTGCTTGCTATATAAGCAGTCACTTAACAGCGGGTACCTTTCAAGTACTCAGGAGTCCTGATGTGGAATGGGAAGGGAGAAGATGTGGGAAAGGAAGGCCATACCGGGCTACCTTTGCACAAGATTGGCCAAACTTTCTTATCACATGGGAGCTTTCTTCTTCACCATATGTGGCCATTTGGTTCCCTGATTCACTGGGCAGTAGCACAAATAACTCCAACAAGTTACCAAAAGATCTCCTCAATCCTAGGAACCTTAGCCAAGCCAGCAAGCAGGTATAGAAGTTCCTAGTAAGCCTTGTGTACTCAGGACAGCTCAGGAAAGTACCGGTTGATGGTTGAGTAGGGAAGCTGAGGCTAAAAGGCGGGGGATGAGGAGGTGCTGCCCTATATGAACCCTAATGGGAAAGGGCAGCTTTTTGAGGAACACTTAGATATCTGCAGCCGTCCCCCTTGCACTCATGCATTTGCCAGGCATTAGTGAGGTGTGCTGGCATTGCACTAGCCCCAGGGGGATCCAGAGAGAATAAATTCAACACTGTTTTCAACTCAGAGTTGCTTACAATCTAGAGGAAGAGACAGTTTTAAAACTAGAGTCACCATGCAATGTGGTAGGTACTGTGAGGGGGACATTCCTAAAGCAACCCTTGGGGCAGGCAGGGAGAGACAGAAAGTCTCCTTGAGGAGGTACTACTGAGCTGGACCCTAAAGAAAAAGTTAGGAACAATTAAGTGAAAGGTGTTACAAGCAAGAGGAACAGCATGTGCGGAGGCCCACAGAGACGGCACTCCATTCAGGGCACAGCCCGGCCGTGTGTCAGAGTGCTGCTGAATGTCTCAGTTGCTGTGGCCTGTGCATTAGGAGGAGGCTCCTAGTGCTGGACAAAGGCTGGAGACACCCCATCTGCTGTCCAGATGAAAGGCCCCTGGGGCCTGGAGAAGACCAGACATGTAAGAATCAGGGCTTCCCATCCAGCACTGGGCCAGGTCAGTGTGCATGTGGTTCTAGCCCTGCAGGGAGAAGGGAGAGGACAAGGGCTGGGGATTGGCACCTGAACATACTGGACTAGGCTGGACCTTCTAGCCATAGTTTACTCCCTGGGATGGGAGGGAGGAAAGGAAAGATCTCAGAGGCCAGCTGTGGCCCCACATTCATGTCCTTTATTACCTGGATTACCTTATATTTCCTGCCCCCTTAGATTTAGTCTCAACTATACAACAGTAATGGTACTGCCCATCTTTTACAGTTGTTTTAAAAATTAAATAAGATGAACTTGAGAAGCACCTAGTACAGAGACTGTAGTAAGTTCTCAGACTAAGGCACATATTGATGTTATTTGCTATTTTTTGTTATTGGTAGTGGTGTTACTATTAGAAAAGCTTTGTTGCATGGGGACACAAAGCCTTTTTCTGTCCACACTGTAGGGCCTAAGCTGGGTGGTGACCTGAAAGCAGGGATCAGAGGCCAGACCTAGAGGAGGAGGAGACAGGAGCCTCCTTGGAGAATGGCAGCAGGTATGGGCTAGCAGTCTGAGAAATTCACAGGGCAAACAAAGTCACCAGATCCCTGAATGTGAGGTCTTACTGGACCAGGCCCAAGTTGGGGATTAGATGCCCAACTGCACCTGAGCCTTTCCTTTGTTCAGACCTAAATGAACTCTGCCCAGAAGGATCCCAGCCTGGGCACCACCTAACCTGAGGAGGATTGGGGCAGGGCCTACACTGTGGCCCCAAAGGCAGAGCCAGAAACCATAGGCTCCACTCCCTGCCTCCTGGTGTACCATTTCCTTTGCAGCCATCTCCAGTGGCTGTAGCCATTTCTTCCCTGCGAGGGCCCGGAGGACTTCATGCTTCCTCCTCATACTGCCTCCTGGCCATTGCTCCTCCACCTCAGGAATGGGGCTCGTGTCAACACCACCCACCATCTGCTCCTTTCATCACTGCCATCTGTGACCGTCTGGTTACTGTGTCGCATAATAATTATTATTGTCATTCTCTTCTTTTACTCCCTCACTTCCTTCTCCTGTCCCCTTTTTTGCTTTTTTTCCTCTCTTCCTCTGTCATTCTGTCATCAACATCAGAGCTGTCATTTATTAAGCTCTTCCATTTCCCAGCTTTCCTTACAGTAATAGGCATAATTATCCCCATCAGAGAGATGGAAGCACAGAGAGGTTGAGTTGCTTGCTTAAGGTCACACATCTAATTAAGTAGCAGAGCCAAATTTAAACTCAAATCTGACTGCTCCAGGGATCTTCCTAAGAAATAAATCTGACCTGACTACATACCTTGCTGCTTAGAGTCCTTCATGGCTCAGCTCCTATCTGCCATGGCCTGAGAGAACGCTGAGAGCTACTGTTTACTGTGCCTCCCTACTTGCCAGGCCCTGGGCTGTGTGTGTGTGTGTGTGTGTGTGTGTGTGTGTTATCTCAGCCCGCCATCTAACAACCCTGGGAGACAGGTACTGAGTCCTAGTAAGTGGCAGAGCCACATTTTGGACCACTTTCACCAACTGCACTGTAATCCTTTAGTCAGTGATTCTTTCTTTCAAATCCAAATCTAATACCAAAGTCATGTGAAATCCCATGTCCCACTCGACAGTTTCCTCACCCCCACCACCCACTCTCTGCATCCAGTCAGTCCAGTCACCAGGAGAGAGAAATAACTTAGAGCTGAGGTTGTAACCCATGATGGTACCTTGCTGGTACCTTGGGGCCACTTCTGCCCTGTGTCTTATGTCTGGTTGTTGGTCTTCTCACAGCTCTGCCTTCATCATCTTCAGCTCAGCCATGCCTCCTCTCTTCCTTCTGTCCAGCCCTACCCCAGGCAAACCTCACATCCAGCTGCAAAGGGAAAGTAAAGGTGCCATTAGTCAAAACCTGCGACTTCCCATCTCCTTTCTACACATCCTTGCATCTGGCCCTCCTTTCCCCTTCCACTGACCATCCAGGGTCCATTTTCTCCTAAGCCTTCACCTCTCCTCTCCCCACATCAGGAGCTATCTTTCTTCACTTGTTTCTTTCTCACCTCTTTATTGAGCCTCCTCTCACATCTATAAATTTGTTCAAGTCTCTCTCTCCTTGAAAATAAAAGCCCTCGAGCTTATGTTCACCTCTCTCCCTCTCTTCTTTCACCTCCTGACCTAGTATCCCCATGTTTTGGGGGGTTTTTTGTTTTGTTTTGTTTTTCCTCCTTCTGTTTCTCAGCCCCTCCAGCCTAGTTTCCAAACCCATCCCTGTACCAGCAGTGACTTTCTGATCCTAAATCCAGCGGATACAACCTCTGCCCTCTCATTAAGGAACCACTTTCTTGGCAGATATCCAAGGCATATTTACTATGTACCAGGCATAGTGCTAGGTTCTGGGGACAGTTCTTTGTTCTTACAAGCCTGTGGCCCCAACCCTGGATGCCTCCTTGATTCCCCCATCTTCTTTGCCCTCCGCAATCAGTCAGTCTCCAGATCCATGCCTCTTCTACACCCACTTGCTTAGACTAGTTCAGCAGCTTCCTATTTCCCTGACCCTTATCAGGTTTCCCTCCAATACATTCTCCACTTCTTTTTTCACTAGTCCTGCAAAGTAAACATTTGACTGGTTTATTCTCTCTCTTCATGATTGCCCCTTGTCTAGGTGTAGTGGTTCCCAGTGTTCCTTCTAATGCCAGCAGCATTAATATCACCTGGAAACTTTTTAGGGGAGGAGCCCACCCTAGAATTTCTGAATAAGAAACTGGGAATGAGCCCAGCAGTCTGTTTTAACAAACCCTCCCAGTGACTTGGATATAAGCTCAAGGGGAAGAACCATTGGCCTGCAGGATAAAAATTAAAAATCCATAGCACAGCACTCCAAGAGCTAGCTTCTTCCAGTGCCCCCTTGTCCTTGCCACTCTTTTTTTTTTTTTTTTTTTTTGGTACCAGGGATTGAACTCTGGGGCACTCGACCACTGAGCACATCCCCAGCCCTATTTTGAATTTTATTTAGAGACAGGGTCTCACTGAGTTGCTTAGCGCCATGCTTTTGCTGAGGCTAGTTTTGAACTCGCGATCCTCTTGTGTCAGCCTCCCGAGTCGCTGGGATTACAGATGAGTGCCCCTGAGCCCAGCTGTCCTCACCACTTTGCACCCAGCAATGCCCTCCACTCTGGCAGTACCACAGTGTGAATCCTATTTCAAGGCCTGACCCCTTCCCAGGGCTGCGTTAGATGCTTCTCTGGGGGGCCAAGAACAGTCTTGTTTTATCTCCTTAAGCCCAGCACCTCCAACAAAGTATTTCAAAGTGAATAAATAAACTTGGAAACTGAGGCCCAGAGCAGGGGAGAGTCAGAATTCTGACCCCAGACCTGCCGCTCCCAGTCAGGGAGGGCTCTTACCCCACAACTAGGCTCCCCTGCTCTCATTACCACTGGAGATGATTCTTTTGGATTCGGAAACTTGCATCCTCTAGCTCTCTTCTTGCCTCTTCTGGAAATATCTTTCCCCTTCACCATGTTTGATCTTCTCTCTGCAGTTCCAAGATCATTCTTCTTGATAAAGAAATGAAAACTAAACAGTCCCTGGCACTCTGCCTCTTTGTCTAACAGCATCACAAAGTCTGCCGAGGCTGATGCCTCTTTTTGTTCTTTGCTTTTTCCAAATATAGCTTTCAAAAGGTTTTTTGACCCTTTCCTCATAGCATACAACAAAATCCAATGGATTAAAATGTAAAATCGAAAAATACAACTAAAGATAATTTTGAGGAAAATAAAATAGAAATCAAATCTCAGGAGGGAAAGAAATCTTTTTAAAGCACAGAGTGCTAAAAAAAAATCCAGTTTGATAACATGCTGATTTAAACTAACAAACAAAAGGAAGGACTAATACATAACTTTGAAAAGTAGATTTAGAAAATATGACAAAGAGTTATTATTATGAGGTGGACAAGAAAACACTGGAACCCCAGCAGTTTACGGACAGGAGATGCATATTTCAAATAATGTGTTTAATTACACTACAGGATACTAGCAAGAGTACTCTCAAAGGCGCTATCAAAGGCTACTGGTCATAGTATCAACAGGGACAAGGTTTTTGGAAGGGAAACTATACTTGGGACCAAGAGCCATCTCCTAAAGGAAGGGGAAATGTGCAAACAGATTTTTATTATAGTATTATTTATATTAGCTATGTTGGCTTTTCATCATTGTGGCAAAGACCTGAGAAAATCAACTTAAAGACTTATTTTGGCTCATAGTTTCAGAGGTTTCAGTCTATGGTGGGCTGCCTCCATTGCTTTGGGCCTGAGGCAAGGCAGACCATCGTGGTAAAAGAGAATAGCAGAGGAAAACTGCTCACCTTATGGTGGCTGGAAGCAAAGAGAAGAAACAACCAGAGGAAAGATATACTCCCCAAGGACATGCCCCAAGGACCCACCCCCTTCAACCAGGTTCTACCACCTTCCAGGAGTTCATTCAGTTATTGGAATAATCTGCTGATGTGGTCAGAGCGGTCATGATACAATCACTTCCCGAAAACCCTACCTCTGGGGCTGGGGATGTGGCTCAAGCGGTAGGGCGCTCGCCTGACATGCGTGCGGCCCGGGTTCGATCTTCAGCACCACATACAAACAAAGATGTTGTGCCCACCGATAACTAAAAAATAAATATTAAAATTCTCTCTCTCTAAAAAAAACAACAACAAAAAAAACCCTACCTCTGAATGGTGCAGCATTAGAGTCCAAGCCCTCAACCTGTGAGCCTTTGGGTGATAATCCAGATCCAGACCATAACAGTAGCCAAAAACGAACATGATCTAAGGAGTTTGTTATATAAATAATGGTTCCACCACTGGATGGGTGAAGCAGAAGCAGAAGCACAGGGACCTGCAGAGGGTGTGGGCACCTGGACCAGCCATCATGGCTGCTCTCCCCTTTCTCTGTGGGAAAAGCAGTGGACACAACACCAGATTCAGCATTTGGTACTGAAATGAGGCTCTAACTCTGCCACAGCCACCTGTTATACTACTGTCAGAATTGGGTGGGACAGGCTAACATCTGACTCTCCATTCTTATCTGCAGTGCCAGTCATCTTCTAAGAAGTGAGATTGAACGCAATGAACATTGCCAGCCCACTGGGCAGAATGCCCAGTCACAGGGCCGGGAGTAACTGTCAGGGAGAGGTACAGGGCCTAAACAAGGGTACAGATGCCACCCTGGTCAAGAGGGTCTGGTCACCTCATTTCTTGACCTCTAGGATACTTATGTAAGCTCCAGGCCTTAAGGAGTCTACTTGCTTCAACCCCTTGTAGAAGTTGGCCATATGAATGTGAGTATTTCAGGCACAGAGAACACCATTGGCAAAGCATGTGATGTATTTAGTGAATTAAAAATAACAAGCTGGGCAAGGTGGCACATGCCTATAATCCCAGTGGCTCAGGAAGCAGAGGCAGGAGGATCACGAGTTCAAAGACAGCTTCAGCAACTTAGTGAGACCCTAATTAACTCAGACCCTGTCTCTAAATAAAATGCAAAAAAGTGTTGGAAATGTGTCTCAGTGTTTAAGTGCCCCTGGATTCACTCCCCAGTACCAAAAAATTAAAAATTTTGTTTATTATTTTGTTTATTTATTTTATTGTGGTGCTGGGAAGCAAGGGGGAGGAGATGATTTTAAAAGTCATTATTCTAATAATTCAGTATAATAGATGTGGCATGGGTAGTACTACCATTAGACCTGGGCGGGAGGCATCTGCCCCAACCGCACTCTGACCCTCCTCCATCACAGCCTTTGCTATAGAGAGAAGAGGCACATTCGAGGCCAAGAAGAAAATCCCCACCCCAGGCCCATGCACTGGTATAAGACCATTACCAGGTCCTAGAGACTCCCATATTCCTTTTTCTAATAGTATCAAGTCCAGTTCCATCTTCCTGAGGACAGAATCCAAATCCATGCTCACCCCTAAGTCCCAGGAGGGCTTTAACAGCTTTACAACTTTATTTATCACTTCCAAATTTTAGACATGTGACATGTCTAAGTTCATTTGTAATTTTGTCCCTGACCCCACAAATGTTAGGGGTGGACCTGCATAGACAGGGTGGCAGAGACTGAAATCAGACTGGAGGGTCTGGTAAACCACAGTCACATCAGGAAACTTGTACTTTATCTTGATGACAAATAATAGCAGAAGCTGAGAAGATCTGACTTCGAGCCAAACATGTATGCATGACTTTTTGTGTCATGACACAAAAACACTATAAGCAGGAACTCGGGGCTGGGATTGTAGCTCAGTGGTAGAGCGCATATGTGTGAGGCCCTGGGTTCGATCCTCAGCACCACAATAAAATAAATAAACAAAATAAAGCATTGTGTCCATCTACAACTAAAAAATATTCTTTTTAAAAAAAAAGCAGGAACTCATTATTATCTTTATTCTCTAGATGAGGATAATGAGACCTAAAAAGCTTAGAGAACCTATCCCTTGGCAGAGTGAGTAGTTTGGGTATCAGGGTTCAAACCCAAGACCTTCACTTTTAGCTGTCAACACAAGCTGTTTCAGAGGACAGCAGGAGCCGCTGAAGATTTTAAACCTGAAAGTATCAAGATCAGACTCAGGAAGGGAATGGATTGAAAATAGGCAAGGTGTAGCTGTTAGAGTGACTCTATGAGAGTTGGTGTCCTGTCCCCAGGCAGTAGCAGCAGGGAGCAAGAGGAGACACATCTGCCCTACTCTTGGCTGCAGAAAGGCAGCCCATGGAAATCTTAACCCCCAGACCTCTGCCTTCAGCGGGCAGGGAAACTGCATTCTCCTTCCTGGCAGGAAGGTGCTTTCTTCCCAGATCTCTTCCCCCTTGCTTCTGGCTGTTCTGACAAGAGCAGAACAGGTTGCATCAGCAGGAGCTCCACAGACAGGAGCTGGGCCCAGACTTGACTGTGGCAGGCACATTCCTGGAGGAGGAGGGATTCAGCAAGGAATGTAGCCCACAGCTGGCCTCAAGGAGAGGTACGGCATTGACTGGCCTGAGATGCCTTTCTGAATTGCGTCCCGTGAAGCAGAGAAATGTACTGTGAGAGGCCACAGCCAAATTTGAACCTTGCAGGTACAGGCTTAATGGCATAGGACTGTGTGCTGGTGGCAGACCTGGCAATGTCACCAGCAACAAGCAGGCCTCCAGCACCCAACATCTACCTGCAGAAGCCAGAGGAGAAATCTGGTTTCCCACTCAAGAACCAGGATGTGCACAGGTGTGGAGGAGTGCTGGCCTTTTTTGTGGTAGCTGACATTGCCAGCCACACCCTGCCCTTGAATCTCTTGGCTTCTGCAATACTCAGTCATAATAAGTAAGATTTATTAAGCTTTCACTGTATACCAGTCACTGTGCCAGATGCTGTAAAACACAGCATCTCATTTAATCCTCTCAGCTCTTTGGGAAGTAGGTTCTTGTCATCCCTGTTTTATGCAAGAGGAACTTGAGGCTTAAGGAGATGACATGATGTGCCCCAGGTCACAGAGATGTGGAATCGGGTGTGAGCCCCAGTTTTACACACTGAAGAGCCTGTGCAGTTGCCTGCAGAAAGCCATGTATCAGTGCTGGGGTACTTTTTGTTTGTTTGTTTGTTTGTTTGTTTGTTGTTTTGAGAAGATGAGTCATAGATTTTTTTGTTTTTAGGAGAGATGTATGAGGTTTGGTTGGTACCCAATATTTTTATGGCCAAGAGGAACAAATAAATGTACAAATCACATCTTGGTCTTACTATTCCTCCTTTCCCTGAGATTCCTGAGGAAGCTCTTCTACCTCAGGACCGTGACTGATGGGAAGGAAGAGAAGAAGCACTTAAGTGTGTCAGGTCCCTGTTCTCTAATGGGGGTCCCTGGGGCTCCAGCCCTAAGCACATGGCTCCTTCCTCCAGGATCCCAACACCATCCTCAGCCAGTGCTGACTTCCAGCCCCAGGGTGCTATGAACTACAAAGCATGGGCATGTAGCCGACAGGGGCAGAGAGAGGTCAGGCTTCCTGGAGACAAGCCTGGCCTCAGTTTACCCACTGTTGCAGAGAAGCAGTGAGTCAGAGGAGCTGTGTGTGTGTGTAAGAGACTTCTCACTTACTACCAGGAAATACAACACACTTGATATCCTCAAATCTAAGCAGTCAAATTAGTCATTTCTCCTCCTGGAAATATTAAAGGTGGGAAGAGAGGCTGTAGCTTGCCCTTCCCCACTGAAGCTTTTTTCAGATTCTTAAAGGGATTTGAGATAATAAGGTAATTTCTTACAGTTTTGCATAGTGATTAAATATGGGGCTTTAGCCCATGGGAAAGTCCAAGAGGACTGTGTCAGGGAGGGTGCCACGTCATGAAAAGAACTGGGTTCTAGAGTTGAATTCAGCTCAGATTCTTATCAGCTATGAATGTGTGTCCTGGCAAATCCCCTCCAGAAAATAGGTCACCAAGAAGCCCCTGACTCACTGTAGAGCTCTCATAAGGCAAAAGGAAGGTCTCATTTATCTTCAGTTTCAAACCCCAGACTTCCTGAAGTGGGAACAGTGGTGTGGCAGAAAGAACAGCCATTCTGGAGCCAGAACTCTCAGATTTGAATCTGGGCTCAGCTACTTGCAGGCTGTGTGACCTTGAACATGTTGCTTCATTTGTACCTGTGAAGCGGATGAAAGGTGAAGAGATTTCTGCTAAACCAGCCTCTAGTCTCACACCCCCAGTGTGCCCACTCCTAGGTCTCATGCCCTTCTGAATGACCCCTATGCTTTCTCCTTCCTCCTCTTTGGTGTGTGTTGTGGGTAGGGGATGGGGCAAGCACAGACAGGAGCTCCAGGTGGGAACTGTTGGGGCCTCCAGGGACAGGGATATGCTACACTTGACTCCGGCTGACACCTGTTGTTCCTGCCAGTACGGAGCTGTCCCACCCCTGGGGCGCCCAGAGTTCTACCTACAATCTTGTCATTTCTCCACCTCCCTATTCCTGCTGGGTCCTGCTATCCCTCGTTTTACCTCCCTTACACACCCTCTCCCAGAGACAGAAGGGACGTGGGAGCTACATGAACTGGCATCTGTTCATTCAGTCTGATGGACCGAGGCTGAGAAGTTTGCCCCACAGCCTCTCCTCTGAGCTGATCTGACTCATGGAGGACAGAGGAAACAAATGTGCCACAGAAGTGGGAGACAGGAGGAGGGAATGGCTGGAGCAGCTGTCCACTGAAGGGGCAGCCACAGAAGAGGCCAGCAGGGGCCGATGGCTGCTGTGACTACCCTATCTCATTTCACCACTCTCTGCTGCCCAGGTAGGCTGGATCCTGGGCTACAGAAATTAATCAGACTGGGAGCCCTGCCCTGTGGCGCAGGGTCGCGCACACCACTGATGTGTGCTCACCCTGAACTATATCACTTAATTCCCACAGCAGCTCACAAGGTAAACACTGATAGTGCCCCTGCTTACCCACAAGGAAACCATGTGTCACTTGCCTGGGATCCACACAGCAAGTGCCCAGAGCTGCAGCTGATCACCAGGACTGCAGGTCTATATTTTGTCACCTCTTGAAGGTTAGAGGTCAGTTCTACCATGTGATGCAGGGGGTCAGGAAAGAGTTGAGGGAGAGGATGGAAGAGGGTAGGGTGGGTCGTGTGGGAGAGGTGGGAAGGTGTAAGATGTAGGGAGCAGCAGAAGCCTTGGGGCAAGAATTAGCTAGGGATGGTTCAGAGAGGCTTAGACTGAAACCAGGGACTGACAGGGCTTCCTGTGGGCAGAAGTTATCTGATCCCATTTGTAATTAGAAAGATCACTTGGGCAGAGTGGAAGGAGTTCAGGAAGTAGTCCACTTGGGGACTCATTAGGTATGTGTTGAAAAGAGAATGGAATTCAACAGTTACTTATTGCGTGCCATTTATGTTCCCATCACTCTACTGGGGTATTTTTCTAGTCGGAAGACTGAGCAGTGATTACAACAGTGCAGATGGGAGAAAGATGAGACCTGAACCTGAGGTGGGAGCAGTGGCTTTGGGAACAGGGCAGGGAACAGTGAGATTCTAAGATGACAGAACTAGAGACCAGTAGACAGATGTGCCAGAGAGTTGGGGAGAATCTGAAGTTGGTTCCCAGGTTTCTGGTCTGGGAGGCAGATGGACAGTGGAGGAAAGGGGGATACAGGAGGAGGAATAGATTTGGGGACATGAGACAATTGAGATGTCCAACAACAGAAGACTGGTTATGTAAGTTGTGTACATCTGTGTAACAAAATAATTTTAATGTCTGTGACATTCCATGATATAGGTGTATCAACAAAACCTCTTAACTTTTGTTAAGAGTTTTTTCTTGATTTTTCACTTTTATAAATGACACTATAATAAACTGAGTTTTACAAAGGTCTTCACCATTCCCATCTTAGAAGGGCAATTTGGGGGTTATAAGGTATTGAACATCTTCAAAACCTTTGAAGCCTTTGATATGATACATGTTGCAGATTGCTTTTTATGGAAAGGCTGTGCCAAACTTTAGTCCTGTGGCAGCATAGGAGAGTTGGGCCTCAGTGTCCGACCACTCATGCTGTGAAAACTGTATAGATGCACATATATATGCATGCATAGACATTTAGTGGGTCAAAAATTATCCAGTTATTTTAATGTGCATTTCCTCATCACTACTGAGTTAATTTTTTTCATGTTTATTATCTTTTTTGTATCTTTTAATCCATTTTTGTGGGATCTTATTGAATTTTCATGAGTTTTTAAAATATAAATTTTTTATTATTTGTGACAAATCTTTTCCCACTTTTTGTCTTCCTCTTAATTTTTAACTTTGCTTGCTTATTTGTATGTTTGTTTTTGCAGTGCTGGGGATGGAACCCAGGGCTCAATCATGCTAGGCAAATGTTCTACCATTAAGCCACATCCCCAGACTGCTTATTATATTTTTGATGTACCAAAGCACATGAAATATATAAAGTTCAAATCTTTTCTTCTTTATTGCATTAATGTTTGGAAAGTTCAGTGCTAAAAAGTATACATCTGGTTTTCTTTGTTTTTTTCTAATTTTTATTTTGTTTATTTTTTTAACAGCCTTTTTTTTTAAAAAAAAACCTTTATTTTCTTTATTTATTTTAATGTGGTGCTGAGGATAGAACCCAGTGCCTCACATGTGGTAGGCAAGTGCTCTACCACTGAGCTAAAACCCCAGTCCACAACAGCCTTTTTTTGTTGTTGTAAATAGACACAATATCTTTATTTATTTTTATGTGGTCCTAAGGATCAAACCCAGTGCCTCATGCATGCAAGTTAAGCACTCTACCACTGAGCTACAACCCCCCTCTTTTGCTTTTTTTTTTTTAATATTTACTTCTTAGGTGGACACAATATCTTTATATTTATATGATATTGAGGATTGAACCCAGTACCTCATGTATACCAGGCGAGCACTCTACCAATGAGCCGCAACCCCAGCCCTTTTCTTTGCTTTTTTAACATTTAGTTATTTTGTGTATGATGTGAGAAAAGAGAAGGTAAATTAACCTTTTTCCCAAATGCAAATCTTTGCATATCACTTGTTCCACAGATGGTGGCACTTCCTTTATCAAAACCTATACATGGGCTGGGGTTGTGGCTCAGTGGTAACGCGCTTACCTAGCAGGCGTGAGGCCTGGGTTCGATTCTCAGTACTACATACAAATAAATAAAATAAAAAGGTTCATCAACAACTAAAAAATATTAAAAAGAAAACCTGTACATGTGTTGATGCTGTTCAGTAATCTGTGTTTTGATTCTTATACGTATGTTAGTGTTGTAACATGCACAAATCCTTAATATACCCTAATACCTCATTTATAAATGGTGAGAAGCATTATTTTTCCCTTCTAATTCTCTTGGATAGGTTTTTAGAATCCTTTGGGTAAATTTCCAAAACCCTTTTGAGATTGTTCTTAGAATTGTGTTCAGCCTGTGTCTGGGAGAAACTGGCCTCCATTGGTGGTGTTCAGCCTTCCCTCCAGGAATGCAGTTTGTCTCCCCTTCTTTCAAGTCAACCATTTATGTCTCAATAAAGGATGATAGTTTTCTTCCTATAATTCTCCCAGATTTCTGAGATTTAGCACTCAGTTTTTGATTTTTTTGTTATGATTGCAAATGAGGTCTCTTTTTGTTTTATACCTGGGGATTGTTTCCTCTTGGTGCATTAAATTATTCATTCTAAGTCTTGTTGATTTTTTTTTTTTTTTAAGGCAAGTAAACTGGCTGGTAATAAGTTACATTGGAGCCCACAGTATGCCCCTGGCTCTGGGGCTGGTTGTGTCTTCCTCCAGCAGTACTCACACACCCAGTTGTAAGGGTAGAAAAGGGAAGTTAGAGTGATGCCAAAGTCAGTGTTTCCCAATATGGGCAATAGAAGGACAAGGGACAGAGTACTGAGGGACCTCACAAAATGGGTTGAAGTGATTTACTTTGGGGTCTAGACCAAGAAAGGCTGTGGGAATCAGAGGTCTCCCTGTGTTTGGGTGAAAGGGAAAGGGTTAAAGAGAAGAGGTTGGGGGCTGGGGATATAGATCAGTTGGTAGAGTGCTTGCCTTGCATGAGCAAGGCCCTGGGTTCAATCCCTAGCACCACAAAAAAAAGGGGTGGGGGAGAGGTTGGGTTGGGGATGTGGTTCAGTGGTCGAGCACTTGCCTAGTATGTGTGAGCTCCTGGGTTCCATCCCAGCACTGCCAAAAAAAAAAAAAAAAAAACAGGTGGGAGGTTGTGGCCTTGAAATGGACACAGGTGTCAGGCTCAGAGGTGATGCCTTGCTGTTACGGGACCGTGGTCCATGAGGGAGGAATGAACTCTTGTTAATGAGGCTGAAGTCACCCAACTCTAGTCAGTGGCAGAACTGGGGTTTACGCACTGTTCTGCTGTTCTATGCCAGCTCACGCTCTGTCTTTATTTTTCAGGTTCACTTTAGCACAGGTGACTGAGGGAGCCAGGAGAGAGCAGAAGGGAAGGAGGCAAGCTCAGCAGAGCAGATAGGAGAGAGAGGGCAGGCTCCGGAGGGCCCCTCAGGTGCTCCCTCAGGCAGGCGGGACAGCTGGACCACAGCTCTTCCTATTGGCCCAAGGACCCCCTCAGGCCAGAGCATTGTCCTCTGAGAGTGTCCTGTACCCCATGCCCTGCCCCACAGCTCACTTCCTGTCCTTCATTACACACCCAGGCCCCACCACATGCTCACCCTTCCCCCTCACTTACCCATGTTTCTGTCACACATCTCATGTCCCTGCCACATGCCAAGGCCTTCCTAAATCAGCTGGTTTATACCGCAGGCCCCAAGTTGCCCTTCTACACCTCACTCCCATCTCATTTCTCATTTATCTACACACTTGGGTCCCTGCCACTCACCCAGACCCATCATTACCTGTACACCTAGCTCATGACCCCTTGCACTATGTCCACAGAGTGCATCGGATGGCTTCTGGAAATCGGTGGCCACTCGAGTGCCCAAGGAGCCGCCTGAGATCCGCATCCTCAACCCGTATTTCATCCAAGAGGCTGCCTTCACCCTCATCGGACTGCCCTTCAACAACGGCCTGATGGGCAGGGGGGTGAGGCTCCTGGGCCCCTGAGAGAAGGAGGGAGAACTGGGCCAGAGGGTCCTTGGGAAGAAAGGAGTGGATGATAGGGTGGGTGGCAGTGGCCCTGGGAGGTAGTCTTCAGGGAAGAGGGCTCTTTTGGCAGTGGAGCGCAGTTAGCTCCATAGAGCCTGTCTGTGGTCTTAGCCCCAAGGTTGAGCTCCATATGCCTCCTCTCCCATTCTCCAGAACATCCCAACCCTTGGCAGTGTGGCAGTGACCATGGCGCTACATGGCTGTGATGAGGTGGCAGTTGCAGGCTTTGGCTACGACATGAGCACACCCAACGCACCCCTGCACTACTATGAGACCGTGCGCATGGCAGCCATCAAAGAGGTTCGGGGCTGGGTGCGGGATAGAGCCGAGGGAGGGGGGCTTTCAGCACAGAGGACAGACTCTGATGCATGTAAATGAGTGGTAAAGTGACAAGCCAGCTGCCCAGAGCTCCCCAGGAAAGCCTGCCTTCCCTCAGTTAAGCAGAAGCACCAAGGTCCACTTCATGTAGGCCTCTGACCACCAACATCCTACTTGCTCCTCTCCCCTGAACCCAACCCCTTCCTCAGGCTTTTCCTTGAACTCTTTCCCTCCATGGGGCCCTCCCTCCCCTTGTCTTCTACCTTGCCGTTCCTTGCTGCACCCCCACCCATAGTACATTAGTTGGCACCAGGTCACATGGGCCTCCTCTGTGATCTCTGTCTTTTCCCAGAGGGCTCACTTGCCCCTTGTACAACCCACAAATAAACATTGCCCCTCAGTCTCAGGAAGAGCACCTGTACCTCTTCTACCTTTCCCTGTGACCAAGCATGGACACCCTTTAACACCCAGAATTTCCCCCAAGAAATCCACATGTACAGGTAGGTTCCAGCTCTCCTAGACTCTTGGCCTCTCCTGGCATCACAGTGAGGATCCCATGTGGAAAATCTGAACCCTTTCTCCACCTTAGCTTCTACAACCTGCCTTCCACTGACCCCAGCCTGAACCTGGAAATCTCAGGCCAGTGCCCTGAGCAGCTTCTCTGCCCTTACATTTAGTTGATGGAGGGTGGTTGGAAGAAATCTCTTATCTGTGCAGATTCATATCTCCATGACTCTGCCAACTCTCTTTCCTGCCCATCAGTGTCTTTACCTGCCCCTCTCCAACCCCCCAACACTGTGCTGGCACTCCACTCCACAGGTTCCTACAACCCTCCCTCCGGGGAGAAAGCCAGAGCTCCCACTGGAGCATCCCCGTTGCACTCCTCACTCCCATTCAGCCCTTTGCCCCCACCTAACACACATCTCCTGAAGGTGACCTATGTCAAGACTGCCAAATCATGATCTCTCAGGAACACTTTCCCCCATCCCAGCAGTACTAAATATTGAACCCAGGGGCACTCTGCCACTGAGCTACACCCCAGCACTTATTTTATTTTGAGAAAGGGTCTCACTAAGTTGCATTGACTGGCCTGAACTTGACAATCCTCCTGCCTCAGCCTTCCACATAGCTGGGATTACAGGCATGTACCACCACAAACAGCACAAAAACACTTATGATGATGATGATGTGTTGACCACTCCTTCCTGCTTAGGCTTCTGAGTCAGTAATTTTTAGTGTTCTTCCTATTTCATAACCCTTCTCTTATTCTCTTTCTCGCATCATAGGTTTGGTCTACCCAGCAAGAATCAACTTTAGCTAAGGCTCCATCTCAGACAATCTTCTCACTGTACATGTTGTCCAGATTTACATCCCCATCCATGGCTTCAGTTACCATCTGTTTTGTATTAGGTTTCTGGTTCTGTCTTGTCTATTCAGGCTGCTATTTCAGAATACCTTAGTCTATGTACCTTTTAGAAAGCAGAAATTTATTTCTTATAGTCCTGGAGGCTGGAGGTTCAAGATCGGGGTGCTGGCAGATTCGGTGTCTGGTGAGGACCCACTTCCCGACACAGATGACTGTCATCTCATTGTGCTCATGCATGGTGGAAAGTGTAGGAGTCCCCCTGAGTCTCTTATAAGGATACCATTCCTGTGGGAAGTGGCCTCTGGAAGTACCAATTAGGAGAGGATACTAGCTGCAGTGAGAACAGCACCAAAGGTAGTGAGGTAGTGAATGGCGGGTAGAGACTGCAGGAGTTGCACGTGGTAAGTGCTGTCAGGATGTAGAAGAGACAGGGTGGGAAGAGACTGAGCAGTAGCTGCAGGGTGAAGCAGTTCCTGTTGGAATCCTCAGCAAAGAATCTAGGCTGAAAAAAGACTGTGAGCAGTAAGAACAACTGCTTGCTTAGATATAAGGAGGGCAGAGCAGTGATTGCCCAGAGAGAGGGACAGCAAGGAAGCAGCACAGGTAGTTAGAATAGCCACCTAGACACCAGTGGCTCGGTAAGAGGAGCCAAAGACAAAGGTAGAGGGCTGGAGCCGTAGACTCAGTGATAGAGTGCTTGCCTGATACACACGAGGCCCTGGATCTCCAGCACCACAAAAAATAAAATGTTCCTCAGAATTTTTTTTTTAAAGGTAGGAAAAGCAGCTAGCTGCAGGAGACCCTACTGAGAAGGTGGGTTGTGCAGTAGTTGAGCATCTGTGTCCAGAATCCTTCCACGGCAGTGCAGAACTCCAGGGGCTTCCTAACTTCTCTACAAAGAAGAGGGAGTTAGCAAAAGAGCACCAGAGAGAAGGGCATCACCTGGTCTGAGAGCTACACCCAGGGCAGACTTTTGTGTTCACTTTTTCATTATGAAAAGAAATCGTCTAGAGAATGAAGTTAATCAAATCATGTGCATGTACAAATATGACATAATGAATCCCACCATTATGTATAGTTATAATCCATGGATAAAAATAAAATATTGGAAATGACTACTATATAAAAAAAAGAAAATTGTCAAACATAAACATAGAGAATAATATACTTAGCTCCCATGTACCAGTTACCCACGCATGGCCATTGTTTCATCTGTCCTTCCTTTCGTGCTCCCAACCCCAATGATGACTTGGACAGATCTCAGCAGATCTTTCTGGCCATAAATACTTCATTGGGTTACCCTGAAAGAGTAATTATTTTTAATTGTTATTATGTCTAAAATAGTTGACAATAATTTCTTAGTGTCATCAAATATTCAGTCCTCTGGTGACCTGTTACCCCTCAGTGACTCCTTGTGGGTGCTCTTGGTTATTTATCCCCAGGAGATGGAGGTGGAATAAGTAGTTTTGTAAGTTTCTACATGTGCTTGAATCCTGACCCTGCCATTCTTCTGAACCTGTTTTCTTGCCTATAAAATTTAAATTCCATTCAACCAATGTGTTTATTGAGCACTTATTCTGTGCCTAGCACTCCCTGCCCTCAAGTAGAAAGAAGTTCAGAGCCAAGGAATATAGGGAATTCTGCTGATAACTGCCCAAGTTTCAGATTTAGAAGATTTAGAAGGTTGGAGATGGTTGACTGGACCAGAATAAGGGCTGACAGAGCCCTAAATTCTTAGCATCAGTAAATACTATCTGTGAGTATAGGTGTGGTGAAGCTCAGTGTTGACAAAAGCTACAGTTGGGTAAAAGCCAGGATTGACATTCATTCCTTCATTTATTCAACCAGTTTTTTCATTCTTAGAGGGACTTGGTCATTCAAGCTTCCTGGTAAGAGTCCTGAGGATGGGGAAGAGCCCTATCCAGGAAACCCTGAAAGGCTGCATCTTCCTTGTCATTTCCACATTAATAACAACAACAAAAAAAAAATAGCCTCTTCTAGTGAGACACCATGATGCACACAGAGCGACTTGGAAAGCTGAGGCAGGAGGATCACAAGTTCAAGACCAACCTCAGCACCTTAGCAAGGCCCTAAGCTACTTGGTGAGACCCTGTCTCAAAGTAAAAAATAAAAGTGGCTCAATGGTCAAGCACCTGTAGGTTCAATCTCCAGTACTAAAAACAATGTCTGGGGGATGTGGCTCAGAGTTGATGTTCCTAGGTTCAGTCCCTCATACTGCAAAAATATAATTAGATAGATATAGAGCTACATATTAAAAAAATTTATTAATACTAGTCAATTGTTCTTATCATAAAGTATGAGGGGCTAGAGTTGTGGCTCAGTGGTAGAGTGCTTGCCTAGCATTTGTAAGGCACTGGGTTCAATCCTCAGCACCACATAAGAATAAATAAATAAATAAAGGTATTGTGTCTGCCTACAACTAAAAACTATTTTTTAAAGTATGAGGTGATAGGTGTATTAATTAGCTTGATTTAATCATTGTACAGTGTATATGTATAGCAGAACATCACATTTTACCCCATAAATAAATATATATGTAATTATTATTTATCAATTAAATTTTTTGTTTTTTAAAGTTAGGCTCTGCTCCTCAGGCTCCCTGGCTCCTGTGATCAGGGAGGCAGGATTTCATCAGCATCCCCAGGCCTGGAGAGTGAATTCCATCAGGCCAGAGTGACTCCACCCCCTTGTTCTTGGACTTCAGTGACTCACCTGCCTGCCCTCAGGGTGTCTAGAACCTAGGTGCTTCCAGACTAGCTGGGTGGGATGGAGTCTGAGGAAACAGGTCCTTCCTTCAGAACTGAGGAGGAGATGGGAAGCTAACACCACCCAGACTTGGGAGAAGTCAAGGGCGGGTTCTGAAGGAATGAAGAAGGTGGGATGCGAAGGTTGTTCTGAGTCTTGGGAAGAGGGACGAGTTAAGGCACACTGCAGCAGAGTCGTCATGGTCTTGTAGGCACCGTGGACGATAAGTCTCGCCTTAGATTTCTAGTCACAGAGCTTCAGAGGGTAGGGACCGTAGAGAGCAGCCCCTTGAGCAGCCTATTTCATCACTTCTCCATCTCTTTTCTTCTAGTCTTGGACACACAACATCCAGAGGGAGAAGGAGTTCCTGAAGAAATTGGTGAAAGCGCATGTCATCACTGACCTAAGCAGTGGCATCTGAGTAGGCCCAGCACTCGGCCACGTAGGCCTAGGTGCTATCAGAGCAAGTAGCAGCCACCTGTGCAGGAGTCCTCAGACCCAGAGAAGGACAGTGCCAAGAGGCCCCAGGGGCAGTGAGGCCTTGGTGAAGTAGCCAGAGCTGTGCCTGTTCGGAAGCCAGCCTCAGAGACCAGCACTCAGCCTCTCTCAGCCTGGGTCCGTGAAGCCAGAGGGCCAGGAGGCCACTGGCTGTGCCCAGCAGGCCCAGCATGCAGGAGGTGGGACATTAGGCAGCATGGCTGCTGCCAGAATTGTTTCTCCAATCAGTGTTTGGTGTATTATCATTTTGTGAATTTGGGCAGGGGGGAGGGGGGGATAATTTATTTTTAAATAAGGTTGGAGATTAAGTTTGGTCCACTTGCTGTGCAGGAAGAGGCCCACTAGAGGGCCCATCAAGCAGTGGTACCAGTTAGCTCCCTGGAGGGTGGGAATGCGGTGACCAGTCTGTGCTGCACTCCAGGACCATAGGGAGGTGGGCAGCATCTCATGCCAGTCCCCTCCAGCTCACCACACTGTTTGGCCTTTCTTGGGGAGAAGATGGGGTATTCCCACTCACCAGCCCCCAGCTGTCCTGCAGGGAAACCCTGGAGCCATCCCTTCGGAGCCAACAGGACAGCCCTGGGCTAAAGCCGAGAGAACTCGAAAGCTCAGGAGGCCCAGCCCAGCTTAATGGGAATGGCTGTCCTCCCCAGCCACACCTGATCCACAGGACACCACTCTGGCCTGCACTGACCCACTTGGCAGGTGTTCTGGGTTTCCACAATGAGACTGCTAAGTCCTTGGGTTCTGCCTTTAGCCTGGACCAGAGGGAAGTGAGGCCCAAGGACTTTACCTAGGCCGCGACAGCCATCCTAGGCAGCCCTCATGGAAGCAATAAAGATCTTCCCTGAACCTGGCCTCCTTTTTTGCTTTTTCCAACTTTCCTGAAAGAAACAGGAACCCAAGGCTCCAGCCACTCTGCTAAATCCAAGGGTCTTCTCTCCAGCCCACAGAGCATCAGATCTCTTCACTTCTCATGTCCTGTGCAGGACCTAGGTGGCTATCTAGGAACCTCTGGGGTCTTACCATATGAGAGAAAGATCAGTGGTAGCCCCTGGCCTGGAGAGGCCTACAGAATATCGCTTGACACCCTGGCTTGGCTCTTTCTTGGCTCTGGAAAGAATATGTCTTGACCCCAAAGTTAGCACTCAGGCATGATCTCCATCCAGCCCCCTTCTCACACAGAACAGGGGACACACAGCCCAGTTCTAAACATCCCTTGGGGAACTTCAGAAAGAATACCCTCCACCTCGAATATAGAGCCCTCAAATCAGATCCATCTCTCCCCAGCAGGCCTGGGAAGGACAAACATACCCACCCTAGAGGCCATGTGGAAGGAGCTTCCTTCACCTCTCCTGCCTACTCCAAGAGTCCAGGGAGCCCCAGGCCCTCCCACTGTGACCCCCTGAGGACAGAGTCTTGGCCACCCCAAGAAATATGACTTCCCACATGCCCTCCTTACTGCAGAAGTCTGTTCCCAGACATATCCCTCCTCAACTGAGGGGAAGCGAGGCCCTGACTGAGGGACAGTCAAACCCAGAAATGCCCTTCGTACTCTGCTGAAAACAGGGCTTCTGTGATGCCCAACTCCAATGCACAGTTCTAGCTTGGATGGCACCCACTCAAAACTGAGTTGTACAGGGACTAAGCTGCTTGCCCCAAAGTAGTGGTCCTGGCTGAAAAAGCCCCAGAAAAGCTGCCCCTGGCCAACAAGTTATGGGAGGCAACAGATCAAACTGCTCACCACTTGGCCTCCTTTCTACAGCTTCATGGGAATGGCTGTCCTCCCCAGCCACTTCCAACAGTGCCCAGCAGCAGACTTTCTCGGCAGTCTGTTGTCCCCAGCACCACACAAGACTCCCTCACAAAAGCTGTGGTTCTGAGCCCTGGATATGCATCGAATCACCTGTGCAGATCTGGAAAACTGCACCTGCCCACCCTGAGACCTGGTGACTGTCAGATCAGGGTGGGGCCCGGATGTGGTAGTTCTTAAAGATCCCCACTGATTCTGATGCATAACTGGATGCAGCTGGTTCATACACGTTCCCTGAGCACTCATCCGCACCCACAGCTTCCAGCTGTATATCAGTTGGTCAACAATTTTCATATTGTCCTTGCCAACCAAGCTCTCCTCACTTTGCTCTAGGCAACAAATTCTGCTGCTTTCTGAACATTTTACACTAGGAAACATCCACAGGCCTTTCCAACTCAACATGTACAACACTGAACTCATGAGCTCCTGCCCCTAACCAGCCCATTTCCCAGGGAGCCTCATTTCCCACAGTGTATGCTCTCCACTAAGTCACCCAGACCAAAGCTAAAGGCACACCTCTGTCCTTCCTAACTGTTCACCCCATCCAATCAAGTACCAACTGAATTTTCATGGAGGTGTGTGGAGGACTGTGACCAGGCAGCCCTAGACTCCCCGCTCAGGCCTCATCCTCTGCCCAGCAGTCTCCTGACTATCTCACCTCTCCTCCATTTTCCCTGTCTCCAGACTATCCACTACAACTCTAGAGACATGCATCAAAATGCATCTCTGACCACACCATTCTGCTCAGAACCCTTTGATGGTCTCCAGCATCTTGGGGCTAAAAGGCCAGATTCCTTAGTATTACCTTTCCAGCCATGTTACTTAATGGAATCCCCAGCCCACCTACCAAACTGCCATAATTAGGCATCTGAAATGCCACCCTCCAGCTCCTACTTCAAGCTCCAGCCCACATGCTCCTCTTCTGTGACCTTCCCCTTAAGCCCTCCTTCCCACTTCCACTGTCTCTGACAAGTGACTTCGATGTTACACGAGCTGCTCCCCTAAGCCCCAGGTAACTGAGGAGGTGAGCCGTGGGTGTAGTCGACTCAGACCTTGGAAGTTCAGCGCGGAGCCTTGTCATCTGAGGCTGTCGACCCTCAGAGACAAGAGAGAAACTATCTGAGGGTCCCAGGCGCGGCAGGACAACCTGCCGGGACCCCCACGTCTACACACTCAAAGGCCGCGGCAGGGACCAGCCTGTCGCTCCCTCCCCGCCCTAGCTCGCTCTCTCCCGCCCTCGGCCAGTCCTCCCAGCTCCCTACTTCTCGAGTCTACAAACTCTGAACTCGCAGTTTCCGCGCCTCCCCGGTGCCCGCGTTCTCTATTCTGCATCCGAGGGTCCTCTCCCAGCGTCTACCCCCCATCTCGGGGGACCCAGGGGAGCCAGTGGGGACCGGATCCGGCGGGTGGAGCGGCCAGGTGAGCCCTGAAAGGTGGGGCGGGGCGGGGGCGCTCTGGGCCCCACCCCGGGATCCGGTGACGCTGGGGCTGGAATTTGACACCGGACGGCGGCGGGCAGGAGGCTGCTGAGGGATGGAGTTGGGCTCGGCCCCCAGACACGGCCCGCGGGCTCCGCCAGCAGCAAGTCCCTCGGGTCCCAGCCCTGGCTGTGACTGGGGTTGGGAACCCGGCACCCGAGGTAAGCCAAACCGCTTGCCCGTACCCTGGTCCCAGTCCTGGATGGACGCTCCAGGGGCTGGGGGCAGAGGCAAGGCAGCCTTCACTTTTCTGGCATCCTCCCTCTCCTGGGCCCTCAGAGCAGCCCTCTGCTTCTCCCAGCCCCTCCAGTCCCTCTTGTCCCTTGTTAGACTGCGCTAGTCCTGCTGTAATGTGAGGCTCCCGCTGCCGCTACAGGGCACAGACTGGCTGCCAAGGCCGCACTTTTGGCTAAAAGAAGTGCTGCCAGGTGCACAGCTCTGGGTATGAGCCATTTGAGCTGCGGGGGCAAGTCCAGCACTGGACCCAAGAAAGGTGCCTAGAAGAAAACGGTGCAGGACGCCCACCCATGGTGAGTAGTGGGATGATGGAAGCGGGTGGCAAGGGCTCAGGATCAAGTGACCCAGGAGAGAGAGAGGGGACTTGAGCTGCCATCAAGCAAGGGTCCTGCTCCTGGGCTCCCCCTAGTGCAGAGGCCCCTAAGCTTTTTGCTCCATGGTGATAACAGTCAGTGGCCTGGTCTTGAGGACTCTGAATTCAGTTAGCCAATAAGCCAACGCCTGGCCCTGTAGGAAGGCCTGAGGAGACCTGTTCCACAGATGTGTAGGCATTCTGAGTCCTAGGGGGAGGTGACAGCCCGATCCAAGAGGAGGCTGGCTAATGAGGGCCCATGAAAGTTCTGGGTTCCCAGAGAGGCATTTGAGAGTGCTAGTCAGTGGGGGCTTAGGAAGGCTAGCTGGGACCAGGAAGGATGGCTCATGGGGGAAACTTCTAGGAGCAAGGCCAGGCTACCAGATCCACAAGAGGGGACAGACATGGGCAAGCTCTCAGGGTGGCTCAGGTCTGAGATCAGGCTGCTATGAAGGCCAGCCTAGCCTGGTCCTCCTGGGAGTGATTCAGACCTAAGTGCAGAAAGAATATATAAAAGCCCACCTCCCCTTCAAGTCTGCAGACTTGGCAGACTCTGCCCCCTGGTGGCCATAGGAAGCCATGGCCCAAGCCCTGTGTTTTCAGAGGGCCCATCCAGCCTCCACCTTCTGCTGGTAAGGGACGGACATCTGTGGACAGAAAAGAAAACGCATGTCTCTGGGTCCAGAACACATATTACAGAGGAACAAGGTGCAGTGGTGCTGGTCCTGGTGGGCAGCACAGGCCTCACTGGGCCTCACTGTCATCATATAACTCTTGAGTGAGTGACCAGCAGTCACTCTAATTCTTCTCCAGGTCTCAGATTCCTCCCCTGTGGCATGGGTGAAAGCTGTCTGTGGGACCAGGGATGGCCAGCTACTGCTATCTTCTCCAGTCAGTCTTGGCAGCTCCAGCCCCACAACACAGAACAGGAAAGTTGGGAAAACAGGACCCCTCTCCCCACGGTTGTCTGGGTCTACCCTTATGACCTTAGGTAATCTCTGAGTTTCTGTGAGCCTTGTTTGCTCATCTGGAAAAAGGGAATTAAATCATTTATTTACCTCATGGAGTTGTGAAAGAGGAAATAGTTGCAAAGCACCTAACACATAGTAAGGTTCTCAATGCAGCTACTTTTCCTGGATTGAGTCCAGCTACCCAAGTCCCCTGTAGCTTGGAGAAACTCAGGTGGAAGGATGACCTCCTTCAAAGATAACTCATCTCTCATTATGCAAGCTGCCTCACAAAAAGGGTGGGGGAACAGGTCATCAAAGGCTGATGGGAGCTCCTGGTGTTGATAGAGATGGAACTTGGACTTGGAGGCCCTACTGCACTGCCCCACTACTCCTGGCCTAAGTGGCAGGTGAGTGTCCCACAGGCACTCTCAGCTGGTTTTGAGGAAGGGTGGCTTGACTGGGGAGGAAGAGCAGGGTTTGGCGAGGGCTGAGACCAGATTTAGGAGGGAAAATGGTCAGGCAGGGAGGAACCAGGCATGTGAGTTAAGGAACAGGACTTCTCTGGATGCTCAATGCACTCAGGCGATTCCTCCCAAAAGCTTGGAACCCATTAGGTCTTGAGCCTAAGCCCTTCCAGACTTCCCGCCAACAACTAGGAACCCAGCCCCCTCTCCGATCTCAGCCTAAGGCAGCCCCTCCTTGGGCTTGCCCCACCGCAGCCCACCAGGGCGCCCTCTTCCTTCCTGAGGCTCCATTTCCACCTCTGCGCAGCCCGCCCTCTGGCCGACCTTGACCGCTCTGGTCTTGCTGAGTAGCGTCACGGAGGCCTCCCTGGACCCCAAGCCCCACAGTTCGACCACCCGCGAAGACCCCGCGCCAGTCCTGGCGCCGCCCACCCGCCACCTCCCGGGTAGGTGAGAGCGTAAAGGGGCGGGGCAGGGGCGAGGCTGGCCCGGGAGTGTGTGACTTTATCTCCTTCCAGGGCAACTCACGGCCCGTTTGTGCGGCGGAAGAGCCCGGCGGACACAGCCACAGCCTCCCCAACCGGTACCCCCGCCGCCCGCGCCCCCACCCGCGCCCGTGTCCCCGCCTGCTGCGCCCCGCGGTGTCCGCGCGGCGCGTGCTGGGATCCGGGGCAGCCGCACGGGGACCACGGGCACGCGGAGCTGCCGCCTGCGTTCGCAGCTGGTGCCGGTTCATGCTCTCGGTCTGGGCCACAGATCTGATGAACTGGTGCGTTTCCGTTTCTGCAGCGGCTCCTGTCGCCGCGCTCGCACCCCCCATGACCTTAGCCTGGCCAGCCTGCTGGACACTGGGGCCCTGAAGCCGCCCCCCGGCTCCCGGCCAGTTAGCCAGCCCTGCTGCCGGCCTACTCGCTATGAGGCAGTCTCGTTCATGGACGTCAACAGCACCTGGAGGACCGTGGACCACCTCTCAGCCACTGCCTGTGGCTGCCTAGGCTGAGGAATCTCTCCAAGGCTTTGCACATCCTTACTCGCGCATCTTGATGCCTCAGACCTCCCCGCTGGGCCCCAGTAGCCAGGGCCTCAGCCAGAGATGGAGACCTCAGAGCTGAGTTGCCAAGCCCCATCAGAGATAACAAACATTGGCTCTGGAGAGATGGAGGGAATATTCACCAGCAGCCTCAAGGGGTTTATATGATTACCAGAGACTTCAGCCATGGAGACATTAGGAACCACTTCTCACACACTGGCACTGGCCAGGCAGAAGTCCTGGGACCTCTTCCTCTAGAGACTCCAGAAATGGTCCAGGTGGGGCAGAATTTGGAGGAGTCACATTGCAGTTGCATGACTGAATGCACCTGTGTTGGAGTTGGCCTTGAACTCACTCCTGGGCACTGAACCCCTATTTATTATTTCTAACTTATTTATTTACTCTGGTAATTTGTCAGATCCTTTCCTGGGAAATGGGGGGATTAGTAGAAGAGGTAAGATGGAGGTGTATCCTGACCTTCCCACTCACACACTTCACTCAGCAATCACAGGCTTGGCCAGCAGCTTGCCCCCACCCAACAGCTCTGAGGTAGAAGACATGGACCCCTGGGCAGAGTGGGTGGCCAAGGTGCATTCACAGGCCAGCTCATACCCACTCCACAGTCTCTAGCATTTGGAGCCTGGGTTACCTGTAGGAAAAGAAACTACAGAGCCTTTTAAGGAGAAAGCCCCGTCCCATACTGATGGTACTCTTGAGGTCCTAGCTTAGTGGGTAAAAACAGAAAACCATACATTGCCCTGGCCCACTGTCACTAATCAGTATCTACCATCCAGGAAACGATCTTGAAGTTACCCTGACAGGTAATATAATCTACCTCTCCTTGCAGAAGGTCCAGTTTGGGGAGCTCACTGCCTTCATTCCATGAAACAGTCCAAGGCAAGAAAATATATGAAAAAAAAATGTCGAAGGTGGGAAGAGGGTGCACTGGGGTGCTGCTTTGGGAGATTGAAGCACAGAACTTCACAAACATGAATGTAGGAAAGACCTGAGGAGCCTCAGAGGGACCTGCATTTTATTTGTTGAATGAGGGGTATTCATTTATTCAGCCAACAAATATTTACTAAGCACCAATTATATGTCAGCTTCTGAGTAGACGCTAAGGATAGACAGACAATAAATACTCAATAACGTACATATTTATTTAAATTCAATTTGGCAACTGATATAAAAAAGATAAGGAAACTAAGAGGTATACACTTTTATCTGGAAGGAATATTAGTGCTGTCCCTGGCCTCTCACATTGTCCTCAAATCATCTCCAAAAGGTCAGTGTAATTCCTTTCTTGCATGTCCTTTAAAACTGATTCCTAGGTCCTAGGTATTTATTTGGGGGTGACCTATATGATTTGCCTTCTTTGGAAATAAGACAGGGATATGGAGTTGGAAAGGATGATACATCTAAGGGACTATGGGACAGCCAGAGGAGTTGTCAGGAAGCAGGGGGGATATGCTTGTTGATCTAGAGCTGAGGATGGAGGTCTGAATTGGTAGGTTTGAGAACCATCAGTGCAGATGTGGTGAGCAGGGGTCCATGAGAGCACCTTATGAGTGAGACAGGGTTGGGGTGGGATCCCAGGCATTTAACACTTGACAAATTTCTTCCCATGTGCCTGCCTCCTTTGGCAAGAAGCTACTTCACCCAGGCTAGTGAGGAGCCACAAGAGCTCTGAAAGCAGGGCCTATTCTGGGTCAAGGAGGTAAACTGTGCCTGTCTCTCCTTCTGCCCCAGTTCTATGCACCAAAACTTTGGTACTTTTTTGCTCTCAAATACCCATTTGGTCCCTATCTCTGCCTCTAAACTGATTCAGGATCCTCAGTTTCCACAAACACACCCCACAGAAAATGTATACGTATCGTACAGTATGTAGAAGGCTGGGTGGGAATGTTGAGAATATCCTGTCAATTCCATGGCTCTGGTATCTCCATTTTTTATTTTGATCTCTGTTTCACATTTGCAAAAACACATTGCCCAATGATTGTTTTTCCCAAAATTAGGGCATGGTCTCCAAAAAAGGAATATCAAGTTATCACCTCTTGCAAGACAACAAATAATAGGCAGCTTTGAAATGACAGTTTTTTTCAGCTCAGAGAATACCTAAAACTCCTGTCTATGTTCATTTCATCCAGAATACATAGTTCCAGGTTCTACTTACTCCCGCTGCCTGCAGTTGCCTGGTCTGGAAGATGCCCTTGCCAATGACTTTCCTCCTTTCCTATCCAGGGATTGCCATCTTATTCCTGGCTAAAGATCCCTGTGATGCAGTGTGTGTGGACTAGCTGACTGAAGTCTCATCTTGATAAGGAGAGGTTAGATTGAAAGTTGAGTGATCAGAAAAGATTTAAGAGAACCTGTGTGGGTCTCAACCTATTTTTGGAGTTGTGAAGTCCTTTGAAAATCTGATGAAACTTATGACCTTCTCCCCACCAAAATGCTAGAAATGTCACTGATATGTAAAACTGGTAAACAATTTTAGGGGAGTTGCACAGACTTTGTGTGTGTGTGTGTGTGTGTGTGTGTGTGTATACTGGGGAATGAACCCAGGGTTGCTTTACCACTGAGCTGCATCCCCAGTCCTTTTTATTTCCTATTTTGATATGTGGTCTCATTAAATTGCTTAGGGCTTTGCTAAGTTGCTGAGGCTGGCCTCAAACTTGTGAACCCCATGCCTCAGCTTCCCAAGTCTCTGGGATTAAAGGTATGCTCCACCTTGCCTGAAGTCCACATACTTTCCAAATCTCATTTAGCTGTCCATTTGGAGTGCATAGTCCCCATGTTGTGGCAGCATGCCCTGTTTTACATACTATGTTGGATATCCTCTTGTAGCTGGATTCCTCCAAGTGTATTCAGCTCCAATATCAGGGCTCTCTGACTCAACTATTTACAATGCCCCCCAAGCTTCAACCATTTTCTATCTCATCTCTCCTTTCCTTCTGTTTATACTGGCTCAAATATACTTCATTATTTTAAAGATGATGCTGTGACATCTACATAGGTAGATAGACATATCTGCTGCCACCTCTCCTTTACTAAAGAGCTTTTGCTGAAGTACCAGGGACCCTGTCCTTCTAAACCCAGTAGCCACTTCTCAGCCTTTAGAACTTTGAACACTCAGGAGCACTCAATTTTGTCAACCCTCCTTGAAAAACTGCTTTCCCCTGTGTCTGCATCTGTCTTTCTCTCTGTCTCTTTTTCCTGTGTACTGGGGGATTGAACTCAGGGGCACTCTACCACTGAGCTATATATCCATATATGCAGCCCTTTTATTTTTTATTTTCAGAAATGGTCTTCCTAAATCTCTCAGGTTGGCCTTATAGATTTTGATCCTTCTGCCTTCGCCTTCTGAGTCGCTGGGATTACAGGCATGTGCCACCACATCTAACTCCTTGACTCTCTTGATCTTATACTCATCTGGTTTCCTTCTATTCTTTCAGTTGCTCATTCTGACTACTTTTGGGTTCTTCCTCTCTCTGTCTCTTAGGTGTTTCTCAGGGCTCTGAAATCCACTCTCTCCTCTTCCCACTCTTCTCTCTCTTTCTCTCTGGGCAACATTATCTGCTTCCATGGTTTCAGTTACCACCTATCCATGCTAACCATGCTCACATTTTATCTCCATCCTAGACCTTTCTCCTGAGCCCCAAGTCTGTAATTTCAATGTCTACCTGCATAGCTTTGGAAACCTCAAGCTTCATACATCTGTCTTGATATCTTCTGTTTTCTCCTTTACATCTACCCTCCACTCTTCTCTACCCTGTTCTGCACCTCACATCAATGAGCTTCCCTGCTTTCCAGCTTCCACACCACCTCTAGTATTCTCCCCTTGGCGAATATACCAAACTCCATCCAATGACACAAGACAGAAACTTAAGCAACATGTTAGACTTCTAGAGCTCTGTAGCATCCCTCAACCACTGATCACCCTAGATCTTGCAGGTGTTTTCCCTTTTCTCTACCCCCAATAGCATTCTATTGAAGCTTTCATAATTTTTCAGATGGTTTATTGCTTAACTCTCTCCAATTAATATCAATCCTGCAGCCAGAAAAGTCTCTAATCTCTTAACTTTAATTGAGCACTGTCACATATTAGGCTATCTGTGAGGATTCAGAGATCAGTAGAAACATGTTCTGCCATCAAGGAAGCCATAGTTGGAAATAGATGTCAGGGTAATGTTGCCAGATTTAGCAAACAAAAATACAGGACATCTGGTTAAATTTGAATTATACATAAATGATAAATACTTTTCTTTTAGAATGTCTCATGTAATGACTGGGATATATTTATACAAAAATTTGTTGTGTATCTGAAATTTGAATTTAACTGAGGGTCCTGAATTTTTTCTGGCAATGCTGAGGGGAGGTAGATAAATAAGTAGAAAAGAAATCAACCATTGAAAGTTCCTCCAGTAGAAGTATGACTGGAGTTCAAGTATGCATGCCAATGAGCGGGGAAAGTCTACATTCAACAAAGGAAGAGAAATTGGTTCTACCTGGACAGAAAGGGAAAAGGGACTAGGAAAGTCTTCATGGAGGAAGTAATATTTGAACTGAATCTTAAAAATGAATATTTGATCCTTCAAAGGTGAACGAGGCACTGGGCCTGTACAGGTTATTGGTTGTTGCTTTTATTGCCTCTTAGCTCTAGATTCATCATGTCCTGTTCGTTCGGCATAGTATGGATCTTGGCCTTAGACAGGAGTGGAGGAATGAGGGCCTCTTCCTTGGGTTCTATCTCAGCCCCCCCAAGCTGAGAAGTGGCTACTGGGTTTAGAGTTCTCTTACTTCTTTTGCTAATCAACACCTTATTATTTCAATCTCCTATTATGATTCAAAGTCATTATATTAAGCTTTTCCTATGTGCTTACTGCATGGTTTCCCTCTCCTGATTGGACCCAGACTGACAGACATTCATTCATTCAGTGGTACTGAGGATTGAACCCAGGACTTCATGCATTACAGAGCTTTCTTGACTGAGGCAATAGTATAAACAAAAGCAAGGAAATGTGAAACAGGCTGGCATATTCTCAGGACTGTCAGAAAGTGCAAGTAGAATTGGGGGAAGGTGCTCATCAAGACAAAGGGCTGGAGAGATAATAAAGGACCTTGAATGTTATGCCAAGGAGCTTGGATGTGGTCCTCAGGGAGCTATCAAACAGTTTTATATGGGGTCAGTTGAAGTGTGTTTCAGCAGATCACGACTCCTGTAAAGCATGGATAGGGAGGAACAAAGCAGGGTCCACCTAAAGCTGTGGCAGTGGAGTTAGGGCAGAAGCAGTAAGAACAGAAGAGAAATGAGGCACAATAAGCAGGACTTGGTTATAAACTGGTTGTGAGGGCTGATGAAAGAGATACCAGGTATCTGTTTTGGATGACTGGTTAGGAACACAGGGGATATTCCTTTTAGCATGTGAGGTATGGGAGGGATCTTGAGTTTAGTTCTGTACAGGTTTAACTTAGAGTGTCTGTGACCTTCAGGAGACAAAGAGGTTGGAGGCAGCTAGATGTGTGGTTCTATAATTTAGGACAATTGGGCCAGAGAGATCTGGGAGTTACAGCTTAAAGCCAAGGGAGTAGGAAATAATGAAGGATAAGAGAAGGAGAGCTGGGCAGGGTGGGGATGCCTGTAATCCCAGTGGCTGAGGCAGGAGGATCACGGGTACAAAGCCAGCCTCAGCAACTTAGCAAGGCCATTATCAATTTAGTGAGACCCTGTCTGTAAATAAAATAAAAAAAGAGGCTGGGGATGTGGCTCAGTGGTAAAATGCCCCTGGATTCAATCCCTGGTACCAATTTAAAAAATACAAAACTAAAGCCCTGGAACAGGTTAAGGAACAGGGACAAGTTGGTGAAGGAGACCAGAAAGGATTGATCAGAGAGGCAGGGGAAAACAAAACAAAACAAAAAACAACAACAGGAGAATGGGAGCAAGTGCTCAACAAGGCCAAATGCAGCAGAAAAATCCAGTCACATAAGGACTGAAAATTTCCCATTGAGTTTTCTTGAAACATAGTGGCCTAGGGATTGGGTTACACTTTTTACTGAGAACAACTAAAAAATACAAGTCAAAATACATTTTAAAAAATTAAATGCATCCATAAGCTGGCAAAAGCATACATGTTGAGGCCAAAAAATAAACAAAAACAGGAAGCTACAAAGGTAAGCAAAAATCTGTAATTGCCTTTCACTCTGAGGGCATTTGCTGTAGCGATGTGTAGTGAACTTGCACAGGAGTTTTCAAGGGTTCCCTAAACTTATGAGAAAGAATACAAAATCCAAGTCCCATTCACCATGGGAAGTCTATTTGGAACCTTCTCAATAAATTGAGGACCCCAAAGAGTTATGTCCAGATTGTGAGGGGAATTAGAGAATTAGAAATGAATCTACCTCCAGGCTGGGGATGTGCCTCAGTGGAGAGCACTTTGGACTCAATCCCAAGTATAAGATAGGAGGGAATAAACCTGCTTCTTCTACCTAACCAGGGGGCTACAAAGAAAATTGCCTGTATCCAACCTTCGTGATAAGTGGAAGTTAGAGGTGATCTTCCCTGAGAATTCTTAGTTACAAGCAGAAAGACTCTCCTCTTGTTTTTTTAGTTGTTGACAGACATTTATTTTATTTTATTTTATTTTAAAGAGAGAGTGAGAGAGGAGAGAGAGAGAGAGAGAGAGAGAGAGAGAGAGAGAGAGAGAGAATTTTTCAATATTTATCTTTTTTTTAGCTATCGGCGGACACAACATCTTTGTTTGTAAGTGGTGCTGAGAATGAACCCGGGCCGCACGCACGCCAGGCGAGCGCGCTACCACTTGAGCCACATCCCCAGCCCCAGACATATTTTATTCACTTATTTATATGTGGTGCCGAGAATCAAACCCAGTTTCTCACACATGCAAGGCAAATGCTCTACCACTGAGCCACAACCCCAGGCCCTCTCCTCTTGTTTTGCAGACCCAATTCACACTATGTTGCTAGAATGAAAAGCTTCCAAGATAGATAGATAGATATGAAATGTTTCTGAGATAAGTAAATACATAGGTGATAAGTAGGTATCGGCCTATTTTTTTTTTTTTTTGGTGGTGGTACTGGAAATTGAACTCAGAAACACTCTACCACTAAGCCATATTCCCTGCCCTTTTTATTTTTTGAGACAGGAGTCTCCTGAGTTGCTGAGGCTGGCCTTAAACTTGCAATCCTCTTGCCTCAGCTTTTGGGATTACAGACATGTGCCAATGTACCTGGCTTACATGGATAATTTGCCATGAACCTGTATTGGTAGTGATTCCAGGTGGCCCCAAGAAGTTTCCTATCCCTTTTTCTTTGATTTTGGAAATCTTTCCAGACCCCTACCAAAGTTGTCACAGGTTCTGACCCTGTGTGTCCTAGTCTTGTTTCTAAGGTAAGAACCCTTCTGTAACTGGCTCCCACAGATTCATCCCCATTTGGCTCTAAGCTACCCTGCACTACCATCCACATCTCCTGGAGATACTCTTGGTCTGGCTCCCAGAAATGTCCCGAATTCTCCTCAGCGCCAACTTCAGTCCATCTGTCCTCTCAAGGGTTTGTGAAGCATATTCAGGAACTATTGTTGGTGAGTGGCTTCTTCCTCTGTCAGGGAAACCCCTGGGGTGAAGACAGGAGCTCTGGATTGGAAACAGGAAGAAAACTCACACCAATTAAGTTCCAGCCGCCAAGCCAAGTCCTACTCAAGTATTTTTTCAGTTTGTCCCTCACTGGAAAAAATCTACATCAAAAGAAGCCAAGTCTCATGACTAGAAAGAGACATAAACACTTTTGAACCCAGGTCTTACTCCAGAATTTGTGCTCCTAACTCCCTCTCATCCATCTTCCACTAGAGAAACTTCCAGCCCACTGTAACTGGCTCCCACAGATTCATCCCTACTTGACTCTAAACTACCCTGCACTAGAGTATTTCACACCCTAGGTCCAGGCCTAGAATCAGTCACTTTATTTTGGCTTCCAGTTTCCTCCCTCCAAATGTTTCCTCCCTCTACCCTTTTTTCCTTCAGTGCTACAGATTTTTTTTTATGTATTCTTTTTTTTTTGAGAGAGAGAGAGAGAGAATTTTTTAATATTTATTTTTTAGTTTTTGGCCTACACAGTATCTTTGTATGTGGTAAGGTGCTGAGGATAGAACCTGGGCCTATCGCTCCCAAGGGCGCTACCGCTTGAGCCACACCCCCAGCCCTACTGATTTTTTTCTAAAATGCAAATGCAACCATCATTGCCCACTTGAAACCTCATTATGGCTTTACATGGCATTTAGGATAATATACACACTCCTACAAGAGTATACAGTGTTCCCAACTTGTTTTTTCAAATCTCATCTGTTCCCTCCCTCTTTCTTATCCCATGTAGATCCCCTTAAACTGATCACAAATAACTAATGTTCTTCAAGCACTTTCTTGATAAAAATTTGCTGAGTGAGGAGAGTCCCACTTAAGCCAGATTTAAAATTAGGCAGTCAGTGTAGTTAGGTAAATCGGGTCTAACATCTAGTGAAATCTAAAATGGAGGCCATGTTAAGAATGAACTTCCGGAAAAGTTGAGCAACTCTCCGAATGTTAATTAAGTCCAGGAAACAGCCCCCAATAGATTTGAATATAGCCCATCCCAAAGAAATGTTAATGAACAGCAGACTTGAAGATGCAGACTTGGAAGTGCCCAGATTACTTCTTTGGCCCACCTGTGTCCCCACCCCTCTGGCCTTCCCACCTACATTCCATCACCGAAAACTATAAAATGGAGAGACACCCACGCTTCCACGGATTCCATCTCTGGGTCCCCTTCTTCCTCCTGGAGAAGTCTTTTCTGCTGTCCTTTAATAAACTTCTAATTTTCCACTCTGATCTTGCCTCGGTGTGCTTCTCTGGTGTTATTCTTCAACATTGGGGAAGCAAGGACTCGTCACCGGTCACCTGCGGTAACACCACTAGACTTTGCTTGCTAGCTAAGTGAGCCCCCTCTACCCCAGGCTCTCATTATTCATAAAGTTCAGATCAAATTTCTCCTCCTCAAAGAAGTGTTCATCCACTTTCTCAGGCCTCAACAGTTATTCCAATGCCAGCTTCCTCCATTTGAACATCCATATAGAAGTCCTTCGGTTTTTCTTTTTTTATACCTTTATTTTATTTATTTATTTTTATGTGGTGCTGAGGATTGAAACTGGGCCTCACATGCGCTAGGTGAGCGCTCTACCGCTGAGCCACAACCCCAGCCTAGTTTTTAATTAGTATTATTTCCTTCCCGGTTGGGATAGCTGGCAGGAGTTAATAAAAGGACAACTTAAGGGATGAAAGGCAGAGACTTCTGAGATCTATCTCTGAGTTGTTGAAAAAAACTGAACCAAAGATATGCAAAATACTGCCCCAGAACTCAAATGTGCGCTGCTCTTATTTGTCGTATACATAAAGGAAACTTATGAAATTCCTCCGAGCACTGTCCATGGTATGTGATTCCTGGTTGCTTATTGAGTGGTGCCGAAAACCACCCATCTTGTTATTCCTGAGGCTTACCAAGCCCCGCTCTTAACTTCTCAGGATGGTGTGGTTGGCCTCCTCAAAAACAACTCCTTCCCTGGTTCTGACGTTGTGCCAGCAGGAAAGCAGCCCCTTTCCCTCCCTTCTCCAGCCCCGCTCGCATCTTCACCCAAAGGCCCCCGAGTCGCGTCCTCCCAGGGAGTTGCCCCGCAGCGCCTACCATCGGTGTGCCTGGGAGTGCCTGTCAGCCGCGGTAGGCCAGGGACAGGCTGAATTCCGCCGGTCCCAAATCCACGTGTTCCCGCCCGCCACTCCGCCAGACGCCGCCTTCCGGCTAAGCTCAGGGCGGACTTCACTTCCCAGGGTGCGCAGCGGCGGGGCCTTGCTCCGACGGGGACCTCGGGTGGCGCACCGCTCCGTCGCCTGCTCGGGGGCGCGCGAGCTGGCGCGAGGACAGGGCCTAGGACCCGGAATGAGTTTCCTCGTAGTTCCGCTGGGCTGTGCCGGGCTGTGCCGGGCCGTGCCGGGCCAGGACAGGCGGGGGTGGGGGCCTGAGTTAGTGGAGTCAGTGACAGGCGCTCGGGGCAGCCCGCGCCTTACTGAGGTCCCCGCCCCGTCCCGGCCGGGCCGGCTCGTCTGTCAGTCACTGGGGCGGAGGCAGCGGCGGTAGCGGGGCCGGAGCCTGGCTGTGAGCAGAGCGCGGGCCAGGCCGAACGGAGAGAACCTGCCACAGCCCCTCAACTCCACGGACTCTTCGCCCCAGACTCACGAAGCTGCACCCCCCGCGCTTCTTTGGACGCCTCCGTAATCCGCGAAGGGCTTTCTCCCCCGTGACCCTTCAGCCCCGTGACCTCCTCATAGCACCCAAGCGCTCACCCAGACGAGGGTGTTGTTGGTACAGGCCGTCGACCCTGTGACTCCTCACGGGCCAGGGACTCGGTTCCCCGCATAGGCCTCCCTCCCCAATGACTTCCTCCTCATAGATTCTAGGGACAGAACCGTGACCTATCATTAGGACCAGCGTCTGGGAACACCTCATTGACGCGTCCCTCCTCAGAGTTCCCCTTAGTGGGTCTCCTCCTAAGAGCACCCCTTTTGGTCTCTGGCAAGCTCCCCACCCCCAAACGAGGTGGGGAGGCCTTGGCAGCCATGCCCTCCCTGGGCACCCCCTTACCCCACCAGTCCCTGGGCGCCCAAGCCGGGGTCTAGCAGGGGGCCAGCAGCCAAGGGGCTGGGGCAGGAGACAGATCAGGGTCCACCTCCCTGCCAGGGAGGGAGCAAAGATGGAGCGGCGGGAGGAGCAGCCGGGGGCTGCAGGGGCTGGAGCAGCACCAGCCTTGGACTTCACTGTGGAGAACGTGGAGAAGGTATGAGGGCTCTGGGGTGGGAACCCCAGTGACAGAGCAGAAGTTCTGGGGACTGACACTAATGCCAGAGCTCAGGCCTGGGCTGGGTGCCCGCTGGGATAGTGCCCCCAGAGCACCTGGCATTTGCTGTCTCTGGGCAGGCAGTACAGCAGTGTTGCAGTATCTAATGGGCTATTTTTGGCTTTCCTTAGACACAGATCCCCTGTGGACAGATACTCTTGGGTCTTGGGCTGTTGCCTTCAGGGTACTGATGACTTGGACTTCCAGCCAGACTGGCTGTTGTCCAGCTGAATGGGAAATGCATGAGGGTGCCATAGGAAATCAGCAACCCAGGAGACCTGCAGTTCAGTAACCCCTCCACCCCCCAGAAACCATACTAATGCCAAATCATCCTGGACCTGACTTTGTTCAGCCAATGGCTTAGAAAATATCTGGCACTAAAACAATCTGGGTAAGGTTTTCGCTTTTTTTTTTTTTTTTTTTTTTTTGAGAAGGGTCCTTCCTTGATTGGATGGAAGCCAACCAGTCCTGGGAAGGCAGGAATGGGGCTGGCTATCTTCTTTTGTGCTGTGTCCAAAGGGTCTGGCCCTGCTGGCAACCTTACAGGACCTTTCCTTGCTCACCTGCCCATATAGCTTCCTGCCATATCCCTCCCAGGCTATCCCATTGCTCAGCACATCTTTTCTGAACTGCTTCTTTGGTTCTATTCTGTGTTCTGCTCCCAGCAGCCTGGAATGGAGGAATTCATGCCCCTTGGGATGAATGGGGACACGGGGCTACCTTGCTGGAAAGCAGGGAATAAGTTGCAGGTGTTCACTTGTTATTCTTTAGCTCTGTGTGCCATAACAAATGCTGAAGGTGCATCCCTTCTGCTTCTGTTTTATGCCTATTGGCATCCCTGGGGGGGCCAAACAAGGGACAGTGGCCGTAACTGGCTGTCAAAAGTATAGATAGGGATAAGCCTAGTTGGATGAAGCCTGTTTAAGAGTCATGGTCCTGGCCTCACTCTCCCACCTCTTGGGGCTGGGCAGTGTTGGCATGGTGGTGCCCTGTTTCATGCACTACCCGGGAGACAAGCCAGTATTTTCTTATTGTGTGAAATCCCACTGCAATTGGGGCCTTGGGGATTCTGCTAGTTGACAGCTCCAGGCTAGGGCTGCAGTGATGCCCAAGGTTTCTCTGGATCCAGCTTGTTGAACCCTCACTTGAGCTCTCTGAGGGTGTTTTCACTCTCCCTTCCAGTATGTATCTGCCTTAGGGCTGCTTGGCATGAGTGTTAGTCCTGCTTAGATTTCAAGTTGGCTTTGGTGCCAGCATCTGGAGTAATCTAGGGATGATCCTAGGGGAGTGAATGGAGCTATCAGAGTTGATGGGAGCAGCTGTGCCTGGGAGGGTCAGGGCCCCTCAGGCTATTCCATGTTCATCTCAGACTTAGCTTTATCCCTATGGAGCCGTTCTTCTACCTGGTCCTTGCCCTTGAGTGCCTTCCCTTGGGGAGCCCAGCCTCCTCTTTCTGCTTTCCTGTGAAGATTCCCTCTCTGAACCCATAACATTTTGCTATAAGAAGAGGATATGGTAGAACATGGGCAAGATTCAGGCTCTCAAAATATTTGCAGGACCCCAGGTCCAGGAAACATTGCAAGGCCCTGAGCCACCCTTTCTGCTCAACACCCCAGTCAGGGAGAGGGAGCAGTCTTGCAGGAACAAGTCACACCCTCTGTTCTGGGCTCTGGCAGGATCCAGAGTGGCCAGCATCTGCTCAGTCCTGTGCTGTCCTGCAGGCGCTGCACCAGCTCTACTACGACCCCAACATTGAGAACAAGAACCTGGCTCAGAAGTGGCTGATGCAGGCCCAGGTCTCCCCACAGGCCTGGCACTTCAGCTGGCAGCTACTACAGCCCGACAAGGTGCCTGAGATCCAGTACTTTGGGGCCAGTGCCCTACACATCAAGATCTCTCGCTATTGGAGTGATATCCCCACTGATCAGTATGAAAGCCTAAAGGCACAGCTCTTCACCCAGATCACCCGCTTCGCCAGTGGCTCGAAGATTGTGCTGACTCGGTTGTGTGTGGCGCTGGCCTCACTGGCTCTCAGCATGATGCCTGATGCTTGGCCATGTGCTGTGGCAGATATGGTAAGACTCTTCCAGGCTGAGGACTCACCAGTGGATGGCCAGGGCCGCTGCCTGGCCCTTCTAGAGCTGCTGACAGTACTGCCTGAGGAGTTCCAGACCAGCCGCCTGCCCCAGTACCGCAAAGGCCTGGTGCGGGCCAGCCTGGCAGTGGAGTGTGGGGCTGTCTTCCCATTGCTGGAGCAGCTGCTACAGCAGCCCAGCTCACCCAGCTGTGTACGTCAGAAGGTGCTCAAGTGCTTCTCCAGCTGGGTACAGCTGGAAGTGCCACTGCAGGACTGTGAGGCACTTATTCAGGCTGCCTTTGCTGCTCTGCAGGACACGGAGCTCTTTGACAGCAGTGTGGAGGCAATCGTCAATGCCATCTCGCAGCCTGATGCCCAGAGGTGAGCTGGTCCCCGCCTGCCCAGAGAGGGAGTGCCTGTTTGGCCAGCCACATATTCATCCATCTGTTCAATAAACATCAGTGAAGTGCCTATTGCATGCTTGGTCCTATGCTAGAGGTACAACAAGGAACCAAATAAGACATGCCCCCTGTCTTCATGATTTAGAGAGCCAAGCAGACATTCACACAGTTAATCATCCAGGAAATTATTCAGTTAAAATATTTGTCCATTCTCTTTCAACCAGTCACTAAGTCCTGGCTGTTCTGCTCCTGACCATATTGCAAATCTATTCTTTTCAATTTCCGTTGCTACCACCCTAGTCCAAGCTGTCATCATCTCTCCCCAGATTTCAGTAGTTTTCTCACCAGTCCCCTGGTTTTTACTCTTGTACCCTTTATTGTACCAGCAGCCAGAGTTGTTCTTTTGAAAATGAGGCTCTAATCTTTTCTTTCTGATCTGAACACTTCTGTCACCTCTCTCTGCTCTTAGGATAAAATTCAGAATCTTAGTGAGGCTCACAGTCCTTGATATGTTGCACAGTGTGGCAGGACCAGCCTTATCTCATGCTATTTCTCCTTGCTTTCTACTATCCTCTTACCTGGTCTTTTCAGTTTTCTGAACGTCCTATGTTTCTTCTAGTCTCTGAACATGTACTTGACGTATCACCTCTGCCTCAGATTTCACTTCCAAAGGGAAGTCGCCCATGATTTTTAAGACTAAGCTTGGTCTTCTCTGTTGTATTATTTATGAACTCTTAGTATTTTTTCTTCTTATCCTATAACCTGATTTCATTATAAATCAATATATCTCCCCGATAGTCACTCAGCTCTGTGAAAACAAGGACTGTCATTTTGTCTTATTGTGCTTGGCACATGATAACATTCAAGTTTTGAATGGATGAAAAGAAGGAGTTATCTAATGGGGAGGGGTAGAGGAGAGGGAGATTGGGTGAGGAGAAGGAATGTTCCCAGCTTCAGGAACCACAGCAGGTGCCAAGACCTGTGGTGGACAGCACAGTAGTGCATTCAAGGACTTGGAAGAAGGTGAATGTAGTGAAGTGTTTGGCAAATGTGTGCTGAGTTGGGTCCTGCATCTGGGAGCACATAGGTGGAATGCTTGAACTTTTACATGTCAGGAGCTCACAATCTGGTAGGCACACAAATGAGCATGTGCCATTGGTATGATGAAAACTGAAGGATAAAGTAGGGGGGTCTAGGAGCCCAGAGGCAGCATTTAATGTAGTCTGAGGGTTGCGAAAGACTTCCAAGCTGTGTTTGGAAGGCTTGTAAGAGTTAGCCAGATAGAAGTAATGGATATGGGAAAGATAGTCCAGACAGATACAAGAGCCAACAGGATGAGAAAGGTGTGAGAGTACATTGAGTGGTAATTTGTAAATCATTGGTATGATTAGATAGCAAGGTTTAGGGGCCATTATTTGTAGGAGATCTAGGCCCAAATCATGCAGGACCTTGTCAGTGTGATCTTCATTCTGAGGATGATGTAAAGTTATTAAAGGATTTTTAAAAAATATTTATTTTTTAGTTGTAGTTAGGCACAATACCTTTATTTCATTTATTTGTTTTTATGTGGTGCTGAGGATTGAACCCAGGATCTCGCATGTGAGAGGCAAGCACTTTACCGCTAAGCCACAACCCCAGCCCCCTTATTAAAAGGATTTTAAGCAGAGAAAATGGTCTGTTAGAGTTTTGGAATAAAGTGGGTTGGAAAGTCTTCAAGACTGGAGACCTGATACTTGACATTTCAAAGATAGGGTTTTGGGAATCCTTAGCAAAGTTGGAGGGGGAAAACTATTGAAAGAAACTGCATGCAAGAATAGCCCAGGTTTCCATATCAGTAAAAAAATGGAGGTGATCATATCAAACTGACAGAGTTGTAAAGATTTAAATAGGGTAAGGTGCACAGGGTTGGCCCCTGATCAAGACTATTTTAACTCCCTGAGTAATGGGATTTCTTTCATGGCCCCTCTGTAAAGGGATAAAGGGGCATAGGGTTGGCCCCTGATCAAGACTATTTTAACTCCCTGAGAAATGGGAGTCCTTTCATGGCCCCTCTGTAAGGGGGTGGGGGAGTTAGTAGCCCCTATTTGTACATATAGGTCATTGGTATGTCACATATTTTAGACTGGGGACAGAATGAGTGGTTGTGTATATTTATGTTTGGTTCTTGTACCATATGTGATAAATTTAATGGGAACCTTATTATTTTTTTTTTTTTTAAGAGAGAAATCACATAGTGTTAAACACACATACTATTAAATTGATTGAAGTTGTTTATGGTACTGGGGATTCAACCCAGGGTTGCTGAACTGCCGAGTCACATCCACAGCCTTTTAAAATTTTTTTTATTTTGAGACAAGAGTTTACCAACAAGCTTAGGGTCTCGATAAGTTGCTGAGCCTGGCTTTGAACTTGCGATCTTTCTGCCTCAGGCTCCTGAGTCACTGGGATTACAGTGCACCATCACACCCAACTAAGCTGTTTACTTTTAGAATTGGGCATAAAAAGTAAAAACTGAATCTTGCAATAGATAATGGGCCTAGTTGATCAGTGGCTAAAGCACATGCACATAGATAATGCCTTTAACCACTGATTTTTAAGACTAAATTAAACAAAACATTGAGTTAGTGTTTTTGTTTTTTTGTACCCAGGATTGAACCCAGGGGAACTTAACCACTGAACCACATCCCCAGCTTTTTAATTTTTTATATGAGGCAGGGTCTCACTAAGTTGCATAGGACCTTATTAAAATACTAAGGCAGGATTTGAATCTGCAATTCTCCTGCATCAGCTTCCCAAGCTGCTAAGATTACAGGTATGTGCCACTGCACCTAGTTTGGGGTTGGTTTTAAGAAAAAAAGAAAACTGCTTTGGGCTGAGCATAGTGGTACATATTTGTAATCCCAACAATTTGAGAGACTAAGGCAAGAGGATTGCAAGTTTGAAACAAGCCTGGACAATTTAGCAAGATCTGTCTCAAAAAATGAAAAGGGTTGAGGATGTAGCTTAGCGGTAGAGTGCCCCTGGGTTCAATCCCTTGTACTGGGAATGGGGGGTAACTTTTGGTATGAAGATTAAATAAGGACATGCCTGCAGAATTTTAGCATGATTCCTCCTTATTCCATAAAAGACAGTTTTTTTGTTTGTTTGTTTGGTTTTTTTGCTAGTTATTGGTATTGTTGTTGCATTGATAGTCAGTATACTTATCTCCTGGCTTCTCAGTTTTCCCTCATAAGGTGGATACCAAGTCCCAGGTCAAGGCCTCTCTTGGCAGCCTAAAGCTCAAGTGCTTGGTGGCTAAAAGAAATTGATTAGGACAAGTACCTGGGTGATGTAGGGTGTCCTTGAATACACCCAAGTTTACCTACCCAGCCTGTCTCAAGGGCTTTGGCAGGTAATTGATGCCCCTTCTCTTTTGAACGAATGAGCGAGCAAGGAGCCAGTGAGGGAACCCACAGCCTCCTGAGCGCCCATTGGCTGCAGCCCCTTGGTTGCTTAGCAACTCTTCCCATTTTCTCAGCTCTTCTCCCAGAGCTCTAATTGCAGGTCTGGGCTGAGCTCAGTGTGAGCAGCAGCCAAGGAGTCCCCAGCAGCCTGGCCTCAGATGCTGGAGCTGACCAACAGCAGCCAGGTCCTTTGAATCCAGTCTTAGCTGTAGTTCTAAAGTCATCCTCCCAGTCATCCTTCAGCAAATCTAGAAACTTCTGGGGCTTTAGGCTTATTCTCTCCACTCACAGGTCTCTGGCATTTGTTCTCAGGTGGTAGGAAATCTTTGTAGGAGTTTTCCCCGAGTGGGCTGTACCCAGCCCAGAGTCAGCTTGGGGCTTGCTCTATACAGTCTAGTTTCCTATTTTTGGCTTAAGAAAGTCACCTTCAGTGACTTTGATTCCTGGGTCATCCAAGTGCTGCCTTCCCCAGGTGCTCTGACATCAACCTTTCCCCTGGCTGAGCTTGCACACAGTAGCCATTTTCCTGCTCCTCCAACAGCTGTTGCTGCTTCCTGGTCTTCTTTGAAATGTAATTTTTTCCTAAAATATATTTTTAATCCTGGAACTGCTTTTCATTGGGGCCTGGGAGAAGAGGAAAGGTGAATTAGACAGAATGTTGGGGGCTCCCCTCAGAACTGGAGATAAGGATTGAGATCTGCATGAATCCTTTGGGAAATTTTTGTTTGGACTCTGAAAGGGAAGCAGAACTAGAGCAGTTTCAGGGGTTGTCTCAACCTGCAATCTGTTTGACCTTGAATGATACTCTGAGCCCTTCTTGGCTACATTTCCTTGATTTAGCCTACTGTGAGGCTCAGGTGAGACAAATTAATAATCCTCACTGAGTACCTACTGTCTGTATGAACTTTGGCAGGTGGAGAGAGTCTTGGAATACAGTGGAGATGCTATGGGGTTAGGTACTTCCTCTTGTCCCCAGCTCAGCTTCTGGGGAGCCTGTGGGCCATAGCCCCGCCCCTGTTCTTTGTACCAGAGTCTGGCCTGAAGATGCCCATTGTCTGGTGGTGCAGCCTGTGTCAGGGGCATGAGACAAGCTATCCCAGCTGTCTCCAGGCGGCACCCTCTGGGGCTGTCTCTGAATCAGGGGTGTCCTGGTATGGATAGCCTTTCCTGCCAAATTGGGGATGTGGAGAAGGAAGCTAACATCCCTGGGCTGGTTGCCTCTTTTTGTTCTTCTCATCTTCCCATAAAGTTATGAGGCTACTGCCTAGCAATCTACCTGGAGCAAGTCCAGACAGAAATCCTTTGGGAACCTCTTTCCCTCCATAGATTGCTGTGGTGATACTGTGATTGACAGCAGAGAGTTCCAAGCATGTGATTTCCTCTAGGAGGATGGCTTATTCTGCTTAATCTGGTTCCCACATATTGGGACCAAGCTAGTCTTCTCTCAGTCTCCTTTGTATACTGAGCTTCCTCTGCTCCTCCTTCAGGGATCATTTTGCTTCAGGCCTCTGATCTGGATGGACCTTTTTCTCATTCAAAGCTTTCTCCCTGGGCAGTTCTTATCTACTCCCATACCTTCAATTACCAGCTGTTAGCTGATGACTCTGAAATCTCTCTCTTGCCCTAATGTCTCTGCTGGGCCTCAGGGTTTTATATCCTGTTCTTTCTAAATGTCTCTGCTTGTATATCATGCCTGATTCTGAACTTTGCACTTTTTTACCTCTCATTAATGGTGTAACTGTACCTCTCTACCCTCCCTTCCAGGTCTTAGTAAGTAGCTTCACCCTTTACTTATTTGGAGAGTTATCCTTGACTTCCCAATCTTTGTATCCAGTCTCTCCTCACTTCCTGTCCATTTTGCCTCTTAGCGCTCTCTCTGAATTTACCATCTGTACCTCTCTGTCCCTATGCCACCAGAGTACATAGGAATTAGGGTTTGCTAGGAGAGGGTGGGATTGATAATCTCATGAGTTTTGTTGCTTTCTGAAGTCTTCCTTAACAGGGGTCTTGACCCTCCCACCTTGTCCTTCTTTCCTAACAGTGACTGTATTAGTTTCATAGCGCTGCGATAACAAAGTACTTCAAACTGAGAAGCTTTAAACAACAGAAATTTATTATTTCATAATTGTGGAAACTAGAAGTCTGAAATCAAGGTGTCAGCAGGGCAATGCTTGCTCTGAAAAGTGCAGGGGACTCCTTCCCTACCTCTTCCTGACTCCTGGTAGCTTGACTTGTAGCTGCGTAACCCCAGGCTTACCTTCATCCTCACTAGGCATTCTCCCTGCATGTCTCTGTCTTCACCTGTCTTCTTATAAGGACATCAGTTGCATTAGATTTAGAGCCCACCCTGCTCCAGGATGACCTTGTTTGTAATGAGGCTTTTTCTAAATAAGGACACATTTTGAGATATTGGGAATTAGGATTTCAACATATAATTTTGGGGAACACACATTTACTGCTGATCCCCCCAAATTTATGTCACTCTGACATACAAGATATATTCACCTCATCTAACCTCAGAACTAATAAAAGTTTTAACCCATTCCAGCATCAACGTTTAGTCACTTGGAGGACATAATTCAACCTATAACACTGACCTTTTCATACTTCCTTCCCAGAGTTCTCCTTGGACCTAAAGTTTGCCCCAAGATGGACAGCATCAAAGCTACCATGACCTCTTTTTTGCTTAGGATTTGATAGGAAGGGGCTCTGATGGAAGATAGGGAGATTGTGTCTTTTTCTCAAAGCTTGGTGGGGGTTGAGCAGACAGCTCTGATGAGTCTCCTCATCTCATTACTCTAGGTACGTGAACACACTTCTGAAACTCATCCCACTGGTGCTGGGACTGCAGGAACAACTGCGACAGGCAGTGCAGAATGGGGACATGGAAACTTCCCATGGCATCTGTCGCATCGCTGTGGCCCTGGGCGAGAACCACTCCCGGTAGGGAGTCGGGGGCAGCTGGTGGTGGGATAGCAGAGCTCTCTAAGAAGTCGGATTGTGGAACCCCCTTGGGGAGGTGGAATGACCTTACTCTATCTCCTCCTCTGCAGGGCCTTGCTGGATCAAGTAGAGCACTGGCAGAGCTTCCTGGCACTTGTCAACATGATCATGTTCTGCACAGGCATCCCTGGCCATTATCCTGTCAATGAGACTACCAGCTCCCTAACTCTAACTTTCTGGTACACACTGCAGGTATGTCTATGTCAACACCAGTAGGTCTGGGACATCATGGAAGAAAGTGGATCCTTGGGCTTTCTATGGCTTCTGAAGTGGCTCATTGTTTTCCCCTGACCCTCTCAGGATGACATTCTATCCTTTGAGGCAGAGAAGCAGGCTGTATACCAGCAGGTATACCGACCAGTCTACTTCCAGCTGGTGGATGTGCTTCTGCACAAGGCCCAGTTCCCTTCTGATGAGGAATATGGATTCTGGTCCTCAGACGAGAAGGAGCAGTTCCGAATTTACAGGTGATGCTAGCAGGCTAACCCTAGCTAACTGGAATCCTGAAATAATGAAGGCAACCAGGGAAGGGGCCCAAGGCCAGACTTCCTGAATTCTAGGATTCCTTTCTCTATTCTTTAGGCATTTTTGCATAGGGTTTGGGGGTCCTGGGGTAGGCTCTTAGTCCTGGGTCAGGATCCAGGCAGTGTAAAAGACCTTCATCTGCTTCTCAGGGTGGACATCTCAGACACGCTCATGTATGTCTATGAGATGCTGGGGGCCGAGCTGCTCAGCAACCTCTATGACAAGCTGGGCCGTTTGCTCACCAGCTCAGAGGAGCCCTACTCCTGGCAGGTACCTCCCAAACCTGATTCCCTCAGCCCTCCCTGACCTGTCACACCCTCCTCCTCAGCCAAGCCAGTGGCATCCTCTTTTCCCAGCATACAGAGGCTCTGCTTTATGGCTTCCAATCCATCGCGGAGACCATCGACGTCAACTATTCTGATGTGGTGCCCGGGCTCATTGGTCTCATTCCACGGATCAGCATCAGCAACGTACAGCTGGCAGATACTGTCATGTTCACCATTGGTGAGACCTGGCAAATATCCATGACCACATTCCTAGAGCCACAGCAGCCATCCTTAGCCATGGCCAGCCTGCTCTTTCCTGTCCAAAGTGGGAGAGACACATGGCTCCATGCACAGTCAGCACTGCAGCCAACTGTCCCTGCAAGTGTACCAAGCTGCATTTCAGTGAGGCCAGTGCACTGTCAGTGGATCAGCGGTGTTGCGCCTCTGTTGAGTAGTAACCCCTTCCTGCTTCTCAGCTGTGAGACTCACATTTGAGCATGCATATGTGTATTTACTCATTCTGTCCTCTGAATGAGCACTCCTCTGTGCTGGTGTTATGATTGACCCTGCCAGGAGCTCAGCTTGCCTTGAGGGAAATGGTACAAAACCAAACCTGGCCTGTCTCAGAGATCCTTCCCTTTCTTTTTTTCTTTCAGGAGCTCTGTCTGAATGGCTGGCTGACCACCCTGTCATGATCAACAGCGTTCTGCCCCTTGTTCTGCATGCCCTAGGCAATCCTGAGCTGTCTGTCTCTTCTGTGTCCACCCTTAAGAAGATCTGCCGAGAATGCAAGTATGACTTGCCGCCCTATGCTGCCAATATCGTAGCTGTCTCCCAGGTATGAAGAGGCAGTGCCTGGGTGGTGCTGGGCCTTAGGGTGCACTGCACTGTGCTGATACCGTGTTCCTGTATTTTTATATCCAGGATGTACTGATGAAACAGATCCACAAGGTATGACTCAAAAGTTCCTAGGTGGTTTCCTTGGGGTCTTATGGAAACCTCTTATCCCCCCAAATCCTGGTTTCTACCTTATCCTACCCTTATCCCTTATTCTCTGTTGTTGGAAACCTTCCCCAAGAGGCTCATTCTCCTTTCCATTCACAACCAAATGTGGTCAAGATGGACAGTCCATGTTTTCTGCCCCACAGACAAGCCAGTGCATGTGGCTGATGCAGGCTCTGGGCTTCCTGCTATCAGCCCTGCAAGTGGAGGAAATCCTTAAGAACCTGCACTCGCTCATCTCACCCTATATCCAGCAGCTGGAAAAGCTGGCAGAGGAGATAGTAAGTGAGCTCTGGGGGCCAGGGCAGCACTGGGACTTTGGTGCTTCCCCTTGTGTGAGCTGTGACTGCTGAGGGGTTGGGTCAGAACTGACCCTTGAGGCTGGGCCTGAGCAATCTGGGGACCAAGCTGGAGCTGGGAGATCTGGAACTTGATTCACTTCTCCTCATAGCCCAATCCCTCCAACAAGCTGGCCATTGTCCACATCTTGGGGCTTCTCTCCAACCTCTTCACCACATTGGACGTCAGTCATCACGAGGATGATCATGAAGGTTCTGAGCTCCGGAAGCTGCCAGTGCCACAGGGACCCAACCCGGTGGGTGGCTTGTCTTTGCCATTGCCCCCTCCCCCATGGGAATGTCATTGTCACTCCCCACCTCTGTGAGTAATGTTGTCATTGTTTCCCTGACCTCTTTCAGGTAATGTGTTTGGTTCTCTCACCCCAGAATGATCTTATCAATGTCTCCCACCCTGTAGCAATGTCATTGTCATATTCAGTTCTGTGGATGTTTTCCTTGTTCTCACCCAAAGGGGTGATGTTATTGAGGTTCATTTGTCCCATGAGGGACACTGACCTTCAACCCCCTCAACTGTTTTTTTGAGCCCTCCTTCAGTCTCCGACTCTGTGGCATCTTCTGCTTAGCATTCATTGTCCCCTGTGGGTACTGAGGATGCTTACATACTTCATAAGTAATGGTTCTTGCCTTCAGTTTTCTGTCAGTCTAGAGGAAATCCTTAAAAACAGATTGCTGCAAAGCAGTGTGATAAGTACTGCCCCCCAGACAGTGTGGATAAGCTTGGTCATAGCGTGGTAGGGTGACCCTTACAACCTGTTTTTCCTGGGGCAAACCTTGACTTCCCACTCAAAACTCAGCATGACGGGCTGGGGTTGTGGCTCAGTGGTAGAGAAACTTGCCTAGCATGTGTGAGGCACTGGGTTCGATTCTCAGCACCACATATAAATATATGAATAAAATAAAGGTTCCTTGACGTCTAAAAAATTTTTTAAAAAACTCAGCATGAGTATCTGACTTGTTCATCTCTTGGGACTGTGTTGGGTAGCAGGTGTGGTTTTGAGTGAGTAGTTTGCATACTGTAAAGGTCAGTACAAATATGAGGGACTGCTTTGGTCATTGTTCCTGGAATTCCCTCAGGGTTTCTCCTGAAGAGAAGGAAGCCACATGCATCCTGATCCCTCCATTTAAATCCTGGCCCCAGTTTCAGTTGCTCTTGTGGCTCGAACCCAAGCCAGGCCCACCAGTGTCCCACAGAGCCCCTTCTGTGGCAGTCATCATCCTGCCTTCCCTCCCCTCTCAGGACCTTATCTGCTTTCTTCTTCTCCATAAGCTGCCCACACCTACACATCCCTTGGGACTCCCTATTCCATATCTCTAGTCCATTGCCTTGGTTTTATTGACCTGAGTGGATAGAGAGTAATTTTTTTTAATATTTATTTTTTAGTTATAGGTGGACACAATATCTTCATTTTTATGTGGTGCAGAGGATCAAACCCAGTGCCTCACACATACTAGGCGAGTGCTCTACCTCTAAGCCACAATCCCAGCCCTTAGAGAGTAAATAAAAAAAAAAAGTTTACAGATTTGTCATAATCCTTTTTTTTATATTTATTTTTTTGTTGTAGTTGGACACAATACCTTTATTTTACTCATTTATTTTTATGTGGTACTGAGGATCGAACCCAAGGCCTCGCATGAACTAGGCGAGCGCTCTACCACTGAGCCACAACCCCAGCCCTGTCATAATGTACTCATGATGTCCCTGCTTTGAAGTTTGAAGCTTCCTCTGAAATAACCTCTAGAATTCAGAATATTCTTCTTTCATTCCTGGGCTGAGGGGGCAGTCAGGAAACCACTTTTTTCCCCAGGGTTCCCATGAACCAAGTACTCAATGTGCAGTTGGAGATAATAGTTTGAACTCCTCTTCCACTGCCTACTCCCAGATCCCCCTCAGGTGGGTGGCAGGGATGGTGGGGGCACTTCACTTCTCCCTGTGTCTTCAGGTGGTGGTGGTGCTGCAGCAGGTCTTCCAGCTTATCCAGAAGGTGCTGAGCAAGTGGTTGAATGATGCCCAGGTGGTGGAGGTGAGCCCTGATTCTCACTCTCTGCTCCCATGGTGACTTTGCTCAGAGGTGGAGCCAGGACTGAAGAGTTGCTGCCCCACTTTGGTTGGCAGTGGTCTGGAGGAAATAAGGGGGTGGAAATCTTGTCCTGCAGAGACAAGGAATCTTCTGGGAAGATATTTAGAACTCTCCAGTATCATAAGAAGTACTCAACAAAAGGGCTATGACATTAGGGCTGAGGGATAATCAGGTATCTGTTATAGCATCAGAGACCTGCCTTTGGTCCCTTCTCAATTCAGGCTTTTGTTGCTGTTGCTGCTCCCTGAGAGGAAGTGGTGGAGATGTAAGTAGCAAGAGTTAAGTGGCAAAGCTTCAGCCTATGCCCCTGTGTGGAGGGCTTTTTTGCCCCCTGCCTTTCAGGGTGAAGGTCAGATTGTTTATCTTTCTTGGTTTGCAGGGCTTGGCCAGGCTTCTAGGTAAGGGTCCTTTCTTAGGCCCCCTCTGGGCAGAGCTACAGTTCTGTTCCAGCTAGTGGTGACCTGCTGACCAGGGCCCCTGTGTTTTCTTCCCAAGGCGGTGTGCGCCATCTTTGAGAAGTCTGTTAAGACCCTGCTGGATGACTTTGCCCCCATGGTGCCACAGCTGTGTGAGATGCTAGGCCGGATGTACAGCACTATCCCTCAGGCCTCTGCTCTTGACCTCACTCGACAGGTGGGCCTTCTGGTTTGGGCAGCTCTGGATATCATCTTAGGCAGAGATCTGATCTGGGTGGGATGGGTTAGCAGGCTGCATGGCTGGGGTCCCCCACCACAGTTAGGGATTTTGACTTGATAAGAAGTGCCCCAGCTGACCAGTGTTCTCTGCTTTGTTTCAGCTGGTCCACATATTTGCTCATGAGCCGGCCCACTTTCCCCCAATTGAGGCCCTCTTCCTGCTCGTCACCTCCGTCACACTCACTCTCTTCCAGCAAGGTAGGTCCTGAGCAGGGTCTCTGCTGCTGTCGCCACTGCCACTGCCTCTGCTTCCCTGACTGGGGAGCCAAAGCTGCCCACTGTGTTCTCTGTCCCCTGAGTTGCACATGGGACTTGGATACTTGTGGGATGAAGAACAGCACAAATTTCACCTTACAAATAGTTGACACTTCATGTTGAAGTAGATAAGAGGGTGAATGATGTCTTCTGCTGGCCTGCTGGGCGCAGGGCCAGCCTGGATATCGGGGAAGACAGGGGCAAGGCTCTGAGGGACTTGGGGCACTAGGCTGGCTCCTTTCCTTTGGGATGTAATGAGAAGTGGGAAGCGCATGGGTTTTGAAGTCAGATAGACCTAGATTCTAAGCTCATCACCACCAACTAGTTGTGTGACCTTGGGCAAGTCACTTACCTTTGCTGAGCCTCATTTCCATATCTGTGAAATGGAGAGATCACATATTTGATAGGATTATTATAGGTTTAGTCACTCCCTTTGGGGCCCTGGCTTGTGGGTTTTGCACATAAAGTACTCAGATTGGGGATCCTTTCCTCACATTAAGGTTTAGTCCTTTCTAGGCCCAAAGCCAAGTACCTTTGGCACTCGTCCCATCCCCAACACTTTGTGACCTCTGAGAGAGATGAGAGCAGCCTCCAACCTTCCCCAGCTATCTAATCCAGGCTTCCAGCCTAGGAAAGAAACAGCACTGCTCTGCCAGCTTTGTGAATCTTGCCTGGATTTGTAGTCCCAGATTTAAGACCCACCAGAGAGGGCTGGGGATATAGTTCAGTTGGTAGAGGGCTTGGGTTCAATCCCCAGCAACACCAAAAACAAAAACAAAAACAAACCCACCAGGAATCTCAGCTGGAGTCCAGAGTGTTCTTTGTTTATAGTCTCAGTGTCTGGTCCCTTGGTCCTGGCCTCTCTTTTCTCTGGGGTATGGGGTAGGTCCAAACTAAGGGGAAACCTGAGCCAGAAACCCAGTGCAGTTCTCCTCAACTCTACCTCTCCCCATTGTACCCTCTTTGGGACAAGTCCCAATGGTGCTAACTCTGTGCATCTTTCCTCCTCTCCCTCCATGGGCCCTGCCTCAGGTTAGGATTGTTGAATTACTTCAACAATTTTCCACTTTGACATGTGCACTTCTCTGGAATCCATTCTGCATACAGTAGTTTGTAAAGTTCTCTATAAAACACAGATCTGAGCATTTTCCCTTCCTTTCCTTGCTGCCTGTTGCCCTCAGGTTGTTGTCCTATTCCCACCTATATGGCAAAACTCTGGTGTACCTCTAATGTGTACCTCTAATGTGCCAGTGTCCTCATGACTGCTGTAGAATCCACACTGACTTTTTCCTTACCTCGTCCCATTTCCTTACAATTCCTGACTGGAATGCCCTGGGCCCTTTACTGGATAAACACTCACTCCTCAGGCCTTAGACAGGAGGAAGACCATCAATCCTCAGAAAAGTGCCTCTGAGGCAGAATTGGGTACTTCTAACTTTGTGCCGAAATTACATTGTGGACACACTGCTGATACAGCACTGACCACACACAACAACCAGATTTTGTGTCTGTCTTTCTTCTAGACTGTGTCCCTCAAGGGCAAGATTAAGCCTTTTCTCCCTGCATCCCCAGTGTCCAGAATGAGGCCAGCATAGAGTGGGCCTCAGACACTGTTAAATAAAGGAGGATGAGGGCTCCTTGCCCTTGGAACCTTTCTTCATCACTGTCAGGCTCACCTCCAGCAGAGCAACTGAGCTGAACATTGAACCCACTTTTCTACAGTGGCACCAGGCATGGGGCACATTGGGACTTACTTTTGAGAACTTGAGTAACTCAGGATTCAGAGAGGGACAGCCTTTATCGGTGGTTCCTAGAATCCTAGAGAAGGAAGTAGGGAAGAGATTATTATCTTTATTACAGATGGGGAAACTGAGTGTTTGTGGCTTGCACAAGATCACACAGCTACTTAATGGTGTCTCAGGCAGATGTTTTTGCACTGCATCCTCCTGAGAGTGGAGAAGCCCAGACAGGAGCTCCAGGTGCATGCCTGTTCTTGCCATGGGAATTATCAGAACTGGAGGCAGAAGTGTCCAACATAATATTTGTTGGGGTTGTTGTCTTGATGGGCAGGATGGTTCCTATACCTGTATGTCATCCCAGTTGTAGACTTCCTAGGGCTCTGCCTTCCCACTGGACCATGGGGTGATACGGTGACTGGTTTCCCTCTTCCTTGGCATGTCCAGATGGTGGGAGCTGGTCCTCAGCCCTGAGCTTGGCTCTTTGCTAAGTCTGTGTCCATATAGAGGGACCTTGCCAGGGCGGGGCTCTCATTTTTTGGACTTATGACACCATTTACTCCCGTAGGCCAGTGACTTGTCTGGCCAGCCCCAAAGCACATGGGGTACTGCCCTATCCAAACAGAAATCCTTTGGTTTAATGCGGATGGAATAGAATCTTCTCCTTGGCCAGACTAAGAGCCCTCTAGCCATGGAAGTAAGGGGCACTTTCTCAGGCCCTGATGCCTTTGACTCTCTAGGGTCATCAGTTGGGCTTTAAAGGAGGGGCCAAGGACTGACCTGCTGCCAGCCCTGCCCTCCTCTTCCATGGCTGTAATAGGTATATGCCAAGAAGCAGTGGGCTTACCCCAGCTTGGTGGAGGCCACAGTAAGAGTGTGGGGGCTATTTCTTCAGCTATATGGAGTCCAGAATTGCTTGAGCACCAAAGGAACACTGCGGGGACTGGCCTGAGGAAGAGTGGGAAGTAGGTGGAAGGCCCCTTCAGGGGAGCTGGGGCAGGCCCGTCCTTCACTTTGCCGTCTCTTTCTGTTGGGCTTCTCCCAGTTCATGGTTTTTGTATGTTTTGTTTCTTTATCTTGCTTCCTGCTGCTCATGTGCCCCCACGCTGTCTCCCTGCAGGCTCTCAGTCCCACATAACTATATGAGGTTGAGTTGCTGTTTGTATAATTTTTTCTTAAGTTCCATCTTTATTATATTTTAGGGCCCAGGGATCATCCTGATATTGTTGATTCATTTATGCAACTCCTGGCACAGGTGTGTTTTAGTTTTATTCATTCACGTTCTGTTCTCTCTCTTTCTCTTTCTCTTATGTTGATATTCAATTTAAGCCTATTTTTAGCTTTCTGTTGACAAATTTTTTTTTTCTGTTCAGTTGAATAGAGTTTCTTCATCTGTTTCCGTGGAAGTTGACAACCCAACATCCTCCTTTAGTGCCCCTTTGCCTCAACTAGCTCAGTCTCCTACAAAGACCAGGGAGAGGCTGATCCCGAAGGGAGGGAAGGGGGCCGGCCTGGAGGGAGTGGGGAAGGGAGTGGGTGGTGACTGTGCCCAGCAGTTCCTGTGTGGCTGGCTTGCCAGGACATTCAGGGATAGGGCTGGAGTTGAAGGGTCTGGGCTGCACTGTTCCCGTGCTCCTGCCGGGAACTGCCTGCCTCTACACTCCCAGCCTGCCCTAAGAGGTAGGCCTGGAGCAGCTCCAGAGGGAAGGGCTAAAGGTAAATGTGAACACTGGAGCCCGGAGTCTGGCTGGTGGAGAGGTTGTGCTGCTGCTGGGTGGTGGGGTGCAGGCTCCACTGTGAGACCACATTAGGATACGTTTGTGTCTGGTATGTGTTTAAGTGTGTTGCACCTTATTTTGTATGTTTTGTGTTTGATTTGTGAAGAGAGCAGAAATCTGTAAGTAGTATGTGTATTGTTTTGGGCATTGAGATAAATGTGAAGTTGAAGTGTGGGCATGTGCGTTGATGCATGTCGTACATTGATGTGTGTAGTACGTTTGTGTTGTGTTGTGTTGATGTTGTATTGAGGGATGTTGAGTGTGGAATGTGATAGAGGGTGTATATTAGGCTGTGGGAGTGTGTGTGTGTGTGTGTGTGTGTGTATGTGTGTATGTGTGTTTGTACTGGGGATTGAACCCATAGGTGCTTAACCACTGAGCCACATCCCCAGCCCTTTTTAATATTTTATTTAGAAACTGGGTTTTGCTGATTTGCTTGGGGCCTTGCTAAGTTGCTGAGGTTGGCTTTGAACTTGAGATCCTCCTGCCTCAGCCTCCTGAGCTGCTGGGATTATAGGCATACACCACTGCGCCCAGCAGGAGTGTGTTTTTAATGGAGGACAGGAATGTGTGTTGTGTCTTGGCAGTACAGAATTAGTATGATACAGAGTGCTGTGTGTTTAGGGACTCCCATGGGGTGGGGGAGTCCTGTCAGTTGAGGTAAATGGAGTGTGTCTCTGCTTAATTATTCCACAGATATTGACTGACTGTATAATACATGCTTAGTACTCTACTAGGTGCTAAGGATATAATAGTGAGCAAATGCAGACATGGTTCTTGATCTCCTGGAATTTACAGTCTAGTGGGGGAGTGCGAGGGGTGAGGATGGAGAATGTTCTGAGCCTGGATGAATATATGTATGGGTATCCACAAGGATATATCTTTGGTGGGGAGGGTGTTTGAAGATGTATTTGTGGGTGTGCTGGGAGAGTGTACATACGTGGGAGGCCTGGGTAGACTGAGAATATGGGTATGTGGATGGTTTGGGATGTGGGGTGTTTGGATGTGTGACTCTGTGGTGAGGGTGTGCTTCAGGTATGGGACAGTGTGTGCATGTAAGGGATTAGGATACCGCTGTGTGAGTAGGGCCTTTCAAGTGAGGGTGCATGTCAGGATATTTGCACATGAGTGAACATGGAGTAGCGGGTATGTGAGGGGTTGAAGGGTGGGGATTTATATGATATGCGCTGGGGGCATTGCTGGCAAAAAGCAGTGTTTGAGGACTGCTGGAGCTGTGCTGAGTGTATCTTGTGACCTGAGGATGTGCCAGTCATGTCCTGGTACCAACTGGGGCAAGTCATCTGCCCCCTCAATCCATCTGCTCCCCCCATGGCAGCACTGCTCCTAGGGTAGTTATGGCTGAGAAGGCCCTGGACACAGGGTATCCTAGGTAAAAGATGGGGCTGGGATTCCAAGGCTCCTGTCCTACTTTTTCTCATCTTGAACAGGAGCTGGAGGGGGCTGAGGAATGTAGGCAAGACATGGTGGGGGTCTGCTGGGCTGGGGGCTCCATGTCCAGCTGCCATCTCTTCTTCCTGCTGCTCTGATCATAAACCCAGGGGGGCTCGACTTCTTCTGTGAATGAAAGCAAAATAAGTGTTGGCTACCTGGCTGCAGGAGGTCTGGCCCCTGGTGGAGAGGGGAGGGAAGTGTTCGCTCTGAGAGTGACTGACTTATGACCCACATTTTTCTGCATTATGATCCCCACCTCCAACCTTTCTTGCACACACCTGTACATTTATGTACACATACATTTACACAGAACCCCTTGGGCTGTTCCTCGCCTGACCAACTGAACTGTGGAGTGGTCTGGGTTCCCCAGAGATGGCTGGGTTTCAGCCTTTATCTGTGATGCGTGAAATTAGGGACTGGGGTGGAAGGTGAGTGGGGGGATGGTCCTTGGAGTTGGCTGGGGCTGGGCTTACCAGCTCCACCTCCTGCAGGCTCTCAAGCGGAAGCCAGATTTGTTCCTGTGTGAACGATTGGATGTCAAAGCTGTGTTCCAGTGTGGTAAGTGGGGCCAGGTGGACAGGTGGGCCTGGGGCTCCCTTGGGAGGATTCTTAAGCCCCATCTGATCTGCCTTTGTCTCTCCCACAGCTGTGTTGGCCCTCAAGTTCCCTGAGGCACCTACTGTCAAGGCCTCCTGTGGCTTCTTTGTGAGTCCCATGCTGACTGATCCCCCAACCCTGCCCTGCCCAGGACTCTAGAGGATAGGGGTATAGTATGTAAGTGTCATCCTCAGGAAGAGGTGGGAAGGATCCAGGACTGACAGGCCTCTCCATCCTCTGCAGACAGAGCTGCTGCCTCGGTGTGGAGAAGTAGAATCTGTGGGAAAGGTGGTACAGGAGGACGGTCGTATGCTGCTTGTAGCAGTGCTAGAGGTGAGCTGGAGCAAGTGGGGATTTGGTGTTGGTGGGGAGACCCTCACTGCTGAGGCAACTGAATTTCTGGGAGGCTGAAGAATTTGGTTCTCTAAGCTCTTGGATTCTGATTCTTCCTTCATCAAGTGGCTGAAAAGTTGTTAGGATTGCTGCGAGGATTAGCTGTCTCTGAAAAAGCAGTATTCACTTGTGCAATGTGGCTGCAGAACTGTCCCAGAAACCCTGGGGCATGGTTTGGCCTCCTGGCTGCAGAAGAGGCAAGACCCTGGTGTACTGAGAAGCCCTTTCCTTCAGGCCATTGGGGGCCAGGCCTCCCGCAGCCTCATGGACTGCTTTGCCGATATCCTGTTCGCCCTGAACAAACACTGCTTCAGCCTCCTGAGCTTGTGGATCAAGGAGGCACTGCAACCACCTGGTTTTCCTTCTGCCCGCCTCAGTCCTGAACAGAAGGACACCTTCAGCCAACAGATCCTTCGGTGAGCAGAGCTGGGGCAGGGAGGAGGTGGCAGTATTGGTAGATAGTGCTAACCTGTTTTCCCTTCCCTCCTCCAGTGAGCGAGTGAACAAGAGGCGGGTGAAGGAGATGGTGAAGGAGTTCACACTGCTCTGCCGGGGGCTACATGGCACAGATTACACAGCTGACTACTGAGGGGCGCCCCCGCCCATGTACTCCTTTTCACCCCTTCCTATTCCCAAAGAGTAAACCTGAACCTTCACTGTTGTTTCTGCTCCCTTTTTTCTGCCACTGTCACCAACTGAAAGCCTGTGCCTAGAAGCGCAGGAAAGAATGGGAGGATGCTTGAACCTACGCCTTGGTCAAGAGTGGTGGGGACACCCTCTAGCTCCTGGATGGGAGAGGGGACTTCCGTAGCTAAGCTGCCTAGGTTGGAACCATTCAGAATATTGCTGTTGCCCTTGGGGTGGCAAGAGATAGAGTGGCTACAGTAGTGTTAGCAGCTCTCAGCTACCATTAAATTAGTTCCAGTTTGCACGCATGCATTACAGTCAATAATGCCAAGTACTAGGCACCTAGCTTTGCCCTAAACAAAGGCTGGTCAAGTCAGAGCTATCATGCTAAGCTGGAGGAATAGGGAAGAAAGGTCACATGGAGAGTTTCTTTTTTGATGGGAATAGGAGGCATCCTAGCAGAGGACTTGGGGCCTTGGGCTGGGTCCATTTGGAAGGAAAGAAAAGAGTTGGGCTTTGAATTCCAGGATGGGTGTGTGGTGGGGGTTGTTTTTTCTGTTTTTTTTTTGTTGTTGTTGTTGTTTTTGTTTTGGGTACTGGGGATTGAACCCAGGGTCACCTAACTACTGAGCCAAATTCCAAGCCTTTTTAAAAATTTTGAGACAGGGTCTCACTAAGTTGCTGAAGTTGGTCTTGAACTTGCAATCCTCCTGCCTCAGCCTCCTGAGTCACTGGGATTATGGGCTTGCAGCACTGCACTTGGCTGATGTGGTGTTTTTGTTTGGTTTGTTCTGTTGTGATTTTTTTGGGGGGGGGTTATGGGGGATTGAACTCAGGAGTACTTAACCACACTGTGCTACATCACTGACCCCTTTTTTTAAATTTTAATTTTGAGACAGGGCCTTGCTAAGTTGCTGAGGCTGTCCTCAAACTTGCAGACCTCCTAACTCAGCTTCCCGAGCTGCTAGGATTGCAAGAGTATACCACTGTACCCAGCTGGCATGGGTTTTTTTTTTTTTTTTTTGGTACCAGGGATTGAACTCAGGGGCATTTGGCCACTGAGCCACATCCCCAGGCTTGTTTCGTATTTTATTTCGAACAGGGCTCGCTGACTTGCTTAGCACCTTGTTTTTTGTTGAGACTGGCTTTTAACTCAAGATCCTCCTGTCTCAGCCTCCTGAGCCACTGGGATTCCAGGCGTGTGCCACCACACTGGCTTGTGGGTTTTTTTATTTTTGTTTGTTTGTTTTTTTATGGTGCTGGAGATTGAACTCAGGGCCTTATTCATGCAAGGCAAGCACTGTACCAATTGAGCTGTATACCCAGCCGACATGGGTATTTTTTTTTTTTAAATATTTATTTATTTATTTATTTTTAGTTCTCGGCAGACACAACATCTTTGTTGGTATGTGGTGCTGAGGATCGAACCCGGGCCGCACGCATGCCAGGCGAGCGCACTACTGCTTGAGCCACATCCCCAGCCCAATGGGTATTTTTTTAAAGCACCCAAATTTGCATATGGTTGAGGTGGGCTATAGAAAATGGAATGAGGGCTGAGAATGCTGCTCAGTGATAGAACACTTGCTTAACTTGCAAGATACTGGGTTCAATCCTCACATGTGCACACCCAGAAAGAAAAAATAATATGGGACTGAGTGGTTGTGAGGTGGGGTGGGCAGAAGGTGTTGTAGCTCCTATGCATGTCCACCTGTAACTTCTTTCTTCTAGGGATCTTAAGCATAAATGGTCAGGGCTCTGTCAGGACCAAGGACAGCACCTGGCCTGCTCTTGCTTTCTTCCCTTTGCAGTGTTGCTTCCCTTTTTGTCTTCTCAGCCATAATTCACCTGGGCTGACTCTCTAGCACTCGAGCCTTCTTAGTAAGATCTGCAGAGCATGGTGGTGCACACCTGTAATTCCAGCATCTCCGGGGGCTGAGATAGCAGGATCTTAAGTTCAAGGGCAGCCTTGTCAACTTAGTGAGGGGGAACCACTGAGGATACAGTTCAGTGGTAGAGTGTCCTGGGGTTCAATCCCCAATATCCCTCCCACACACACATAAAATCTGAAGAGCAGGACCCAGTTCTCACTCCCTTCCATGAGCTTTGAGTCCCCTTGACAGGGGAACTGGTTATGCCCACATTCATCCCCCCTCCATTTTTCCCTCCCAACCATTGCAGAAGTTCTGTGTCCTCCATTCTTTTTTATTCCACCTTTTTCCACACTAGTTGGCGTCAGTTCCCCTGTGTCATAATAAAGCTGCTCTTTCCACCTTCCTCTAACCCTCCTCAGTCCCATTTTCACTTTATTCTTGACTCTGTGTTTCTGGAGAAGATGGAGATGTTTCACATACTTTTAGGTTTTATTTATTTATTTATTTATTTATTTATTTTTAAAGAGAGAGAGAATTTTAATATTTATTTTTTAGTTATCGGTGGGCACAACATCTTTGTATGTGGTGCTGAGGATCGAACCCGGGCCGCACGCATGTCAGGCGAGCGCGCTACCGCTGAGCCACATCCCCAGCCCTACTTTTAGGTTTTATTTCCCCCCACCCACCTGGTGTCCAGGTGTCTTCTGCTCCCACCTCCACTCTTCCCCATGACAAATGCAGGCTATAGAAAGTAGGAGAATGAGGAATCTGAAGCTTGACTTCTGAAATCAGTACACTTGGTTTTTATGCTGATCATGCCACTGACCTACTGTCTTTTAATTTTTTATTTTGGTACGGGGGATTGAACTCAGGGGCACCTGGGCCACTGAGCTACATACCCAACCCTGTTTTATTTAGAGACAGGGTCTCACTGAGTTGCTTAGTGCCGCACTTTTTGCTGGGACTGGCTTTGATCCTCCTGCCTCAACCTTCTAAGTTGCTGGGATCACAGGCCTGTGCCACCTTGCTGGGCTACTGTGCCTTTTTAGTCTTCAAACCTGGGTCTGTTTTCTGTAAAATGGGATAATTCTTAATTCAGAGACTAGAAATGTAATGCGTCGTGGTCAATAAGTGCTCAAAAGTTTACCTAATTGACAGACTGCCATGAGTATAATAGCAAATGGGATATTCAAAGGACTAATTTGTAAAGTGTTACAATTGAATTAATTTGACCCTCAGGACAATCCTATCAGGAAGTATTATTGTTAAGCCCCTCACTGTGTCCTCCATTCTTTTTTATTCCACCTTTTTCCACACCAGTTGGCCAAGCGTTGATATTCAAACCCAGGCAGTTCGGCCCCTGAGTTAAAAATTGTGCTATGATGTCCACCCCCACCCCCAGGCGATATAGTGCACATGAGATCATTAGTAACCGCCGGATAGGATCTGGGCAGTGGTAGAGAGCCCCGGGATAGTGACTTTCAGGGAGTCGGTCGGTCGATGTTCCTGTAGGTGGTCGGTAGGCTGAACCCGACAGCGCGCCTCTGCGGGGATCCGCAGCTAGGGAGACTACAACGCCCAGGAGGCCTCGCGCCTTCTTCTGCGGCACTTCCGACTGGTCTCTGGCGCAGGCAGATCATTGGTTCTCTGTGGGACCTGGAAACGAGGATTGGACAGTAGGAGCGGTGCTGATTTAGGATTGGTAAGGTTGCCATCGGCCACGCCTCAAACCCGGAAGTAGTCTCCCCTGACAAACCCGTGTCCAGCGGAGCACGCGTTTGCACGTTTGTAGTTGAAATCCAGGAGTAGTGGGCAAGCTGTTTTCCCTTCTTCCCAAAAAGTGGCTTTTTGGAGGACTGCTTTTGAGGGTACGGGCCCCGAAGCTGACCGAGGTAGTCCCCTGCTGCATCCTGCCACCCAAGCTGTGCTTCATGGAGTCTACGTTTAGCAGCCCCGCGGAGGCGGCTCTGCAGCGGGAGGCGGGAGACCCGGGACTGCTCACTCCTCTCGCCGACCTCGACCGTGTATACGAGCTGGAGCGAGTCATTGGATTTGTCCGCGACGTGGGGTGTCAACGGGTGAGAGCAGACCTAGAGAGGGCTGGCTCGCTTCTCTTGCGATGGGTCACCAAGAGGATCAGGATCTAAGGATGAGGACTGGGGAGTATCAGTCTGCCCGCAGCACAGACCACCCGCCAGTCACTCCATGAGGCGGAGTGCTCTGAGACTCCAGGCTTTGAGGTCGAGTGGGGGCTCCCAGAAGATTTCCTTTGAAGAGGCTCTTGGCGGGGCAGAGGCTATTCCTGACTCCATGGTTTAACGCTTACAGGTGGCCTTGCAGTTCCCAGACCAGCTGTTGGGAGACGCTGGGGCCGTGGCTGCACGACTGGAGGAAGCCACAGGATCAAAGATGTTCATTTTAGGGGATACGGCCTATGGCAGGTATGAACTCAGGCATAAGTGGGCCAGGCCTAGAGATCCAGGCCTTATGGGGTTTCCCTTTGACATTGTGTGCCTCCAATGGCTGTGATTCCAAGAGGATGATGATTTTCCTCCTGATATTAGCTCCCCTCGTGACAGTGTCTTCCTTTCATCTCACCATTTTCTTCACTGGCCGTATTTCTTATTGATGACAGCAACTCACTTCCAGATGAGAACCTCTCTCACTGATGGTATCTCTCCTGTAGCTGCTGTGTAGATGTACTGGGTGCTGAGCAAGCTGGAGCTCAGGCCCTTGTACACTTTGGACCAGCCTGCTTAAGTCCCCCAGCCCGACCTCTTCCTGTTGCCTTCGTCTTTGGTCAACGTTCTGTGGCCTTGGAGCTCTGTGCCCAGGCCTTTGAAGCACAGAACCCAGATCCCACAGCGCCTGTAGTGCTACTGAGTGAGCCAGCCTGTGCCCACGCCCTGGGTGAGGAATTATGCCTATGCAGGAGGGAAGGGTGGACCCGCAGCTGTGTTCCTTAATTTCCCTATTTCAGTACATTCCCATATAGCTATTGATATGGGCTGGCCCCATCTTTCACTTTTTTGGGGGGTAGGGCGGAGTGGGAGGGACCAGGGATTGAACTCTGGGGCACTCGGCCACTGAGTCACATCCCTAATCCCATTTTGTATTTTATTCAGAGACAGGGTCTCACTGAGTTGCTTAGCACCTCACCGTTCCTGAGGCTGGCTTGGAATTCGTGATCCTCCTGTCTCAGCCTCCCAAGCCACTGGGATTACAGACGTGCACCACCACACCCTGCCCATCCTTCACTTTTGGGTCACATTTGGTTCCCTAGAGATGAGGGAACTCGCAATTTACCAAGCCCCAACCCTGACACCCCCTCCTTCTCTTCCAGAGGCCTTGGCCACTCTCCTGCGCCCAAGATACAAGGATCTGCTTATCTCTAGCCCAGCTCTTCCCTTGCCAGTGGGGTCCCCCAGACCAGTGCCTGAACCATTGGAACGTTTTGGACGCCACTTCCCCCTGGCCTTAGGAAGATGTCTGGAAGAATATGGTGCCTTCTATGTGGGGGGCTCTGAAGCTAGCTCTGACCCTGAACTTGATCCAGACCTCAGCCGTCTGCTCTTGGGATGGGCACCAGGGCGGCCTTTTTCCTCCTGCTGCCCAGATACAGGACAGACACAGGATGAGAGTGCCCGGGCTGGGCGGCTAAGGGCACGAAGACGGTATCTGGTGGAGAAGGCCAGAGATGCCCATGTGATAGGGCTATTGGCGGGCACACTGGGTGTGGCCCAACACCGTGAAGCACTAGCACACTTGCGGAACCTAACTAAGTCTGCTGGCAAACGTAGCTATGTGTTGGCCTTGGGGCGGCCCACCCCTGCCAAGCTTGCCAATTTTCCTGAGATGGATGTCTTTGTGCTCTTGGCCTGTCCTCTGGGTGCCCTAGCCCCCCAGCTTTCTAGTGGCTTCTTCCAGCCTATACTGGCACCTTGTGAACTGGAAGCTGCCTGCAACCCTGCATGGCCACCTCCAGGCCTGGCTCCTCATCTCACACATTATGCAGACTTGTTACCTGGTGAGTGGTGGAGCACTACCTGCACTGGAAACTTGGGGCATGGAGTTGGGGGGCCAACATGAATTTACTCTCCCCTTCCTTTCCAGGCTCTCCCTTCCATGTGCCCCTCCCACCCCCTGAGTCAGAGCTGTGGAACACCCCAGATGTGTCACTCATTTCTGGGGAGCTCCGACCTCCACCTGCCTGGCATTTATCAAATGATCCTGGATGCTCTGCTCTGACCCCACGGCCCCAACTGGAATTGGCTGAGAGTAGCCCAGCAGGTAAGTGTATAAATCTGTGCCCCCTGCTGTACTCTTTCTCCAGATCAGCCCACTCGGCCTGAGCCACCTCTCTCTACAGCCTCCTTCCTTAGTTCCCGAAGCTGGCAGGGACTAGAGCCCCGCCTGGGTCAGACTCCGGTGTCAGAAGCTGTGAGTGGAAGACGAGGGATTGCTGTCGCATACGAAGATGAGGGAAGCAGCTGATAGCACATGGGGGCCAGAGACACAGAGGAACTTAGGAGTTGCTGCTAGGAACTTCAGTGCTCTTTGCACCAACTTCTCATCATCTTCCCAGGATCTTTGAAGGAAACTGGATAGAGAGAAGGCAGGCAGCCCTCACTGAGGATGGGACCTGAGCCTGTCCTATTCTACCCTGCTTTGAGGCTCGGCACATATTGGCTTAGTAACTTCCTTTTGTTTGATGGGCAAAAGGCTTGGGGGCTTCCTTGAGTCCTGGGCCCATCTGTCCTTGTAGCAGTGGAGGACTGGGTAGCTAATCCCGTTTCTGGTCTGCAGTTGAGGGTCTACCCATGTTAAAAGGCAGGTGCTTGATGGTCCAGACCAGATTTTCTCAACCTCAGCACTGTTAACATTTGGGACCAGATAATTATTTGTTGAGGAAACTGTACAGTTTATGTTAGAATGTTTAGCAGAATGCCCACTAGGCATCAGAAGCACTGTCCCTCAATTTTGACAACCAAAAAATGTCTCCAGACATTGATATATCCCCCATGGGTTCTCAGATGCTCCTAGGTGAGAATCAACTAGTCTAGATCTGTACTGTTCAGGATCTTAGCTACTGGACACATATGGCTATTGGCTATATAAGTTGAAATTAAGTAGATTAAAACTCAGTTTTGTGATCATGCTAATCACATTTCAAGCACTCAATCAGCTGCATGAAGGGATGGCACATTCACATCACTGTAGAAAACTCATATTGGATTGTGTTGGTCTGTGTCAACTCAGTCTTATTTTCTCGGGGAGATCACAGAAACTTAAATAAACCAGATACTTTTTCTCCTTCTGTTTCTTTTTGTTCATCAAACACTTACGTTCTATGGAGAGAGATGTGAATTGTATTTAACCAGATTACTGTCTTCACTGTGTAGCTGGGAAGAGAAACAGTTAAATATTCAGTGACCACTATGAACAGTACTGTGAATAGTGTAAAGAGGAAAGCCCGTGGGGCCGCTGAATTCCGTAGCAGGCACCTGACAAGGCTTCCCAAAGGGAATACCTAAGCTGGATCTTGTGGAGGAAAAAAATAATTGTCAGGAGAAAAGGAGTGTAAAGTCCATTTGGGTTTACAGGCATAAACCAACATAGTGCTTCAAGCAAACTAGAATTGCTGGGCCCTAAAGATTTAGAGGAATAGGGCTGGGGTTATGGCTCGGTAGTAGAGTTCATGCCAAGCACATGTGATGCACTGGGTTCAATTCTCAGAACCACATAAAAAAATAAAGATACCGTGTACATCTACAACTAAATATATATTTTTTAAAAAAAGATTTAGAAGAATAACTTGAAAAGACTCACCTCTTCATTCTCCACGTTTGGCATTTTTCAGATCTTCTGGTTTCTTGTCCTTAGAGTGCCCAATCTAATGGTAGAGGCAGAAGCAGGGGAGTTACATGACCTTACTTATAAAATAAATAAATAAATATAATTTTTAAGATTTATTTTTAGTACAGGGGATTGAAGATTGAACCAAGGGGTACTTTACCAATGAGCTTTTTACTTTTTTAATTTTATTTTTTGAGAATCTCGATTAGTTGCTGAGGCTGGCCTTGAGCTTTCCACCCTCCTGCCTCAGCCTATGGAGTCCCTGGAATTACGGCATACCATCACACCTGGCCAATCATGTATTTTATTATAAACATGCATCGAAGACCCACTCTGCCAGGCACCGGTAATGCAGCAGTGAGAATAACAGAAAGACACTCTGATGGACAAACAGAATAAAACACTTGGTTTACAAAATGGTGCTAACTATGTACCATGGGGAAACAAAGCTGGGAAGGTTGCAACGTTACACAGACTAAGCAGGGAAGGACTTTGAAGGTGAGTAAAGACGTTATAAAGTAGGGTCACCTGAATAATTAGAGGCAGAGGGAATGAATTCAAGAGCAATGAAGTGGGGGCATGGCTGGAACAGTGTAGCCAGAAGAGAGAGTGGAGGAGTATTAGAAGATGTAGTCAAAAGAAACAAAAATTCAGGTAAGAGGTATGGGGAGCAGCATCGCTAGGCCCCTGTAAGAATTTTGGTTTTTTTTCTTTGAATGAAAATGGAAGCCATTGAGGCCTTTAAGCAGGGAGGTTACATGACCTTAGTTAAATTTTATACGTTATCTCCGGGGCCTCTAGGGAACCCACAGCAGGCAGGCCCACTCTGCCTGTGGGTTAGGGAAGGCGTCCTGGAAGAATGACTTATAAGAACCAATGGGTGTTGGCCAGGGGATAAGATGAAGAGGCATGCTTCAGCGGGAGAACAGCTCCGCACTCTCCGGGAATTGGTAGAAGGACAAAGGTCCGAAGGATCAGCAGTGGTTAGAGGTTAAACCAGAGAGGCCCCAGACTCGACTCAGGTATGAGACCGGGCAGGCGGAGAGACGCTAAAAGCCCGAGTATCTCCTGAGGAAGGCGCCGGAGCCTACCCGGAGGCGCGCGACTACAACCACCACAATGCTTAGCGCCAGTCGTCCGCCGTCGCCACGCTCGAGACGAGTGGCTCAGCAGCTCAGGGCCCGGCGTGGAGTCACGGGGTCCCGGGGCGTCACGTGGGCGCGTCAGGTGATGCTGCGGGGCGGGCGGACAGACTGCGGGGCGGACGGTGGACGCAGGGACGCGGTTTAGCTCTGGCCCCACCGTTCCGACCCCTGCTGTCGTTGCCGCCATGACGGGGCTAGCGCTGCTCTACTCCGGGGTCTTCGTGGCCTTCTGGGCCTGCACGCTCGTCGTGGGTGAGGCCGGGCCCAGGAGGGCGGGGGCAGCGTCCTGGCCGAGCTGGCGGGGCTGGAGTCCCGCGGGGAAAGGGGGTTGCCTGCCAGCAATACCAGGCCCCAGCGCGGCTTTCTGCCCCCGGCGCCAGGTCTTGCCTCTAGCCTGTTGGGGCCTCTGAACGCGACAGAGGAGGCCAGGGCTCCCGCTGCTTATGAGGGGCGCCGGCGGCGGTAGTTGGGGGCCGCGAGAGCAGTGCTAGCTCTATCCTGTCAGTCCTGCCATCACTCATGTTTCACTCCTGTCTTCATAATCTTGCTCCCTACCGACCAGTGTGGGTTGTGAGCCGGCTGCTCCGGTTCCTCTTTTCCCATCCTTTGCCCTCCCCCACCCACAGCTTGTTGGGTAAACAGCGGCTCGACTGGGCCGGCGGGATCCGGACGGGCCCGGACGGAGCACCTGCTCCTTCCCTTTCTCCAGGGCGTTCTGGCCTGCCCGGGCGTGTCTGGAGGGTCTTGGGGCTTGGTGTCATTGAGGGAGATGTTACGAGGGAGTGGCAGAAAATGGAGGCCTGAGCGGAGGTATCTGGTTCACTTGGCGGCTTGAGGACTCTCCCTTGACTCTGATGTAGGTTGCGGGTCAGCTGGGCAGTACTTCTGTAGGTTGGGGAGCTTCTCTCTAGAGAGCAGCCCCTAACCCTTTTTTCTCGCTACTGCAGGGATCTGCTACACCATTTTTGACTTGGGCTTCCGCTTTGATGTGGCATGGTAAGGGAGGGCAGGAAGAGAATTCCACTAGGAGCTGCTGCTTTCTTCTGTGATGGGAGCCCCTGCCCCACGTCACCCCAAGCTGCTGGGGGCATGGATCATGGGAGATATTTAGTCTGTTGTTGCAGTATCTAGGACTGGTGGAGTTGGAGGGGAGTGGGAGGCTAAGGGTTTTGTGCCCCCTTTCCTAACAGAGCTGAACTGCTTTCTTCCTTGTTTCTACACCAGGTTCCTGACTGAGACTTCCCCCTTCATGTGGTCGAACCTGGGCATTGGCCTAGCAATCTCCCTGTCTGTGGTTGGGGCAGCCTGGTGAATATTGGGATAGTGGGACTGTGGGGAGGCACTGAGTCATGGCAGGTGGTGTCATGGGGTTTTAGTCATCCTGGGGGCAGTGACAGCTTGGCCTGTGCTCACCAGTTTCTTATCCTTTCACCAGGGGCATCTATATTACAGGCTCCTCCATCATTGGGGGAGGGGTGAAGGCCCCCAGAATCAAGACCAAGAACCTGGTCAGGTAAGTGTAAAGACCAGTGGTTGTCAGATCCAGCTGTGGAAGGGCTGCCTGCCTCTTGATAGGGTGAGATATGAGATGAGGAAAGGCTGCTGGGGACTTTTGGGGGAGGAAAGTTGTTTTCTTTCTCATCTTCTTCTCTTGTTCACTTCCTGTCCCTACTTTTGCCATTTACCACTTCCAGCATCATCTTCTGTGAGGCTGTGGCTATCTACGGCATCATCATGGCAATTGTCATTAGCAACATGGCTGAGGTAAGGAAGATTGGGGTGGGGCAGGCATCCATTCCAGTGTGTTACCCACATTGCATAGAGATAGGGAATGGGATGCGTGATGGGTGGTTTCTGATTACTTTTTTGCCCTCTTCAGCCTTTCAGTGCCACTGACCCTCAGGCCATTGGTCATCGAAACTACCATGCAGGTAGGTGGGTGTGTAAATATGCAAAGCAGGGGCTTCACAGCTGCTCCCTGCTTCCTACCTCCCAGCTTGGATTTCTCCTTTTTATATTCTCTCAGTTACTTTGGCCTGCTCATCAGGGATAGGGTGGGAATTGGTCCCGTTAGCCCTTCATCTTCACCCATTTCTGGCTTGGTCTCATTGAGCCCTTTTCTGTTCCCCAGGCTATTCCATGTTTGGGGCTGGTCTCACAGTGGGTCTGTCTAACCTCTTCTGTGGAGTCTGCGTGGGCATCGTGGGCAGTGGGGCCGCCCTGGCTGACGCTCAGAACCCCAGTCTCTTTGTAAAGATTCTCATCGTGGAAATATTTGGAAGTGCCATCGGCCTCTTTGGGGTCATCGTCGCAATCCTTCAGGTGCTGAATCCCCTTAGGGAGCCTCTGTGTCCTTGTCTTCAACTCATCCTTACCCTCCTAAAGAGCTTCCTTTTCTACCCACGGGACTGTAGAATTCTTGGGTAGCTTCCACTCCACCATGCGGTCAGCGCAATGGTTTCATTAATGAGGTTCTTGGCATAAAAGTTAGCTAGCAAAGATCGAAATAAAACACACAGACTCAGTTACCTTTTTCTATGACCATGTCCGAGACGGCTCCCCTCTCTGGTTCTTTTTTTTTTTTTTTTAAAGAGAGTGGGAGAGAGAGAGAATTTTTTAATATTTATTTTTTAGTTCTCAGCGGACACAACATCTTTGTTTGTATGTGGTGCTGAGGATCGAACCCGGGCCGCACGCATGCCAGGCGAGCGCGCTACCGCTTGAGCCACATCCCCAGCTCCCCCTCTCTGGTTCTTACCTCTAACCGTCCGGTAGGGCAGCAAGGATTACTCAGGGCTAGCAGGAGAGAGAGAGAGGGAGCATGCCAGGGAGTAGCCTTTTATTGGGGAACAAGAAATTCAGGGGAGAATTCCATCCAATGAAGGTTGAAGGGGGGGGCCGCACTCCAAGGTCAGGGTCAGTGATTGGGCCCCGAGGTCAGTGGTCAGTCACACCCCCACACGGACGGGTTCTCTCATCAGGAGAGGGCCGGGAAAGTTCTGACACAGCCAGAACGCCTCAGACCCAAACCGGGAGTCACCCAGTCACGTGTGAGAATGGCTCCCCACATTCCACCACCTCATTCCTATCTCCTATCTCCTCTTTTAAGGCTTTAAAAATTTTTTTCCTACTTTTTTTGTTGCTTTATATGTGTATATCTCTCATTTATCTGTTACTTGGTTTATCTGTCATCCTCTTGCTGTCTACTGTCTCTAGAAATATAGATGATGTCTTTGTGGTCTGGACCATGCTGGGATCTTGTCAGTGTCTATCAGTCTGGCTTGATGTGTTTGTCTCTCTCAGGGCCTAAGTATGTCTCTGTCTGTGACAGCATGTCTAAAACATGTCTTTTTTGTTTCATACTGTGGGTTTATGACTAAGGATCAGCCTCAGTGTATAAATGTGACTGGAGGTGCTTGACTGGGTTGACTCTTGGTGACTGGCACTGTTCATATGCTTCTTCTCTCCAGCTGTTGTCCTATAGCCTAACTCTGTTTGTCTCCAATCATTTATTTGTCACAGTGCATCTATCCTGATCTGGTCATCCATCTTTTATTTATTTATTTATTTTAGTTGTGGATGGACACAGTACCTTTATTTTATTTGTGTATTTTTATGTGGTGCTGGGGATCGAACCCAGTGCCTCACACGTGCTAGGCAAGTGCTCAACCACTGAGCCATAACCCTGGCCCCCTGGTTATTCATCTTTTGTGATATGTCCACCCAGACATGGGTTTGCTGGGTCTGATCTTGTCATTAGTCATTCTCTTACCTATTCCTTTGTCCCTACCTAACTTCTGTTCTTCTTTTGCAGACCTCCAGAGTGAAGATGGGTGACTAGGTGATCTGTGTGGGTGGGACCGTGCCCTACTCTTATTTATTGCTGGTTTTCCTGGGACAGCTGGAGCTGTGCCCCGTAGCCTTTCAGGGGGCTTGGTGTTCAGGGCCCTCCCTGCACTCCTCTTGCTGTCTGTTGACTTGGAGGCACTGCAGTCCAGGCTGAATCCTCAGTATGGGCAGTGGGCTACTGATGGCGACTCTGCAGCTGTGCACCTGTACCCCCCATCTCCATCCCCAACCCATCTTCCCAATGTTTGTGAAATAAACGTGGTATATGTCTGGGTCAGTGCCTCCGTTGACCTCTTGCGCCACCATTCACAGAGGAAGGGTAAAGGGCTTATGTGCCTCAACCTCATGCCAACTTTCTAGCTCTGTACATGCCTCTGCCCTAAACAGTTGGCTCCTGGGTGGAGAGAGAGAATGCTGAGTTAAGGGCTCTTTAGCCCCTGAAAATATTTGTTGAAGGAATGACTGAATCTAGAACATGAGCCCCTTGGTGATTTTGTGCCTGGGATCTTCCCAGTCCCATGTCCTTGGGTCCCTGTCCACTAGGCCCAAGTTGTATGGCCTAACCTCAGGCATGTCACCCTCTGCACCTTTGCCTCTGATAGTTCTGCCCCTGCATCCATCTTCTCTCAATAACCTCTACTCTGTTCCACATTCTTAGGGTCTTGCCCAGCTCTGCTCACTCCTGTCTAATCTCTAAATTGCTCCTAACCTTACCCAACTGCTTGGTACCCTAAAAGCCCCAGCCATTTCCAATCCATACCTTTCAAGGTCCCGACAAACACAAACCCCCTGTACTTTAGCCGACTTTTAATGATGCTCTCCAGGAAGAGTTGACAAATTTCCTAGACCCCTGCGTGAGTTGGCCCACTCGCCAGACCAGGCTTAAAGGGCTTGGCCAGTCTGCACCCTTCCCTGTTCAACTTCTAAACCAAGCCCTTGGAGGAGCCTGACAGATTTCCCGGTGCCCCTCCCAGGTCCTAGGCCTCCACGTCGCCCAGCTGGGCCGCGCTCGGCCGCTGGCAGGCGCCGGAGCGGCGCGCGGCGCGTGCGGGCGCGCTGGAGGCAGGGGCCGCGGTGACGCGCGCGCGGACGCGCCGGCCGTGCTTGCCCCTCCGAGGCGCCGTAGCGCGGGAGGGAGGCGGAGGCTCTGTGGTCCGCCGGTCCGCCGGTCCGTGGGTCTTCCCGGCCGCCCGGCCCCGCCCTGCCCCCCGGGGCGGCTCGGCTCCATGGCCCGCGGCAGCGGTGGCGGCGGCGGGAGGCGGCGGGGCCGGGCAATGGGGGACGGAGCCGACCGCAGCTGCCGGAGCCGGGAGCCCTGCCCGAGCTGGAGCGGCGTCCCCTGCTGAGCCCCGAGCTCCGGGTGAGATGAGGGCGCGCGCGGCCCCCCACCCAGGGCCCCAAGATTTCAGACCCGGCCCCGTGAGGGGCTGCCCGAGCGCGGCCCCAGATCCCAACCCTAGAGTGGGTGAGCGCGAGGCGCTGGCGGGCAGCCCCCTGCCTGGCTTCACCCCACCCCACCCCCAACCCTGGGCTCCTCCGCCCGCCCCCAGCCAGCCTCCCTCATTGTCCTCGCTCGCCCTGGCCTCGTGGCTCGGGGAGGCGCTTCGTTCACGTCTCCTTTGCCTCGGCCTCCGCCTCACTTACAGTCCCCCCACTCCACGCGCCCCCCCAGGCTCCACACCCACCCGGTCTCTGCTGCCTCCCCCGACCCGGGGTGCCACGTGTTCAGCCTCCCAGCCCCGCCCAAACGTACCCCTCAGCTTGGCGGCCAGCTTGACCCAGAACCCTGCTCGGGAGGGAGGGGAGGGAATGCTTGCACGTGGGTCTGGGTGTGAGCTGCCCTGGAGTCTGGATGTATGGCTGTGTAAGTCCGGCAGCAGACGCTTTGTGGGTGAGTTTGGGGCTCTTGGGTTACCGCCACCGGGTGTGTCTGCCACTCTGTATGTAGTTCTCTGTGTGTCTGAGTGTGGGACTTCTGCTGGGTCCAGGCATGTTCCTGCGATTCTATGTATGTGAGTGAGACGCCCTGCTCCCTGAAGCACTACCCAGAGTGGTTGCTGCCTTGTTGGAACCACAGCTGGAGCCATGGCCCAGGAAAGCCCCTCCCCAGAACTGTGCCCATCTCCAGGGCCCAAACATGTCCTCTTCTGGAAATCAGAACCAGCGGTGCTAGGCAGACTCCAGAGCTGGCCTATCTTAAATGAAGGTTATCCCCTGCCCAACCCTGTACTTTGGCCCCTTGCTCTTGTGGGAAGGGATCCCATAAATATCCTGCCCATATTTGGGCCCCCTTGGAATGCTGAGGGCCACTTCCCAGCCTGGTCCCAGTTGGCCTGGCCTGCTTTCCTCTGAGACCTCACCATGGCTCCTGGAAGGACTAAATGAAGTCATGAGTATGAAGTGTTCCTGCATTGTAGCTACTCAGTAAGTGGTCCCCTTCCCCTTCCCCAAACCCTGAGCCCTGGGTTGAGGATGCTGCCCTGTGGGGCATCTGTTCCTTGGGGCACAGGTGCACATACAGGTCTGTAGCTAAATGCATTGTAGCTACTCAGTAAGTGGTCCCCTTCCCCTTCCCCAAACCCTGAGCCCTGGGTTGAGGATGCTACCCTGTGGGGCATCTGTTCCTTGGGGCACAGGTGCACATACAGGTCTGTAGCTAAATGTGTTTCCATGCTTAGGTACAAACTTGTGTAATCAGAGTTCACTGTGTCCACATTCCTGGGAGTACATATGTATAGAGTTGTGCAATAAGGGTGTGTACCTGGGTGTGTATATGTGACAGGACAAGGAGTATAAGTGCAGGTAATTTAGTACTGGGGTGAGCTCTTAGTTGACAGCAGTTGTTGGGGTGATGGCAGGTAGGGTGTGATTCTGTGAGTGACAAGGGTGTGAGCAGGTAAGTGAAGATGTGGATCTCTGAGTGTGAGAAGCTGGGCAGGAGGCCGGTAGGCAGCTTTGCCCATCCTGCCCTGACCTTCGGGGTCTGTTTCTCTCCCTTCCTGTTCAGGCCGGCAGCCGGATGCCCGGGCCCATTGGGCGGGCCGGCGGCCGCCTGCGGGATGAGCAGACTGCTGGGGGGGACGCTGGAGCGCGTCTGCAAGGCTGTGCTCCTTCTCTGCCTGCTGCACTTCCTTGTGGCCGTCATCCTGTACTTTGACGTCTACGCCCAGCATCTGGCCTTCTTCAGCCGCTTCAGTGCCCGTGGCCCCACCCGTGCCCTCCATCTGGCAGCCAGCAGCACCACCAACTGCTCTCGGCCCAACGCCACTGCCCCCAGCTCTGGGCTCCCTGAGGTCCCCAGTGCCCGGCCCGGCCCCACAGTTCCTGTCCTCCCACCCTGTCCTGACCTACCACCTGGTCTTGGTGAGCCTGTTGGGTAGGGCCTGTCTGTAGGGGTGGGATGAGGGTCTTACCAGTGTGACTGGAAGAATGTAGTCCTGACCCAAGGGGATGCCAAGGTCCAAGTCAATTGAAAAAGGGCTATTTCTGGAGTTCATTGCTCACCCCCAGGGGGCTGGTGTCCCTGGATTCTGGCAAAGGCCCTGATTCCTGACACCATCCTGCCTGCAGTGGGCCGACTACTGATTGAGTTCACCTCACCCATGCCCCTGGAGCGGGTGCAGAGGGAGAACCCAGGTGTGCTTCTGGGGGGCCGCTACACACCGCCTGACTGCACCCCAGCCCAGACAGTGGCAGTCATCATCCCCTTTAGACACCGGGAGCATCACCTGCGCTACTGGCTCCACTATCTGCACCCCATCTTGAGGCGGCAGCGGCTACGCTATGGCATCTATGTCATCAATCAGGTGTGCTCTCTGGGGTCCCTGACAAAGGGGCCTGGTCTAGTTTGGGAAGCAATTGTTTAGATGGGTCTTGAGGAATGAATGGGCACTAACCCTCAAGGAACCTACCCACACCTGTGAGTCTGCCTGCTCAGGAGTATGGGGACCCATGTGCCTCTTGGTGCATACATGGGGTTGGGAGTCATCTACAAGTCCTTGTGTGCCAATAATTGTGTGGGTATGTGAAGGGACTTGAGGGTACTTTTGTTAGGGTGCACAGGAAGGTTCATGTGCACGTGAAGGGATATATGCATTTGAATGTTAGTATGCACACTGGTGGATGTGTGGATAGCCTCAGAAGATAACCAGCCCTATTGTCTACCTGGGCAGGCCCTCCTTGCAATAGAGTACATTGACTAGGAGGTGGTTTTGAGGTCACCTAGGAGAGGAAGAGTTAGATACTGAAAGAGGGATAAAACCTAGAGCTGTTGGAGGCAGGTGCTTGCCACAGCTGAGGCCAGGGGGGCTTGGCATAGCATCTAAACCTGTCCTCTTCTGGAAATCAGAAGGGGCCTGTAGGGCTTGCTACTGGGTCTCCGAGAGGATCTGATATAGGCCCTCCCTGCTCTTAGAGAACTCTTAGACTTGGGCATGGATCCCTGTAGACTCCAGAAGGATGATATATGACTAGAGTTGGATCAAGGGGCCACAGTAGCATAGAGGGGCCTTATCTGGCCCTGGGTTTGGGAAGCAATTATTGAAATGAGTCTTTAGGAATGAATAGACTGATGGAGGCACAAGAGGAGGCAAGCAGAGAGACATGGAGGACTCTGTGCTCACCAAGAGAATTGGTCTCTTGTGTTCAAGAACTATTGGCTGAGGTGCAGTGTAATATGTAGACTGGTTAGCAAAGATTAGGTGGAGGAATTGGTGGAAGACAAATCAAGAAGAGTCTTAGGAGGCATATTTAGCAGTTGAATTGCATTCTGAAGGTGATGAGGCACCATTGTTTTAAGGGAAGAATAGTATGTATGTTTACTTCTTAGAAAGATTATTGTGGTTGTACATAGAGAGTGAATGGAAGAAGGAAGTTAGAGGTAGGGTGACCAGTTAGGTAGAGGTTTTGATTGTCAGGACAAAGATGGTGAATGTGTATTTGCGTGGGGCAGTTGCTGTAGGAATGAAGGAGAGATGTCACACAAGTAGTAGAGAGTAAGAAAAGAGAGATATCAAGAAAACACAAGGCTTTCTTCACTGGCTATTGGCCATGTGGATGGCTACACCTGTTAGTGAGATGGGGAACACAGAAGCTGGACCATGTGTTGGGGAGAGGATGACTCTGAATCCCATCTTACCTGTGATGAGTTTGAGAGCCTGGGGGAAGTACAAGAGGAACATTCTGTAGGCAGTTAGACAATGAGTCTGGACCTAGGAGGGAGGTCTGCAGTTGAGAGAGGAATTTGGAAACATGTATGTATGTAGATGGTCCCTAAAACCAACAACATCCAACACACCCACAGAGCATAGGATGTGGGAGGAGAAAGCCAGCACTGCACGGATGGGTGGAGAGAGAGGCTGGCGCAGAGGCTGAGAAGACTGGACAGAGGGTGGCAGGAGAACCAGGAGAGTGGGTATCCCGGAAGCCCAGCAGTCGGTGTCAGGAAGGAAACATGGCAGCTGTGTGAGCACCGTGGGGGAGTAAGGAGGGATGTAGACCAAGAAATGTCCAGTGGATTTAGCAACAAGGTGGGCCCAGCAAGAGCCATTTCAGGGGCATGTTGGGGGCGGAAGCAGATTGCAGTGGGCTGAGAAAGAATTAGATTTGACGAAATAACTGATTGGAGACAACTCTTTTTTTTTTTTTTTTAACTCTGCCAAGAAGGGAAAGGAAAAAGGTAGGGTGGCCTAAAGAGGTTTGATTTTTTTTTTTTTTTTTTCTCTCTCTCTCTCCAGGGAGAGAATTGGGCATATTTATGAGCCATGAGGGAGAAACCGAGGGCTCCTAGGTAGTGAGAGAGGCCAAAAGGAGTGCTTAAGATCCTGGAGAATCTGGACAGTCCTTCCAAGGGCTGGTAGAAGAGAAGGTGTAGGAGAGGGAGGGAAGGGAAAGGGTAGAACTGAGCAGGTTACTGCTTCAGAGGAAAGCAGCTACTGCCCATCAGACTCAGGCTTGGCCTGTATAAAGGAGCCATTGCTTATCTTGTTGGAGAGGAATCCACTCACAGACCCCCTCTCCTAGAGCCCCTAGCTTTGGCTTGAAAAGTCTAGATTGGGACAGGGGCTCATAAGCCAACTCTTCCAGTTGTATTCTCTCCACTTTGTCCAGAATTTGGTGCTTGGGGCTACATGGCCAGGATTCCTGTAACCCCATTTCTCAGGGACCCCCTGGCTCATTGGATGTGATTGCCTATAACCCTCTACTTGTCATTTTGTTTGGTTCTCTCCTGGTCTCAGAGGCTGACCAGGGAGTTGGATGTTGAACAAATGGACAAGAGTGGGCAGGTGCCTAAGGCTGAGTAACTTAGTCCCTGTGGCTTCTGTTTCTTAGACACTGGTCATTTTGAATGCTCATTGTCTCATGTTGTGACTACATGTTCAGAGATAGAGACCAGGGCTGCTCATCTTTGGAATCCCTGCCGGCACAAAGGAGGACACAGGGCATGTTGAAGGAGTGAATGAGATGAGAGCTCTATGTAAAGGTTTAATTGGATGTTAATATAAACAAAGCCCATAAGAAGGAGAATGCAGTGGTACCAGGACCAGGAGGTTTCGTTAGGAGACCCTTTCCAGACATGAGTTGGCAAGCAGAAAAGGGCATTCTAGGCAAGAGGAGCTATTAACCCCAAGGCCTGGAGATGAGACAGAGTCTAGCATGTTCTGTGGCTGCTGAGGGATGTAGTGTGGTTGAGCCTTAGAATCTGAGGGTGGTGGCCAGAGAGAGACTGGAACCAAATCATGAAGGACCTTTGAAGGCCAGATCTAGGGCTTGAAGTTAGATTTGATTCTTAGAGTCTGAGGGACCCATGCAGGGAGAGAAGGTCTGGGGGGCCCCTGGGATTGCTCTGGAAAGTGGTGAAGCAATAGGTATTGCTGTTCCCCCTCCACCCCAGCATGGTGAGGACACCTTCAACCGGGCCAAGCTGCTCAACGTGGGTTTCCTAGAGGCATTGAAGGAGGACGCGGCCTATGACTGCTTCATTTTCAGCGATGTGGACCTGGTCCCCATGGATGATCGCAATCTGTACCGCTGTGGCGACCAGCCCCGCCACTTTGCCATTGCCATGGACAAATTTGGCTTCCGGTGAGGCTCTTTTCTCACCTAGACCTGGACCTCCCCACCCCTACTTCAGTCAAGCCATCACTCCAGCTCCAGTGCCCTGCTAGCCCCTGGCCCAGACCTTTCTGGTTAGGGCAGATCCTCCCTGGGCCCCAGGTCACACATTGTCATTGTCCCTATACCCCAACTCTGGTCCTTTATCTTGAATCCCTTTGTGGCTTTTCCTGACACCTGCCCTCCCATACCATAGGCTGCCCTATGCTGGCTACTTTGGAGGTGTGTCAGGCTTGAGCAAGGCCCAGTTTCTGAGAATCAATGGCTTCCCCAACGAGTACTGGGGCTGGGGTGGCGAGGATGATGACATCTTCAACCGGTGAGTAGGATCGGATAGGGCTGGTAGTAGACTGGGTGGTGAGGGGGTAAGTGCAGATTGGGTGGGGCCCCTTGCCCTCCCAGTGCCTGTTCCAGTGTATCTGTCCCTATCCTCAGGATCTCCCTGACTGGGATGAAGATCTCACGCCCAGACATCCGAATAGGCCGCTACCGTATGATCAAGCACGACCGGGACAAGCATAACGAGCCCAACCCTCAGAGGTGACCCTCCAGCTTCCCTGACCCCAGGTTCCCCTAATCTCTTACTCTTAGAGGTGACCTCCCAATATCTTCAAGTCTTGACCCCAAGTGCCTTTAATCCTTGACCTCCTGGATGTGGCCTCTAAACATCCTTGACCCCAGAGGCTACCAGTCCCTATCCCCTACCCACTAGGTATCTAGCACCCCTAGTTTGATTTATTCAGATGACTAGAAATTAAGCTAGAATTATAACTGAGTCCTTTGCATTTCCATTGGTATATTTGGATACCTCATTTGTACATCATGGGTGACCCCTGCTTATAAGAGAGTGGTATTTGGGGCACAGCTCCTGGGAACCTGACAGTTGCCCCAAACAGGTGGGGTGGGGATTGGAAAGACAATATGAGGCACTGAGATGGGAGGAGGCAGCTCCATCTCATAGGGAGGTAGCCCTTTGTAATATCTGGGGTGGCTGGGAGAAGGGCCTAAAGAGCATGTGGGCTTCCTGATGCTTATCTTCAACTAGTGCCAGATCTTGTGGGGATGGGAATCATACCAAATCCCCATCCTTGTATCCTTCATGAAGCTCATTCTAGGCAAGCAGATAGGCAGTTGTGGCACAAGGTGATGAGGGCAGAAGAGAGAGTGATGGTGGGAGGCTTCTTGGAGGGAGGAGGTAAGGGTAAACTGAAATTTGAAAATAGTTGTTATTTGCTCTTAACGTCACACCTACCTTGGGCATAGTACAGTATTCTCCAGGCTAATGAAGGAAACCATTGTGATAGAAAGGAATTGTATTTGTAAGAGCCTGGAATGTGAACGTGCATGGCATATACCGAGACTAAGAATTTCAACATACCTGAAGGTCAGGAGTAATAGTAGGTAGTGGTTATGCTAGGTGTTTCCAGGTTGGGAGTCTAACTTTTGCCCCAGAGGGTCTGGGGAGCTATAGAAGGGCTTTGAGTGGGGCAGAGGATGGTCAGATTTGTGTTTGGAAGGCTGATTTTTCTGAGCTCAAGGAAGGTAAAGGCTGACCCAGCTGTTGGGTGGAGCTAAAGAGGATGTGGATCAGTCCTGAAGAAATTGACAGAGCCTGAGGGGGCATGCTGGAGCAAGGACCTGTGGGTGTGCTGTCCCCCAGCTTGGACAATAGGGTTTTCCCAGGGTATAGGAACAAGAGAGATGGTTTGCAGCACTGATTCAGGGTTGGAGTTTGGCAGAAGTATGAGGCCATAGAGTCCAATGACCTGATGAAAAAGAAGGTGGTTCAGGTACAAACCATGGTCAGCAGGAAAGGGATGACAGATGGGGAAGAGGAGCTTTAGGAAAGCTAAGGGAAAGGGCACCACCCTGAGAGGTCTAAGAGGGGTCTAAGCTGAGCTCAGAAGGACTGGGAGGATCGAAACAGGGTGAGTATGAGGGTAAGAGAAGAGCTCCAAAAGTCCAATAGGAGCCTTGGTCTTGTTGTGGGAGGAGCTTGTCTGGGTGTCTCATCTATTGCTGATATCTGCTGAGTGTGGAAATGGCTAATTGCAAGAAATTTCTGGGTTAAGGAACTCTAGATAATGGTTCTATCTACCTAGTTGACTTTGCCTCAAATTTAGGAGTTTTCCTGGATTCTTCTTTCCCTCACCCTATGTATTCAAACCCCACAAAACATATTGAACCTGTCTGTTTTCCCCTTTTCTAGCTTTACCCCAATCTCTGATACTGTCAGGATTACTGGACAAGTTTCTCTGCTTCCCCTTTGTTTTTCTGTAGTGTATACCCCCTCCTCCACCTGGCTTAAGAGTCTCTTGGTGACTTCTCACTCACCAAATAAAATATAACTGCTTCCTCTTACTTACAGAGAGACCTGCCCGTATATGCTCTGACCTACAAGGTAATCTATTTTTCCTCTTAGCACACAGGTCTAGCCACACAGCTGTCTAAAACCTTGTTCCCAATTTAGGGGCAGCAGCGCTCTATCTAACCTCTGCCTAGAATGCTCCTCCCCTTACCCTCAGCTCAATGTCACATACTCCTTCAAAGGCAGCCACCTTGTCCCCTTAGCACTCTGAGGTTTTTCTTGCTTGTTACCTGTCTCTGCTAGTGATACAGACTTGCCAGGAAAGGAAAGACCTCATCTGTTATGATCATTGGTGTATCCCTGGTGTTTAGAGCACAACCTAGTACATAGGGAGTGCTCAGCAAGTAGATGGGGGAAGTTGAGTGACTAAAGGATGAGGAATAGAGAGGATGGCATTGGTTTGGGGGTTAAAGATGATACATCTCACACTGGACACATTGCTTTTTGAGATGCTTGTGGGATGCCTCGTCTGTGTCTATAGCTTAGCTTAGAAGGAAGGTCTGGGCTGAGAGATCTGTGAGGCTATCATTTGTTTTCTGACAGAAGGAGTTAAGATCTGTGTTTCAAGAGTAAATGCAAGAGTAAAGGGCTCCAGTGAGTCACCACTGAATGGAGGATGACGACTTGAGCCTTGGCCCCAGAGATTCTATATTATATTGGCAGTTAGCCCTGATCTGGATTCATTTCCATCCTTTAGGTTTACCAAGATTCAAAATACAAAGCTGACCATGAAGCGGGACGGCATCGGGTCTGTGCGGTACCAGGTCTTAGAAGTGTCTCGGCAACCACTCTTCACCAACATTACAGTGGACATTGGGCGCCCTCCATCATGGCCCCCTCGGGGCTGACACTCATGGACAAAGGCTCTTGGTGCCAAGGAATGCCTGTCAGAGGACTGACGTACAGCCTGGCTGGCAGCTGCTGTGTGAGGGACCCCCAGGACTGAGATTGGGCTGTTTTATGAGGGTCTTCAGTAGACCTGCCAGCTGCACCTAGAAGTTTCAGAACCCACTTTGAGGGGCTTCTCGTCTGGGCAGGCCCCTCAAGTGTGGCCCTCTCTGGGGTCAACCCTTCCTACCCAACTTCCCTAGCCCAGCCCCCCTCTCTGTCAGGGTCGGGCCAGCCCCTGCACTGCCTCGCGGAGTGGCCTGGGCTAGGTCACTCCACCTCTCTGTGCCTCAGTTTCCCCCCCTTGAGTCCCCTAGGGCCTGAAAGGGTGGGAGATATGACTAGGGGGCATTGTCTCTTCCAGGGGGAATTCTCAGACTTGGGGATCCCCCATGCTCCCAGGGGAGGGGAAACCTTTTTCATTCAATATTGTAGAGGGCAAGCTTTGGTGCACCCTCTGCTGAGGAGCAGCCCCAGGAGGGGACCAGAGGGGATACTGTGTTGCTGCCTGGGATCTTGGGATTGGCCTTTGCATGGGGGAGTGGGAGGAGCTTGGATCAGTCAGTCTGGTTCCCGCCTCCCTGTCTCAGAGAGGAGGCAGACACCCCAGGGCTCGTGTTTGTACATTGCACAGAAACTTGTGTGGGTGCTTTAGTAAAAAACGTGAATGGAGCAGCACCTTTGTTTGGGGATGGGGATTTGGGTCCCACAATCTAGTTGCTCAGGGTTGTGTTAGGAGGGTACCTGGCCAAGGTAAACGGAGTTTCTTCAAGTGCAGGGACTAACCACATTGCCCTTGACAGAAAAAAGTTTACCTTGTCTCTGCCCCACTGCCCCTGAGTAACATACTCAGTGGGACCAGATTTCCCAGTTGTTTTAACTGCCTAGAGGCGGGAAAGTGCCCGACGAGCTCATAGAACTTGGGGGCGGGTTCTGGGGAGCTTTCTCCCCCAAGCGCCACGCCCGCTATCTCGCGGATCAACAGCTCGCGGGTGCGGGAAGCGCGAGGGCAGGGGCTGGGCGGGGCCTCTAGGGGCCTGGGTTTGCGCGCGGTTTCCCGGGTGACTGCTGTACGGAAGAGGCGGGGCTGGGGCTCCCGCTTCCCGCTGCCTGGCTCCCCCGGGCTGTGGCCCGGAACCGTGGCCCCAGAGGGTCTGCCAGAAGCGCGGCTTGAGAAACGGCGCCAGAGACCGGTTTGGCGGACTGGGTAATTCCAGGCGTAAGGATGGCAGAGCAAGGCGGGGCTTGGGAAGCCAGGGTGGGCGGGGCCCTGCCCCGGGCGACCGGCGGTCTCCGAGTAAATCCAGCGCTCTGACCTGTCATCCCAAAGGCCCGAGCTGGGGACAGCGGCGCGGGCGCCATGCCCCAGGGTTCCCTGTCGCTGTGGGAGCTGGTGGAGGAGCGTGTTCCACTCCCGGAGCGGCCTGAAGTGAAGAGGATTCTGGGGGAGGCGGTGGTAGATCTGAGCCTGGAGCTTCGAGCGGAGGTGGGGAGTGGGAAGGTGGGCCATGTCCCAGACCACTCGTGATTTGCCATCCCTTCCGGGTCTCTGGGCCTGCCCGCTGACTCCCTAGATCTTGTCAGGTGTCGCTATCCTCCTTGCCCTTTCCTGTTTGACTCCGCCCTACCCGACACTCGGGTGCCCTCAATGCCCAGTAGCAAGGTGCCCCAGCTCTCCTTGCAGGTGGCGATGCTAGAGGTACTGCTGCAAGAGGCTCGATCTTCCCAAGCCTCAGGCTGTCACCCCATCTCTGACCCTTGCTCCCTTCTGGCACCTCCGCCACTCCTGAGGGACCTCATGCGCCAGGAACTCCAGCAGCTTCTCCAAAGGCTCCAAGACAAGGCCATCTGCGAGGGCAGGTGGGAATCTCAGGCCTGGGCCTCTGCAGGCAACAAATAGGCTAGTCCTGCCCCTGATAAGGAGCCAGAGTGGCCTTTCCTGTGGTTTCCTGAAAGGAACCCCTCAGCTTCCTTCCTGTGCACCTTGTAGGGACCCGGCCCAGGCTTGGGCCGCATATAGCCCCAGGGTTATTCGCTTTGCCTTGGAGGAGCCCAGGCGTGACTTGCCAGAACAGGAGATATCCCAGATGAGAGCTGGTGAACACAGGTAAAGTGGTAAGGGAGGAGAGACCTGCTCTTGCTTGAGTAGGGCCCCAGCCAACTGGTGGATTTCACCTGGTTCCATGGAAGAGCTCCCAGTCTGGGTCTGAGCCCTTTTACAGCAGTGATAGGGATCAGCACCTGAGGATGTAGAAGCCTCAAGGAGATACCTGCCCAACCTGGAGGCAGCAAGGTTTTCTGGAGAGAGCAACTGGTTTAATCTGGGTCTTGGAGTAAGGAGCAGTTCTCCAGACAGATGGAGAGAATTTTGCAGGAAGAGAGAGGCCAGGAGGTGGGGTTCAGTGGGCAGTTCTTTCTCAAGCCTAGAGAACAGGAGTGAGGGCTGGGCTACAGAGGCAGGGAGAGCTGAGAGGACAGGGCAGCAAACAGTATTTACAGCAGGGGACTGAGTGAGATAAACAGGCATTTTCATAAGAAGTGGATATAGCAGCTTCTAATCCTCACACAACCCTGTAAGGTGAGTGATGTTCCTACTTTGCAGATGAGAAAGCTGAATTTCAGAAAGGATAAGCAATTAGCCGAGGTCACATTCAGTGAAGGGTGGCAGCCCATTTGCAAGCCTAGGCTCCAGAACTCCTACTATATTATGCTATATTATGTTGCCTTTGTAAGAAAAGACACACAGTTACCTAGGAGAAGCTACATTTGTGTCCCTAAGGCCTGGGGTGAGCAACATGGGAGAGTGACGTAGACTTCATCTGCCAGCAGCAGTCACAGGGACCTCAGTTTCATCAAGGATCAGCTGAATGTGTCCAACATTGACCAAGTTGCTGGATACCTGAGGTGAGGCCTAGGGGCACCTGAGTGGGTATGTGAGGCACAGGAAAGGAGACGGGGATGGATCTTAAGATGCTGGAACTGAGAGAGAAGGGAGATCCATGTGTGTAAGGCTGGGAGGTAGATAGAGCCGGCTATTGAAGAGCTAGTGGGCCTCCTTCCAGGAAGGACCAAGGCCTTAAGATTTTTATTCTGACATCGAGGGAGCTGCAAGAAGGTAAGCAGAGGAAGGGCTGTGATATGGGAAAGGATGGAGGCAGGAGAAGTTATAAGCTCAGAGAAATAGCATAGAAGAGGGGATGGGGCCTACAAGGGTGAATGTTATGAGGTGGACAAGAAGATATATCCTGCCCAGAGAGAGACTGACCTGGGCCAGAAGTCTATGCTAGGCAGCACCTAGGTAGCAGAGGGCAATGCAAATTGAGAAAGACGGGGCTAGAGGGGGTTCCTGGTAAGGCTGAAAGTGGGAACTGTGTGGTGGGCTCAGCTTACTTGGTCCTGTGGCACTGCTTGTGGCTGCCATGTTGCCTATGTCCCAGAGGCCTCCTGGAGGAGGAGTGTCGCACCTTGGAGAGGGAGATTTCCACCTTGCAGGTGAGCATAGCCCTGGACCTTTCCTTAGAGCTTCGCTGCTGAGCAGAGACATATTTCTCACCTGGGGGTCTGTGACCCATGCATGTGTGTGTGTGTGTGTGTGTGTGTGTGTGTGTGTACATATGTGCATATCAAGATTGTGTGAGTTCTATATCCATTCTTCATATGTGCACACCTGTGTGTGTGAAATCCTAGAAGCCCAGGATTCTGGTTGAGCTCCTGTCCAAAGTCAGCAGTTTTAGATTAATCTGCTGGATTTCCCAGGTCTTTCACCTCTTTCCCTTACCTAAGTCTGAATATAGGCCCAACCACCATCTCACTTGACTTTTGGTAGGGCTGATGTTCCCTCCAAGGGCTGCTCTTGCGGTGGTTGGTCTGAAAGCTGCTTGGCTTCATTCCCAGGCCCTACTCTGGGGATCTTGGTCTCTGCCTTCAGGATGTGCCACTGACTCACCTCTCCCTGCAGTGCTGCCTGGAAGCAGAGCATACGCAGGCTCACCAGCCCTCTGAAGCAACCCTGGAGCCCACCCTGGCAGGTGAGGACCCTGAGCTGGCCCCAGAACACCCAGCCTCCTGCCCATGCTCCATACTAGGCACACACTAGAGGAGCTGGGCACTGTCTCAGTAGTGTCCTTCCACAGAGCTAAAGGAGCAGAAAAAGGCCATGGAAAAGGAGCTTCAGGCCTCTCTGGGAAATTCCTGCATCTTTGCCAAATACAGGTATACCAAAATGGAGATGGCAGTCAGGGTGGGCTGAAGGGTCAGACCATGGCCCCCATACAGTTACTCCTTTCTGTCCAGGCAGCAGCCATTGGAGTCATCCATTCAGGACCTTAGATCCTTTCCTCCCCTCCATGGAGCTGATGGAATTTGGACTGGGCCTCTTCAAGGCCACCTACCTGTACCTCCTTTGGAGCGCTGCCCCCAGTCTCAAGGCTGGGTCTCCAGCTGCCGCTGGGGACGGCAGCTTCGGTGCGGCCCCAGGGAAAGACCAGCTTCCACACCAATGTCCACTGCAGCACCCCAGGCCCCAAGCTGAAGGGCCAACCACAAAGCAGACTTCTGCTTCTGTCAGAATTTGCCCCTTCTACAATGCCACCTCAGTTGCCATGGCCCTGCCAGCTTCAGGTCTCATCTTGGATGAGTTCTTGCCAAGACCCTAAGGCTGTTTGTCTGTCTAGCCCTTTTCCCACTCCCTTGCCAGGTCCCTGGTATCCAGGGTAAGTTGCCAGACATCTATCCTAGCTGTCAAATCCTTTGGCCTTTCTCCTCCCAGGCCTCCACAAAGGCTTGGCCAACAGAGGTCCCATCCCAGTTCTGACTCTTGTCCCCCAGGGGACCCAGACAAAGCACAGCAGCAGTTCAGAGACAGGAATAGAAATTTCATTAAAATCTATGAACTTTAAAATCCTAGTGGTGCACGATGGGCAGGGGCAGGCAGTGCACCATTATTGCTACAAAGGATTAGACACGGCTTGACTGGGGCTGTCACTGCACAGAGGGCACAGAGGACGGACAAATGGACACTGCAGGCCTTGAGAGGAGCTTTGGCTCCAGAGGAGGATGGAACATGTGGGCTGGGGCCATTTGGCACATGAATGAGGGCAACACGTCTGGGAAGACTGGGCTTTTAGCCTGGTGGAGGGAGGGCAAAGGGCTGTCGTGCAGGGTCTCCTTCCCAAGGGCTCTGAGCTCACACCTCTTGCTGAGCAGCCTCCACCCCTGCCCTCCTGAAACAAGTGCTTTGGGCAGGCTGCTGGGTCACAGCCTCTGCTGGGTGGGCCCCATATCCAGGGCTGGAATGAGGGGCACAGACCCTGGAGCAGCTGAGTGAGGTGCAAGCAGGCCTGGAAGACAGATTGGACCCGAGGCTGGGGGCAGGGGTAGCAACCACAGATACAATCTTTACAAAAATAATTACACAGATAAACAGGGCTGGGTGGTACAGTCTGACACGTAACACTGTGCAGCTCCCCAGCCCTTTAACCTGCCAGGTAGGAAGATCCAGATTTGCCTGGGCAGAGGCTGGGGTCTGTTCTGAGGGCAGAAACACTGGTCACAAGGCTAGAGGCCCAGGGAGGACAGGTCGGGGGGCCAGCCCAGAACCTCAGCTCAGGGCAGAGTGTGAGGGTATCACAGGCCATTATAAAGGCTGGTAGGCCTCTGGGGACCTGGCCCAAGATCCCTCCAAAGTGCTTTGGGCCCCCCTGCAGTCCCCCCCACAGCTTCTCTACCCCCTTGGCATCCGAAGGACATGTAAACACTGGGGACACAAGCACAAATGACTGCACTAGCAGTGGTGGCCAAGTGGACAGCAGCCATCCTGGCCAGGGCATGATGGGGCAGGTGGTGATACCTGTCCACTGCCTCCCCAGTCTGTGGTGGGAGCACGGGGTAGGGTGGGGCCACTCCCCTTCAGCTGTGCTCATATTCGGGAGTCCTGGAGGCGGCTAGAGCTGTTACTGCCCACAGTGGGGATCTGGGCCTTGTCTGGGTGCAGCGGCTGGACCTCAAACCCATCTTCAGGAGAGGGGGCTATGGTGGGGGCATAGCGCCCAGTCCGGTGCTCCAGAAGGGCAGGGCCCCAGTCTCTGCTTGGCTTTGTGGAATTTTTCAAACGCTGCACAAGAAGTAGGCAGGGGGTGCAGCAGGCTGGGTGTCAGAAGGAAGCCCTTAAACCTCATCCACCCACTTCCTCCCATTTCTCCAAGTTGCCCAGTCCCTACTCCTCACCTGGAGAAGGGTGTCCCCATCTGTACGGCAGAGCTGGAACAGGGCGTAGAGTGGGATGCAGATGACAGAGGACAGGGCCATGAGGAAGCCAATGGCCACAGCCCAGCCTGGGTACTGGTAGTGGTTATAGGTGATTGGCCGGTACTGGATCACCGTGAAGATGAGAATAAACTGCAGGATGTGGATGGGAGTGGGTGTGAGGCCAGTTCAGAGATCCTCCCAGACCCCAGACCCTCCCTCCTAGCAGTATCCCTTCCTCTACCTACTCCCAAGCTGGAAAGTGGCAACTGTTAACACCTGGGCAGTGGAAGAAGCTGGCAGGCCCAGGGGCATAGGATATGGTGGGCAGGTAGGCACCATGGAATGGGAAATCTGTCTTTGCCATAGTCTTGAACTAGCTGGAGAACAATCAAGCTGCATCTTCCTTTGGAAGTCAAGAAATTAAAAAGGTCTCTTTTAGGCAAAGCCAAATCCCTGGCCTGTAGGCCTTCACCTTGCAACGTGACCTCAGATCATCTTTCTGGCCATGTTACTTTACCTCAATGTTTCAGTTACACCCAGCACTTCTACCCTTTCTCCATTTGTTCTGGAGAATCATCCTCTACATCTTCCTTTGTCAAACCCTGTGTCAGGACTACCTCCTTCAGGAAGCTGTTCCAGATTTGTCTCCTTTTGAAGAGCCCCTCAGTGGCATTTCCCATCTGCCTTGCTCAGTTATGTTTCCTGTTTCCCATGCACCTGGGAGCACCTGGCTGTGCGTGAGCTCTGAGTCTGCAATGCACAGTGCCTGGTGCAGTCTTATGGATTTGAACTGATTAATGCTGAGAAATAGAGGGAGCTGGGGAAAGAGTAGGACAAAGCCCTGCCTGGCTATGACTGTGGAGATAGTGACATTTAGCTTGAGGAGGGCTCAAAGGGTAGAAATGGTGAGCATCAGGCTGTGGGTGTACCAGGGAGCCTCTTTGGAGAGAGATGAGTGAGATGGGGAGTGAAACCAGTGATTTAGCTAGTGGCCCCTGGTTCCACCAGAGGGCCTGGAGGGTTGGGGTGCCTTGACTTGCCAGCAGAGCTCAGCGTCTTCCCCCAGAACCTTCAGCTGCTTCCTGTAGCTCAAGCTCCTCTGACCTTCCTTGTGACCAAATTCTAGAAGGTAAGATCCACACCCAAACTGGGGACCTCTTCTGGGATGTACATAACGAGAGCGTGTAACAAGCCTCCTGAATGGAGCTAGAGCCTGATCTACCTGTGGACAAATCTCTTCATTAGCTGACAGTATGAGTTTGTCAGAAAGAGTTTTCCAGAAATAGAAGCCAAGCACCAAAGAGAAAATGACTTCCCAGAAACATGTTCACGGAGCCTGGAATCCACATCTTAAGGTGACTCCAGCCAGGCTTCCTAGGCACAGAGAAGGTACTGCCCATTCTGCTTCAGTCTTGAGAAGACACCAGACCTAGGCTGAGGCTGCCTGGGAGGCCCTTCTTGTGTTTGTCTCTTTCCCTTGGCAGGTGCCCCAGGTCTACCCCCAGGGTCAGCCCTTTCTGAGTATTGGGAGGCTGAGCTCCCTTCAGGTGGGCCCTAGGCAGTGGCGCTGGTCTCACTGGCCTCCCACTCCTGATAGCAGAAGACTTCCGCTCCTCCAGTTTCAAAGCTGGGCTGGTAGCCAGAACTGGTGCCTGTGCCAAACTGAGAAATATCCCATACCCCATGTGGTAGAGGCCTCAGCCCTCCAGGGGCCTATTTTTTAGAAACATGAGCCAAAGTGGAAGTCTGGTGCTGAGCTCCCTGTGGTCCTGAGGAATAGAGCATGGTAAGATGTCACTCCACACAGTGCCCTGACCACTCACTAGGTGACACCAATGTCACTCAGAGGTAGCCTTGCTGCTTCTTTGTGTATACTATTCGCTGCCCCACCCCCTCCTGCCCACTTTCTACCTCAAGCACAAGGAGATGGTTTTTAGCCCATAGCATGCTCCAGATTGGGCTACCTGTTCCACATCGTGGCTCTGCCCAGCCTTACTACTTATGTGACTATGGATATTACTTAACATCCATATGTCATAATTTCCTCATCTGTAAAATGTGGATAATGATACCCTGGAGAGTTGTGTTCACAAACTAACAAGTAAAGAGTGTTCAGAAAGGGCTTGAGTCCTTGCCCTGAGAGGATTTCTCCCACCAATTCAACTTTCTGTTGGGAGTCTGGCAACAGGGACTTCCCCTCCTAAGCCAGCCTACTTCCCTACCAGGAAGGATTAGGAATCTGCCCCCTCCCCATGCAAAGCTGATATCTCTTATGCCTGCATGGAAAGGTCCTGGGGCCACTTCTGGAATACTTCCACTTATGTTCATGCCACATAACCAACCTCCTTGGGCACCTCCTCTGTGAGGGGCTGCAGGTAACAGCATTGAGGTAGACAGGGATGACACTAATACCAATGGCTTATGAGACCCCTCAGGAGAAGCCAGGCAGGAATACCAGGGAGGGGGGCTGATTTACTGGGGTTGCTGCCAGCCACCATCCCCCTCCAAGCTTGGGCAATGCTGTCAGTCAAGTATAGTTAAGTACAGGTCTCCATATTCCCTTCCTGGCCCGAGGTCAGCGCTTGGGGCTCTAAGTATGCACACACTTATCTAACTGTTCAACCTCCCTCAGACACCTGGAGGCCAGGCTCATGGGTGTGGAGCTCTGGCCTAGTGACAGACTCCTGTTCTCCCTCCACTGACTTCCAAGAGGACACTTGGCTGATGAGCGGCAGGAAGAGGGAGGGCACCGAGGAACTTACAAAGATGATAGCTGGAGAGACAAAGCGCCAGCAGATCTGGAAGAAGAGGGGTGGTGGGAACCCCAGCATCATCTGGATGTCCTGGAAGTAGTTCCGGTGCCCTGGAGAGAGGGCGGTCAGTAGGCCCAACAGGACAGTGGGTTGGCTACAGGCAGGGACACGCAAGTCCATGGAAACACGGGCACTTACCATAGATGTACATGATGGACACACACATGATGCAGGAGATGATGACCAAGGAAAAGCTGGCCGCGTAGTTGTCCATCAGCAGCAGCCAGTAGATTCCCGCCTGTGGGCCAGCAAGCAGCTGAGCAGGGTGTCCATGGCCCAGGCTCCCCATGCACCTGCAACTGCAGCCCAGCCTTTCTCCCACTTGGTCCTTACCTGGCTGGTGAGGGGGATGCCCAGTAGGAATCCAGCCACAGCCACACCCAAGGTCACATAGGTCTTTTTCTGTAGGATCCACTCATTCCCCACCTCGTCCACAATGGCTGTAACCAGTGTCTCTAGGAGGCAGAACTGTAGGGCACAATCATCAGAGTAGGGGCCTGACCTCTGCCCTCTCCTCTCTCCCCAGGTCACCAGCCCCTTCCCGCACTTCGTACCTGAGTGCCCAGCCCCAGCAAGATGAGCATGAAGAAGAAGAGCAGGGACCACAGTGGGGAAATGGGCAGCAGTGTGAGGGCCTCAGGGTAAGCCACAAAGGCCAGGCCAGGGCCATGATCTGCCACACGGGACACATCCACACCCAGGTGATTGGCCATGAAGCCAAGAATGGAGAAAATGACGAAGCCAGCATAGACGCTGGTGGCACAGTTGGTGATGCTGATGATGATACTGTCCCTAAGGGGAAGGAGAACAGAGACCATTCAGGACAGCCAGCTTACTTCCCTTTCCCTGATTTGGGCCAAGAGAAGTCATGGAGACAGGGAATGTTCTAGAAACAAACATGCCCCCCAACTCCTTTTCTGGTCCACTCCGGGGCTTTTTAAGTAAATCTGAGACTTGTATCCTCACAGAGCTCCGAGACATCATTGTCCCATCTCTCCTCCTTCTCTGGCCAAAGAGCCACCCAGACCCAATACTCTCAGGACTTCAAGAACATGAGAGGAAGGGGAGGGCCCTGGTGGGCAGGAGGCAGCACTGGAGTGTGTTGGTCTGGGGCACCAGGTTGGGCTGTGGAGAGGGCAAGGCACAGCAGGCAGCCTCAGGGCTGGCCCCAGCTTCTCACCGGTAACAGTTGTTGTGGAACTTGTTGTAGGAAGCCATGGTGATGAGCCCGCCCCACGCACAGCCCAGTGAGTAGAAGATCTGGGAGGCAGCATCTCCCCATACCTGCAGGGAGGCCAGCGAGGCACCATGTCAGCAAGGTCCCAGCCCGGTCCCTCCCTCCCCGTCAGGGTCCCCCTCCACATCCCACCTTGGCCTCCAGGATCTTGTCCCACTGTGGGGTCAGGTAGTACATGATACCCGTGAAGGCTCCTTCCAGGGTCACTCCACGCACAAACAGGATGGTCAGCACCACATAGGGGAAAGTGGCCGTGAAGTACACCACCTGGGGACAAGATGGGCTCCATGGACTCCTCTGGGCTCTCTTCCTCCCTGGTACCACCTCGTTGTCCCCGAGGCACCACTGATCCTCTGGTCCCTCTTCCCCTCCTATGGCCCTTACCCATCCTCGACATCCCCCCACAACCCAGGCAGGGGAGGCAGGGTCTTTCAGGGTGGGAACAGACCCTGCCTGGGGAGGGTACTTGCTTTCCCTGAAGACTTGACCCCTCGGATGAGGCAGAGAAAGACGACCACCCAGGAGACACCAAGGCAGCCGAGGAGGGGCAGCCGCACCTCCCCAAAGTTCCCGATGTCGTCTGACAGCTTCAGTACATAGAGCCTGGGGAGGGGAAACTGTCATTGAGGGCCAGCTCTGCTGCCCAGCAACAAATGTCAAGGTCCCAGGGCCTTGCTGGCCACTCCCTTTTGGGTTGCGAGGTCCTAGCAGCCAGCTTGGTGGGAGATGGGAGCATTTCAGGGGCCCAGCTCCAGCCAGCCCCGCGCTTTCTCTCTGCTGTAGCTCCTGGGCCCTGAGACTCATGCACTGCCCTGCAGCCTCTCCTAGGACCCTCAAGGGCTCTGGAGGCCACCTGGAAGCCTGGGGCATGGGGGTCTGTCTCTTTGTCCCTGCTTGGACCCACCCTGCCCTTGCTTATGCATTTCTCCCTTTAGGAATGCCCTGTCTCCTCTCAGAAGTCACCTTCTCCGGGAGGCCTTCGTGAGCATGCCACCCACACTAGTCAGCGCCACCACTGGTAAGCTGAGGGAGGCAGCAGAGTGCAGGGTAAAGATGGCACCCAAACTCCTCTCAGGGGCCTTCTCTGCCCCCTGGGCTGCACCAGTTGGACTCTTTCAAACAGATATTTAGGTGCCAAGCCCTCCAGACCTGCAGAAGCCATGCTCCCAGCCCTCAGGAAAGAAGGTGGAGAAAAGGCAGCCACACAACTCTAGGCAGGAAGGGTGAGGCAGAGGTGGGACAAAGTGCTGCAATCCCAGAGGGACATCCCCATCCCATGGGAGAAGACAGGGGAGGTGAGGCTGGACCTGTGGTGTGAAGAGAGGGGAGGAGGTAGGGGGAGAGGACTGAAAGGACATGCCAGGCTGAGGGAACAGCATCAGCCAGGACAGAGGATCAGGAATTAGTGTGGCCCATCCTGGGCATGTCAGGAAGCTCAGTAAGGCTGGAACAGAGGGGGGACCATTAAGAGAGAAGGGTGAAGAATAGGAAAGGACTAGATGGTAACAGGTCAGAAAGTTGAGGCTGAGAGGTTTGAATTTGTTCTGAAGACAATGGAAGGCCTCTGAAGGGTTTTAGTAAGAGTATTCTGATGGCCTGTCCTTGGCTTTGCAGTAGTTCCTATCTCACAGGAAAAAACAAAGCCCTTACAATGGTTACAGGCCCTATAGGATCCATTGTCCCCCACCCTGCCATCTCTCTGATCTCTCTTCCTACCCTCCCCCCTGCTCACTGCTCTAGCTTCACTGGCTTCCTTGTTTCTTAAACATGACAATACCTCAGGACCTTTGCACATTCCATCGCCTCTGGAGTGCTCTTTCCTCAGATAGTCACATGCACATGTGGATATGTTACTGGAAAGACATACAGCCCTTAGGCCCTGCAGTCACATAGGGCCCTGCACTTAGAAGGACCTTGTGCTTGGTTTAATGCTCTACCATTGCCATCTTGAGATTCTTAAACTTGAACAAGATGCCCCATATTTTCATTTTCACTGGGTCCTACACTCCCTCCCTCTTCATTTCCTTCAGGTCTTTACTCAGGTGTCCTCTTCTCAAAGCCCCGCCCTGCCCAGCTCCCCTGGCCCCTCCCTCGCCCCTCCTCTGCGCACAATTGTCTATCATACCATATACTATTGTGTTTGCTCATTGTCTGAGAAGAGGAGTCTTTGTTCAGTTCCTTCAGTGCTGTTCACAGGAGAAGCTCAATGAATGGACATTGTGTTAAATAGCTTGGGAGGTGAAAGGAGGGAAACTGAAGGGAGACTAGTTTGGTTGTTGGAATTTTCCAGTTTAGAGGTAAGGAGTAGGAAAGAAGCTCTTGAGCCTCACTATTCTCACCTGTACAATGCAGGTAATAACGTCAGCCTGAGAATGATTTGCAGATAAATGTAGATTGAACACAGGCTTCCTTCTTCTCTTTTGGTAATGGGGATAGAACTCACTCCCCCAGTCCTATTTATTTATTTATTTATTTTTTGTACTTTATTTAGAGACAGGGTCTCACTGAGTTGTTTAGCATTTCCCTTTTGTTGAGGCTGGCTCTGAACTCACAATCCTCCTGCCTCAGCCTCCCAAGCTGCTGGGATTACAGGTGTGTCCTACCATGCCCAGCTATTTTATTTATTTGTGATGCTGGGGATTGAACCCGAGGCCTTGTGCATTCGAGGAAAGCACTTTACCAACCAAGCTATCTCCCTAGCCCCTCCCTTCTTCCTCTTTTACAGTAGGCTCTCTCAGCACAGCTCCACTCACATCGGCAGGCCTTTAGCATCCTAAGCTATTTTCCTCCCTCCCCCAGTTAATACTCAAACCTCATGACACCTGTCTTTTTTCCTTCATGATACACATAGAAAAAAATACTGGTTGGCTCATTAAGGTAAATAAACAAGATCACTCAGCTAAAGGCAGCTGTTGGGGGCTCCAGCTGCCCAGGCACTGCCTGCCTGGGTGCTAGGTGCTCCACCAGGGAAGACTGGCCCTTCAGAAAGCCCAGGGTCCTGGGCTGGGGATATGGCTCAAGCGGTAGCGCGCTCGCCTGGCATGCATGCGGCCCAGGTTCGATCCTCAGCACCACATACAAAGATGTTGTGTCCGCCAATAGCTAAAAAAAATAAATAAATATTAAAAAGTTCTCTCTCTCTCTCTCTCACTCTCTCTTTAAAAAAAAAAAAAAGAAAAGAAAGAAAGAAAGCCCAGGGTCCTTCCACTGCTACTGATAAGAGTCACTTTTCAGCCAGGCACAATGGCACACACCAGTAATTCCAGCAGCTCAGGAGGCTAAGGCAGGAGAATTGCAAGTTTCAGCCCAGCTTCAACAACTTAACAAGGCCCTAGGTAACTTAGGAAGACCCTGTCTCAAAATACAAAATAAAAAGGGCTGGGAATGTGGCTAAGTGGTTAAGTGCCTCTGGGTTCAATCCCTGGCACCAAAAAAAAAAAAAAAATTCTTTTTTTTTTTTTTTTTTTTTTTAAAGAGAGAGCGAGAGAGATAGAGCGGTAGAGAGAGAGAGAATTTTTAATATTTATTTTTTAGTTTTCGGCGGACACAACATCTTTCTTTGTATGTGGTGCTGAGGATCGAACACGGGTCACACACTTTTTAATTTTAAAAAGTCACTTTTTCTCAAGCACCAGCATCCAAGTAAAGAAGCCATTTCTTATTTAAAAGACTTTTAAAACTCTAATTATACATGCTAAACTGGTAGTATTTTATGTTATTTTTATTGCAAGAATACAGTATTAGGGATTAAAGAGTTTAGAAGGCTAGAGTGGGAACCAAGAATGAATTCTGGCCTTATTTTAGATGGTACCATATTTAGTTTTCTGTTTTATTTTGGACCATGTGCTTTTAAGATCAAAGAATTAACCTAAGAACTTTTGGAACACAACATATTTACAAGTTGGCTCTTGATACATGACCTCTCTGAAATTATTCTGTCTTATTTTTAAAAACAATTTTCCATGTATATAGGTTCATATAGATAGTCCATATAAAGGCATGTGTATTCCACACATTGACATTTGTATCTATATCTCTATCTTATTTCCTCAACCGGATGGTAAATGTCTTGAGATGGGCCACCGACTCCAGGCCTTTGCATGTCCTACAACTGCTTATTGAGCACCTGTTGCTGTTCTTGGTGACTTGAGCCGCCTCATCTCATTCTACCTTTGTAACAATGGGGGAGGTCTTGCAGCCACCCCAACTTAGGGGATGAACAACTAAAACAGAGAGATTTGGTGACCTCCCAAGGCCACACAGGGGTTAAGTGGCAGAGGCAAGATTTGACATTAGTGTGACTCCAGAGCTACCGTGAGACACTAGCGGGTGGGGGTGGGATCGAAATCCAATGGGCAGCAAGTGCTGGGTGCCACAGAGGCTGAGGAGCTGGGATAGCCTGGTCATGAGTTCAAGGACTGGTTTAGGTTAGACTAGGACTCAGACTGGCACAAAGGACTATAAAATGAGATTGTGGTGGGGTGGTGACACAGGGAGAGCTGGGAGTCAGAAGGATGAGCAAGAGGCAGATGTGGAGTAGAAATCTACCCTTTGGGTTTCTCTAGCTTTAGAGGCATCTCTTCATCTTTCTTTTGGACTGCTTTTCTCCTTCATCAAATGGTAACTTTATTTTTGTTGTTATTTTTGGTACAGAGGATTGAACTCAGGGGTACTCTACCACTGAACTATACCCCACCCTTTTTTCTCCCACTTTTAAAAATTGGTACATTACCCACCCTTTTATTTTATTTTATTTTTTATTTTGAGACAGTTGATAAGTTGCCAAGGCTGGCCTCGAACTTGCAATCCTCTTGCCTTAGCCTCTTGAGTCACTGGAATTACAGGTGTGCACCAGTTTGTTTAGACTAATGTAGTAACTTTAAAATAATACCTGCCTGAGCTACCTAATGGGATGGTTGTAGGGTTCAAATGACATCATGCTGCTTTTCAAAGGGGTATTTGAGAGTGTGGACTGAGAACACTCTCATGGCTTTGCTGGCCTAGGACCAGGCAACAGTGGAGTCAGACAGGCCCTGGACATGCAGACCCAGACCCAGCCATTGCTGCTCAGATCCTTAACCTTTGAATGTCTGCCTCTCTGTGTGAAAATAGAGATAATAATACCTACTGAGATAATATGTCAGCACATCGTAGGTGCTCAAGAAATGGAGTGGGGCACACTTGTAATCCCAGCGGCTCTGGAGGCTGAGGCAGGAGGATCACAAGTTCAAAGTCAGCTTCAGTAACTTAAGGAGGCCCTAAGCAACTTACCAGGACCCTGTCTCAAAATAAAAAGTAAGAAAACATTTAAAAAGGGCTGGGAATGTGTAGCTCAGTGGTTAAGCACCCCTGAATTCAATCCTTGGTACCAGAAAGGAAAAAAAAAAAAAAGGAGTTGCCTGTTCTCCCTCCTTGCTGAGTGAAGCCAGCCTGTGCAACTCTCTTAAAGGTCACTTCCAAGGGTCTCCAGAAGGGGGCAGCAGGGAGCTTTTCTCCAGGAAACAGTTGAGCCTGATATAATGCTCCCTAAGCAGGACTGGCACTGTGCCAGTGGGGAGCTGGCCATCCAGAGGTCCCCCGGCCAGATTTCTCTGAGAACTATTCCCCTCTGGTTTAATTGATAAAAATCTCCAGAGCTTTTCCCAGGGTGGCTCCTTCCGCCAGGCTGGGAGTCCCTGGTAAACAGCTCCTGAGAGGGGCACCACCGAAGCATCTGGTAGGGGGACAGCAGGGTGTGTGTGGCTTTGTGCTTCTGGGAGCTTCCAGGAAGGCTCACCATCCTCAGTCTAGATCAAGCTGCCCAGTCCACCCCATGCCTCAAATCTAGTAAAACGCCTAATTGGGCCATTATTTGCAGAGTTGGGCTTGAGCTCAGGAAGGCAGTGTCTGTGTGTGTCATTCCCTGCCTGTCTCCTCTCCAAAATGACCATCCAGAGACTGAGTCCTCCTGCCCCTCAGTGAGAGGCAGTAGCTCTGCTCTCTGCAGAGTGAATCCTGGGGGAGTGACCCTGTCTTATCTGCCTGTGAGGGGTCTCTTCCCAGCACAGAACCTGCCACAGGGAAGCTGCTCCTTTGGGGACTGAGCCCTCAGGACCTGCTATGAATTCAAGCATCCCTCGGCCTCCTACATCTCACCTGTGGCTCTCCATCACAAAACAGAGGAAGCTTCAAGCCATTAATCTGGCATCAAGTCTTGTACTATATAGTTGCCTACTGGCCTCATTACTCACCAACCCACCTGCCCCCAGCCCCAGATCCTGTTCACCTTCTCCTGGCCTCTGCTCATCTGCTTGTCTCTCCTGATCCTTCTTCCTTGCTCCCTTCATTTTCGGTGTAGCTCTAACTACCTCCTCTTGCCCTACCCCCCACTTTTTGTTTTAATGGTACTGGGGATTGAACTCAGGGGCTCTCTTCCTCTGAGCTACATCCCCAGCCCCTTTTTTATTCTGAAAGAAGGTCCTGCTAAATTGCCAAGGCTGAACTCAAAATTTAGGATCTTCCTGCCTCAGCCTCCTGAATTGCTGGGATTACAGGAGTTACACCACTGTGCCCTTCTCCCTTGTCCCTTTGAATGAACCACTATCCCCTTGGTGATTCTCCACATCCCTGTGCATACCTGTATCAAGGCACCTGCCCCTAAATGATCAGAAATCTGTCTTCCCATTGGATTGTGAAATCCTTAGGGCAGTGACTCTGGGCAGAGAAGAGGTCTGTGGAATGAATAAATGAGGTCTGCTTATTTGCTCCCAAAGCCCTCTGCCAGAGGCTCTCCAATTGGACATGAGGAATTCCCTCCAGAATGTCCTGCTGTGCCCTCCAGAACACCTCCAGCAGCAGCTTCCCGTCTCGTGGCTCTGAGACTCCAGTCTCTTGTCACCTCTGAACAGAGTGTGTCAGGCTGTCTTCATCATAGCACCTGGCTTAGCAAACTTCCAAAGCTCCTCTTGTTCTGCAGCATTAAGTCTAAACCCAGTTCTCATTAGTTCTCTATGAAGGCCACCTCAAGGCCCATGAGTCCCTCCCACACCTGTTAGTCTCATTAGAGTAGGCTCCTTCAGCCTTAGGACCAGTCTCTGCTTATCTGAGACCCAGGGCCTTTGCTTATGCTGTTCTCACCAGCCTGTCATCCCCCTTTGCCCCAATTCTCTAATTGCTTGCTGGATTTCTGGAGCCCTCTCTCACTGCTACTCTTTAAGTATTCCCCAAATCAATGTCCTGTTTTCTATGCTCTTCTCCCATGATTCTTCACCCTCCTCTGCCTCCCTCTTTACTTGTGGGAAGGCTGAACATGTAGCCAGCATCCAACCTAGTCTGCACATGATTGCCTGATGGGGAAAGGGAGGGCCGAGAGTTGCCACCAGGCTCCCCTGTTCCAGATCAAATGGTGCCCTCACCTCCAGTACTCCTCACTGGGGCTGGTCCTCTGCAGGGTGTGGTTGAGTGGGTGGGATAGGTTGCTGGGCAGGGCAGCAGGCCGGGAGCCATTGGTGAGGTTGGAGGTGTCCAGTACACCAGCACAGTCGGGTGTGTTCCAAGGGTTATTGCAGTAGGCCCAGGGCAGCACGTGTGTCATGGAGGAGAAGAAGTAGTAGAAGGCGATGCAGATGATCACATTGTAGTAGATGCCAATATACGTGGATACCACCATCATGCCATAGCCCACGCCTGGCGGGGAAGGGGCACTGGTCAGCACTGATCGGGGAGGAGCCTCACATGTCTAGTGGAAGGAGGTGAGGTTAACAATTTCTAAGGGCCCATGGGGCAGGCTTTGATGGAGGGTCACAGGAGGGACAGGTCAAGGCCTTTGTAGGGGCAAGTCAGGGAGGGAAGGAGTTTTGTGTATACACATGGCAGGAGAGGAGAGTGGAAGGCAAGTAAATATGGATCCCAGCATGAATCCATGGCCTTGGCCATTGATGTAGGGCTTCAGGTCAGCACCAAGGCTCCATGGGGGTTGGCAGTGTTTGTACAGATGGGTGAGTTGGCCTGGCCATCAGAGGCCTCTGTGAGTGTGCGCATGCACACGCCCCTGCATGCATGATTGAGTGCCCCACCCAGGCTCACCTTTGAACATAGGGCTGATCCTCCATACCCCCAGGCAGCCCTGGCTTGCAAACTGGCCAAAGGAGAGCTCCATGAAGAAGAGAGGAATCCCGCAGAATATCAGCATGATGAAGTAGGGGAACATGAAGGCGCCTGGCAGGCAGGGAGAGGTCTGGCTCAGGGTGGGCTCTGAGGATCCCACCCTGAGCTTCCTCCACGGAACCCAACAGCAAAACCTTTGTGATTGGGTAAGAATTAGTGTGCCAGGAATTAAGCAGGAGCCCAGGTCTGGCACCCTATCCCAAGTCTGTCTTTGAACTTGACAAAGCCTCCCAGGAAATCTGCTCTGAGCAGAATCCAGCTCCAGAGCTGCCATGTTTGGATGGGATTTGATGGTTTAACCAATTGATTTCACAAACATAAGCCACTTTGATCCTCAAATATCTCTGGATCATTTGGGAGGGCTGTTAAAACACAGAGGAAAAAGACAGGGAACCCTGGGAAATAGGGGTACTTTTCTCCACTTCTCCTCATCTCTAGGGAGCAGGCCAGTAGGGCCAAACAGCAGACTGCCAGGGTCTGAGGGTGGTCTGCGCCTTAGGCAAAGGGTGTCTAAGCCAGGGATGGGGGCGAAGAAGACCAGGGCTGGAGGCTAGCCTCTGTCTACAGTAGGGTCTGTGCCAGGACAAGGGTGGCCCAGGCCCTGATGGGTGGGCTCTATCCAAGTGGGTGGTCCTTGCCCTGTGCCCGCTGGGTACCTCCCCCGTTGCGATAGCAGAGGTATGGGAAGCGCCAGACATTGCCCAGGCCCACGGCATAGCCCACGCTCGTCAGTACAAACTCGATCTGGTTGCCCCAGTTTCCCCGTGTGAGGTTCGGGTCCCTCTTGGTGGCCTCGCTGGGCACAGCACCATTCTGTGGGGACAGGAGAGAAGCTACCATCAGCAAGCCATTTGTGCTCTGTGCCTGACCCTCTGAGCCTCCCCCAGTGGGGACACTATGGACCCTCCAAGTCCCCACTTCTGGGGTTTCCCCTCTGCTGGCAGGAGCCACAGGCAAGCCTGGCAGAGGAGGGGAGAAGGGAGGAGTAGCTTGGCTGCCAGCGGGTGCCAAGCAGAGCTTCCTTCTCTGGTCCTTAGCACCTGGGTCCAGGTGCACCGGGTCACCTGAGGAACTGCTGCCAACACCTGGAGGAGGGATACTGAGGAGGGAGGTAGAGCCAAGAGCCCACTAGCCCCTCTAAAACCTCCCCTCACTCCTCAGGGTAAGGATCTGGGAGCAGCTGAGCCTCATACCAAGCAGCCAAGTCAGGCTGGGCACAAAGGGGCCTGTGTCCAGACAGCACCCCCCACCCGCCGCCTACCACATCGCCAGGCTGAGCACGCTGCCCATGGGCAGGCGGCGGCTAGACCCCTCCCCCCGCTGGAGGCTTCTTCCTGGGGGCACGGGGTGGGCAGGGGTGTGGGAAGGAGAGGAGCAGCTAAGCTGGGCCAGGCCTGGGGAGGGCATTGTGATACTCAGGGTGAGCCTCTAAACTGCCCATGGCTGGGAAGGGGACCCTGGGGAAGCTGACCTGGGCCACGGCTGGGGGTGCTAGGCCATGAGTTGGGGAAGGAGACCAGACTTGTAGGCACCATGCCCGACTCTGAGGACAGACTCTGCTAGGGGAAACAGAGGGAGTGGTTCCAGAAAAGGATACAGGGAGAATGGTCTCTGAACTGACAGGGTTGCCTGCAGAGGATGGAGCCACAGGTCAAAGGTCAGGAGAGGCTGACAAGGGATTGTGTCCCAGGGAAGAATTCTAGGCCTGCTGGGAGCTCCTGGGCTAGGCTCCATGGCCCAGAGCCCCATGTGGAGCCCCAACTCCAGAGCTGGAGCTGGCTCTGCTTGTCCCTTAGTGTGAATGTGTCCCTTCCCTAGGCCACACCCTTCCATCCCCCTCCCACAGGTGGTAAGACAGGAATCAAGCTACCCTAAGCCTGAGCCTAAGAAGGGCCTGAAAGTTTCACTAAGGAGAATAGGGACCCTGAGAGTTACCAGCAAAGGATCATACACAGATTTCCATAAACAGCCTCACAGAGATGGGTTATGCCCCTGAGAGGAAGGGATAAGAGACCCTGGAGGATACCTGGAATCAGGGAAGAAGCAACATGGCCTCTGAGAAGCAGCAGTGTAACGCTGACCCTCAGCTTGAAAGAGACATCTTCAAGGACAGCAGTCACTCTGGCCTATAATAAGCAAGGTGGCTTGGTACTTTAGATGCTGTTGGACCCTGACACTGAAAGTCGAACACGAATGGCCTCACTGGGCCCCCAGTAAAGGTCCATTTGGGAATACAGACACAGCCGGCACCAATGCCTGGCAGATGGGCACCACAGCACAGATACTTTTGTGGGGGACCACCCTGAGCACCCAATCCAGCACTGCCCACCCCAGGCAAGCTGCCCCTCATACTCTTTGCTGATGTTGGCGTGTACAACACCCAAAACTGGAGGAGTCTCCTTCAAGGAGCACCTAGGGCAAATCAGCAGGCTGATCATTCCCTGATTCATTCATGCACAGCCAGAGATTCACAGACCCCTCACACGTGCCCGGAGGTAGCCATTCAGCCGGGAACAAAGCAGAGAGCCCCTGCCTATTCGGAATTAGAAGTTTATCGGGGAGCAAGCCGTCAATGAAGCACACACATGATTTTATATGTGATTTCAATGTAACCATAAAAGAGACTTTCTCAAAGTCACAAAAGTATGGAAGGACAGAGAGAGAGGACAGAAGGAGGTCAAGGAAGGTTTTCTTGGTGAATGGGCTTGGAGATACACTCCATTCTGGGAGAAGCTAAGATTCAGAGAATGGTCTCTGTGACCACAGTGACCTACAGAATCCTGCCTGCATAGGTCACCACCTCCTAGACCTCCTCTAGGGCAGGTATAGCAATACTGTGAGGTCAGCGGGCCTTTTTTGGAGGGTGTAAGTTCTGCTTGGGATGGTGTATTCATTCCCAAACAAATAGCAGCCAAATAGGGCTCCTATATGTTGGCTCAACAATAACACTTTTATTCTGTCTCAGCCTTGTTTACTTAGGGGCACAATGTGAGATTGTGGCAGCCTCAGAGTCTGTGGGTGGGGTCACAGGCAGCAAGAACATCTGTAAAAGGGACAACCAAGGGTCCAGGTTGGCCCCATGGGCACAGCAAGAGCAAGGGCCCTGCAAGAGACCCAACTCTGCAAGGCCCAATAGCTTGAGGGACAGACTCCTGGCCCCCCGACAAAGTTTAGCAGGACCATACTTGAATCTTTGCTCTTTCCCTGACATGGAGGGGGCCGAGGAGGGTGGTGATGCCCCCAGCCACGTGCCACAGACAGCCGCCAGCTCTAGCCCTCAAGAGCCAGCCACTGCTCCGCTAATGAGCTGCACACCACTGAGCCATGCGCTAACCAGTTCAGCCGTGCGCGCTCCAAGGCGGGAGGCCTGCACCCCCAGGACAGGGGCTGGAATGGGGTTGGCAACTGGGCTCTGGCAGGAAGTTCCTGACAACACTGGAGGTCTGCTGCGTGCAGAGGTTCTCTGAAGAAGAGGCGCACATCTTCTCCTGCCAGGCCCCTAATCTCTGCACAAAGGGTTCCTGACTTAGGGAACCTCGCCCAGCTGACTGCAGGAACCTCATCCACTGTGGGCTCCTGGCTTCAATTTCAGTGCAATCTAGATTCAGACTTGGTGCGGGGGGAGGGGAGGTCTTAGCTCTCAGCAGAGGACAGACCAAGTCCACTCTTCTCCCAGCACACCAGAGGGAAAGATCTCCAAAGCACTCCCGTTCTGCAGGGGCTTTTTGAGTGTTCAGTCCCCTTCCTGGTCCTCTGGGGACCTCCCCCATGTCCTTCCTCCCCAGGCAGCAAAGCCATTTCCAGTTCTGTTTGGCTTTTTCCCTCCTCTCATCATCTTTTCTAATATAAGATGCTCGTTTTTCTTGGCCAGTGACAAGCATCTCACTGATATTAAGGGTCCCTGCAGTGGGAGTTGGCTCTGAAATGCCCACGAAAGAACCCCTCATGCTCACAGTTTAGCTCAGACTGGTTGCCCACCTGCCTAAGCCAGCCGCCCCACAGATGGGCTGAGCTCCAGGCTTCCCCTGCCCACCATGGGTCACCTTGCCCCTTGCTGTCCTCCCTCCCTCACTTCCTCACACCTTAGTGGGGAATGGAACCAAAGTGGCAGATCCCGGACAGCCACAAACCACCCTGTGTGGCTCTGTCACCCCTTTGGGCAGCTCTGAGAGGCCATGCTAGGAAAAAGCAGGCCCACTCACGGGCTCAGGCCCTGGGGTACTACCCTGCCCTGTGCCCAGGCTCTCCCAGGCTAGGAGAATAAAGGCTTGGAGCATTCCTTCCACAGCTGAGTGGGAAAAGCTGGCACATGTACGTACACATGCATACACACACACACACACACACACACACACACACACACTCGCGCGTGCATACACACACATGCCCCTCTGATGATGATGTTCCCTTACCCTCAAGACAGGCTATGGTCTCAAGTGTCCATCTCTGCACCAGGACTGTGATCTTACTTGGGTTAACAAGCACCCCCACCCCCAGTCCCTGCCCAGCTGGCTGAGCCACACTGAGCAGAGTCACTTACATAAGTCCTTTACATAGCCCTCTGCCTGGTTTATTTGCTGCCCTGGATGAACTAGAATTAAGGCTGTTCAGTTCCTAGGGCAGAATCTGGATCTCCTGCTCTGCCCCGGGCTTGGCTGAGACAGTGCAGGGAGTTAGAACCCAGGTGCTGCCAGTGTTGCTGTTGCTCAGTGGCCCACGCCTGTAATCCCAGCACCTCAGGAGGCTGAGACAAGAGAATCACAAGTTCAAAGCCAGATTTAGCAATGAAAGACACTAAGCAACTCAGTGAGACCCTGTCTCTAAATAAAATACAAAATAGGGCTGGGGATGTGGCTCAGTAGTTGAGTGTCCCCAAGTTCAATACCCCCGCTGTGCCAAAAAAAGAACCCAGGTGTTCCAGAACCTGCTCCTCCAGTAGCCAGGAGCAAGTCACTTCTACTCTCAGTATCTCAGCATCCCTATCTAACCAGGGGATTGGTTAGGTGCCTGCTAGAGACCTGAGAGACGCAAGGCAGCCTCCATAGGCCTCCCAGGGTTCTGTGGCTCCACCTCACCTGCAATTTGGCTATTTCTGACTTTTCCCCTGCATTTTCTGTTAGTTTCTACTAGCTTTCTAGATTACTTAAAAAAAAATGTTGTGTCTTTTTTTTTTTTCTTTTTTCTTTCCCTGTTTATAAAAGAACAAGCTTCCCAGTGAATTGGGAGGATAAGACAGGAGGATCACAAGTTCAAGGCCAGCCTCAGCAATCAAGCGAGGCCCTAAACAACTCAGCAAGATCCTGTCTCTAAATAAAATACAAAATGGGCTGGGGATGTGGCTCAGTGGTAGAGCACTCCTGTACACACACACACACACACACACACACACACACACCCCTCTGGTACAAAAAAAAAAAAAAGTACAACAAGCTTATCACAAAGATTTGGAAAGTTCAAAAGCATAACGAGGAAAACAGTGGCCAGGCCCCCAGTGGTAACCATGACCAACATGAGGAAGGATGCCCTCCTTTTCCACATGCGACATGGAGGCCCAACCTTCTGTCCTGCATGATGATTACTCTGGCTGGGGACTCCCACCCTCCTCCATCCCGTGGATATTTCTGTGAATTGTGAACTCCCTCCTCCTGATTTGGGTGGACACAGAGGAATCCTGGAGCTGCCCTAGTGGGGCAGCCCCATGGGGACCCAGCAGGCTTCTTGTTTAGGACTCTCTAGCCCGGGTTGCTCATGGGATGAAACCCCATCCAAGACAAACTTTATGAAGGAGAACGGGCAAGACCTCACATCCCAGACTGACTCTGAGCCAAATCAGATCACTGGCAACTTTCTCTGAGCCCCAGTGGGGAATTTGAGCGGAACAGTCATTACAGTAAATTGTGCTCCTCAGAAGACCTCGTGACCGCCCCCTCGGCCCCGCTTGGGTCTTGTTCCCCCAAGTTCTCTCCCATCAGGCCAGGAGCCAAGATGGCCCTTAGGCAGTACCTGCCACGCAATGACAGAGAGTTCTGTCCTCCACCTGCATGACAGCGATTGGGACCAGAGAGAGATTCAGCCTGGCCTCAGTCACCTGGATGTGAGACAGTCAGGGGCTGGGGGTGGAGAAGCAGGACCAGAGGAACATCTACCCCAGGGTTCTGAGTGCTTCCTGCCTCAAGGAAAACTTAGAGCAACTCTGGGTCCCTCCAGGCTCCAGGTGCCTGCAGAGTCCTGTCTTCCTGTGGCAGGTAAGAGAGGCAAAGATATGCCTTTGGCTGTTTCGTCACAGAGCCCTGATTGGCAGAGAGTGACCTGCCAATTTTGCAAGCAGCAGACAGAAGATTGGCATCCAGGCATGCCAGGCTCCACTCCAGCCCTAGGGAGAGTGATGGAGGATACTGGGTGGGCCCTGGGCCCTGCCCACACCCTCACCTTTCTTCCTGAAGAAGCCCAGCAGCTTTGGGAGACTGGGAAGAACTGCCCTGCCCTGCACTGAGGTAGCTGTGGGCGGCCGATGCCCTCGTTGGTTGGCAGCAAGCTGGCACTCTGGGAAGTGGCTTTGGTTCTTGACCCTAGCGGTACTGAGGTTCGGGGGCAACTGTGCACATTGCTTCTCCCAAACCCAACCCACATTGCCTCAGAGGACATTCCTTCTCTTGCCTTCGGAAGGTCAAGTCGGGATGTCCCACAGAAGAGAAATATGGCTTTCCCAGTCCCCTCACCCTCACCGCCATCAGCTTCCTTGTGCTTGACATCCCTGCCCATCCCCAACTTCCAGGGACAAGAACACACCAGCTCCCACCCACTGTGGGCACTTGCTCTAGACACTGGCAAACGTTCCATGGGGTCCCTCTCCTCCTGGCTGAGACTCTTGCCCATCCCCTTCCCCCAGCCCTCACCACTGAGCCCATGTACCACATTCCCCTGCTCCCTCACCCACTCTCCCCATAGGAGTAACTGCCGTGGCACAGACAATGAGGCTGTATTGATTAGTACAATTCCTGGGCACCTCCGGCCCGTCTCCCCGGGAGCTAGGACAATGCAGCTTTGATACTCGGAGCAGATTCTCAGCAGGTCCTTGGGCTGGGGGAGCCCTCACACCCCCTCTTGCCTCCCCCTTGTCCCCACCACACAGCTAACTCTTCTTGCACTCCTTTGCACAGTTGCAACTTTCTGGGTCACTTTTGCTGGTGTCTGTCTCACTCACTGGCTGTGCCAGCCCCTCCCTGGCATAGACCACTCAGCCCCTCTCCCTACCACCAGCCCAGCCTCCAAGCCTGCCTGGCACCGGGGAGGGGACTCGACCTTCTGGAAGGTGATGACTGACCTGTTCTGGGGAAGAGGGGGCCACAGGTCCATGTGCCGCAGCCATCCCAGGGTGAGCGCTTGGAGCGCTCGTGTCTCCGCCGCTCATTCACACCTCTGCCAGCTCCAGCGCGACACTGACGCATCCCCTGCCTCTCCCACTGCCGGGCTGGGCAGCGGCAATTACTTTCACCTCATCTCCTCCCGAAGCTCTGCCTACCCCCTTCCCCGGTCCTCCCCCTCCGGCCAGTCCCCACGCCGCCTGGCGCGGGTGCTAGAGAAGGAGGCGTGGGGTTTGTTGTGTTTTTCCCTTGTTCCAAGCAAGTTACTAGAACAAAACACACAGACACACTCACTCTAACCACAGAGTGGGGCAGGGCAGGCGCAGGAGAGGATGACAGGATGGCTTATTCTCTTCTCAGAGCTGGCCTGGGGGCCCAGAGGTTCAGTGAGCCCACAGGCCTGGCACTGGTGGGCTCCTGGCAGGCTAGGTGGGTGCTGATGAGCAATAGGCATTGGAGATGGTGTCAGGGCAGGAAGATGCCGGGCATGGTCCACAGGACACCACCCGAGCACCTCAGACTCCTTAGAGTGGGACAGACTGGGAAATATTGGGTTCTATAGCTGTACTTATCCCCCGGGAGTTGGGGAACCCCCTTAACCAGCCTAGGCAACTCTGTGTCCTCAGAGGAAAATGTGACTGACCATGCAACAAAACGCTGACCTAGTGACCTATGCCATTTCCTGTCCAATGAAAGATGGCATGAGTCAAGACAGTGGTCACCAGAGTGTGACCTGTAGGGATTTGTACTGTATTGCCCAGAACCCGAGGGGCGTATTTGGGAGTTTGTGCTGCCTGTGCTAAATGATCCTGGCAGTGACTCCATGAGTATGGTGGATGTCACTCAGACCTATCCAATTCTTCTCTGAGGTCACACTCACTGGTCAGTCCCTAGCTGGTGCCCAGACACAAGCCAGAGGCTAGGAAGGTGGCCATCAGTGTTCTGAGAAAGTATAAGTCCCTCTGGAGATTGATGATGCCCGAAAGCCTGATATACAGCAGGATCCTTGCAGGATCTATCACACGGAGGCATGCATGAATCCTGGTATAAGGACAGCTTTTCTGTGAGTGTAAGTAAGACCCCGTGGGGAATATGGGAAATATTGTCTAGGGAGAAATGACATTTTGAAAAATGGCACAGGCTTTGTACTCAGACAAGCTTCAGCTCTGCCAGTCTCTCACTGTATATAACCACAGGCAAATTACTTAACATGTCTAGTCTCAGTTTCTGCATCTCTAAAATGGGGATAATGTCCGCCAATCATTGAATCTAGTGAGCAATAGTAATAATAGTAATAGATAATATATATTAAGGGCTTACTATGAGCCAGGCTCTGCCTTAAACACTTCATATATACTAATACACTTAGTCCTCCCAACAGCCTCAGGTGGGAGGCACGTTAGTCTCTCCATTGGAGGGAGAAAGGTGGGGAAGGCCCTAGCAAGTCTAAGCATGGCCTCAGACCGCATCGACGGAGCTGCTCACTAGGCCAGCCTCATGCAGTCAGGTCCTCAGACACACTCCCCTGACTTCCTGCAGGCACAGACTGAGGGCCAAGGCCCTTGGCTTCAGGAAGACCCAGTCACCCATGATGCCCAAATGCTCACTTCCACCCAGGGTGGGCTCTGGGCTCTGGCTGCCTTGGCCTGGGCTGGGTGCCCAGAACAGGCAGGCCTGGCTGGATGGCTTTCCCTGGCTCTGGCCATGGGGACAGGAGGCAGCGGCCCAGCTGGGCCCTGGCCGTAATGAGGCCTCATTAGTGGGATCCAGCTGCTCCAGCCCCACTTAGGGAGGCTGACTCCCCCAGCCCCTGCCTCTGACTTTTCTTAATAAGAGTGGGCATGCCTCCAGAGGGGCAAGGAGTCTAGGGGCTTTATTGTCCCCTGTGACTCTGGAGGGAAAGGCCTGCTGAGCTAGGACTAAGGAGTGCTCGGAATGGGGGGGCAGGCTGGGGAAGTGAGGCTGTGTGGCTGACTAGATGGGCCAGAAGGAAGGCGGGAGGGGAGGGAGGGTAAGGTCCTAGCGCCATGAAGCCTGAGGAAGGCAGGGCCTGTTCCTCTGAATCTAGATATTCCACTGCACTAGAAAGGTGTATCTGCTCATCTAGGTTCAGCAGAAGACCATTGCTCAGGCTGTCCTAGTCGGGACAGCAGCTCCTTATATAGACCTCATAAGGAGATATGAGAGTGCCCACTACATGCCAGTCCCTGAGCAAGAAGAGCACCTAATGCACGCTAGGACCTGCATGAGCAGAGAACCCACTGTGTGCCAAGTCCATTGCTGGAATAATACACATCATGTGGCATGTATGTGCCAGGACAGTGCCCGTGTGTGCCAGGTCTAATGCTGAGAGAGCTCTCACTATGTGTCTACTCCATGCCAAGTGAACCCCTGTGCTATGTCCTACGCTAGATGAGTACCCTGTGTATGCCAATTTCCATGCCAGGAGAGGACCCAATGTACGCCCATCCTGAGCTGGGGGAGCACCTGCTGTGCACCTGGCACTGTGCTAGATGAGTGTCCACTGGGTAGCAGACTCTATACTAAGGAAGTGCCCAAGGTGTGCCAAGTCGGTACTAATTGAACATGTGCCACATGCCAAGACTTGTGCTAAGTGAGTGCCCAGGGGTAACAGGCCCTCTACAAAGAGTGCCCAATGTGTGCCAAGCTCTGTGCTCAGTGACTTCACAATGTGTGCCAAGCCTATACTCGTTGAGCACTTGCTGCATGCCAAGACTGGACTGGGTGAGCACCCACTGTGTGCCAGGCCCTGTGATGGATGGTGCAGATAAGAGGTACAGAAACCCTCATGTGAAAGCATAAGAGAACAGGGCAGGGAGTGGCAGGCCCAATGGCCACAGAGCCTTCTGGGATTTATGTACTCTGGCACCCAGAGCCCTAGCGCCAGAGTGACTGTGCTCTTATTTATCATGAGGCTGCTGAGAGGCAAAGGTAACCAATGTCTTCAGAGATATGGGCAGAAGCTAAGGCCCTGGCTGAGCCACTGGCTTCAGGAAGACCCAGTCACCCATGATGCTCATGGGTGTGAGGCTCACCACAGGCAAGGGGACTGAAACAGCCAGCTTGGCTTCAGATAGTGGGTTAAAACTGAACCAGTGGGGGATTGTCTCCTGCCCTGGGCTCCCCTCCTCCAGCTCCTGTCCTTTGAGACCCAGGCAGCTCTGCTGCCCTACACTTATTCAGAGGCCTTAGGTCTCCATGGAAGGTCCACTCCACCCATCCCCGGTGCCCCCAAGCATCCCAGCTGCTCCCAGGCTTGGAGGCACCCTGGCCAGCTGGGTTCTTGCACGGCCCTGTCCTAGGAGCTGCTGAGGCGTGAGGGAGGCAGCTGAGCTGGCCTGGCAGAGACCATCTGGGCTAGGAGTGGGGGGAGAGACACGTGCAGCAAGCATGTGGGCCTGGGCACGTGCTGGGAAGTGACTTGCTCCTCCATGGGGCACCTGCTCCAGAGCCTGGCAGAAGCTCTAAGGAGTGTCTATTCACATTGAGGAGACCTTATTGGCTCAGGTCCTCATACCTGAAGTAAAAGGCAATAGAAGTGAGGTCCCCATGATAGGGGCTAGCTGCCCACTCCCTACATATCAAGGCACAAACAGGGTACTAGAAACCACAGAGAACTGGGAAGGTCCAAGTGCCATCAGTTTACATGCATACCCATCATTACCCTCTCTTCTGACCTACCATGGACCATGGCATCCAAAGAGGGAGCATGTCAGAATGGAACTTCCTCAGTCACTTAGCCTTAGAAAGACATAACACTTAATAAGTGCTGACTTAGCTCCTACATCAGTTAGCAGAGATGGGGCTTGGCAGGGGCCGACCTCAGAAGCTGTATCCTAGTGACAAGCACTGAATGGAGTGCTTCAGTTCTAAACTGGGACCCAAGAATAGCGTAGTCCAAGGTCATCAGCAGAACTGAAAAAAGAGGCAGGAATAGAATCTCCAAGCAACCACTGGGGGTGCCCATGGGACAGATGCTATGAGCCTCAAACACAGCAGTGGGCAGAAGCCAAAGGGCAGAGGGCATAGAGAAAAGCAAGCCTTGGCTATCTTTAGGCACATCCTGGTGCTGGGAACAGTGGTCCCAAGGCAGCATTCTCTTCACAGACAGCCTGGCCAGTCTGGCCAGAGAATACGGTCCAGGAAGCCCAGCCAAGGCAGGGATTGTGGGACCTCGTAATTCATGTTCTCCATGCTGCCCATATGGGTCCCCCATCTCTCCTGCCTGTCCACTCTAGTCCTTCCAGGATCACTCCAGAGAAGAGCACTCATGGAGTGCTCAGAAGGTTTCCTGGGTTGCACAGGGCTCAGAACCTCCATAGCAGGAAGGGGCAGAGCCACGACCCACTTTCTTCTTAGGCCCATTGCAATTCTAAACCTTGGGGGAAACCAGGGACCTTGTTTGCATTCTAACACAGCATCCACTCCTAGCAAATTTTCAGGTCATAAGCCCTTCATCTGTGCCCATTTCCGAGGATCCAGGGTGGCTCAGGAATACCTTCAGATGCTCCAATCAGGAGCAGCTGCTCAAAGCAACTTTGAGGGGCTGGATGAGAGGGTGCATCCTGGAAGTTCAGGCCAGGGCTGGAGCAAACTGCCCAGTCTCCTCCTTCAAATCATTCCCTAGACCAGGTAAGTACTTGAATCTCAGAAACGTTGGGTGAGAGACAGGGTTAGTCTGGGGAAGGCTCAGCAGAGACCTTGGACCAATCAGTTTTCAGATGAATGAGAGAAGCAATGGAAGGCACCAGTGGGGACAGAATTTCATGAGGGAGGGACTGTCCTCAATCACAGGCTTCCTCCCCTGACAGCTGCCCAGTCTGGCTTGTCCCTGGGGCAAGATCCCAAGAGAAAAATATAACCATGGCCTTCTGGATAGGAAGTGGCATCTTTTTCCTTGTTCCTCTTCTGGTGCCAACCTGCTCCATCCATCAATAAGTGTTGCTCCCTCTAAAACCTCACTGAGCCCTTGTTTCTCAAAGGTCTCATCACCACCTCTCATGTGCTCTGAGACAGAGGGCAAAGGAAAGGCCATGGCTTGAGGAAGAGGAATAGGGAGATTTTCTTGGAGGCCACAGGAGAGGAATCAAGGGAAACGTTCTTTTTTTAACATTTTGGAGTAAGAAGGAACCAGAGAAGTAAAGAAAAAACAGACAGGTGTGAGGACCCCTTGGTCAACACGTACTGAACATGTCCTGTGGCACAGCACTGGGTGGGTGTGTAAGCGGCCTCCTGTCCTCCCAGCAGGCTGAGCTGTGTCCTCTTAAGAGCACCTCTTGTGACGTGGACAGGGGATGTGCCTCCTGCCTCTTAGCAGGCCTCTGCAGGGTCTGGGTCTGCGGTGGAATCTGTCCTGCTGTGGGCCTGGAGCCTGCTTCTGTCTAACATGCTGGGTGAGGGGCTGCCTGGCTGGGCCTGGGGCAGCCTGCACATGTGGGAACCTGCACATGCTGCCCCATGGAGGCTCCTGGGCCCTCTGGTCATGGCAAACAGCTGGTGGGAGGTTACGGGGCAGTGCATGTCACAGCCCTCCCACCCCCCAGAGTCCGACCCTTGTACTCACCAACATCCCTTTGGCACCTTTTCCTACCATGGTGGCAGTGGTTTGGGGTCTCTGAAGACCAGATCACTTACAAGTTCTGCTTCCAGCACCTTTTAGACCACGGACCTCAAGAGCTGTGGAGAAAGTAGGGAGTGAGGTGAGGCCCCGGCCGCGGTAGGCCACACAGGGACCTTGGAACTCTCCAGGAACAGGTAGCAGAGAACCCCTCACCATCAGCTGAGGCCCTATGTCGCTCCCACCCTGGCCCACCCCTCCGCCAGGTCACTCCTCATCCTGCTGTCTTCTGGATGACTCTCAGGTCCAGCCCCTTCCCAGCTCTCTCTCCAACCCTTCCCCTGGATCTCTTATTCTCCAGGCTTCCTGTCCCAATGGGCAAAGGTCTATTTTTGACTCTCCAGATGCCCAATCCTATAAAAGATAAAAAACGAACACAAAACTGGGATGGGGTCCAAGTCCTTCATCATCTGTGTGAATGGCCACAACCTTTCCCAGGAGGGGAGTCAGCTCCGGCCAGCACTTGCTCCCCAACCTCAGTCCAGCTAGGCAGTCCTTCCCCACCCTGATGCCACTTGGCTTGGGCTCCAGGGTGACTGAGCTTGTTGCTGCGTAACTCATTTACGCTAGCCACGCCAGACATACCAGGTGTAGTCATGAGCCTTTCTTTTGCTCTGGCTGTGCCCAATTTTACAACACCTTCCCTCAGGTGTAATTCTGCAAGTCCTTTAGGTCTGGGCTTAAATATCACCTCCTCTCCATAGCCCTTCTGGACACTTCCCCCACCAGCATGAACAAACTGCTTCCTCCTTTCTGTTTTGTGCAGGTTTCTACTAGTGCTCTTATCATCTCATATTACACTTATTTGCTTCTAAGTCAATCAAGCACAAGTAGGGGAGTCTCTGAGGCCTTGTAACTGGGCTTCCTTCACCCCACTGTTCCCAGCACCTAGCACAGTGCTAAGCTAGTAAGAAGTGTTGGTTGAGCTGAAATGAAGGGTAATGGACAGGGCCAAGGCATGTGAATGTGGCCCAGGTCAGCCTGGGAACTTATAGGAACACCTACAAGGCCATGCAGGAAGGTGAGCTGGCGAGGGTGGCAGACATGCGGAAGGAGCCAATCACATGGCAGTGATCGTGCAATTTATGTTGAATGTGAGATGTGGAGAGGAAAGAATCAATCTTCAGAAAGACTTAAAGAACTCCCGTGGGTCAGATGGGTGAGGAGACACCCTCCATAGGGCCAAGGAGGATTTGGCTCTGTCTCTGAGCCCTTCCCTTCCTTCTCAAGGGGCAGACTCCACTCGAACGGCTATTCCAGGTCACTCTGTCTCACCTGTCAAGGGCCACCTCTCACCCACAGGAAGTCATTAAAAGGCTGTGGGAGAGGTAGGAGCTCCTTGCCTATGCAAATCTGGTCTTGACTTCCTTATGCCATCTGCCCTGGCCATTTGGTCTCATGCAGGGCCTTCTCCTTAGGGCAGTCTCTCTAGTCACTGACCCAGGCTGGCCTCTGCCTCTCAAAATGTCACCTAAAGAGGCCCAGCTCATGGCTTTTGTATTCTGGAGGCAGTTGGGAATAGAGAGGGCTGTGTCCTTCATAAGGGGGATACACTCATGTCTTCCTCAACCACTGTACCCCTGAACCCACTTTCTTGCTGTAAACTCTGGCTAGATTTGACTTCCCTAAAGCTATTTCCCCTCAGGCAAGGAGTAATAATGACAATGGTGATGGTAATAATAATGATAGCAGATGGCATTACTAAAGGCCCTCATGAGTCAGGTGGTAGCCCAAGAACACTCTGTTGTGGGATTTCAACCACAGTGTTCTCAGTCAGGTTACCCCAGAGACTGACTTGGAGAGATTACAGGCCTGGCCTACAGTGGGGGGCAGAGTGAGCTTTTCAGACCTGACATCTGGAGTTAAGGGTGTTGCTCGGTGGCAGAACACTTGCCTAGCATGTGTAAGAGTCTGGGTTCTATTCCCAGTAATGCAAAAGCAATTAAAGAACATCTCTGACTGGGGGACCAGCCACACCCAAAATCTAGGACCTGGTAGGTCTGGGCTGGATTCTGGCTCTGCCAGTCACTAGGTACATGATTCTAAGTGTTGCTTAATCTCGTTTTTTTGTTTTTGTATTGGGGATTGAACCCAGGAGTGCTCTATCACTGAGCTACATTCCCAGCCAATAGTTGTAGTTGGATTCAATACCTTTATTTTATTTATATATTTTTATGTGGTGCTAAGGATTGAACCCAGCACCTTGCACGTACTAGGAGAGCTCTACACCACTGAGCCACAATCCCAGCACCCCCATCCCTTTTTATCTTTGATTTTGAGACAGGGTCTTGCTAAATTGCTGAGACTGATCTTAAACTTGTGCTCCTCCTGCCTCACTCTCCTGAATTGCCAGGATTACAGGTGTGCACTGCTCCCAGCCTGTTTAACTTCTTCGAGCCTTAGTTTTCTCAGTCTTGGAAGTGGGGCTAATCATTCCACAAATTCTGAAGTTTCTGCCTCACTTTTGTTTCTACTACAAGGCCTCCACATTTTCTTCCCCTCCAATCTGCTAATCTCTCCAAGTCCCAAAGTTCTGGTTCCCTGTGATAGTTCTCCATAGCCCACAGGATATGGCCTACATTGCTTAGCAGGCATTTAAGGCTGGTCACAACTAGATTCATTTATTCAACAAATACTAATTGCAGGTCTGCTCTGGGCCAGACCTTTGTTAAGTCAAGAATTCAAAGGTCTCTGCTCTCCTGCAGCTTACACTGGGTGAAAAGCTGATAGAGTGCAACTGATGATTCAAACTAAATAATTACAGATTAAGATAAAGGGTGTGATAGAGAAAGATCCTTTTATGGATCTCTATAGCAGGTCTGAGAGTCAGAAAGGCTTCCCTGAGGAAGTGATGTTTAAGGGCCAGAAGGAGTTAATTAGGCAAAGGGGAGATAGAAAGGAAAATAAAAGAGGCAAATGGAGAAAATGAAAGTATATGGGAAGGCTCACTACCCCTGGGAGGGGCTCAGGTAGCCAGGGAAAGAGGTGAAGGTGGACAAAGAAACACGGGGAGGCCTTTAGGGTCTGGAGTTTGGTCTTCATTATAATAGCAATGGTGGCTATTGAAGGCTTTTAAGTAGAGGATCAACTGGAGGGGAAAGGATTGCTGGAATGTGCTCGTTGAAAGAATCACCCTAAATATGGTGTGAAGAAAAGATTGGAAAGAGGCTAGAGTAGAACTCATTAGGAATGGGTCAGACCAGAGAGGAAGGGGCTAGAATCAGGCCAGTGATGACAGGAAAGGTACATATATCTGAGAGAAATTTAGGGGATAACATGATGGGACTTGGTGATGAATTACACTTCCAGGGGTAGTGAGAGACAAAGAGGGGTCTCTGGTCTCTGCTAGTGCAATAAGAGGAAGCTGGTGCCAGTCCCAAGCACAAGGATACTGGTGGTGCTGCAGATCTGGAGGGCAAGAGGATCAGCTGGGTTGGACAAGCTGGCTTTGAGCCGTTTGTGAGCCACCCAAGGTAGATGCTGAGAGGGCAGTCACAGTCCCCTCATTGCTGATGTCTTTCCTCTCTTCCAAAAGGGAATGGAGCATTGACCAATTTGAAAGATCCCTCTAGACCAAGCCTTGGAGTCCTTGCTGGGAATGAAAGGTCTTTCCTGGCTTCAAGAACCTCGCAGTTTAGTAGGAAGATACAGGAAGAAGCATAATCTTCATTCACTGGGATGAGGGGCAGTGGGAAGTAGGGAGTCTTAGTTCAGCCTGGGAGTCCAGGCCAGCTACCTGTGGCCATGTTTGCCATGAGGCATTCCCAGAAGGCTCCTGTCTCCATGCCCTTTTCAGGCAATGGCAGTGTCTCTGTCTCTCTGATACTGGGGATTTAATTTAGGGGTGCTCTACTACTGAACTACTCCCCTGACCCTTTTAATTTTTTATTTAGAGACAGGATCTTGTAAGTTGCTTAGGACCTCACTAAGTTGCTAAGGCTGGCTTTGAATTTGCAACCCTCCTGCCTCAGCCTCCTGGAATTACAGGCGACTGCCACCACAAACGGGTGGTGAGAAATTTAGAGGATAACATGGTGGGACTTGGTGATGAATTACACTTCCAGGCCCCCTTTTAATTTTTTTTTCCTTAATTTTATGAAGGTGTCTCACTAAGTTGCTGAGGCTGGCCTGGAATTTTCAATCCTCCTACTTCAGCCTTCTGAGTAGCTGGGATTGCAGGTGTGCATCACCATGCGCTCTTCTCACCATTTCACCTATATATATCTACCTATCTTCAAAACTGGATCCAATGCCATTGTCTTCATGAAGCCTTCCTCAGTCCTCCTAGTTACTGTCAACCTTTCTACCATACCCCCCAAACACTCCATGCACTCTGACTAGTATGCTGGTCACATGTAGCGTTGTAGCATGCTTCTCTGAGTCCAAGTCTGGCTACCCCACTAATTGGAGAGCTCTTCCAGGGCAGAGGTGTGATTCTTCTGTGTCCTCAGAGCGGGTAGAGCTGCAGTCTCCGCGTAGACAACTAAGGGGGCGTTTTTCTCTGCGGTCCTTGGAAACACTTGGGCATGCTCAGTGTTCCCCATTAGTTTCTAGAACCAGTCCCCTCACCCACTACTCTTCAACCTTCTGTTGCCTCACTTTGAGGGTTTTTTAACCTCTCAAGTTCTCTCTTTTCCCACTCTTTCCTCAACAGCCTTTATTTCCGAAGCGGCAGCAGACTGAAGCTTGCTTCAGCTAAGAAACAGACCAGGCTTTGTAAGGGAGCTGTCAGAAAGCGAGAGAGACGCGGCTCCTTTAAGAGTGATCAGAAGGGGGCGTGGCCTGCGGAAAGCAGGCCCGAAATGGGGGTGCGGCTCCTTTAGGTAGCGGCCGCCAACTACGCCAAGGCCCAGGGCCCGCGGGCAGGGGCGCGGTCATTTTCTGAGCTGCGGCCCCGCCCGGGTCGCCCCAGTTCCGTTTTAATCGGGGTGCAAGGTGTGGAGGGGCGGGCGTTACATCAGCCACCACGTGTGGGCCTCTCAGCTGGCGCGGAGGAGGCGGCCCCGCCCCCGGCCCCTGCCGTGGAAAAGTACCGGGGTGCCGAGGTCCCCGCCCCCTGCCCCGCCCCCGGGCCGGCTCCGGCCCCTCCCGGCCCTCCGGGCAAGCCCCCTCCCGTCCGGCCCCGGCCTCGTCGCCTGCTCCCGCCCGGCAGTGGCCGCCGGGTGCTGGACGCCTGCTGGGGGTGGGCATCCCGGGCTGCTAGGCCCGTGACCTCACCTGTGGCCGCCCGGGCTCGCCCTAGGCGCGCTCGGAATGAGGGCTGCGGTGGGGAGGGCGCAGATTTTTTTTCCAAGATAGCAGCCCCCGAAGAACTCCCCGCCCGCAGTCCCTTCCCGAAGCCGCGGCCACAAAAAGAGCCCGGGGACAAAAAGAGCCCGAGGGCGCTGGGACCGTCCCTCACAGCTTTCCAAGCCACGGGCGCGCGGGAACCCGCACCCGCCTGGCGAGTGGGCTGGCAGATAGGGAGGCCGGCCGGCTGAAGGGGCCAGATAGGCAGCCAGGCCGGCTGGCGGCGAAAAGAGATAAAGCAAGAGCCCGAATGCGGGGCGCAGATCTTGCCCGTGGGCTCCCGGCCGCGGGCGCAGACCCACTGGCGCCCCAGACGGACCGTGACACGCTCTGGTTCGGCGCTACCCGCACAGCCCGGAGCCAGCCGCCCCCGACCAAGCCGGCGTCTGCACACAGCGCCCCCTTTCCGAGAGTGCCCCCCCCCGTTCCCGCCTGCTTCAGCGCCTAGGTGACAGCGGTGACACCCAGACGCGCGCACCTACCCCGACCTTTGCGGCGAGACAGACATCCTGGTGCGTGCACCACACTCTTACCCACAGATGCCCGCATGCATGCGCGATCACACACAACACATACCACACGCACACGCTGGTCCCGGGGCTCAGCCCCGCAGAGCCACCAACCGCACAGACCACCGGCAGGACCGGCCGAGGTGCGGGCCGCAGCACCCCTTCCCTCAGCCCCCTTACCATGCTGCAGCCCCCGGCCCAGGCGTGCTGGGTCCGCACCGCGGTGCGCCCAGGTGGCTTTCTTAAAGGGAAAGTTGCATCAGCCTCCCGAGGCTCTGTGCCGGCGCGAGTCCGCCCGCCCCGCCGCGCCGTTCGCAGCTCCTCCAGAGCTTGTTGTGTTTTGGTTTCGGGGAGGCGGGGGCTAAGAGTTTGGTGAAAGTTTGGAGAGTGGAGAAGGCTTGGGAGACCTAGCCAAGTCCCTCCCCTCCCTGAACAGCTCCCCTGGCCGCTCTCCCCCCTCCCCCGGCCCATCCCCTCCCATTTGCCGACTTCTCAGGCTCCTCCTCCCAGGGAATAAAATTACAAGTCACTCCAGCTTTCAGATGATTGATCCCCACGAACCCCTGGGAGTGGGGCTCCGCAATGGAGACCCCCTTCTCCGCCCCTACCTCACTGCCCTCCAGCTGAGGCCCTTGGAGAAAGCAGATGTCGTCCCCTTCGGGTTAGGCTGGAATGAAGCCAAAAGGCCTGGGGCACTTTGGGGGACTGGGGCTGCAGTTAGCCCGCCAGGCCCCTCTGGCCTTCTGCGCCTGCGTTTCCCCTAGAGAGAAGTCTGAGCAAACTCTGTTCCCTTAGGAGCAACGCCGATAGAGACTATGGGCACAGCTGGTTAAGGCCTGGGTCCTACTTAGAACCAGAGGGCTGTTTCTCCACAAACTTTCTTTGGACACTGGTTTGGTCAGCCCTGCGCTGGCGGTGGTGCTACAAGGACTACCCATCAACTGTGCTTCTGCCTCCCTCCTTGGAGAAGCAAACCTGGGTTCCAGTCCCTGTTAAAGGAGCCTCCGCCAAAAGGTGCTTTGCTGAGCCTCATAAACTAAGGAAATGCGTACATGTGTACATGAAGTGCATCGCTCTAAGCAGGGCAGGGGTGCTCAGGTGTTTGGACTGGGGCCCCTATATTTGCTTACCTTGAGAGAGCCAGAAACTATCAGGGAAAGGGGCCAGTTAGTCAAAAATCTAAAGCATAGGGCTGGGGATGTGGCTTGGTGGTTCAATGCCCCCAGATTCAATCCCCAGTTAAAAAAAACAAAACAAAACAACAATCTGATGCATACATAACAAACTCACATAAGAACAATTGATGAGTAAGATTCCAATTTATTAAATTATAACGTGAGGTGCTGAACAAAATAACAAGTGTCTAGCCCAGAAGCTTCCTTCAGCTTCTCAGGCATCCACAGTTCCCCCTCCTCCTCCCAGGGTCAGGGCTAGGGCCATATAAAAATTGTTCTGTACCCTATGAGACTTACAACCTATTCACATTGGAAATTTGATCAAATCTGAGAAGACACTTATGTTCCTTTTACTTTGTCCCCAAACCTAGCAGATCTACCAGGTTTCCTATGTGCCAATTGCAGGTGTTCTGTGTGTTCATGCATGCTCGTATGTGCACATATACCTTTCTTTACCTGAGCAGTCTTCCAATCTGTGGCACCTCCCTCTGTGTGCTTGTCACTCTGGAAGAGTGACTTCGAGCGCTGCAACAGGTGTGTGTAGTTATGTGTGTCCAACTCCTAGGACTGGGCAGATCAGACCCAAGCCATTCTCATCTCCTCTGCCAAGACTTAACTCCTTCCACAAATTGTTTCTGATCTCTCCTCCCTGCCTCCTGCCTTCTCCCTAGATTGTCAAAAAAGGGCTCCCTCCCAGGGAGTGGAGGCTGTCAGAAGAAGCCCCCAGTAGAGTAAGAAATAAGGAAAGGTGTGAGTGGGAAAAGGCCTCCCTCTTTCACCTTCCTGCCTCAAGCAGTAAACTAGGGTGGGGTGAGTCTAGAAGGAGGCACCGAAGAGGTTCTGAGAACCCTCAGCAAAGGTTCTGAGAATTTTCATGGCCCAGGCAAGTAGAGCTACCCACCTCCCTTAAAGTGGAGCTATCCACCTAACTTAAGGATCTATATGAAGGGAGGCAATTACAGGATGCTGAGAGCCAGACTCCCACCATGCCTTCAGGCCTGGGGCTAGGGCTCATGGAGGTTGGCAAAAGAGAAGGAAAAATGTGCTCAGAGGTTCTAACCCTAAGAATTTGGGATTCACTTAGGGACAGGGAGGTAGCCTAGCACTTTAGCCTATGGGGTGGGGGAAAGAGAAGATTGTCATTGGGATATTTGGGGAAGTTGGAGACACTGACTAGGAAGGTTTTGCTAGACTAACAGTGACACAACATGAAGCATATCTACATATAGAGATTAATGGGTGTGCACTTTACCCACCTTGATACATGAAGAGCTTCAGGCAACCACATATTGAGCGAGTCCTGAGGAGAGGCTTATGAGAAAGATTCTGATTTGGAAAGCTATCTCCATGAGACAGGAACTAAAGCTGCTGTTTTTTTCCGATCAGAATAAGGTCTCAGGGGAAGCAGGTCTGGGCCTAGCCCAGGTCAGAGCCAGGATGGCCTTTGTGCCTGGCTGTGAGCTCCCCACCCTGGGCAGCTGGCCCACAGGGAAGGCAGAGCATGGTCACCAGGACCACTGTGGGAAAAGAGGGCGATTAGACCGGAGGACAGACAGAACTGATGGGGTCAGACGTCCCAGCCTGCCTACTGCCTGCAGGCTGGGATGTCTGGGCAGGGCAGCAAGAGGGCAGGCAGCTGGCTGGGCCCCACCCACGGCAGTGGCAGCGGGCTGAGGCGTGTCTCAGGAGCCTCCAGTTACAGTGCTGTTTCCTGGGAGGCTGTGCCCGGTATTGGATCCCCCAGTGCTGGCTGGGTTCCTCATTTGTCATCAGCCAGCAGGATCAAGACCTTTGTGTTAGCATATTCAGAGTCAGTTTAAGTATGTGTTTGATGGGAATAGGGACAATGCCAGACCTGAGCCATTTCTCAGGGCTTTATAGGAGTGGCAGCACCAGGCACCTTGGTGGAGGGGTGCTGAGTACCTTGCTGAGAAGTTGGGGGCAGGCGGACTTTGCTTTGAATTGGAGCTTGGCCTGACCAGTGACCTCAACCTCCTTGGGGTCCCAACCACAACTGGTGGGAAATACGATTAGGAACTGCTCTCAGAGTCTTCCGGTCTTGAATTTGGAGTCCAGTGGTCTGTGCCTAACACCTTCCCTGCCCTGACCCAAATGCAAGGCAGTGACTTAGACCAGCTCCAAGAGTTGTCTCTGGAGTCCAGGTATCTCTCAGGCCATTCTGTCTCCCACTACTGGCAGCACAAACTAATCCAGGTTGGATCCCATGGCTCCAGGTAAAATCAGGCATACAGATAAGAAGCGCTGACTTTGGAACCTACAGAAGACAAGCCCAATCTCTAGAACAGTCAATGCTCAGATTTCTAAATATTTTAGGCTCTCAAGATCCAGCCTTTCCAGTGCTGGTAGTACCAGGGTTCCCAACCTTATAGAGGACCCAAAACCCAGAGTTTCCAAAACCCATAGTCCCCAGTGCCCAACCCCCAGGGGTCTAATGCCCAAGGTCTCCAGCATCTCTACTGCCCAGTGCTCCTAACATCCAACTTTCGGAGCACCAGTGTCCCAATTCACTGGAAAAGAGGGGAAGGGGGTGCCCGTGCATGATCAAGGTCCCTTCGGTGACTGGTATGATCTGGGAAGTGGCCGTGACTGAAGCCAGCTGAGGTGCTGCTGGTAGAAGCTTCCCTGATGCTCCCATCCTGGGTCTGAAGAGGTCAAGAGAGATTGCAGGAAGGATGGCTTGTCCTCCCGCCCTGCCTGGTCACAGGGATCAATGTAATTCAGTGTCCACTTGTCAAATACTTGTGCACATCTACCATGTGCTGGGAATTCTCCAGGAATACAGCCATGGGAGAAAAGGGACTCCTGCTCTCACATATGGCTGGTTAACGGTGTGTCTGTATCAGAGGGTTAGTGCGGCTTGGCACGTGTCTGCCTGTGGCTCACGTGTGGCCAAGGGCACGGCTGATGGTATGTGGCGGTGCAGTGTGAGACCGTGAGCTTAGAGTCAGCAGGTTGATGCATGTGACCGTCAGAGCCAGTCTGGCTGCCCAGTGGTCTGGCCATCCTAACAATCCCTCCCTCTTCCCTGCTATTCCAAGAGATGGGATACAAGGCCTTCCTTTGCCTCAGACACTCAGGTATTGAGTATCTGGTCTCCCTGTGGGAAAGCCAGGGCTGGTTCCAGCCCTGAGGCTGACCCCAGAGCCACCCTGCACTGTAGTGATTTCTCCTATTATCCCTGCCCCCTCTGGATCCAGAGCCTCTTTGGATTGGGAAGACAGGAAGAGGGGTGGCTATTAGTGGAGCAGCTAATACCAAAAATAGCCATTTGCCCTGGGGAGGATCCCATGACACCACCCCCTCCTCCCAGTCCAGCCACTGACCTGGAGGCTGGGTAGGTCTCCTTTCTGACTCTACTTTTCCAACTTCTGTCTGGAACTTGAACAGGGGGACCAAAAAATGATGTCACTACAAATGATGACATCATAAGGAGTTATGACACCCCAAGGAGCAACACCAGGGTGGGGAAGCGACCTTCTGTGTAGGTGGGAGGGGCAGCTCCCCACAGCTCCCAGCAGCCGGGATGGTCTGGCTGGATAAACCCCTGGGTGGGTCCTGCCTTATCAGTTCCCCACAGACTTCCGGTAAGCCTCCTACCATGGGCTGGTCCAGGGACAGGTGGGGAGCAGGCTGGAAGAGGGGAAAGGGCCAGCTGGAGCTGGCTGAGCTCCAGGGAAGACAGCAGGGTTGGGGAGTGCTGGCAGAACCCAGGAAGGGGAGGCAGGGGTCACTGTGAGAACGTGTGGGCTGCCATTCTTTTGGGGCACAGACTCTTTAGCCAGGCTGCCTGCTCCCTGGATCTTCTGTTGAACACCCGTGAAACTGAGTCCTGATCTCCTCAACTCTCCTCACCAGGAGTACTAACTATTGGCAGCGACTATCAACCCTGGGATTGTGGGAGGATTAAAGGATTTAATATGTGTGAAATAGCCACAGAAGGGAGCTTGGTGTGTGAGAAGAATTCATCCTTCCCCGATTAGGATCTTCCCAGGCCATGCCCACCATGCCCAGCAGCAGTCCACTGGGGTGGCCTGGGGCCTAGCTGTCATTTCACAGGTGTCTCAGCCCCAGAGACATGCCCACTCCAACTAGTCTGTACTCACCCCCCAAACTCCCCAGGAATCTTGGCCTTTCTAGTGTATTTTCTTCCAGCAACCCCACAGACACCTTGGAGCCTTGGTGCCCTCTGGTGACAAAAGTCATACATGGCAGTTACAGCTGGATCCCCTAGGGCATACTAGGTCAGACAGAGATGCTGTCACTGGTCTGGTTATTTTCTGTCATCCTTACAAAAAGTTTACAAGGTAGGAATTATCTTCATTTTCTAGAACTAAGGCTAGACAGGTGAAATAATCACCAACTAACTGATGGTAGAACTTGAACCCAGTTTGCCATGTCTCCAAAACCGATATTCTCACCCTTCCCTCAGTATGCAGGCTGCTTTGGGGTGTATTTAAACATGGCGCTTGACTCTGGAGGTGCTTTACATACATATGGGCCATCCTGATAGTTTGAGTGTCACCAGGAATGAGTATACAGTTGAGGTTCTCCAGTTGTCACTATAAAATAGAATCGGTTTAGGGTACAATAAGATTGGGTATTGGCAGTTGAGTTTTGTGTGTGTGTGGCTTTGAGGTGGCTGTATGATTGGACTGGCAAATGTGACCACACTTGGGCTCTTTACCAAGTGTGTGAGGTTAGCCATGGCAGTGTGCATCTGGTCTGTGTGTGACAGTATGGCTGAGCTGTGGAGGTTCTGTAGCTGGAGGGACTGGTGGTGGGGGGAGGGTGACGGAGGGCCCCGAGTTCCCAGCGCCACTTGCCTTTTTAGTCCCAGGACTGCATTGCTCGCCATGACACACATGATGGATGGCTTCACATGCCTGACACACTCCCATGGGCCTATCCAAGTTCTCATTCCCCCCTCCTCCCATTTATTTTTTGAGGAAGTAAAGCAAATAGTACCACAGATGGAGCTAGTCTTCATTTTTTTCCATGAGATATTTGTGAAAGCATTTCACATGCCTTTGAGTGATAGCTAAAGAAAGAAGTGTCATTTAAAAAGAAAAGTAAATACAGCTATTCTAATTCTTTAATTTGAACATCAGCTCTCAAGACATTGTTCATAGATCCCAGGGAGTCACTAAGACCTTTACAAGGCAAAAACTATTTTCCTAACAATACTAAATTGTTATTTGCTATTTTCTCTTTGCTGATTTTGCACTTGTGATGCAAAAGCCACAATGAGTAAAACTTCTGGCCCCTAATTAGGGATCAAGGTCCACCCCCATTGCACTAGACTCTTTCTTTTGTTGTTGTTAGTATTAGGAATTGAACCCAGGGGCGCTCTATCTCTGAGATATACCTCCAGCCCTTTTTATTGTTTATTTTGAGGCAGGGTCTTGCTAAGTTGCCGAGGCTGACCTCAAATTTGCAATGCTCCTGCCTTAGTCTCCCACGTAGCTGGGATTACAGGCGTGCATCACCACACCTGGCTAGACCAGTGGATTTCTTTTTTTCTTTCTTTTTTTTTTTTTTTCACTGCTGAGGATTGAACACATGGCCTCATGCATGTGAGGAAAGCACTCTACTACTGAGGCATATCCCAACCCTAGACCAATGGGCTTTGATGTAATAGAGTATGAAAGGTTCAAATTGGCTGGGCATGGTAGCTCATACCTATAATCCCAGCTACTTGGAAGGCTGAGGAAGGAGGATGGCAAGTTTGAGGCCAGCCTTATCAACTTAGCGAGACTATGTCTCAAAATAAAAAAATAAAAAAGAGCTGGGGATGTAGCTCAGGCGTAAAGCTCCTCTGGGTTCAATCTTCAGTGCCTCCCCCTACAAAAACCAAGAAAGAAAGGAAAAAAACCTACCATCTCCACTTTTGCTGTAATAGCCAAGAATAGCCCAATTAACTGAAAAGGCTATTAAATACTTCTTCCATCTGTATACACTATGAAGTTGAGGCAAAACATAGGTTCAATCCTCAGCACTCAAAAAAAAAAAAAAAAAAAAAAAAACCCACTGGTCTAGCCAGGTGTGGTGATGCACGCCTGTAATCCCAGCTACTTGGGAGACTAAGGCAGGAGCATTGCAAATTTGAGGTCAGCCTTGGCAACTTACCAAGACCCTGACTCAAAATAAACAATTCTAAGGGCTGGAGGTATCTCAGAGATAGAGCGCCCCTGGGTTCAATTCCTAGTACTAAATACTCTTTCCATCTGTATACACTATAAAGTTGAGTTTTCTTTATGTACTTCACCCAAAACAATATACTACAATAGTCTGAACATAGGAGCAGCTAGCCATCTTCAATCAAGCCAGACTTTACGGAAATTTGCAAAAGTGTAAGATGATATCATTGTTTTCACTAAAATTTTAGTTTTAGAAAATTCATGTGCAAAGCTCACAGATCAATCTAGCACTGCAAAAAAGGAAAAAGAAGGAGAAGGAAAAGAAAAAATAAATAGCTATTTTTCAAAGATATATGTATATTTTTGGTTAACATATCATAAATTCATTATTGTTATTATGAATTAATACATGTTTAATGTTTTATCTTAACTTTGAATACATTGAATGTTAATAGATAAAACCCACTTAAGTAGAACTCTTTGGGTCCTTCATTACCTTTAAAAGCATAAAGTCCCAAGACCAAAAAGTTTGAAAACCACTGAGTTAGAGATTTATTTTTTAAAAATCACCAATTTGATTTTCTGTTTTGCCTCAGACTTTTGATAATATTAAAGAATATTTGTTTTAATGCTTATATTACAATGTAGAGAGCTATGGATGTTTATTTATTTTTTTTTTAAAGATGAACAATGAACCTGGGGCACTGTATCACTAAACTACATCCCCAGCTGTTTTTATTTTTTAAAATTTGAGACAAGGTCTCACAAAATTGCTGAGGCTGACCTTGAACTTGAGATCCTCCTGTTTCAGCCCCCAAAGTCACTGGGATTACAGGTGCATATCACTTGTACTTTTATGTTAATTAATTCTAACAATGACTCTATAAGCTAGATACTACTATTATTTCCATTTTATAGATAATAAAACCCAATCTCAGAGTGATGAGGGGAAACCTGTAGGAATGGAATTGGCTTTAAATCCTCTTTATTAGTAAAAATTAAAGGTGTCTTTACATCTTGTTAAATTTATACATAAAAAAAGTAATTTTTCCAGGTGCAGTGGCTCAGGACAGTAATCCCAGTGACTTGGGAGGTTGAGGCAGGAGGGTTGCAAGTTCAAGGCCAGGCTCAGCAATTTAGCGAGACTCTCAGCAGCTGAGACCCTGTCTCAAAAAATAAAAAGGACTGGGGAGGTAGCTCAGTGATAAAACACTCCTGAGTTCAATCCCTCGGACCTAAATAAATAAATAAATGTTATTCTTTTAGGCCAGCCTGGACAACTCAATGAGACTGCTGCAAAAAAAAAAAAAAAAGTAAAAAGTAAAAAGTAAAAAAGGGCTGGGGATGTAGCTCAGCAGTACAGTGCTCCTAGGATCAATCCCTAATACCACCAAATGAGAAATCATACTTGAGCGATTATTCTTTTAGTTAACAAATCACCACTGAAGGTAGATACCAGCCTTCACCTGTCCCCTATCTGGACCTTTTCAGCTGAATCCCCTCTAGAGCCCTCACATTCTGGTCATTTCTCCTGAGTCCCACTGAAGCCACCTACTATGTTTAGAAGAAACAGACCTGACGTCTCACACTGGTGTTGTGCCCGATTCCCCTCCCCCAGAGCCTTTACACTAGCCTTCGAGCCCACCCTCTCCACCGGAACCTCCCTGAGCCTTCGCTGGAGGGCACATGCTCATCCTACCTGAGCCCACCGGCCAGCCCTCACACCAGAACTGGTCTCTGAGACCAGCCCCTCCCAGGCAGCAGCAGAGGAGTGGAGGCTGGAGGGCAAAGGAGTGGTGGAGACAGAGCCTGAGCTGGCGGAGGCAGGATGGTAAAGAACCCCGGGATCTCAGCTCCCAGCCATGTTCCCAGGCAGGAATGTTCCCATCCAGTACTGACCTCTAACCCCAACCCGCCTCGGTGTGAAGAACGACTGCCTCGGCCTCTCCCGCTTGGAGGACCAGCAGACGCCTCTGGAGCAACTGGGGCATCCCCATGGCAACCATGCCAGGCCAGCTGGAGCTGGTAAGTGGGTCTCCTTACAGTCTTTTATTGCCCCCAAATATGGCCTAATCTTGGTAACCCTCAGGGGCCTCTTTTAGACTGGAGAGTCCAAATGAGGAGGGACAGTTGCTTGCACCATGTCTCTTTACTCGGGGACAATATTTCTCTGATCTCAGGCAAATCTTTCCTGGAATAATCAAGTGGGACAGACATCAAAGAATTATCCACCCTAAATAGGGTGAAACCCCAGTTTTTGCATGTTGTGGCTAGGGGCAAATTTCTTCATCTCTAACAGGGAGTCCCGGGTAGTGCCCATCCAAGCTCTCCTAACTCCCACCAATACACTAGATGCTGGTGGGTGTTTGTGCCTCCTCCTGACATTCTAGCACGTGAGCTAGAGGGAAGTCTGGGGGGCTTTGGACTTATTCCTCTGCCCACCTAGACTGCGGGCCTGGTAATGTTCTAGGGTTGGGATCTTGTCCATGGAGCACCTTGTGGAAGGAACAGAGGAGTGACCGGTATGGGTGAAGATGGGGGTGCTCAGGAACTGGTGACCCAGACAAAGGCCTTATGTGAGTGATTAGCTGTCACGTTGTATCTAAGCTCCTTACCCTCAGAATCTACCTTCTCTACTCCCAGGTCTAATCCAGAGGTAGGGGGAGGGAGGTCTGAAGTTACTTGGCATAGCTTAGGGGCCTTGGTGGGTCACCAGTGACCCATTTAGCATAACCAGTCGTGGCTGTGGGGAGTTGGGTCTCTTCTTCTCCTCTGAGTCTTAACTTTTTTGGGTATCCTGCCTCTCCCTACCTTCAAGTATGTGCATCTGTAGTTCTTTCTGTCTTTCTGTCTCTACCAACAGCTTTGTGACCCTGACTCTGGGAAGCTGTTGCTAGTGACAGCATTGACACCGCTGGATCCGAATAGGTCACACAAATCTCAATGACAGGATTGCAGTGGGACAGAAAGTCATGAGGACACAGATTTGTAGATGATGCTGGGTTTTAGACAACATAGGATCTAGGTGGCACTGTGTTGTGGCTGAGCCAGGGTTTGAGGAACATTGGGTTATTTGTATTTGACCCACATACTGGGTGACCCTGAGTTGTGGCTAATACAGGATTATCTGAATGACTCAATGATAGCAACCCAAAAAGAATTTAGAAGGCAGCAGAATGGCAGCAGGAGTTTTCAACTGGGGCAGTTTTGAACCCCTCACCCCCACCCCCACCCATCTGGTTATATCTGGGGATAATTTTGGTTGTAACACCTGAAGGAAGACGTGTTACTAGCACCTGCGGGGTAGAGGTAGGGACACCGCTCAACACCCTACAAGACACAGGACAGACATCAAAGAATTATCCACCCTAAATAGGGCGAAACCCCAGTTTTTGCGCGCTGTGGCTATGGGCAAATTTCTTCATCTCTAACAGGGAGTCCCGTGTAGTGTCCATCCAAGGTTACTAGAATTACTAAACCAATGCTTGTAAAGTGTTTAAAATATGCATGGAACATGGAGCATGCTGTTTAGTGACAGATATCTGGAGAGAAGAAGAGTAGATTTAGATGCAGGGATTCGAACATTCTCTCGTTCTCATTTCAGCTTCTACAATACTTCAGATAGGACTCCTCCATCACCACAGCAGTCTTACATCTTGCTGGTTTTGTGCTATTTTCGTAAGGGAGAGAGTTAAGTAAGCTCTTCCGGCCTTCAGTACCTGTCCAGTATTGAAGGTCTGCTCTGATTGGCTGAGCATGGGTCATGTGATGGTCCATAATTTCTCAGGGGTTCCAAGGTTTCCATCAGAACCACTCAAGATTGGAGGAGGAGGATGTGGTCACTGCAATGATGGAAGGCAGCGAAGCAGGGAAAGATGATAGGTGGCCCTGCCCGGCGACTGTGGGGAAACCAGGGTTGACACAGCGTCTGATGCAATAGAATTATGGGTGATGGCATGTTGCATGGTGGCTTTTGGAGCTAATCTGTGGGCCGCAGCTCCCGTGGTCCACCCCCTCCTTCTCTAAGTCTCTGATCTAGCTTTTTTGACACACTGTTGTTTGGTTTTCCTCCTTCCCCTCTGGCAGCAACTCCGAGCCTGGAATGTTGGTGTGTTCAAAGCGCAGCCCCCAACTCACTTCCCCTTTTCTCCAAACTTCCTAAGTGACCCCTTGTGATAGCACATTGGTAGCCTTGAAATCATACCATAGAATTTGGAAATACTCCACATCAGGGTTTTTTTTTTTTTTTTTTCCTTCCTTTTCTTTTTTTCTTGGAGAGACAGTAGTTAAGCAGTTTCCAGCATACCACTGCCTGACACCATTATCACACAAATTTAGTTTTATCCAGAACTTGTCTTATCCAAAACCCTAAGTTACTCACACTCTTCTCAGCTCACTTTTACACAGAGCCCTTGTTATTCCAAGCTGTTTTTACCTCAGTTTAACTCACCTTGAACCCATTTCCATCCAGACTGTGTCTCCCACAGCAGCTCACAAATTTCTCAGAAACTCACTCACCACACAGTCGCCCAGTACCAAGTTGCTCCTAACTCAACGTCATCACAAACTAATGTGGCACAGATTTGTGTCCTCCAGATGCTTCTTACATAATCCATTGTCTCCAGTCTTGTGTATGTACACAATTTCTTAATATTCTATTTAGGATATTCTTGGAATATAAGAAAAAGAAAACAAGTGTCAGCCCATGTGTGGGGAATTCTCCACAAAATTTGTTGGAACATAACATAATAATAACACTAATAACATTTATTAGGTACTTACTAGTACCACACCAGCTCTTTTTTTTTTTTTTTTTGAGATGGGGACTTGGTATGTTCCCCAGGTTGGCCTCAAGCTCTGGGGCTCAAGTGTCCTCCTGCCTCAGCCTCCTGAGTAGCTGGGACTGCCATTGTACCCATCTGTACTTTATGTGTTAACTATATATACTTCACAGTAAACCCATGAAGTAGATAAGGTTGCACATCCCTAATCCAAAAAGTACCCAAATCTGAAATTACTTGAGTGCTAACATGGTGCCACAATTGGTAAATTTCACACTTGACCTTACATAACAGTCAAATGCAGGCACACTAAAGTATTGTATAAAATTAAACTTCAGGTTGTGTGTATAACTTACATATGAAACATAAATGAATTTTGTGTTTAGAATTAGGCACAGGCCCAATATATCTCATTATGTATATACAAATATTTCAAAATCTGAAAAAAAAAATCTCAAATCTCAAACTCTGTCATCCAAAGCTTTTTGGATAAAGGATACTCAACCTAAACTACTGCTTCCCTAGTTTTTTTTTTTTTAACCTTTATTTTATTTATTTATATGCAGTGCTGAGAATTGAACCCAGTACCTCACACATGATAGCCAAGTGCTCTACCACTGACCACAACCGCAGCCCTGCTTTCCTATTTTTTAAACACCTAGGGAAATCTATATGCAGAGGTTAAGTAACTTGCCCAGGTACACATGGATGGTAAATAGCAAACCCAGGATTTGATCTGAGATAGCCTGGCTTAGAAGTATGCTTTCTCAACACCGGGCTACAGCTGCCTACTTGAATATATTTATGCTTAGATAGTATGCCAGTTTTGATTTTAAAATGTGTTACAGGAACTAATGTATTAGTTAGCAAAGCTCAATCATAGCAATGTTTTCATTAGAAAGGATTGCTCATTTTGTTTTTCTAAGATAAAGCAGTTGTGCTAATAGCATTAAGCCACCATTCCATTCCCCTGAGTGGGCTAATGAAAGATTAGTGGTGACTTTTGATAAAACAACCTTGTGGAGCTAGAACAATATGAATTGACCCAGTGGCAGGGGAGGGTGGTTGGGCTTGGGAGGGATGAGGTGGGTGGAAGGAAGGAGAGAGGCGGTGGTATCAGGAGACCTAAGTCAGGACCCAGCCTGGTCATGAGATGAGGCTGTCATGGTTGACAAATCTTTAAGGTTTGGATGATGACCCAAGACCCAAATCAAACCTTTGACTTTCCCTGGAGCATCACCAGGGATTCAGCGTGGTCAAATCAACTTTACAATAACACATAGGCCAAGGGTCCCATCCATTTTGAGAGAAAGAATGCCTGGATCGTGAGAGTATCCTGCCCTGTTCTCCTCCAGGGGCAGGAGGATAGAGGGAATGGATAGGGCAATACTTAATTTCTTACTCATGGCACCTTATTTCCTTCTTAGGTGGCTGGTTTAAGGCATAATCAGAAATGTGGGTAGGAAGAGGAAGATTCCACTGGAAATCACAGAAGCCAATCTGCAACCAATTTGTTAGAAGTGGGATTATGGTGCCCTCTCATGGACATTTTGGGAATTTCTACAGTATCAGTTTTTGGAAGTGGCAGGTTAAAGTAGGTTGAACCTATTCAAAGGGAAGATAATTTACTAGAGATTTGGCATCTAGAATGTTCTGAAAGAATGCCCAGAAGAATACATTGTGTGTGTGTGTGTGTGCATGCGCACGCATGCATGTATGCCATGTATGTGTTGGGGGCTGTGTGGCTTCTCACTTGTCCATATAGAAATCAGGGAAATAGTTGTAGGGGAAAAATAGACAGGTAGCTGATGGCAGTAGTCCAGAAATACTAAAATGTGTGAAAACCAAAAGCCTTAGAGATAAGAATTTCCCCTGCTTGAAGTAGATTCAGTGAGGTGACTTAAGTAAGAGAAGAAGGCATGGCCAGTGACTTCCAAACAGAATCAAAAGCACAAGAGGGAATTCTAGTGTCCAATTAAGCTGAGAAATACTCTAATCCCATGACTCACCCAAAATAGAGTGATACAAGAGCTATGGCACTCTCAGTATGATAAAAGGATGTTTTTCTCAGAGTGGAGGAAAATAAGGGGAATTAGGAGAAGGAAGAACAGGTGAGTTAGAGGTTTCTTTTTAAAAATGAATTTTTTGTCTTAAAATGGTGTGTTTGGAGCCTGAGGCTTTCTTTGATATGATTAGATTTAAAGATGGTTTGAACATAGTCTTTGAGTTTTAGAAAATATCCCCTTTGGCTTAGCTGGCTTCAAGTACACAAATGAAATTACTTTATTATTAACCTAAATTTTTTCCTGGCAGGATTTTCTATATGGTAGATTGACCAAGATGTAATGCGTTTAATTTATGAATCACAGTAAAATTCATCTACAGATGAGACATGTTGAAAAGTTTATTTATTCTGATGATAAGGTCTTTTATTTTGGGTGCAAATAATACACAAATACATTCGTTTAATAAACTTTTTTGAAGAAAATAATTTATGCAGAAAATGCATTAATCGTATCATGCATCGATGACAACTTGTGTAGACACTAGTGTCTTAGTCTCCTGGGGCTGCTATGACAAAATGCTTTGGACGGGGTGGCTTAAACAACAGACAGTTATCTCTCACATTTCTGGAGGCTGGGAAATCTACGATAAACCTAAAGATAAAGAGGGTGGTGTTCTGCTGAGGGCTCTCTTCTTGGCTTGCAGAGGGCCAGCTTCTCCTGGTGTCTTCAAATGGCTGGGAGAGCGAGTGAGCCTCTCACCCTCTGAGGGCAGCAAGGCCATCTTGAGGGCTCCACTCTCAGGACCCCTCTAAACCCAACGACCTCCCAGGGGCTCCGCCTCCTAGTACATCGCGTTGGGGCCAGGAGCCTTATATATACATTCGGACATATCCAGCAGTAGGAAAGAGGCCTCCCCGTGCCCCTCCCCACTGCTATCCTCTGTGACCTCCTTAAGATAACCACTATCCCGACTTCTTTTTTCTTAATGTTTATTTATTTATTTTTGTTTTAGATAGACACAATATCTTTATTTATTTTTATGTGGTGCTGAGGATCGAACCCAGTGCCTCGCACATGCCAGGCCAGTGCGCTAACCCTTGAGCCACATCCCCAGCCCTAGCCTGACTTTTTTTTTTGTGCTGGGGATTGCTTAACCACTAGGCGGCATCCCCAGCCCTTTTTATTTATTTATTTTTTTTAATTTTGAGACAGGGACTCACTAATTTGCTCAGGGCCATACTAAGTGGCTATGGCTGGCTTTGATCTTACGATCATCCTGCCTCAGCCTCCAGAGTAGCTGAGACTACAGAGGTGCACCACCATCCATGTGTGGCAGTTCAGCAGTGGTAAAGTATTTACACAACAGAAATCGGCAACGGCTACAAATCAGAGTTTTTCTTTCTTTCTTAGAGAGCTAAATGTTAAATAATTCCCATCACACCGCCGCCAACACCCCTTGCCATAAGAACATTCTTTCCAACACGCCTGCTGGAGAAATAATCAAATATATTTTAAACTCATATAATATAAAACAGAATTTAGATAAATCATTTTTTATTTTTTTAAGCTCAACTATGCAAGTAGTCAGACCTCTCTTATTTTAAATTATGCCTATATCTAATATTCAAAAGCCTCCCCTGCCAAATTTAAAAATGAGAACATTATTCTTTCAGTTCTCTTTTTTTTTTTTTTTTGGTACTGGGGATTGAACTCAGGGGCACTTGCTCACTGAGCCACATCCCCAGCCCTATTTTGTATTTTATTTAGAGACAGGGTCTCACTGAGTTGCTTTGTACTTTGCCGTTGCTGAGGCTGACTTTAAACTCACAATTCTCCTGTCTCAGCCTCCCGAGCCACTGGGATTACAGACGTGTGCCACCGTGCCCAGCCATTCTTTCAGTTCTTTAAAAATCAAGTGTAAGCCAGGTGCAGTGGCTCGTGCCTGCGATCCCAACAATTCGAGAATCGGAGGCAGGAGGATCCCAAGTTTGAGGCTCGCCTCAGCAACTTAGTGAAGTCCTAAGCAACTTAGTGAGACCCTGTCTCAAAATAAAAAAAATAAGCAGGGGATATAGCTCAGTGGTAAAGTGCTCCTGGGTTCAATCTCCACCACCCCTCCTCACCCTGTGCACGCACACACACACAAATCATGTGTATCTCCCCTTTTCTCCACCACTATAGTATGTGAACTTGATCCCATTCCTTGCCATGTCTTTCCACAGGACTTTGAGGATCAGGTGATTCCTGGCCAAGAAACAAAAGCAAAACCGTCCCATTCTCAATGACTTCTGATGAAACCTGGGATCGAAGTCAGGTACAACTGTAAGAGGAGACACAGAGAAGAACCAAGCTGGCTCTAAGGAACAGTACGTGAGATGCCACACAGATTTATGCTGTACCAAGATCACTGCCATCTTATTATATCAACTTGAAAGTGTCATCACTGTCTGGACAGTTGGATATGTATTTTATTGGGAATATGATTTTTCTCTTTGCATTCTCTACACTGGTAGGTCGAGTCAGTATGTGAAAACTTCTATGTGAAAAAAATAAGAACAAAACAATAAAAATCACATGTCTCAATGCAAACTCTCTTACATTGCTGTTGAGAATACAAGACAACCACTCTGGAAAACTTCTACAGTTATTTACTAAAGCAAAACACACATATATTCTATGATCAACAATTCTACTCCTGGTTAGCTGGTCAAAAAGAATGAAAGTTTCTGTCCACTCGAAGGCAGGCAGAATATCCATAATAGCTTTATTCCTGTTTCCCACACTGGAAACAACACAAGTATTTATCAACAGCAGAATGGTAAAAACAGTGTGATTAATTTCATACAATGGAATATTATACAGCAATAAAAAGAACAAAATGCTGATGATAAACAACATGGGTTGCATGAGACCCTGGTTTCATCTTCAGTACCACAAAGCAATAACAAAAGAATACACACATTATGTAATTATAGAAAGCTTGAAACCTGGCATAAAACTAATCTGTAATGGTAGAGCCCAGGTAGGGTTACCCATGGAGTGGTGCTAACTTGTAGGGGACAGGAAAGAGCCTGCTGGAGGCTGGCATTGTTCCACTCTTGATGTGGTGGTGAGTACGTGGTGGGTGTATGTATTTAAAATTGATCTGTACATTTTACTGTATCTAAATTATACCCCAATAAAAAGGGAAAAATCATATAGCTGCCAATTATTAAGGGTGGTATTGTTGAGTCAGATCTTTATGTCAGGTACAGGCTAAGTCTTTATTCTATATTTAGTTGACATTGCAGTGTTAGCATGAAAATATCATTTTTCATAGGCATGTTGCAAGAAAGGAAAAGAAAACAAATTGTTCTGTAATATTTGGGAGGACTCTTCATTTAGGCTGTTCCAGAAATAATTAATCTTAAGATTTGGGCAGCTGCCACCTGATGGTGTTTTTGTTTGTTTTTTTAGAAATCATCATTTGGATGTGTCTGGATTCTTGGCTTGTGGGTTTAGTTACAGCTTGAGCTTAATAATACTCTGCTTTTTATCTGCAATTTTCTTTTCTTCAGCCAATGAGTTTGCATAGAATGTCAACATCTATCAGCAGAAGACCACCAGGAACACACCTGTAGTTAATAAAAATTAGGTTTCTCTGTCTTGCTGCAGAAGGGAGAATGTGCCTCAGAGGAATCTTGGGAATTTTTTAGTGAGGGGGGTACTGTGTTTGTGTTTGTGTTGGATGATTCTGAGATTAGGGAAGGAGAAGCCAATTCTGGACCAGATGCTTTAGGAAGCAGGAACAATTGATGTGATTCATTACAGTCAACACAGGTGCCTATGTGCTTTGTGTGCATGTGCAGATGCACATGCAGGGCAGGAGGGGAAAAGATGGAAAGTGACCAATAGGGCAGATGGAGAATATCTAGCACAAATGTTCCTGTATCCTCCCTAAAATAACTACGAGGGGAGGTACTATAGCCAAATGACAAAATTTATAAGAAAATTTAGCTGAAAAAACAAGGAAGGTGCTGGGCATGGTGGTACACACCTGTAATCTCAGTGACTCAGAAGGCTGAAGTAGGAAGATCCCAAGTTCAAGGCCAGCCTCAACAACAAAGCAAGACTTTCACATAACTTAGCAAAACCCTGTATTAAAATAAAAAGTAAAAGTTATGAAAAATGGTGTTGAGAATGCATAATTATGATTGTAATTCATTCCACTATTGTCATGTATGTAAGAAAATAAATAAATAAAAATGAAATGTAAAGAGGGCTGGGGAATATAGCTCAGTGGTAAAGCACTCCAAGTTCAACACACAGCCTAATTTTTTTTTTATTGCCCCAAATGCCAAAACTACCTTCACCTAGATATTTCATGTCCATTCTAGATACTTTCTATGAGAATATATGGAGAGAGCTATGTAAAAATTATTTTATGATTTACAATATGAAATATATTCACATTAGGGATGTACTGAAGTTTACTTGCAGATTTGGTATTTGGTTCACATCTGCTATTCAACTGTAACTTTGACCCTAGTCCTTAGAAGGCTGAATAGCCAAATATCTACTTTAGTATCATTTATGACATATAAAGTCAGTCTCATTATATGTGTATCATGAGTAAAATGCTATCAGAATATGAAAGCGGCTAATTACAAAAAAAAAAAAAAATGTAACCAAGAAATTTCAAATAGTAAAATACGGGAATAAATTGAAAACTAACTATGCTGAGGACCGAACCCGGAATCTCACACATACCAGGCAAGTGCTCTACCATTGCTCTACCATTCAACACTTTGAATTTTATTTTGAGACAGGGTTGTTCAGGCTGGCCTTGAATTTGCAATCTTCCTGCCTAGTCTTCTGAATAGCTGTCTTAGTTGAAGCTGTTTTTATTTTATTTTATTGTGGTACTAAGGATGGAACCTACTGGTGCTTTACCTCTGAGCCACATCCCCAGCCCTGTTTTTTATTTTCTTTTGAGACCCGGTCTCACTAAATTGCCAAAGATGACCTTGAACTTTTGATTCTCTTGCCTCAGCCTCCCAAATTGCTGGGATTACAGGTATGGACCACTGAACCTGGCAGTTAATGTGATTTTAAAAAGAAAGTGTGTTAACTATGTATCTTTAAGAGGAACTTCAGATTATTTTGAAGTTCAGAAGTGTTTATAACAATTTGAATAGTGAAAATGAGAATACTAGTGATAATATGACATCACATTCCAATCTTGATAGAATTGTTTGGAATAATAGTATTCATAAAATTAATAAAAATAATCTTTAATAGCTATGTTGGTTCTGTTTATTAATTACACCTTAGAAGAAATAAAAATACAAGCCACAAAGAGATTTATAACACATATAGCCAACAGGAAATTAATAATTAGCATATATAAATAATACCTATAAATAGTAAGAAAAAGGAAGTCATTCAGTAGAAAAATTGGCAAAAGGCTCTCAGAAAAGAAACATTTATGGCCAATAAACTGATGAAAAGTGCTAAGTTTTATTAGTAATCAAAGAAATGCAAGACCAGAATGACGTACCACTTACACCCATTCATTGGCAAAAAAAAAAATAAGACAATATTCTTTGAGCAGAACATTGGACAGTAAGATCTCTTATTCATTAATGGCGGGTATGTAAATTGAATCACCACTTTGGAAAAACAGTTTGGCGTTGATCTTGTACTACTGAACAATTGCATACCCATAAATTTGACTCTTAGAAATTCTTATAAGAAATCCTCTTATACCCAAGAGAAATTCTTGCACATGCACATCAGAAAACTCGTGAAAAGAATGCTGCCAGACAGGCTACTTTAGAAAAGGAACAATTCCGATGTCCATTGACCACACCTCTTGAATAGACAGTGGAATAGAACACCACACGGCAGCCAAAATGACTGACACTCTTATTCCTTCTCCTCTCAGAGGACCCACTCTCTCCCTTGAGAGTGTCCCCTTTTCCGCTTTCCTATTCCTTCTAATAAATTCATGCCTATAAAAAATAGAATTATATTCTTTACATGCCATAACATGCATAAATCTTAGTAATGTAATTTTGAGTGAAAGAACAAGTCTTTTGAAGACTTCTCTTTTCATAAAAACAAGAAATGCAGGCTCATGCTGTAATCCCAATGGTTCGGGAGGCTGAGGCAGGAGAATCATAAGTTCAAAGCCAGCTCCAGCATCTCAGCAAGGTTCTGAGCAACTTGGCAAGACTCCTGTCTCAAAATAAAATATAAAAAGGGCTGGAAATATGCCCATGGTTAAGTGATTAAGTGCTATTGGGTTCAATCCTGCTACCCCCCCCAAAAAAATATTGGTTACAGACAACAGAATCTGCAATACCCAGTTTACACAGAAAGGGATTTTATTACATGGTATTAGGTACTATATAAAGCTGATTTTTTTTTTTTAAAGAGAGAGAGATAGAGAGAATTTTTTTTAATATTTATTTTTCAGTTCTCGGCGGACACAACATCTTTGTTTGTATGTGGTCCTGAGGATCCAACCCGGGCCTCACGCATGCCAGGCGAGCGCGCTACCGCTTGAGCCACATCCCCAGCCGAAAAGCTGAATTTTGAGAGACTGCATATTGTGGCTGACTATGACTAGATGTCCTAGGTGATGCTGGTTATGAGTGACTCATGGCTTTCTTAGGTGAGGTTTCTAGAACACAGCCTAGCACAAGGTTTCTTGTTCCAGTGATTTATTGGGGAAGTACTCTGAGCAGAAGAGGAGTGAGAAAAGCAGAATGGGATGGAGGACGAAAAGTGAGCAAGGATATGGTCGTGGTCTCCTCTGGAGATTACCTTCAGCCTGGTTCTGCCAGCAGCTCTGGAGCGCACACTGTCTCATAGAACTGGTTCCCGTTTTTGGCCAGTGGGGTAGCCCTTTGGATCCCAGGTACATAATCTCCTGGGGAACTGATTCCCACTGGGTTGAGGAGATATTATTATGTGGAGAAGGGGCAGGAAACTCTCACAGCGACTGAGCTGGATGCACTGATCAAAGCAGAGCAAGGCAGTGACAGTGCCAATCTAACCTCATTGGGAAGAGTAGGGGTGATCAGTCTCAGGTGCGGGAGGGATAAAGGCAGGCAGAAATGGGGTGGTCTGGGTATCCGTATCTCTTGGAAAGACAAGCCTGAGTTTTGAGACCCAGGGGCTCAGCCTCATGAAGATTGACCTCTTCCCCATCTGGAGGTGGGAAGGACAGGCCAGACCCTTTCCTCTGCCTCTCATTCCAGTGAACCCCAAGCACCTCATCTTTTTATATCTAAAATATTTAAATTCATATTATTTTAATTGGCAAATCATAATTGTATATACCTTTATGAGGTATGATATATTTTAATATATGTATATAAATACATAGTGATTGAATCAAAATAATTAGCATGTATAGTCCTGCATAGCTAATGACAGGGATATATCCTGAGAAGTGCGTTACTAAGTGATTTCATGTGACCATCATAGAGTGCACTTACAGAAGCCTAGAAGTCAATCACTTAGCATGGTCATCTCATTTATTACTTCAAAAACATTTTTGGTACTGGGGATTGAAACCACAGATGTTTTACCACTGAGCTACATCCCCACATTTTAAATTTTGAGACAGACTCTCATTAAATTACTGAGTCTAGCTAATTTGCTGAGGCTGACCTCCAATTTGTGATCCTCTTCCCTCAGCCTCCTGAGTTCTGGGATTATAGGCATGGTACCACTGTGCCCAGCTGCCGCAGTCCGGCTGCAGCAAACTAACCGGAGTGGAGGGGGGGTGACGAACAACTTGTGTACCTTGATACAGCAGAAGTAGGAGCCGTTTATTGTAGGACAGGAGCGGTATTTATACATTCCACACAGCTTATCTAATTAACATAACTAGATACAGCAGTCAACCAATAAGGAATCTCCACACTTAATGACTCGCTTTTGTTACTTCACAAACCACTCCCTCTGGCATTTTGCCAGGCGCCATCCAGACTTGTTTACAGACTCTAACACCCAGCTAAATATATTTTTGTTTTTAATTGACATATAGCAATGGTGCATATTTATGGGGTATGATGTGATATTAACATACATGATGATGATCAGAAAAAAGGTAATCTGTCACCTCAGACCCATATCATTTCTTTGTGTTGGGAGGGTTTAAAATTCTCCCTAGTCAAGTGTTTTCTTTCATATGTGGAAGGTAGAGGGAAATAAGGAGTTTTAAAAAGGGGGAATCTCGGGGCTGGGGTTGTGGCTCAGTGGTAGAGCACTTGCCTAGCATGTGTGAGGCACTGGGTTTGATTCTCAGCACCATATATAAATAAATGAAACAATAAAAGTCCACTGACAACCAAAAAAGAATATTTAAAAAATTATTTAAAAAAGGGGGAGAATCTCATAAAAATAGAAGGCAGAACAGTGGAGCAGAAGAAGGAGACTGAGGGAGAGGGAGGAAGGATGGGAAAGGGGAGAAGGTGTGGAATGAAATTGACTAAATCATGGTAGGTGCATGGATGAATATAGCACAGTAAATTCCACTTTTATTATATCTATAATGCACTAATTAAAGAAAAACAATAAGTAAGTACATGGAAAACCAATAGAGTAAAGTGATATGGGAAGGAGGAGGGGAGGCAAAAAAGAAGTACTGGGGATTAAAGTGGGGCAAATTATGTTACATGCATTTATGAACTTGCCAAAATAAACCCCACTCTTATGTATACTATAATGCACTAATAAAAACATTTTAAAAAGCCAGGTGCAGTGGCACACACCTATAATCCCAGTGGCCTGGGAGGCTGAGGCAGGAAGATTGAAAATCCAAGGCCAGCCTCAACAATACAGTGAGGTCCTGTCTCAATATAAAAAATAAGAAAAGCTTAAGATGTGTCTCAGTGGTTAAGTGCCCCTGGGTTCGATTCCTGGCACCCAAAAAAAAAAAAATCTCCCCAATACTCTCCATTATTCTTATCCTCCTGCTTTCAATTATGGGCACTTCTCATAATAACAAATTTGTCTATTTTCTGTCTTGCTCACTAAGATTTAAGTCCTCTGGGGGAGAAGACAGTCTCACCTCTCTACCCGCAGCTCTCGGAGCAGTGCCCAACATGCAGTGGCTGCCCCTCCCAATTATTTGGGAATAAAGGACTAAATGAGTCTTTTCCCTCTGCCCATTGCAACATGCTCAGTTCTCATTCCATTCCTATTTTTATTCCATTCACAGACAACTCACATCTCTTTCCATTCTCCTTCCTCATTTATCCGAGAAAACATCACTGTCTCGGTTGTCACTCCATCATTCCCGCGGACCATCCTCATGTTGTGTGTATCCACATTCGTCTCAGGGATGTCTCATCTCCCTTTCCCCCTGATACTCCCCTTAGCTCCACTCTCATCCCCACCCACCTACTCCCCCTCTCCTCACCCCACTTGCAGTTGGGGTCCTCACGGAGGCTAGCCTCATCCCTGTTCCCACAGCTGGCTGACATCTGTTCCACCTGTCCTCTTCCATTACCTTGTCATTGACATGCAATCTCCATCTCCATTTTTGTCCCTCCCCATTCCCCTCTGCCACTGCCATGGTCACATAATTACACTCTGGGGAGGAAACAAGTTTGTACTGTGCACTGGTTAGGAACAGCCAGGGGCGTGGTGAATACGAACAGCTATGCAAAGAAAGACAGGCGCAACTGCTTCTCTGCACTTGACGACTTGTGTAAACAGTAGGCATATTTTATGAACTACTGTTATTTCCTAAAACAGACCTAATAAATAGCTTTTCTGAAAATTTCTAAAATATGTTGAACAAATATTGGCATTGTCACAAGGTTTGGGACGAGGGGCTCGAAGCCTGAGAGATTAAGACAGTTTCTGTGGTGAAAACAATCTGACTTCGCTGAGGGCCCTTTTTGCCTTAATGTATAGTGCTAGGAAACAGCAATTCAGTTGGATGCAGTGGCATGCGCCTGTAATCCCAGGAACTTGGGAGGCTGAGGCAGGAGGATGTCAAATTCAAAGCCAGCTTCAGCAATTTAGTGGGGTCCTAAGTAACTTGGTGACGCCCTGTCTCAAAAAATAAATAAATATTGATTTAAAAAATTAAAAAATAAATAAATAAATAAATAAAGGACTGGGGGTAGCTCAGTGATAGAACGTAGCTGGGTTCAATTCTCAGTACCAGACAACAAAACAAAGAAATTCAAATGGAATCTCACTGGACCCTCCAGATCTGCTGAACAGTTAGCCAATAGGGTTTTTTTGCACTGCTCAACCACTTATAATTATTCCATATCCTCCTTTGTCTTATATTCAAGAGAAATTATCAACCCAGCTCCTGGATAAAAAATATTTTCAGGTCCTTGAGATTTTTGCTCTTTCTTCATAAGCTTCCCCCAGCCATGCCAATTTGTGACCCTTCTAGTCAAGGCTGGGCAAAGAATACGTATGTGTACACACATATGATAGTTACTGGCACTCATAAACAAACTTTTTCCCAATATAATTATGATTTCTGTTATAATCTTACTCATAGTTTTGTCAATAAGAAAGACACCAACACAAGATCATAATTCTCAATTCTTAAGCTAGTAGTTTTTCTTTGGAATTTTCCAGAATGTATTAGGAGTGTTCTTTACCTAAGGAGGGCAAAATCTCCCTATTCTTGGCTAGAATAAAATCAAGACACATGTGGTTTTGTAAAATTTGCAATTGAATTTGCTACCGTTACTGTTGTTTGTAAAATTGACTTAGAAAAATGTTTATTTGAATCAGGATTTAATAAATGTTTCTAGGGCTGGGGATGTGGCTCAAGTGGTAGCACGCTCGCCTGGCATGCGTGCGGCCAGGGTTCGATCCTCAGCACCACATACAAACAAAGATGTTGTGTCCGCCGAAAACTAAAAAATAAATATTAAAAAATTCTCTCTCTCCCTCTCTCTCTCTCTCTCTCTCTCTCTCTCTCTCTCTTTAAAAAAATGTTTCTAAAATAGGAATAAATTGGCATTAAAACCAAGCAAGTGACCTTGGGCCAAGTCACTTTCTCTTCTAGATATTTGGATAAACATTGTCAATTAAACAATCGCATCTGAGAATTTTATTTTATTTAAAGTCTATACTAACCAAAAATTCTTCAGATTGACATTTTTCTGATTTTCTGATTTTTTAAAAAATTTATTTATTTATTTTTTATTGGTTATTCAAAACATTACAAATATTGCAGAATTACATCGGTTACACATCCACATTTTTACATAATACCATATTAGTAACTGTTGTATTCTGCTACCTTTCCTATCCTCTACTATCCCCCCTCCCCTCCCCTCCCATCTTCTCTCTCTACCCCATCTACTGTAATTCATTTCTCTCCTTATTTTTCTCCCATTCCCCTCACAATCTCTTATATGTAATTTTGTATAACAATGAGGGTCTCCTTCCATTACCATGCAATTTCCCTTTTCTCTCCCTTTCCCTCCCACCTCATGACTCTGTTAAATGTTAATCTTTTCCTCCTGCTCTTCCACCCTGCTCTGTTCTTAGTTGCTCTCATTATATCAAAGAAGACATTTGGCATTTGTTTTTTAGGGATTGGCTAGCTTCACTTAGCATTATCTGCTCTAATGCCATCCATTTCCCTGCAAATTCCATGATTTTTTAAAATAAAAATAAAAAACATTTTAAAGTGCTGGGAATCAAACCCAGGACCTGATGCATGATAGGCAAGTGCTCTACCACTGAGTTTTAACCCTGGCCGCCTACCCACAATTTTTTCCCTGTGGTTCTTGTATTTGGTAAAACATGCTAAGAACAAATTTAATAATTTATTTGTTCATCCTCATTTCCGTGGACATGTGGGTTACTTTCAGTCTTTTACTAATACAATTTTTGTTCATGTGATCTGGCTCACATGTATACAAATTTCCCAAAGGTATGAAGTGATATGAACCTGGAAGTAGAGCTGCTATGTTGCAGGGTATGTGCATCTTAAATTTTTGCCAGATTCTGCTAGACTTTTCCCCAAAATGATTCTACCAATTCAGCATCCCATCAGCAGTGCAGTGAGTGTTTTATTGTTATACAAACCTTATGTGTCTTCTCAGATTTCTTCAACATCTTCTTTTTCCCTTCTTGCCTCCCTCCTTCCTTACCTCCCGCCCTCCCTTTATTTCTTCTCCCCCTTCTTCTGTCCTTCTCTCTCTCTCTCTCTCTCTCTCTCTCTCTCTCTCGGTACTGGGGATTAAACCCAAGGGTGCTCTACCACTAAGCAACACTCCCAGCCCTTTCTTATTTTTTTTAATTTTCAGACAGGGTCTCACTAAGTTGCTGATGCTGGGCTTCAACTTGCCATCCTCCTGCCTCAGCCTCCTGCATCACTAGGAGTATAGGCATGCTAGCTTCTCTCTTTCTGTGCACCCAAACCTCACCTGTTCCTCTTCAGACTTGGATGGAATCCACATCATGGACAGCTGCAAGAGGCAGGTGCAGGAAAAGATCCTTCATGAGTCAGACTTGACTAGTGGAAACAAGAGGGTGGAGAAACCCAGGAAGAAAATTTCCCCTCCTTTTTCTATTGTGAAGTGTGGTTCCTTCTTGTCACCCTTCTCACGTGAAGCAACTTATCTGTAAAGTGTTAGTTCAAGTTTTCCCCCCCATAATTCTATTGAATTGCCTATCTTTTGGTTTTACTTATCCTTAAAATTGATTTATGTTTCAGTTAACTATTGCTACATAACAAGTCACTCCAAAACTTAGTGGCATAAAATAATGTTCTGAATTCTGTGGTTCATGAATTCAGAAGGGTCACAGGAGGTATGGCTTGTATCCTGTCTGGTCTGTGATGTCTGGGGCATCAGCTGGAAAGACTCAAAGTCTGGGGGTGACTCAGTGGTTGAGGGCCAAGGTTCTCTGGAGGTGACTGTGAGAAACTGATGTGACTCCATTTTTGAAAACAGCTTCTACCTCCAAAGGGAGGGGGGCGTGACCCTTGTCCTTGGAAAAACCCACAGAGCACTCCTAGGCAAATAGCCACCAGGCTGAGTTGTTTGTCTGTAAATAACGTGAGAGATCTGCAGCACCAGATGTCCCGGACTCAGTTATGCTAAGTGAGGACCCATAGCAACCCCCTAGCAACCGCCAATCAGTATGAGACAGGGAAAATACCTGGGATGCCAGATAACCGCCCCCTGCAGTAGTCTCAGTGGTTTATAACCTGTTAGGAAACCATGTAGTTTAGCACGTACACCCCTCGTGGCCTAAACCAATCAATTCAAAGGAATCCCCCTCTTGTACTAACCAATCACCCCTACCCAACTTTTTCCCCGACAGTGAATGTGCTAATCAAGGTTAAGAGTTGTTGTTTGATTTTTCCCACGGTATGGAATGATTTGCTGTGTGATGTTGTGACACATAGAATATCCCCCCAAAAAACTATAAAATCTCACTGAACAAGGGACGGGGGACTCACTCCCTGGGACCACTGCGTCGGGAACGGTTGTGAGTCCAGGCTCGAGCTTGCAATAAAGACACTTGTGTGCTTGCATCGGATTCGGCTCCTGGAGGTCTATTGGGGTCCCACGAATCTGGCATTACAACTGGTGGTTGTTGGTAAAGATGGCGCCTGGAGCACTTCTCTTCCAGGAGCTCAGGTCCATGACGCACCGAATGGTGCTCGAACCACCACCTCCAATCCCTGTGAATGGCGCTAACTTTGAATGGTGCACCTCCAATCCCTGAACTCCTGGCCATTGAAGAAGTAACAGCCCACTCGCCTCGCTCCTCCTCATCCTGCGTTGAGCCCATAAATATCAACATCCTGTCCGTGCTCCCTCTCTTACTCTCCCTCTCTCTCTTACTTTACCTTTCTTACTCTCCCTCTCTCTTCCTCTCTCTTCTCTCTTACAGTGGTTAATGCTGGCTACTGTCTAGAACCTTGACCAGGGCAGTAGTCTTAACACTTCCTGAAACTTCTTTAGGGGATCTGTGCTTCCATAAGCCCAGAGTCAGAACCCTTACATGTCAGCACAGTGCTTCAAAGTCAAGGGTACCTAAGAGAACCAGGAGAGAGCTATGTGATTTTGGAAGTTATGCAGCAAGATTTGCATTACATTCTGTCATTTGCAAGTGAATCTCTCAAAGAAGAGATGCAGACCTTCCCTCCAGAGGGTAGGAGAGTCAAGGTCACATTGCACAGGATCACATGGGATGAGAGGTATTGCTTCATCTGCCACATTTTGCTCTTTACATTCTCTGGATACTAAGACTTTATTGATTATGTATGTTGCCAATAACTTGTCGAAGTCTGAGGATTAGTTTCCTCTATAATATATTTTGTTGAATAGTAGTTTATTTTAATTTAGTGAATGATCAATCATTTCCTTCATGGTTGGTGCTGTAGATGAGTTTAAGAACACTGAGACTTATGAATCTTTATAGTATCTTTTAAAACCTTTGAGGTTTTGCCTTTCATGTTGACTTATTTATGCAGTTATTATGCAATTTATTGCTGCTCAACTCCAAATCCACCCTCCTTTGCTCTACTTGGTAATGATGGAGCTGGACTTTGTAAACATTTTTCTTTTGTCAATTGACCCAATGTTAGGTTTTGCCAGAAGAAGTTGTGGGAGAGGCATTGTCTGACAAAACGGTTTGTCTTCCAGTTCTGGTGCTTTTCCAACTTGTTCCCATGATGTGGGTGCCAGGAGGTGCTTCCCAGTGAGTTTCGCCAGCACCCCAACAGGTGGTTTTCTAGCCAGTTTCACCAGCACCCCAGCAGACAGTTTCTTTACCATCCCAAAAGTCTGAAGCTCAGTCTGAAGCTCAACTTTGACTTGAGCATCTCTCTTCCAAGGTTTTTCTTTTCCTGGGAGCTCTGCTTTAGTCATAAAGCTGAGGGATGTTCCCTGTATCTGCTATGCACATATTGTTTAGAGTTCTTTACTCCTCCAAATAGTTAACTCCTTGTGACTAGTTAGTTGTTGAGGGCCACAGCCGAGTCAGGATGACGCATGGCATTTTGCCAGAAGGGAGTGGTTGAGAGGTGAAGCCCGAGAGCCATTGAGATGATGATGGTTATGTTAAGCTGTGTATTCAGTTGTATATAGACCTTTGCTGTCTGGCAATAGGGCGGCTCTTGCTGCCTCGGGTGCCCGCTATTTTGGAGTTCCCTCGGGGGTTCCGAGAGAGTTGGCGTGGAGCCCAATGGAGAGCAGAGAGAGTTCCCGGGAAGTGTGCTTGGAGTGCTGGTGGAGTTCAGGCAATAAAGTTTCCTGTTTGAACATACAAGTGCTTTGTGGCAGCTCGGTTATTTGTGCCCAGACAGACTGCGGCATTTGGTGGCCAGTGCGGGGAATGCCTGAAGCTTGGGGGTAAGTGAAATTGCTCGCCCCTGAAGGAGAGCAAAAGAATGGGTGACCATTTCAAAAAACAATGTGTTCTTGTTTTGATTTATTTTGTTTTTATTTCAAGTTGCCTGTCCCTACAACTTTCTCAGGCAAACTGGGGAAAATGGTTGGCTCAAGGTTTGAAGTTGTTCGCCCCTGAAGAATAGATAATGTTAGACCACAAATATACATTTCAAGAAAATAGGAAAATTGATACAATGCATTTTTGTTCCGTTTTTGTTTCATTCTGTTTCAGTTTTGTTTTGTGTTATCTTGTTGGGTTGCATTATCTTTATAGTAGATCAGAAATTAGTAAAAAACAAACCAAAAGAGTGTTAAGTAAATTGTTAGAGGTTCAGACTATAGTAGAAAACATGTTAGATCAAGTAAAAGAGAAGGTCTCTGGAGCTAGTCAGACAGAGGAAGAAAATATAAAGGAAGAAGGACTATCAGGGAAAAAGTTACAACAGGAGGCTGCTACTAACACCTTTCTATCATCAGAGGGCGTAAATGCCCAACCAACAGCTCCACCTATGGAGACAACATATGCTGGGGAGCCCCCAACCCTCGTAGTTGATAGATGGGATCCTGAGACAGGACCTCAAAGATTAGCATGCCCTGTACTTGAGCAGGCAGGAGGGCAGTGAATTCACTGTGCTCTAGATTTCAAAACAGTGAAGGAGCTAAAAGAGGCTGTAACAACCTATGGTCCTCAAGCACCCTTCACTGTAAGCATGATCAAATCCATTACCAATTTGGACATGATGCCAGCAGATTGGACTAGCATGTGTAAAGCTGTGCTAAATGGAGGGCAATATTTGTTATGGAAGGTTGCCAATCAGGAATTTTGCACGGAGACCGCTAGGTGAAATGCAGCAGCTGGTTATCCTCAGAGAAATCTAGATATGTTGTTAGGACAGGAACCTTATGAGGGTCAGCAGCAACAAATTGAATATGATCCTGCCATATATTCACAAATTGCTGCAGATGCGGTTAGGGCATGGAAGACTTTAAAAGGACATGGAGATTTACAAGGTCAATTATCTAAGGTTATACAAGGAGCTAATGAACCTTACGCTGAATTTGTAGATAGGTTTATTCAAACAGCTACCAGAGTTTTTGGGGATACAGAACAAGCAATGCCATTAATTAAACAGTTAACCTATGAACAAGCAAATAAATGGTGCAAACAGGCCATTAGACCATGGAAACATGAAGATTTAAACACATATATTAAATTATGTAGAGACATTAATGAAGAGGGGCAAGTCTTGGCAACTGCAGTAAACAGGCTTTAGATGCCAGGCCAAAAAACATGCTACAATTGTGAACAAACAGGACATTTTAAAAGGAGTTGCCCCATAAGAGGAGGGTTTAACAAAACTAGGTATCAAAGGGGTAGAATACCGGGTATTTGCCCACGATGCCATAGAGGGAGACATTGGGCTAATGAATGCCGTTCTCAAACCACCATAGAGGGTACTCCGTTATCAAAAAACGGACAAGGACCAGGTGTTTACCCACAACATCGTGGAGAAAGGCATCGGGCTCCATTGCCAAAAAACGGACAGGGGGGCCCAATGCTCTGGGGCCCACGACCACAAATATATGGGGCACTGGAGGAACCCAGCAACACCATCAGGGTAGTGCCCAGGACACATTATCCATTAGATCTCTCATCAGACAAACAAGAGGGAGCGCAGGGTTGGACATCTGCGCCTCCGCCAGAGCAGTACTAACTCCAGAGATGGGAGTTCAAATCATTCCCACAGGAGTAAAAGGACCTCTTCCCCAAGGAACAGTAGGCTTATTGTTAGGACGCAGTTCTTCTACTCTAAAAGGACTTATGATAAGTCCCGGGGTAATTGATCCCGATTATGAAGGTGAAATAAATATTATAGCTAGTTCTCCAAGAGGTATATCAGTAATTTTACCAGGAGATAGAATAGCACAGTTATTAATATTACCCAGCCTGCATGATAAATTTTCCAGTAGTACTATAGAAAGAGGTACCAGGGGATTCTGGGAGAGTTGGCGCGGAGCCCAGTGGAGAGCGGAGAGAGTTCCCAGGAAGAGTGCATGAAGTGCTGGTGGAGTTCGGGCAATAAAGTTTCCTGTTTGAACATACAAGTGCTTTGTGGCAGCTCAGTTATTTGTGCCCAGCCAGACTGCGGCAGTTAGTAATTATCGTTTTAAAGCAATATAAAAGACACCACCAAAAGACATTTAAAAAAAGGAAAAGAGAAAGAAAATTTAAAAGACACATCTACTAGGTGTGTGTGTGTGTGTGTGTGTGTGTGTGTGTGTGTGTGATACTGGAGATTGAATCCAGGGCCTCACACAAGCTAGGCAAACACTCTTCCACTGAGTCACACCCCAGCCCCTCAGATAGCTAGTAATAGTTCTTAATCTAATAATAAAATTCACTTATATGCTTCTGAAACAATCCAAATCAAGAATATTCCCTGCCTCCATCCCCAATACAAGACATACTAGCATTCAAATCTTGCTCTAAACTTGGACATATGCTATAGACCACATTAATTAGAAATTCCTTATATTAAAATTTTGCTGTTTATATTACTGGAATGGTTTCTTTTGCATTTCCTTTCTGGAATCTGACTGAATCCAGGACCTCTCACAGGCCAGGCAAGTGCCCACCACTGAGCTATATCTCCAGCTCCATTTATCTATGATATGATACAGGAGTCCAGCTTCACTTTTTCCAAATCCATTGTCCCAGACCATTTATTGAAAGACTATCTTTCCCCCTTGGCTTTTCAGTGACAATTCTATCCTGTATGGAGAATCCATATTTGCTTGGTTTTGCTTCTAAGCTGTATGTTTTTGTTTCATTTTTCTATTTGTCTGAGCAATAATACCTCCCTGTTGTAATTATCACATTTTAAAATAAGTCTTGGTGCCTGGAAAAGCATAGCCCTTCCACTATTTTCATTTTCTTTCAAAGTGTTAGATTTTTTTTTCTTTTTTATAGTGCTGGGAAATTGAACCCAGGGCCTCGCACACACTGGGCAAGTGCTCTACTGCTAAGATAATGCACCTCAAACCTAAGTATGTTGGATTTTCATTAAATGCATTTTTTTCTACATTTAATGAGATGATCTTATATTTTCTTCTTTAATTTATGGTGAACTACACTAATGTATTTATTTATTTATTTAAAATATTTAATTTTTAGTTGTAATTGGACATAATAATCTTTATTTTATTTTTATGTGGTGCTGAGGATCAAACCCAGTGCCTTGCACATGCTAGGCGAGCGCTCTACTGCTGAGCCACAATCCCAGCCCTGTATTTATTTTTTGTTAACTGCTTTTTTTAAAAAAAAATTGTTCTTTTTAGTTATACACAATAACTAACTGTATTTTGACATATTATACATACGTGGAGTATAATTTCCCATTCTTGTGGTTGTATATGTTGTGCAGTTACACTGTGGCGCATTCATATATGAACATAGGAAACTTATGTCCGATTCATTCTACTGTCTTTCCTATTCCCATCCTCCATCCTTTCCCTTCATTCCCTTTGTCCAATACAATGAACTTCTATTCTTTCCTCCCTGTCTCCTCCTTGTGTGTTACCATCTGCATATTAGAGAGAACATTTAGCCTTTGGTTTTTGGGGATTGGCTTATCTCACTTAGCATGATAGTTTCTAGTCCCATCCATTTACCAGAAAATGACATAATTCCATTTTTCTTTATGGATGAGCAATATTCCATTGTATGCAATGTATATATATCACATTTTCTTTATTCATTAGATATTTCTTTTTGGATAGTGCTGGGAATTGAACCCAGAACTTTGAGCATGGTAAGCAAGTACTCTACCACTAAGCCATATTCCCAGCCCCCACATTTTCCTTATCCATTCATCTTTTGAAGGGCACCAAGGTTGGTGCCATAACTTAGCTATTGTGAATTGAGCTGCTATAAACATTGGTGGAACTACACAAATTTAAAAACTCTAAATCTGTCTTGTTATTATTGGTTCTACTGACTCTGTCTCATCTCATGGTAATTTATTTTCTTGTGTGGTAGATTGACTTTTCATTTTTTGTATTAATTTTATGATTATGATTATTATTATTATTACTATTACTATTATTATTATTTATTTTACTTTGTGGTGTTGGGGTTTGAACATAGGAACTTGAGCATGCTAGGAAAGCTCTCTATCACTGAGCTGCATTCCCAGCCACTAGATTTGTTTTCTTTCTTTCTTCTTTTTTTTTTGGTACTGGGGATTTTGCCACAGGGTTTAGATCTCTAGCCTTTTAAAAAATTTTTTAATATTTTTTAAAAAATATTTATTTTTTGGTTGTAGATGGACACCCAGGGCCTCAGATGTGCTAGGCGAGCACTCTACCCCTGAATCACAACCCCAGCCCCTAATTTTTAATATTTTTGAGGCAAAGTCTTACTAAATTGCTGAAGCTGGCTTTGAACTCACAATCCTCCTGCCTCAGTCTCTGGGATTATAGGTGTGCACCACTGTGCCCCAGCATCCCTAGATTTACTTTCTTATTAGTTGCTCATATTTGTCTAAAATTAATCTGTAAGATTAAGATCATGTAAATTTGAAGGCTGAAGATACAACTCAGTGGTAGAGTTCTTGCCTATCATGTGTGAAGCCCTGGGTTTGATCCCCAGCACCACCACCACCACCACAAAAAAAAAAAAAAAAAAAAAAAAAAAAAAAATCATTTTAAGTTTGAACCTCAAACACTCATGAGAGGGCAGGTTCATGGTTAAGGCTTTTCTGGCTGGGAAGTTTACCGCTGTTGTTTTTTTTATTTATTTTTATTTTTTATTTTTTAATATTTACTTTTCAGTTTTCGGTGGACCCAACATCTTTATTTTATTTTTTATGTGGTACTGATGTGGTACTGAGGATCGAACCCAGTGCCCCAAGTACACCAGGCAAGCGGTGTGTAAGTTTGAAGGCTGAAGATACAACTCAGTGGACTGGCCTCCTATCTCCAAACTCTGGGTTTCTGATTCTGGCATTTCCTGTATGATAGCCTGGCTTGATATGGCCATATCACCAATTTTAGCTCTTTGTGTCTGTTTAAACCCCCTAGAGATTATTCTTAGTTTCTCAGGGTGGGCCCTAACAAAGCATATGAATATATATTTGTTTAAATATATCCAGTATCAATATATATTTTAAGCCAGAGCATTTGAAAAAGTATTTAGTGAGCCATACTGCTGGTAGCAAAAGGCATTTTGTTTAATATCTTCTAGAGTATTATTATACGTGACATTACCAACTTGTTCTAAAATGTTCGATAATTTTTCTCAATACACCTGGCAATACCATATATTGAGAAAGTTAATGTCCAAAGCCTTTCCATTTCAGTTATTTCTCTGAGAATCTATAATTTTGCTTAGGGGAGAGACTAGAAGTGGTGCATAACCAGAATAATATCCCCATAATCACATAAGCCAGACCAATTCCTTGAGAACCAAAAATAAGCTCGTGTACCACAGATGAAATAAGTCCCCATAAACGATTGCCAACAGTCTAATTGGGTAATTGAGCAACTGAGTAGCGGAAGATTAAGATACAGTGATGTATTGAAAAAGGGAAATATCATAAGGATTAATACAACATTCATTATAATTACATCGGCTATTGGACACAGGAACTAATCCATTTTGAATGAAACATTAAAACCATTTAATGGTGGTGGCTATTTGTGGAGAGTGTGCAAGTACTGGAAATTACACTGGGGACAGTGTACATTTAGAGAGCTTATTGGTCCTACACTGGGTGCAGTCAGAAGCAGTTTTATTTTTTGTCCCAGGCTTCAAAAGTTTCCCCAGAGGAGGGACACTGGTATCCTAGGTCCTCGGAGAGCTGACCCAACACTTAAAACATAAAGTATCTTTATGAGCAGAAAGAAGAGCTGTGTGGAGTGGCACATGCCTGTAGTCCCAGTGACTCAGAAGGTTGAGTGTTTTAGTCAGTTTTTTTGTTGCTGTGACCAAAAGACCTGACAAGAACAATTAGAGAAGGAAAAGTTTATTTGGAGGCTCATGGTTTCAGAGGTCTCAATCCATAGATGGCCAACTCCATTCTTCAGGGCCCGAGGCGAGGAAAGACACCATGGCAGAAAGGTGTGGTGGAGGAAAGAGGCTCCAAACCCTACCAGGAAGCAGAGAGAGAGAGAGAGAGAGACTCTTCTCACAGGGACAAAACATAAACCCCAAAACACACACCCAGGGACCCACCTCCTCCAACAACACTGTTGAGAGCCATAGCCGAAGGGGCCCCAGCAAACTTTTAGACTGCCAGCTGATGATTGGCTCACAGCGGCCCCAGCAACATCTAGCTTGTTCCTTAGTTATTGTAAAACGCTTTTGTAAAGTATTAGCATTGACATGGAACTTTTTATGAAAATTTGTAGCTTCTTCTAGTGTAGAGAAAATATGTATGTCATGTGTAGTTTTATCTGCTAAATCATTGCCCAAACTAAGGGCTCCAGGCAATCCTGTATGTGCCCTGATATGTCCTATAAAGAATGGATCTTTTCTGTCCCAGATTAGACTTTGTATAGTGGAAAGCAAAGAGAAAACAGTAGAGGAAGGGGAAATCCTACCAGCATCTTCAAGGGATATTATAGCATTAACTATATACTGACTATCGGAAAATAAATTAAATACAGAATCTTTAAACATCACAAAAGCTTGTAATACTGCATTAAGCTCTACCTTTTGAGCTGATTGTTTGGGTACCAAAAATGTAAAAGTTTGATCAGGTGTAACTATTGCTGCTGAACTATTATTTGATCCATCAGTGAATATATTTGGAGCATTCCCGATAGGTGTTTTTCTTGTCGTTTTTGGAAAAATTACAGGATGCGATGACCAAAAAGACAATAAAGGATTAGATGGTAAGTGGTTATCAAATGAAACTTTAGATTTGCACATGATTATTGCCCAAGTATTTAACTCATTAGCTAACTCATCAATTTGATTCATAGTTTATGGAGTAATAATTTTATTGGGAGAAATTCCAAACACTCCCTTTGCTGCTTTTATTCCTTTGAGTATTAATTGTCCTACAGCCTCAGGAAACCTAGTAAGAATAGTGTTAGGAGAATAAGATAAATGTATCCATAATAATGGACCTTCCTGCCAAAATACTCCTGTAGGAATATTTTTTGTTGGTAGTACAATAAATAATAAAGGCAAATTTATATCAATTCTATCCAAATGCATATTTTCCATATATGTTTCAATGATTTTTAATGCCTTTCTTGCTTCAGGCATTAACATTCTGGGTGAATTTGGATCTGATGGACCTTTTAGGATATCAAATAAAGGTCCCAACTCTCCTGTTGGTATACCTAGATAAGGCCTTATCCAATTTATGTCTCCTAATAACTTTTGAAAGTCGTTAAGTGATTTGAGTTGATCTACTCGTATTTGAATTTTTGGTGGACGGACCATGGTTGAGGATAATAGAACTCCTAAATAATTAATTGCAAAATTTAATTGTACTTTATCTATTGCTATCTCTAGATTATAATTTTTTAATAAGTTTGTAAGTGTGGCATAACATTCTAGCAATGTGTTTTTAGCTTTGTGTGCTAATAGTACATCATCCATATAGTGAAATATTTGTAGTTCAGGATTTTGATTTCTAAGTGGCTGGATTACTTTGTTAATATAAATTTGACACATAGTTGGGCTGTTAGCCACCCCTTGAGGAAGTACTTTCCATTCATATCTCTGATCAGGACCTTCATGATTCAGTGCAGGGATAGTAAATGCAAAACGTGGACTATCCTCAGGATGAATTGGAATTGAAAAAAAAAATCTTTAATATCTATAACTAAAACATACCAAGTTTTTGGCAAAGCAGACAATTGAGGAATCCCCGATTGAGCAGGTCCCATAATAACCATCTCATTATTAATGGCTCTTAAATCTTGCAATAATCTCCATTTACCAGATTTCTTTTTGATGACAATTGCAATGGTACCAACCTAAGACAGGAGGCTGATGCCTTGAGGTCAGCTCATCTGATAACGGGTAAGAACCATATGTACTATTGGACAACCTAAGGCAGGCACGGTCCCTAAGCCACATGCTTGTTGTTTAAACAGAGAGGGGGATATGTTGAGAGCCATAGCCGAAGGGGCCCCAGCAAACTTTTAGACTGCCAGCTGATGATGGGCTCACAGTGGCCCCAGCAACATCTAGCTGATTGGCTCCTCTGCGGTGATGCTCATTGGGCTGTTTCCCTGCCCTTTCAGGCCATGGAGCTGCTCATTGGAGGACTTTTTTGGCTCTGCCCACGTGACCCAGCCAATCGACCTCAAGAGCAGGAGGATTGTGGGAGGTGGAGAGGCTGGTGGTTGGGGGAGAGGCTTGTGGGAAGCCTGTGGTGGCAGTTGGGCTCTGAGGGTTTTTTCCTGAGGAGCTGTTTTGTTTATCTTGTGTGGTTCTAAAAATAAAGTTAGTTTCTTTTGACAAGTGGCTCCTGAATTGTGCCCAGCCAGACTGCGGCAAACACCCTACCTGCCGACCACTACCACTCAATCAGGATGGCATAATTAACTCCAATCAGTGAATTAATGTACTGATTAGGTTAAGTCTCTCATAATCCAAACATTTCACCTGTAAAATTTCTTGCATTGTCTCACATGTGAGTTTTGGGGGACATCTCATATCTAAACCATAGTATTGACTCAGGAGGATTGCAAATTCAAGGCCAGCTTCAGCAATTTAATGAGGTCCTGAGCAACTCAGTGAGATCCTGTCTCAAAAAAAAAAAGGGAGCGATGGGAGCATGGATGGTGAGCACAGCCCAGATTATCCTCATTAGTCAAGGTCAAGTGAGGCTTTCTTTCTCTGGTTAATCTTCGCATATATTCAGTCTCTAGTCTGTAGGTTATAACTCGGTTTTACCAGGGTGGTTGTTTAGGCTTCTTCTTTTTTTTTTTCTTTTATTTTTTTTACTCGTTGATGGACTTTATTTTATTTATTTACTTATACGTGGTACTCAGAAGCGAACCCAGTGCCTCACATGTGCTAGGCAAGTGCTCTACCACTGAGCCACGGCCCCAGCATTCTTGATACTGTGAATGGAATGTTTGACAAAACTTCAATAATGCTTTGTAATCTAAATGGAGGCCACTGAATGTGTTGGAGAAAGTTTCCTGAGCCTGTTCCACCTTTCTGTAAGTTATAGATCCCATCTGGCCACTTCGGTTCAGACATTTTAGCCATCTTATTTTATTTTTGTTTTCATTTACTTATTTTTTTGGTACCAGGGATTGAACTCAGGGGTGCTTACCACTGAGTCATATCCCCAGTCACATCCCCTTTTTATATTTAATTTTGAGGCAGGGCCTCACTAAGTTGCTTCAGGCCTTGCTAAATTGCTGAGGCTGATTTTGAACTTTCGATCCTCCTGCTTCAGCCTCCTGAGCTGCTAGGATTATAAGTGTGCACCACTGTGCCTGGCTGCCATCTTGTTTTTTAAAATCTCATTTTGACTTTCTACTACTCTTAGCTAATTGTGGGTGGTATGACTGTGACAGGATTAATGTGCCCATTAGACTTTGTGCATTTCCTTAAAATATGTCCAGGGAATTTAGAGTTGTGATCTCTGTGGAGGTAAAAGTTGCTTAAACCAGGGATGGGGTTGTGGCTCAGCAGTAGAGTGCTCACCTACCACGTGCGAGGCCCTGGGTTCCATCCTCAGCACCACATAAAAATAAATAAATAAAATAAAGGTATTGTATCCAACTACAACTAAAAAATAAATATGTTTTTTTAAAGTTGCTTAAATCAGAGAGTACAGCTCTTTAAAAGTCTTCAACTAATTGTGACTCAACTAATTGTAAGCCTTTGTGCATTGTTGAATTTCTCTGTTCAAAGCACACACTAATTACCAAGGCATACTCAAACTTCTTTGTATAGGAGCAGCCTAGATATTTACAAATATTATTTGTGGTAGAGGGTAAGACACTCATATGTGTGAGCAAGTAGACATTATTGTTAATTCATTTAGTGAATATTTATTGAGTACTTACTATATAACTGGCAATGTTCTAGGTGCTGGGGATAAGATGCTAACTAGAGAAGCAAAAATTCCTTCCTTGATAGATCTCACATATTTTTAAAAATTCATTTTTAAATGGGCGCATAAAAACTATACCTATTTAGGGGGTACCATGGGATGTTTTGAGTCATGTATACAGGATAAGTATATCTATTTCCTCAAATGTTTGCCATTTCTTTGTGATGAAAACATTCAAAGTAATTTATTCTAGCTTCTTTGAAATCCATAGCACATTGTCATTATCTATAGTCACCAAAGCTCACTGGGAGGACAGAAAATGAATGAGGTACAAAAGTGACGCATATTTTATGTTAGGTAGTACTGAACGCTAGTAAGAAAAATAGAATAAGGAAAGCAGATAGAAAGTATGTAGGGTGGGAAGGATGTTGCAATTTTAGATAGAGTGGTAAGGCCACTGGGAGGGAATTTTTTTTTTTTTTTTTTTTTTAAGAATAGAACCCAGGGACATTCTATCACTGAGCTACATTCCCAACCCTTTTGAAATTTTGAAATAGTCTTGCTAAATTGCCTAGACCATCCTCAAACTTGAGATCCTCCTGCCTCAGCCTCCCCAGTAGCTGGTTTATAGGCATGCCTGACTTGGGAAGGGAAATTTGAATAAAGTCAGAAGTAAGTAAAAGCAAGTCATGTGGAAGAGCCTTCCAAGATCATGAGAAACAAACTTGACATGCTTCAGCTCCACTAAAATGAACTGACCCAGTACATTCCTATTATTAAAGGTCTGGGAGACGAGAAGGATCCACTACAAATTTTAACTGAGGTAGAGGATGAGCAGGAGACTATGATGTTCTGGAAGCCAAGTGAAGAAAATGTGTTTAAGGAGGAGAGAGTGGTGGGCGTAGTGTTATGCACCTGTAATTCCAGGGACTCAGAAGGCTGAGGCAGGAGGGTTGCAAGCTAGAGGTCCACCTGGGAAACTTGGCAAGGCCCTGCCTCAAAATAAAAAATAAAAAGCTCAGTGGTAAAGTGCTTTTGAGTTCAATCCCCAATACTAAGAAAGAAAGAAAGAAAGAAAGAAAGAAAGAAAGAAAGAAAGAAAGAAAGAAAGAAAGAGGAGAAAGTGACCCACTTGGTCACATGTTGGTGGTCAAGTACAGTGAGGACCAGGAGGACCAGCACTGCGAGAGCATGAGGTAGAAGTCTGACTGAAGTGGTGACAGGGGACAACAGATGGAGAGAATTGGGAATGGTCACCATAGACAGTTATGCTGAGGGTCTGTGCTTTATTTTTACTTTATTTTGTGGTGTTTTCCCCCAGTACTGGGAATGGAACCCAGGGATGCTTTACCATGAGCTACATCCCCAAATCTTTTTATTTTTTTCATTTTGAAACAGCCTTTTGCTGAGTTGCCCAGGCTGGCCTCAAGCTTGCAATCGTCCTGCCTCAGCCTCCCGAGTTGCTGGGATTACAGGTGTGCATCACTGCACCTGGCTAGGTTTTGAGCTTTGAAGGAGAGCAGAGGAATAGTTCTGTAGCCAGAAGAGAAACTAAGGAGAAGTTTTTGTCTTTGTCTTTTTGTTTCCTAGGGATTTTTTGGCGGTGGAGGGTGCTAGGTAGGAGATAAAACAGCCTCTTTGAACGCTGGGTGGCAGCTCTTGGCTGAAGAGGGTATCTCAATGGTGGGGAGATTTAGGGAGATCGCAGGGGTAAAGCAGGGCTCAGCCAGCCAGGAGAAAGCAGAAGGCTTGGGTGCTGGATGTGGGAGCTTGGGGAAGTCCTCTCTAGTGGCCTCGATTAGTGAAGTAAGAAGCAAGATTGTCAGCAGAAAGTTGGGGTGGAACAGGCGTGAAGAGGAGGAAAAGATGCGAAATAATTAGCTCAGAGGGTGCGAGAGTAAATGGTCTAGAAAAATGTGGAAAATTGCTAGGAAGTTAAGTGCCCACCGAGGCAGGTGGCCATGAATTTAAAGTAGTCCAGTAGAGACAGTGGCTTTTCTTCTGCCATATTTCATAGCACTGATGTAGACGTGGCAGAATTGGATTTCACTAGGGTTCAGGTTTTGCAAGCGAGTATTGCAAACGAAGAGGTAGCCAAGGGAGCCGAAGGTGTCTTCAGTGGTTGATTATGATTGAGTATGGAATTTAAAATGGGTAGGGAAGTGTTATTCATCAGTGGTGGCTCCATAACAAGATACCACAGACTGGGTGGCTTGGATGACAAATTTCTATTTCCTCATAGTTTTGGAAGCCAGAAAACAAAGTCAAGGTGTAAGCAGGGTTGGTTTCGGAGGCCTCTCTTCCTGGCTTGCAAACATCACCTTCTTGCCATGTTCTCGATGGCCATTCCTTTGTAAGTACACAGAGATCTCTGGTGTCTCTGTTTTTTACAGGACACCGGTCCTATTGGGTAAGGTCACTCTTATGACCTCATTTAACCTCAATTATCTTCTTATAAACTCTATTTCCAAATACAGTCACAATGAGGGGTTTGGATTTTAACATATACTATTTTTTTTTTTTTTTTGGTGGTGTGGGGGTAAAATTCAGTCCATAACAGGAAGGAAGGAAGCACATGAGGGGCCTTGGGACAGTGGAAAGGTGGTAAGATTAATGGGTTGTAGGTAATGATCAAGGCAGTGGAGGAGTAGACATGTGAGCTGGAATAGGAGGAGTTGACTGGAGCGTGGAGTGAATGAATTTGGGATTGTCACAGGGCAGCGATAATTTGTAATGACAAAATCTAGGATACAACCATTGGAATAAGTGGCTGAGTTAAGATGGATGCAAAAACCGCTACAGGGGAGGATGCTGGGGCAATAAGGGGCCATTCGAGGAACATCTCTGAGACACTGAAGTTGCACAGGAGTAGCACTGTAAAGACTGATGGGAGCCGGGTGCTGTGGTGAATGCCTGTAATCCCAGCAGCTTGGGAGGCTGAGGCTGGAGGATCTTGAGTTCAAAGCCAGCCTCAGCAATTTAGCAAGGCACCTAGCAACCCCGTGAGACCCTGTCTCAAAATAAAACACAAAAAGGACTGGGGATATGGCTTAGTGGTTGAGTGGAGTTCAATCGCTGGCATTCAAAAAAAAAAAAAAAAAAACTATGGGGAACAGGTGTTAAGGCTTCAAGAAGGGAGGGAGGGAGAGAGTAACCGAAAGTAAAATAGTGAGAGCAAAAAAACTTCATCATGACCAAACACCAGTTATGGAAGGAGACATTTGAATATAGAAACAATAAGAGTTTCACAGATTAGATTCTCCAGAAGCAGAGGCTGAGATGGAATTCGAGGTACCAGAAGTTTTGCAGGGATAAACACAGAGGAAGGGGAGAGGGCAGGACTGAGCCAGAGGCAGGCCCCACAAAGCCTCTGCCAACCTACCAGGGAGCTCTGGAGCAAACACTGCACATCAAAGTGTTCTAAGTTAGGCCAAAATAGCTGGACCTTTATATCCTGCCACCCCACTCAGTCACCAGATATGGTTTGATGGGAAGCTGTGACCTTGTGCGGTAGCTCTCTGCAGATAGGCAGGTCTCAAAATAGCTGACAGCTGGGGACCACCTGCCTGGTGCATGGCCCTGCTGTGAGGCCCTAGCATCTTCCTAGAAGGGGGATCTGGGCAGTGGCATATTTTGTTTTGCATATATAAAGTAGGGACTTCTGCATTGAAAAAGATAATAGGAGGCATTATTGTCTACATCTAGGTCACTTGACATTCCAAATACCAGTCGAATTAGTCAGCTGATTATTTCCTTTGGGCTGAGCACCTGTTTGTATGATTGAAGAATTATCAAACTCCTACTTGGGAGGCTTAGGCAGGAGGACTGCAAGTTCAAGGATAGTCATGGTAACTTAGCAAGACCCTGTCTCAAAATAAAACAAAAAAATCCCCAGTACTCAAAAAAAAAAAAGAAAAAAGAAAAGAAAAGAAAAGAAAAAAGAAAAAGAAAGAAAGAAAGAAAAGAAAAAAACAATGGAGGGCTAGGGTTGTGGCTCAGTGGTAGAGCACTTGCCTTGCACGTGTGAGGCACCTCATATAAATAATAAAATAAAGATCCATTGACAACTAAATATTTAAAAAAAAACAGAATTAATGAATTAATGGAACACTGTCATGCCACCTGTTTCCACATTTTCTTTGTGCCTGCTTTTATCATACAGTGACAGGAGCAAATAATGACACAGATAGCTTGTGAGCCTATAATCTTCACTATTTGACCTTTTAAGAAAAATTTGCTGACTCCTGACATAGAATAAGAAGAAAGAAAGAAAAACAAAACTTCGACTCTCAACATAACTAGATGGCAGAGAATTCCAAACTTTAAATTACTTAGAGGTAGAAAAACACTAAATTCAAGTGAAATATCTTTTACAATCCTGTGGCAAATCTTCGGAGAGCAAAGGAAATTCTGGAAAAGCTGTGTGGAAGACAAGAGGAGGAGGCCAACAGCAGGTCAGTGACGGATCTAAAATTCCTGTGTGCGTGGGGCACGGGGCACAAGGGGCTCTGGAGGCTGAGGCAGGAGGATCACGAATGAATTCAAAGCCAGCCTCGGCAACTTAGCCTGACCCTAAGCAACTTAGTGAGACCCTGTCTCAAAAAATATATATAAAGGGCTGGGGATGTGGCTCAGTGGTATAGCACCCCTGGGTTCAATCCTTAGTTAAAAAAGAATAATAATAATAATAATAATAATAATAATAATAATAATAAAGAATGAAAGGAAGACAGACTGAAAAGGAATCCTGGTTAAAGGGAGCACTAACACCAGGAGGGATTTAAACGGCATTGTGAAACTCTGAGGAGCTAGTCTCAGAAAGGCAAAGCTTCTCAGGGAGAAGAAGGCAAAAGAGGAAAGGAGAGGCCCCCTATAGAGATGAGGTGCTGAAGAATCAAAAGAGAAAAATGTAGGGCATGCGAATCCAAAACAAGAACCAAAAAAAAAAAAAAAAAAATAGAAGGATAATCCATTCCTGCCACATACACAGAACCACCCATCAAGGACCTTGTTATGGTCATAACATTTGAGGATCTGAAGAGCTTTTGTATTCATGGGTTACATTTATCATTTTCTAAATTCAATATTAAAACAGATTTAAAAAATAATTTAGTCTGGGCATAGTGGCACATACCTATAATATCAGCAACTAGGGAAGCTGACACAATAGTATCCCAAGTTCAAGGCCAGCTTCAGCAATTAAGAGAGGCCCTAAGCAACTTAGCAAGACCCTGTCTCAAAATTTAAAAAAATAAATAAATAAAAGCTCAGTGGCAGAGCACCCATGGGCTCAATCCCCAGTACCACAAAAATAAATAAAATAAATATATTCAATCTAGTATGATATAACATGTCATGAAGTTTCTAGAAAACTCTACATTTGTAAGAGAATGCTAGTGAAATAATCTTATTTATTTATTTAGGTACTGAGGATTGAATCTAGGGATACTGTACTATTAAGCTACATCCCCATCCCCAACCCTTTTTATCTTACTTTTTATTATTTTCGTCTTTTGTGTGCTAAGGATAGAACCCAGGACCTCACACATGCTAGGCAAGCACTTTATAACTGAGCTACATCCCCAATCTTTTTATTTTGTTTTGACATATAGTTTCACCAAGTTGCCCAAGCTGGCCTAGAACTTGAAATCCTCCTACCTCAGCCTCTGGAGCCACTGGGATTACAGATATGTGCCACCACCTTGGCTTTAGTATTAATAAAATAATTTTGATTTTTTTTTAGTTACCTGAAAGGCTCTGCAGACCCTTCAAGAACTGTTGCATTAAACAAACAAACAAAAGACTGTACTTCAAGGGCTGGGGGTGTACCTCAGGGGTAGCATTTGCCTATAGCACCTGCCCTGTCCTGCGGGTCTAAAATAAATAAATTGTACTTCATTACACCGACAGAAGGGGGCACCAGTTAACCAAGAATCTTGGAAACCACCCTCATTCCCAAAAATGAATAGACAGGAACCCAGCATGCAGAACCTGTAATCCCAGCCATCTGAGAGGCTGAGGCAGGAGCGTCACAAATTCTAGGCCAGCCTTGGAAATTTGGGAAGATCCATATCTCTGCCTTTTGTCTGCTTTGGTTTTTGGTGGTACTTGCTATTGAACCTAGGGACACTCTACCACTGAGCTACATCACCAGCCCTTTTTATTCTAAAACTTTAAGATTTGATAAATTGCCCAGGCTGACCTTGAATTTGTGATCCTCCTGTCTTAGTCTCTTGAGTAGCTGAGATTATAGGTGTGCACCATGGGGCCTGGCTCAGGCCCTGTCTCATAAAAAATTAAAAGTGCTTGAGTAGCATGTGCCAAGCCCTGAGTTCAATCCCTAGTACCAAATAAATAAATATTAATAAAAAATTAAAACAAAGTTTCTGTAGTACAATGGAAAACAGGAATCAAAATAGCTCAAGTGATGAACATTTCCCCATCCCCTCCAAAGGCAAACTAGATGATGGGAAAGAAAACTAGAACAAGGTACCAAACATTTGAGGGTATGAGAAATGATCTTGAAGCAGAAATTCCAAAATTTAGAACAGAAATGGACATACCCCTCCTCCAAAGGAATAAGTGAAGAATTCATTGAAGGCAGGAAAGAAGAAAAATACAAAATCATTTCAGAAATGAAGACTCTAAGGAGCCCAAGGAAGAATAAACTAGGACAGAAATAACAAACATTGAAGAAATATAAGAACAACCGGGGGATGAAAATGAAATAAAGAAAGAAGTATTGGGCAGAAAAAGTTCACCTCTGCTAACCTTGGTCCACCTACCTTCAGGCTGCAAATTAAGAGGCAATAGTCAGATTAACAATAGAAAAACACTGTGCAAGCGGCCTATGCTACAGGAAGTAGCTCTCAGAAGAGCTGGGGGTAAAGATCTAGGTACCAGGTTAACATGGGGATAACAGAAGTTTAGGGTTTCAAAGGATGGAATGTTCCAAGGAGGCTTATTTCCATAATTTTCTTTGAAAATTCCAATGCCCAAGGTTAGTGCTTGCTGACTGAACACCTAGATGATGAGGGTTTGTGACAGCTGTCTCTCCTAAAGGAAATATAAGAGACATTCAGATAAGATTTCTTTATGCAATTGCTGTAGTTCAGATGCTTTCCCTCTAGGTAATCTCTTTGCCAGTTTGGTGAATTTTTGTTTCCCTTAAAAGTAATAAGTGGCAGAGCGCTTGTCTGGCACATGTGAGGCCCTGGGTTCGATCCTCAGCACCACATAAAAATAATAAAATAAAGGTATTGTGTCCAAGTACACCTAAAAAATAAATATTAAAAAAAAAAGTAATAAGTGTCAGAGAGAATGCACTCTAAATGGAAGACAGGCCAGGGAGAAACAGTATACATATAGTTGGAATCCCTGGAGGAGAATAAACAAAACAATTGAACAGAACTTATATTTAAAATTATAATTCAAGAAAAAAATTCTTGGAAAAAATACCTGATTTTACAAATTGAACAGGCTCAATGGCATTTGGGAACATGGGCTCAGAATAGCCCTAGATGTCTCCTAGTATCAAGGATAAAATTATAACTTAGTGTGAAGATCTAAACTGTCTTCATTTTATTTTATCTTTTTTTTTTTTTTTTTTTTTGGTACTAAGGATTGAACCCAGGGGCACTTAACCACTGAGCCACATCCCCAGCCCGTATTTATACTTTATTTAGAGACAGGGTCTCACTAATTTGCGGAGGGCCTCTGTAAATTTGGTGGCACACACCTGTAATCTCAGTAGCTCAAGAGGCTGAGGCAAGAGGATCACAAGTTTAAGGCCAGCCTCAGCAACTCAGAAAAGTTAGTAAGATACCATCACAAAATAAAAAATAAAAAGTCTGGGGATGTGGCTCAGTGGTTAAGTACAACTGAATTTAATCCTAGAGCCAATCAATTAATCAAAAAATAAATAAATACAAATAAATAAACAAATAAAAGACTTCATCTGTTAATTCTATCATCTTTGCCATTTCTGAACATATTTTTGTTAACTGAATTTTGTCCTGATAGTAGGTCACACCAATTCATGTCTTCATACATGTACTTTGGATAATGATGTTCATCCCATTCCACCATCCTTGCTAACCCCCTGCCCCCTCCCTTTCCCTCCCACTCCTCTGCCCTATCTAGAGTTCATCTATTTGTCCCATGCTCCCTCTCCTTATCCCACGATGAATCAGCCTCCTTATATCAAATAAAACATTTAGCATTTGGTTATTTGGGATTGGCTAACTTCATTTAGCAGTATCTTCTCTAACTCCATCCATTTACCTACAAATGCCATGATTTTATTCTCTTTTATTGCTGAATAATATCTATTGTGTATATATGCCACATTTTTTTATCCATTCATCTACTGAAGGGTATCTAGGTTGGTTCCACAGTTTAGCTATTGTGAATTGTGCTGCTATAAACACTGATGTGGCTGTGTCCCTGTGTTTTTTTTAAGTCCTTTGGGTATAGACCGAGGAGAGGGATAGCTGGGTCAAATGGTGGTTCCATTCCCAATTTTCTAAGAAATCTCCATACTGCTTTCCTTATTGGCTGCACCAGTTTGCAGTCTCACCAGCAATGTATGAGTATGTCTTTTTCCCTACATCCTTGCCAACACTTACTGTTGTTTGCATGCATAATAGCTGCCGTTCTGACTGGAGTGAGATGAAATCTTAGAGTGGTTTTGATTTGCATTTCTCTAATTGCTATCGATGATGAATATTTTTTTTCATGTATTTATTGATTGATGGTATATCTTCTTCTGAGAAGTGTCTGTTCAGGTCCTTCGCCCATTTATTGATTGGGTTTTTGTTTTGTTTTGTTTTGTTTTGGTGTTTAACTTTTTGAGTTCTTTATATACCCTAGAGATTAGTGCTTTATCTGATGTGTGAGGGGTAAAAATTTTCTCCCAAGATGTAGGCTCTCTATTCACCTCACAGATTGTTTCTTTTGCTGAGAAGAAACTTTTTAGTTTGAGTCCATACCATTTTTGTGCACCATGATCAAGTGGGGTTCACCCCAGGGATGCAAGTTTGGTTCAACATAAGGAAATCAATAAATGTAATTCATCACATCAATAGACTTAAAGATAAGAACCATATGATCATCTCAAAAGACACAGAAAAAGCATTTGTCAAAATACAGTACCCCTTTATGTTCAAAACACTAGAAAAAATAGGGATAACAGGAACACATCTCAACATCATAAAGGCTATCTATGCTAAGCCCCAGGCCAACATCATTCTAAATGGAGAAAAATTGAAGGCATTCCCTCTAAAAACTGGAATAAGACAGGGATGCCCTCTTTCACCACTTCCATTTAACATAGTTCTTGTAACATTGGCCAGAGAAATTAGATAAAAGAAATTAAAGGGTCAAGATCATTGTACTATCATGTGTAACTAATTAAAACAAATTAAAATAAAATAAGATAAAATAAATTTAAAAAAAGAAAAGAAATTAAAGGGATACATATAGGTAAAGAAGAACTCAAATTGGCACTATTTGCTGATAATATGATTCTATACCTAGAAGACCCTAAAAGTTCCACAGAAAAATTCTAGAATTAGTAAATGAATTCAGCAAAGTAGTAGGATATAAAATCATCACTCATAAATCAAAGCATTTCTGTATATCAGTGATAAATCCTCAGAAATGGAAACAAGGAAAACTACCCCACTTACAATAGCCTCAAAAACAAACAAACAAACAAAAACCCTTGGGAATCAACTTAACAAAAGAGGTGAAAGATCTGTATAATGAAAATTACAGAACCCTAAAGAAAGAAGTCAAAGAAGACCTTAGAAGATGAAAAGATCCATCTTGCTCTTGGATATGCTAAATTAATATTATCAAAATGACCATAATTCCAAAAGCACTATACAGATTTAATGCAATTCTGATGAAAATCCCAATGACATTCCTCATAGGAATAGAAAAAGCAATCATGAAATTCACCTGGAAAAATAAGAGACCCAGAATAGCTAAAGCAATCCTTAGCAGGAAGAGTGAAGTAGGTGGCATCACTATTAAACCTTAAACTATATATCAGAGCAATAGTAACAAAAACAACGTGGTATTGGCACCAAAACAAACCAATGATACGGAATAGAGGACACAGAGACTAACCCAGAAAACTACAATTATCTTTTATTAGTCAAAGGTGCCAAAAAACATGCATTGGAGGAAAAAATAGCCTCTTCAACAAATGGTGCTGGGAAAACTGGAAACTCCTATGAAACAAAATGAAATTAAACCCCTATCTCTCACCATGCACAAAACTCAACTCAAAGTGGATCAAGGAATTAAACCAGAGACTCTGCATCTAATAGAAGAAAAAGTAGGCCCTATTCTCCATTATGTGGGATTAGGCCCCAAACTCCTTTTTTTCTCTTGGCAACTGGCAAGACCACCGTGCTCTGGTTTGTTCTGCTTCTTTGCTTAGAGAAAGCTGGAACTAAGTGCTGGCCAGATTAGTTTCCTTTGTTTTAGGGATTATGTTCTCAGGACCCCTGCTGTCAATGAGTAAAAGAATTACAGAAGATCAAGCATGGTGGCTCCTACCTATAATCCCATAGGCTGGGGAGGCTGAGGCAGGAGAATCAAAAGTTCAAGGCCAATCTTAGCAATTTAGGGAGGCCCTAAGCAACTCTGTGAGGCCCTGTCTCTAAGTAAAATATTTTTAAAAGGGTGGGGGATGTGGCTCAATGGTTAAACACTCCTGGGTTCAATCCCTGTTTTAATAATGATAATAAAAAATAATAAAAAGAATTGCAGAATATATTTTGTTGTTTTCTAGTGGGTGGGATTTGTTGTTGTTGTTGTTGTTGTTTTTTGCAGTGCTGGGGTTGGATCTAGGGAAGGCCTCACTCAGGCTAGACAAGGTCTGCCACTACACACACCCCAACCCCTTTTCTAATCATTTATTTACTTTTTTCAGTACTGGGGATTGAATCCAGGGGTGCTCTAACACTGTGCTATATACCCAGTCTTTTTTATTTTATTTTCAGACAGGATGTCACTAAATTGCCCAGGCTGTGATCCTCCTTCCTCAGCCTCCTGAATCCCTGGGATTACAGGTGAGCATCACTGCAAAGGACTCAGATGGCTACTTAACAAGATAAAGCATACTTACTTTAATTCTAAAGCCAATATCCTATTTAATTTCTACTAAATTTAGGAAAGATCAAAAATGCTTATTATCTCCATTACTGTCAACATAGGGTAATACTCAGAGTCTTAGTCAACACAAGTAGATAAGAGAAATAAATTATAGGCATAAAAATCGAAAGCAAAAGAGTAAAACTGATTTTTTTTAGGTAGTGCTGGGAATTGTATCCAGGGCCCAGTATGCTGGGTAAAGTCTCTACCACTGAGCGACATCCCATCCATCAATTATATTTGCAGTGATACCATAATGTTCCTGGAAAACCCTAGAAAATTGTGTTAAAACTAACTCAGTTAAAGAATCTTATAAGATAACAGGATACAAAATTAACAAGCAAAAGGAATAGCCTTCAGGTACATAAATGATAATCATTTAGCAGATATGATGATAGAAGAGAAAAACCATTTACAATAACAACAGATAAACCCTTAAGAATAAGTTGGAGAATCCCTAAGCAACCTAATGAAACCCTGTCTCAAAATAAGAAGATCTGGGGAATGTAGATCAGTGGTAGAGCACCCCTGAGTTCAAGCCTCTGTACTAAAAAAAAAAAAAAAAAAAAAAAAAAAAAAAAAAAAAAGCCAATTTTTTTTCCAGAGAATCACAAAGTTGAGGTTCCCTGGTCAATTTAGTGAGAACAGGTATCAAAAATAAAATAAATAAATAAATAAAGGGTTAATGACATTACTCAGTGGTGGAGCATTTGCCTAGCCTGGGCAAGCCCTGGGTTCAACCCCCAGTATTACAAAAAAACAAAAAAAGCTCTTTAATAAATATACTGAATTACTTTTGTAGATTATGAATAACTTTAAATTTTATTGTTGTTGTTGTTTGCAGTACTGGGGATTCAACCCAGGCGTACTATACCACTAAGCCCTACCCCCAGTCCTTTTTATTTTTTGAGACAGGGTCTCACTAAATTGTTTAGGGCCTTGCTAAGTTGCTGATGCTGACTTTGAGGCCACCCTCCTGCCTCAGCCTTCGGAGAGGCTAGGGTGACAGGTGTGCATTACCAAGCCCAGCTAATGAATAATTTTAAATCATTAAGGTATGTAATCCTGTCTGTCCCACCACATGATGCCTCAGCCAGGTCATGACCAGCAGAAGGGCCCTCACCAGAGACTGACTCCATGTTCTTGAACCTCCCAGCCTCTGGCCCTGTGAGCTAAATAAAGTATTCTTTATAAATTTTAAAAAAAAAGGAATTAATTTGATTTATTTTGTAATCATGTGTGAAATAGTGAAATACATATTTGATCTTAGCCCCAGTTTCCAGGCATTAACTCCTAATAGCCTTGGAATCTTCTGTGGTGTCTTTTGTGTGCTAATAAGCTGAGGGTACCCCCACATAGCAGCAGGAAAAGGTTGTGGAAGGAGAGGCCAAAATAGAATCGGAAGGTTAGGACTTTTTCAGCCCCACCCTCCCACCTCCAGGGAGGGGAGAGGACCTGAAGGTTAGTTTCTTTAGCAGTGGTCAATGCTGTGATCAATCTTGCCTAAATAAAGAAGTCTCCATTAAAAACCCTCGAGGGAAGTGCATGCCTATAATCCCAAATTTAGCAAGGTCCTAAAACAACTTAGTGAGACTGTAATGGCACCGCCTCCTCCACAGAAAATCTTAACTAAGCTTCTCCGGAAATCTTCACCATAATTGAATTTAGACTATCAGCACAAGAGTCTCTACAAAAGAGTTCAATGTAGCTAAACTTCCTATTTTCATGTTGCTCTATTTTACTTGGCCACTGGCCTGGAAGAAATTAGCACTCTAGGTGCTGAATGCCCCTTTACTAGTTTTTCATAAACATTTATCCAGTATAGTCGTTTGTAGAAGTGTGTTTGCAAATGCAAAATGTGATAAAAAAATAAATACATAAAAGACAGATCCTTTAACAAGGCCTCTGGCCTTGAGCTAGAGCTTCACAGAGATGTCTGTGTTTCTAAGATAAGAGAAGTTACCAACTGGGCTCCATGGTAACAGCTGGCAGGGGGAAGAAAGAAAGGGGAGAAGAAGCTCTCCCCTTCTCAGGTGTTGTCCTTGAAGGGTTAACTTGCCCAGAATAGTGAAAAGAAAAAGCTGCTTTTATGAGAACTTCTGCAGACTGTGAACTTCGGAGCCCCTCCCCTTACATGCTGGGTATAAAACTCTTAAACTACCCGAACTCTTGGTTCAAGGATTAATTGATTAAAGCAAAAGTTGTGCCCTCTGAACCTGGCTGCAGCCAAATAAAACTGTTTCCTGCTATCTTTGATGCTCTGCCTTGCCTGGTCCCTACAACAAGACCCTGTCAAAAATAAAAAATAAAAAGGGCTGGGATGGGCCACTCACTCCCCACCCCCCACCCTGGCAGAAAAAAAAAGGGGCGGGGGAAGGAGTTCCTGTCTCTAAATGAAAAATTAAAAGAGCTGGAAATGTAGTCCAATGGCAAAGTGCTCCTGGTTCAATCCTCAGTACTAAAAAAATAAATAAAACAGAACAAACAAACAAACAAAAAACCCCAAAGAAAAGTGTCAGGATGCCTGAAAATGTGCAGGTTTACTCTAAACAAGGTAAAAACAAATCAGCTGGCTGGGCTGAATTACATGTTGCAGGATATAATGGTGGCAAAAGTCCATGTTTGGGTTTTTTACTCACTTATTGTCAGTGACCAATGGCCTGGCCACGTGGTCAGGCAGAAGGGCAATGGAAACCTGACTTATTAAAGGGAAGCGTGTATGGAGCACAGCCCTATGGAAATTCGAGGAGTGCAGGAAAGTAGAACCTGCTGATGTCCACACTCCCTTCCAAGTTCAGAAGGTGACTGGAATTGACAAGCAGATATCCTCATGTGCCATCCTGAAGTGTCTGTTGGGACGTGGGGAGTTGCAGCAGTGCAGAGATGGGCTAAATCTAGACATGTTCCTCCTTGTGCCCTTTTATTTTTGCTGAGCTGGGATTAAACTCAGGATTTCACACATGTAGGCAAGTCCTCTACCACTGAGCAACACCCCCATCCCTCGCTAGTACCCTCTAAAGCACATAATGCCAACAAGAACTATTATGTCTGTCTGCAAAAGAGACAGAGACTACTGATTGCTATGTGGCAAATTCCTTGGTGGGCAAGGCCCTACACATAGCTGGCAAATAGGACAGATGCTGGTTTCCCTGGGGGAGACAAATTGGCCTTGCAGGAATCCACACTCTCTGGACTGGGCTTTGCTTACCCCGGGAAGATGCAGATGCTCAGAGTGCTACAGATATCTGCACAGACATGGATAGTGAAGCTCACCTCTTTAGACCGAGGAATATATATTACAGCCTATCATGTCCAACAATGGGACAGGGATGGTGGAGAGGGCAAGGTTCCTCAGAGTAATAGTTTGATGGAAAAGTGGAATGGGCAATTTCAACATTTGTTGTCAGCCAGTTATGGTGGTGCACATCTGTAACCTCAGCTACTCCAGAGGCTGAAGGAGGCTAATCGCAAGCTCAGAGTCTAATCTAGGCAATTTAGCAAGATCCTGTCTCAAAATACAATGGGTTAGGGCTGGGGTTGTGGCTCAGAGGTAGAGCACTTGCCTAGCATGCGTGAGCCACTGGGTTTGATCCTCAGCACCACATAAAAATAAAATAAAGGTATTGTGTACTTTCAACTGAAAGAAAAAAAAAATACAACAGTCTTGGGGTGAAGCTCAGTGTTAAAGCACTTGCCTAGCATGCACGAGGCCCTCGGTTTGATCCCTCGTACTGTAAAACAACAACAAAACATTGATTGTCTAAAATGGTGAGAGAAAAGCTTACATGTCCTCATGATTGTGTGCTCACACTGGGCATGAGTGGATGAAGGGCCTGTCTCCACTAGATCTTCCTGGTGGGCCTGGGGAAGAGGTTTGAGGAAGGGTGCTTGCCAAGTGCTGGGTCTGGGGAACACACACACACACATACATGCATATATAACTAAGGGGAGCTTAACCACTGAGCCACATCCCCTTTTAATTTTTTATTTTGAGATAGGGTCTCACTAAGTTTAGGACCTTGCTAAGTTGCTGAGGCTGGATTTGAACTTTAAATCCTTCTTCTTCAGTCTCCTGAGCTGCTGGGATTATAGGCTTGTGCCACTGCACCTAGCACCTCAGTTGTTTTTATTTATTTATATATTTATCCCTCTACCTGGTACAGTGGTCATAGGATCAGGGTAGCAACTACAAGTGCTGCAAGTAGGTTACAAACTAATGGTCTTTAAACCATATGTCAGAATTCTAAGGGCCTGGGTGGATTTCTCCTTGACCCTATCTGGCAACACTGGTGCTAAAGTGAATGCAGCTACTTTTCCTGGTGGGACAGCAACCCTACCCTGTCTGAAAGGGAGTGAACTAAGGGGAGGCACTTGCCAGACTAACATTGCCATCTGCAGTATTGATAAAAACAGGAACCTAAGTTCCCTTTCACAGGTGGAATAGTTTGAGTAGCCATGAAAAGAAGAAAGAATAGTAGCTGAGGGTAAGGCAGTGAATAAATAGGTTATAAACAAGGGAAATCCAATACCACATTAACAACTGGAAAGAGGCTCAGAGTGGGGGCTGGGGATGTGGCTCAAGCGGTAGCGCGCTTGTCTGGCATGCGTGCGACCCGGGTTCGATCCTCAGCACCACATACACAAACAAAGATGTTGTGTCCGCCGATAACTAAAAAAATAAATAAATATTAAAATTCTCTCTCTCCCTCTCTTCTCTCACTCTCTCTTTAAAAAAAAAAAAAAAAAGAGGCTCAGAGTGAGACTCTGCTTCATCTTTGAGCTCAGTTATATGAGACACAGGCAAGGGCAAACCTAGATGTTTGCTGAAATACTCCTGCTTTAGCGATCGGACAAGACTGAACTGAAGCCAGCAAACATGAGTGACCTCAGCCTGGAAGACAAATCCATACGATACAATGGACTGGGCTAGTTATTAGTGGCTGAGTGGGATTCCAGTACCATGGCAGCATCTTTTGAGTTCCATATACTTTTGACATAAGGGTTCTGAGTTGAGGTGAGCTGTGGTACTGCAAAATATATATATTTGGTCTTCCTATTTCCTGGCACACAGCTTCCAAAAGGTTTGGAATCTTTAGGGATAAGTGTGTGTGTGTGTGTGTGTGTGTGTGTGTGTGTATGTGTGCTAATGAGCTGACTGATGGCTGGTAGCTCCCAGGTAGAAATGAGGGCCAGTCCCCAGAAAGACTAAGGCAATAATTTTGAGGGTTGGGACTTTCAACCTCACCACCAACATCCACAGCCTGAAATTAGTTAGTTGATCAGGAATGGCCAGTGTTGTAATCCACCATGCCTATGTAATGAAACCTCCACAAAACCCAAAGGACAGGGTTTGGAGAAATTCCGATGGCTGAACAGGCAAAAGTTCTTGAAGGGTGGTGTCCTTCTCCCAGCCCTCTCCCTGTGCATCTCTTCATCAGAATCCTTTGTAATCATCCTTAATAATAAGCTGCTAAATGTAAGGAAGTATTTCCTGAAGATGAAATGATCCACTCTGGCAAATTATCTAGCTTGAGGAGGGTGTCTTGGGAACCCCAGCTTACGGCCAGCGGTCAGCAGCATGGAGCTTGTGACTGGCATCTGAAGTGGGAAGGAGCTTTGGGGACTGAGACCTCAACCTAGGGGATCCCATTCTTCCTCCAAGAGGTGAAATGAATCGGAGGTCATCCAGCTGGTGTCTACTGCAGAATTCAGTACTCACTTGGTGTGTGGGGAAAGACCCCTGAGTTTGCTGAGTCAGAAGTGCATTGTGGGGTGGGGGCTGGGGCTCAGTGGCAGAGCACTTGCCTGGCATGTGTGAGGCCCTGGGTTCGATCTTCAGCACCACATATAAATAAATAAAGTAAAAGATCCATTGACAACTAAAAAAAGATATTTAAAAAAAAATGCATTGTGAGAGGGTATGGAAAAAACTGAGTTTGGTTTTTCTTTTCTTTTTTCTCTTTGGGTACTGGAGATTGAATCTAGGACTTCAAACATGCTAAACATGTGCTCTACCACTGAGCTACATCCCCAGTCCCTGATTTATCTAGTTTTAAATCAAATTTTACAGCATCTGGTGGTATCAAAGTACCACATGTAGATTAAATTAATACAGAGCAACTCCAGTAGATTAATATACTTTTCCCCAGTAGATTTATAGATGAAGATAGTCACAGTTTTAATCGGTGTGAGCCAAACATGAGTCTTTAAAAGAAGAAATAAAAATCATATTATCAAAATTGCCAGTTGCCTTGGTAACCATGTACAACTATGTGTGTAGAGATGGGGTGTAGTTCACTGGTAGATCACATGCTGAGTAGTCACAAGGCCCTGGGTTCTACCCCCCAGTACCGCAGGGGAAAAAAAAGACTTTGAAAACCTATGTATCCCTCCCATAAATAAATAAGTAAACAAATAGAAAACCAGCCAAGTGTGGTGGCACATGCCTGTAATACCCAATTACATATGCCTGTGTCTGGGAGGCTGAGTTATTTCAACCTCCCTAACAGTACAAATTACCTCACTTCTTCTTTGCCAAACTATCTGAAGATTTAAAAACCTTACACCACCACCCATATTGAAATATAGAATTTGGGGCAAAACTTGACTGTGATTGACAGCAGCATATGCAGAGGGGCACTCCCAGTATCAGGAAACTTCATCAAGTCAGGTTGCAGGGAAGACTCAAAAAGGGATTGGTTAAATTTATAGGTTTACAGGTTTTCTTATCTTTATTTTTTATTTTTTTCCTTTTTTGGCACCAGGGATTGAACCCAGGGGGCTTAGCCACTGAGCCACATTTCCAGTCCTTTTTATATTTTATTTTGAGATAGGGTCTTACTGAGTTGCTTAGGGCCTCACTAAATTGCTAAGTTTGGCTTTGAACTATCGATCCTGCCTCAGCCTCCCCATACACTGGGATTACAGGCATGCGCCACCACACTTGGCTGGTTTTCTATTTATTTATTTATTTATTGGGGGGATACATGAGTTTTCAAAGTCTTTTATTTATTTATTTATTTTGTGGCATTGAGGATGAAACCCAGGTACTTGTTTATGCTAAACCTGTGATCTACTTACTGAGCCACTCCCCTTTTAGAGGTAAATGAGGAAAATAACCTGAGACCACTTCCTTAGAGGATTTGGACACACCTCTCCCAGAATACTTATTTAAGAAAAATCATAAACCAGGCATGATGGTGCACACCTATAATCTCAGCTATTATGGAGGCTGAGACAGGAAAATTGAAAGTTCAAGACCAGTCTCAGCAACTTTGTGAGACCTTTAGCAAAAAGTTTTTTTTTGAGACCCTGTCTCAAAAAAAAAAAAAAAAAAAAAAAGGGCTGGGTATATAACTCAGAGGTAAAGTGCCCCAGTACAAGAAAAATTCTATATTTTTATATGGGTGGTGGTGAAAGATATGTTCATATAATAGTAGTCATTGCACTTTACATCTATATTTTTCATCTATATTCTATTTACTGCTACAAGTGTTATATTTCACAACAATAAGGTTTTTTTTTAAATAAATGGTAATTATCAGAGATTGAACACACTACACATACACACATGCACAGAGCATAATCTCTATTTTATATGAAGTCAGTCTCCTGGTGTCCTTTCCTGAGTTTGGCAGACAAGGTTACCAGAGGAAATGCATTGGTGGAAGATAAAAGCAACAGTGTGGCCTGGGGAGGGGATGTGGCCACTGCTTCAGTTGGCTATTGTGCCAGTGAGAGCAGTGATTCTTCAACGTCAGTGTGCACAGGAGTCACACGGAGGATCTTGCTAAAATGCCAACTGGATTCAGTAGGTCTGGGGAGAGGCCAGGGATTCTGCATTTCTATAAGTTGTGGTGTGACCTATGCTCTGTAAACCACCCTTTAATAACAAGGGGTTAAAACAATTCCATGTGGAAAGTCGGTAAAAGGTGTTTTTTCCCTCCTACCCCTGTGAACCCATGGCTTGTTTTAAGGAGGCTAGGCAAGTGCTCTGCCATGGAGAAACTTTCTAAGCCCCAGTATAAGTTTTTTTGTTTTTTTGATATAGGGATATTGAACCCAGAGGTGCTTTACCATTGAGCCACATTCCCAGCCCTTTCTTATTTTATTGTAGTATTTACTTTTGTGGGGGGTACCAGGGATTGAAGCCAGAGCGCTTTACCACTAAGCCATGTCCCCATTTTAGGGCCTCACTAAATTGCTGAGGCTGGCTTTGAACTTGTGATTCTCTTGCCTCAGCCTCCCGAGCTGCTGGGATTAGAGGCATGTGCCACCGTGCCTGGCCTTTTTATATTTTTTATTTCAAGCGTGTCTCACTAAATTGCATAAATTCTGCCTAAATTTCTGAAGCTAACCTTCAACTTGTGATCCTTCTGCCTTAGCCTCCGGAGTTGTTAGGATTACAGGCCTGCACCACTACGCCCAGCAGGACTACAAGAAACTTCTGCTAGTGGGCAGAGGATTAGCTCAGTGGTAGAATGTTTACTTTCTGTGTGTTGAGGCTCTGGGTTCCATCCCCCCAGCACCAATATATATATATATATATATAGATATTTTTTTTTTCCTACTTCTCTATAGGTGAAAAATTCCCATTTGCCCACAATGATCTATAATTACATGTCACTTTGAGTAGAACAGGGAATATATAAATCATCAGATTCAGGAGTAGCAAAGGAAAATTCTGGAGTAAAGACAACAAGTCCAACCCTTTGTGGACAGAGTGTGGAAGGTGGATGGAACCTTTTCAGCACCTCCTGCTACAACTGTAACAGAAACTTCTCTCATGAACATGTTCTGGAGAATTCCACTGACAGGACAAGAGCAGTGTGTTGAGAGGAGTTAACATAAAATGTCATGTTAGTAATACGTGTAACTGCAAAGAGAGCATCTCTTTCTGTTGGAATTAGAAATAGGGCAATTTAAGAGGGCAATTGTTAAGGATCATTTGACCAGAAGAAGCAAGGTTTCATATCTGACGTACTAGGAATCAGGGGATGTCTGTTTTTAGGACTAGTGTTGTCACAATAAGCCAGTCTCGGGTGGAGCAGGCCCTAGGGTGAAATGCATTCTGTAACCCATGCAGCTGCTGAGCCTACCACACAGAAGTAAGAGGGCAGATTGATTGCCACTGGGGAATTCCAGCAGATGTCCAAAGAGCACACAGCTCTGGTCTTATTCAAATGTTTCTAGAGCCCTAATGAAGAGGGAACACCCTCAAGTCAGTTTATGCAGCCAGCAAAAACCTGCCAAAACCTTATAAAGACAGTCCTGGGATGGAAAATGATAAGTCAATCTTATCCATAAACATACATACAGCAATCTTTTCTTTTTTTTCCTCTTTCTGTACTGGGGGTTGAACACAGGGCCTCATGCATGCTAGGCAAGTGCTCTATCACAGAGCTACAGCCCCATCTCCAAAGTGAGAGATTTTTGAGTTGAAGTTTTAGGAGCCATCCTGTGGTGCTGCCACTGATCCTTCTGTGATGTAAGTAGGATGTCCAGATAAGGGTTTCTCCTATCTGGGCTCCAGGATGAAATCAATGGGAATAACTGTAGCCAAAATTTTGTGTGCACTAGAAATAACTCCTGTTACCAGAAACCAGTATGATCTGCTGATTATTTGTTATTGCAGAACTGGAGAAGGTGTTAGGAGAAGGCAGATGCTCAACCTACAAGTTTTCCATTTTGTTGGATGTCACTGATAGGCCTTTTGCTTCTACTGGGCTATATGAACAAAGGAACTATACATAAGTATGCACACCTGTCTAAAAAGGCTGGCAAACCTTTCTTTATATCTGCACAGGCTCAGATAACACTGGTTCAGTTAGGGCAAAATCCAAGGATGCTCAGGTCCCTTAAATAAAATGGCATAATATTTGTACTAAACCTATATACATCCTCCTGTATATTTTAAATTATTCTTAGATTACTTATAACACTTAATATAATATCAATACCTTTTCTTCTTCTTCTTCTCCTCCTCCTCCTCCTCCTCCTCCTCCTTCTTCTTCTTCTTCCACTACAGATTGAACCCAGGGGCGCTTAACCACAGAGCCACATTCCCAGCCCTCTTTATTTTTGTTTTGAGACAGGGTTTCACTAAATTTCTTAGGGCCTTGCTAAATTGCTGAGGCTGGCTTTAAACTTGTGATCCTCTTGCCTCAGCCTCCCAAGTCGCTGGAATTACAGTAGTGTGTCACCACACCTGGCTCACAATGTAGTTGCCATCTAATTAGTGACACCATATTATTTAGGGAATAATAACAATAACAACATGCAAAAAATCTGTCCACATTCAACTTTTTTCCTAGAATATTTTCGAATTTCCGTTGAATCTGTAGTTATGGAATTCACAGGTTTAGGGGAAACTGTGGATAATGAGGTCAGACTTTATCTAAAATCCAGTTTAAATCTCATCTTTTCTCACTCCTTCATGCCCTCAGGTCAGACTTTGACAAAAGGAATTCAAGGAAAGGATAAGGTGTGGCCTGCTTTCCTTTTTTTTTTTTTGGTGCTGGGAATGTAGTGTCATCCTCTTTCTCCACAGAAAAATCTTCACTGACCTTCTCCAGAAATCTTCACCATGGTTGATTTTAGGACTGTCAACAAAAGAGTCTGTGCAAAAGAGTTCAACGTAGATAAACTTCCTATTTTCGTGTTGCTCTGTTTGTACTTGGCCACTGGCCGGGAAGAAATCAGCACTCCAGGTGCTGGACACCCCCTTACTAGTTTTTCACAAACATGTATCTAGTATAGTAGTTTGTAAAAATGTGTAAACAAGGCCTCTGGCCTTGAGCTGGGCTTCACAGAGATGTCAACATTTCTAAGATAAGAGAAGTTACCAATTGGGCTCCATGGAAATGGCTGGCAGGGGGAGGGGGAAAAAAGGGAAGAAGAAGCTGTCCCCTTCTCAGGTGTTGTCCTTGAAGGTTTAACTTGCCCAAAACAGTGAAAGAAAAAACTGCTTTTTATGTGAACTTCTGCAGACTGTGAACTTTGGAGCACCTCCCCCTTATATGCTGAGTTTAAAATTCTGAAACTACCTGAACTCCAGGTTCAGGGGATTGATTGAATACAGCAAAAGCTGTGCCCTCTGAACCTGGCTGCAGCCAAAAAAACCTGTTTTCTGCTGTCTTCAGTGACCTTGCCTCATCTGTCCCAACAAAAAGGAATTGAATCCGGGGACACTTAACCACTCAGTCAGCCCTTTTTAATGTTTTATTTAGAAAAAAGATCTTGCTGAGTTTCTTAGGTCCTAGCTAATCTGCTGAGGCTGGCTTTGAACTCACGATCCTCTTGCCTCAGCCTACTGAGCCACTGGGATTCCAGGTGTGCTCCAGTGCATCTGGCAGCTTTCTTTCTTTCTTTCTTTCTTTCTTTCTTTCTTTCTTTCTTTCTTTCTTTCTTTCTTTCTTTCTTTTTAATTCAAGTGGATCAGAAGAAAAGAACCATAAGTGAACAATTATTTCTGCCTTGCCTGGCGCAGAGTACAGAAATGACCCTCTCTGAGGATGTACAGGAGAGGGGATGTAATGGTGTGTACACCTGTCTAATGTCATGGTATCACTGGTGATGGGTTTTGGGCACTGGAGTTTTCAGCTGACTGGAAGGCTCAGGAGCCTGCCCAAATATCGAGGCACAGGAAAGAGAAATGTGATCAACCAGGTTGAAGGAGTGTTTGGGTCTCACCTTTCAACAAACCAAGGACTTGCTGTTTGGAATCCCTTCCTTTCCCAAGACCTTTATCTGTTCTCCTGACTTTACCTTGTAGTGAATTCGAAGGCTTCAAGAGACAAATAAACCCACACTAAAAAAAAACTTTGCTCCCAGATTCCAGATTTCTTTCCTTATGTCCATGCTGGGAATAGACTGTCCCTTTCGTCGCCTTCTTCTTTTTTTTTTTTTTTTTAAAGAGAGATTTTTTTTAGTTTTCAGGGGACACAACATCTTTGTTTGTATGTGGTGCTGAGGATTGAACCTGGGCCACATGCATGCCAGGTGAGCGCACTACCGCTTGAGCCACATCCCCAGCCTCCCTTTGTTGCCTTCTGTTGGGGACAGTCATGTCTTCCTGATTCTCCAAGTGAATCCCAAGAGGCAATGGATATTTTTTTCTTTCTGCTTTTCTTTGTTTTTCTTTTGGATTTCTTGTTTTTGTTTCTGGTTGTTGGCCAGGTCTATATCTGGGACTTGTTTAATTTAAATTTTGAGTGATGTCCTGTCCCATAGTGAGCCCATGATGAATAGGATAGGCTAAAATTGCTGAGAAGGCAGCCTGTGGATTTAAGAGTCTAATTTTGCTTTCAAGAGTATTTAAGAGGGCCAGGTATGGTGCTGCATGCCTGTAATCCCGGCACCTTGGGAAGCTGAGACAGAAAGATGCCAATTTGAGACCAGCCTCTGCAATTTAGCAAGACCCTGAATCAAAATAAAAAAGGACTGGGGATGTAGCTCACTGTAGAGTACCCTTGGGTTCAATCCCCAGAACCAAGGGAATAAAACAAAAGAAAAGAGTATTCAAGAGGGGGCTCGGGTGTAGCTCCATGATACAGCACTTGCCTGGCATTAGTGAGGCCCTAGGTTCCCTGGGGGCACTGAACAGTATTCCAGAATCTAAATGAGTTTTCCCCTTGGGTAGCAGCAATAGTTTTATAGTTTGACCATTGGACATCTCTACTCGAGGGATGGTAGAACCTGGTTTCTGTTGAGTGAGTGATGGTAGAGAATCTGGCCTATTAGTTTTTTTGTTTGTTTTTGTGGTATCAGGGATTGAACCCAGGGCTGTTAAGCCAGAGCTCTAGCACCAAGCTACATCCCAGTCCTTATTCTTTTTGATTGTTGGATGGTTTATTTGTGAGATCAGATCACTTGAAACTATTTTGTGCCCATTGGGAAGAAGAAACCTTTGTGATCCCAACCGGTGAGACTCTGCAGCTGTGTCTGCTCTGACTGGTGTTGAAGCGGAAAGACCACAGCTGCAGACAATGTGCCTCTGCAGTCTGTCACTGAGACAAGCCTTAAATCTCATGCAGTATTTTCCGCCTTCCTGAGAGCATTAACAAATTAGATTATAAAGACTTAAAGGAGCTTTGTCCTGATTGGTTTATGGAGACTAATAAGAGCTTATATAAATCCAATTTTGCCCAAACTCCCAGAAAACAAAGAAGCTAAACTTCTAATACTCTAAATGGGTTAAATAATATGAAACAAAAACCTTTCTCATAGAAATTGTTAGCTCAGAAGTGATTTTTATACAAGAATCCAAGTTGATATAGTTATGCAAGTTTTAATCCTTGAACAAGTCAGATTGATTGGAAAATCTGCCCTAAAAATAAATGTCTTTGGGTTCAATCCCCAGGACCACCAAAAAAAAAAAAAAAAAAATGTTTTTTCCTGATTTTATCACATGTACTTTTCTGTCTTTGGTTGTTGTTCTAGGGATAGAACCCAGGGGCACTTTACCACTGAGTTACATCCCAGCCCTTTTTATTTTATATTTTAAGACAGGATCTCACTAAGTTGCTTAGGTCCTCACTAAATTGCTCAGGCTGGCCTCAAACCTGCAATCCTTCTGCCTTAGCCTCTCAAGTCCCTGGAATGACCGATGTGTGCCACTGCACCTGAAACTCATCTAGTTTCAATCACCCTTGTAACTTTTACTAAAATAACTGAGTTCTATTTCGAAGAAAGAACTGGGAAGTAGGACATCGAGAACAATTTATCATAAAAAAGCATTTTAACAGACCAACAGAATTGATGGGAACATATAATTTCACCCCCATAGCCATATACATCCTTTTTGGTATCTTCTTAAAAATGCATTTTTTTTTTAGATTTTTCTCATTCATAATTTATTGGGAGCTATGATTTGTCTCTTAAGCATATGCAAATCTTAAGCAATCATTTCAAGAAGAAAAGGTTGTATCATTTGTGAGTTAAATACTTTTGGATATTGTTTTCAATATTTTTTTTTATCCAAAATGTGTTTATTGGGATGGTTTATCATTCATCTTGATTCAGGTTGTTTTTCGTGCTGCTTCCTCCTGAAGGAACATTCTTCTGTAAGCCTTGTTTTTCTACCTTCCCGTATTTGGCAGAGGACAGCCAACACAGAAATCTACTATTTGGGCATGACTGAAGACTGTGGTAATTTTATGGCATTCTGGGCTTTTCACATCCATGAAATAGGAGATGAGGCTCTTTACCAGATGCTTCTTCTTGTGCTTCCTCTTCTTCTCTTTTGGAGAGATGAAGGAGATCCTTTTCCTGAGCCATGTTCTTGTGGGGAGTGTCACTGCCAGAAAGCTGGGGGGGATGGGAGAGGCTCCAGGGAGGAAGGCCAGGACTTCCATTGTTGTTGTTTGAATTCCAAAAGTTTTTCATGAATAAGTTCTTCGCTTCCTCCTCCTCTTCTCCTTCCTCCTCCTCTTCTTCCTTCTCTTCTTCCTCCTCCTTCTCCTCCCCCTCTCCCTCTTCCACCCCCCCCTCTTCTTCATCAGTTGGGGCGTGGACAGTTAAGGGCATTCAGCATCAGAGCAGTCCAGAGGTGCACAGTGGCATATGGCAGGTGACTAGACAAGGCATGCATAGGGCAGGGATCCTGCTCTGTAAAACACTAGCATGTGTGAGGTCCTGGGTTCGGTCCTTAGCACCGCATACAAAAATTAGCAAATAAAGGCATGCTGTCCATCTACAACAGATGACCAAGGATGTCCCGACTTTACTGAATGCAGTTTCCTTTTTCGCAAAGTGGACCCAGAGGAGCAACCTGTCTCCTAACTCTCCTACAGTTAGCTCTCAACAAGTTTGCCAGCCACCCCAGCATGGAAGCGGGGCTCCTTGGACAGCCAGGCCTGCCCAGGAAAGCTGAAACAGGGGCTGCTCTTGGGTCCTACCTGGGGTACCGGATTTGTTACCAAACGCTCTGTCCTTGTCCAGTTTCAGAGGTCTTAATCCAGAGAAGGCTGGTTCCATTCTTCGGGGCTTGAGGTGAGGCTGAACATCATGGTGGGAGAGTGTGGTGGAGAGAAGCAGGTCACAACACGGTGGTCAAGATTGCCAAGTGCAGTGGTACACACCTGTAATCCCAGCAGCTAGGGAGGCTGAGACAGGCAGATTGAGAATTCAAAGCCAGCCTCAGCAACTTAGTGAGGCACTTAGCAACCAGCAAGACCCTGTCTCTAAATAAAGTATAAAAAGGGTTGGGAATGTGATTCAGTGGTTAAGAACCCCTGGGTTCAATCCTCAGTACAAAGAAGAAGAAGAAAGAAGAAAGAAGAAAGAAGAAGAAGGAGAAGGAGAAAGAAAAATGCCAATTATCAACACAGCCATTAAAATGACCCAAAGAGGGCTGAAGATGTAGCTTAGTGGTAGAATACCTGCCTCGAATGTGCCAGGTCCTAGGTTTGATCTCAATAATGAAACAAAATAAGAAAATTCAAAGCTGGGCCAAGTGGCAGGTGCAGTGGCAGATACCTATTAGCCCAACTATGAGAGGCTGAGGCAGGAGGATCTCAAGTTCAAGGGCAGACTCAGCCATGTAGTGAGGTCCTAAGCAACTCAATGAGAACTTGTCTCAAAATAAATTAAATAAATAAGAAAGGTCTGGGGATGCAGCTCAGGAGGACTGTGCCTTTAATCCCAAACACCACATATTCCCCCATCCCCCCAAAAAATAATCAAGTGGGAATTACCGAGGATAAGGAGCACAGTTAATGTTCTGAGAGGCAGAGTGAATAGGCAAAAAATGAAATGGGAAAACAGTATAGATAATTGAAGAATGAAAAATAAAGACTTTAAAAAATTACCCAAACATTAAACTGTTTCATAATATATAAAAATAAGAAGGGAAGGTACTTAGTATTCATTCTAGGTTTTAAAGTTAACAAAGGACCTTGGGAATTATATTTAAACTGATGTATTATGAAACACATACTCTCAATGTTTTTCTTAATCTTACCATCTTAAGTATTTATCATTCTTCTGAATATTTTTATGTCTTTTTTTTTTTTTTTAAATTTAAAGCAAAGGGGAGAACTATGGGGCTGTGGTTGTGTCTCAGTGGCAGAGTGCTTGCCTCGCACGTGTGAGGCCCTGGGTTCAATCCTCAGCACCACATAAAAATAAATAAATAAAATATTGTGTCCAACTACAACTTAAAAAAAAAAAAAAGGTGTGTGTGTGGGTAGAACTGGCTGGACGCAGTGGCTAGTAATCCCAGTGTCCCAGTGGCTTGGGAGGCTGAGGCAGGAGGATGGCAAGTTCAGAGCCAGCCTCAGCAATTTAGCAAGGCACTAAGCAACTCAGCGTGACTCTGTCTCCAAATAAAATATTAAAAAGGGCTGGGGATGTGACTCAGTGGTTAAGTACCCCTGGGTTCAATCCCTGGTGCACAAGAAAAAGAAAAGGGGAGAACTGTCTATATATATATATATATATATATATATATATATATATATATATATATATATATATATATATTTTTTTTTTTTTTTTAATCTTTGGTATTGGAGACTGAGCCCAGTGGTACTTTACCATTGAATCACATTCAATCACATTTTTTATTGTGAGATAGGACCTCACTAAGGCTACTCATTAATACTTTTAACAGATACTCATTAATACTTTTAACAGATACTATCATATCTGTTATATATATATAACCTCAGTAAGGCTACTCATTAATACTTTTAACAGATACCATTAATACTTTTAACAGATACTCATTAATACTTTTTTTTTAAAAAAGAGAGAGAGAGAGAGAGAGAGAGAGAGAGAGAGAGAGAGAGAGAAGTTTTTAACATTTATTTTTTAGTTCTTGGCGGACACAACATCTTTGTTCGCATGTGGTGCTGAGGATCGAACCCCGGTTGCACGCATGCCAGGCCAGCGCGCTACTGCTTGAGCCACATCCCTAGCCCTGTTCCTCCCTTCTTTCTTTCCTTCCTCTTGCTTGCTTGCTTGCTGGACTGAAAATCCACCCAGAGCCTTGAGCATACTAAGGCAGTGCTCTACCTCTGAGCTATTCTTCCAGCCTCTAGCTTACATTTTTTTAAATGAGCTTTTTATTTGGGAATAATTTTAAATCCATGGAAAAGTTACAGAGGTTGCAAAGACAGCACAGAGTTATTGCATACCTTCACCCAGCTTTTCCAGATGTTAAAACTATACATAAATATTCTTGACAGAACTAAGAAATAGGACTGGGGACAAAAACCTGGTTTTGATTTCCAGCACCCAGAAGCAAGCAAACAAAACTAAGAAATAAACATTAGTATGATATTACTAGATAAATTAGATTTTGTTCAGATTTCACCAATTTTTCCACTCATGTCCCTTTTTTATTTCAGGATCTAATCAGGATATTCCATTACATTTAGCAGATTGCTGCTTTTAGACTTATGATACGTAACATTTTAATTCACCCATTCTAATTAAAGTTATACTGCCATTGTTTGACCATACCACAATGTATTTGTTCTCCTATTGGTAGCTGTTTAGGTTGTTTCAAATTTCTTTTTTACTATTGCAAACAATGATGTAATCCTTGTACTTTTGTTCTTATCTTTATACTGTCAGGAAAGAAAAAGAATATCTATCTATAATTTACACTGAAGAATAAAGCTGTACCTTCAAAATCTGGCTCCGACTTTCTTTTCTAAATGCATCTTTCCCCACAGCCTAACCTCCAGGTTCATGACTGGCTTCTCCAGTAGTTTTGTTTTGTTTTGTTTGTTTGGTCTTTTTTTTTTTTTTTTTTTGAACTGAAGACTGAACCCAGGGGCTTTTTACCCCTGAACTACATTCCCAGCCCTATTCATTAATTTATTTATTGGTATGGGAATAGAGCCCAGGGCTGCTTTACCACTACACATCACACCCACCTCCAAACCTTTTTACTTTTTGAGACAGGGTCTTGCTAAGTTGCTTAGGACCTCACTAAATTTCCCAGATTGGCCTCAAATTTGCAATCCTCCTGCCTCAACCTCCCAAGTCACTGAGATTACAGGTGTGTCACCTGCCTGGCTTTTCTAGTGTTTTCTAAATCTGCCCATTGCTTTCTTGTTTTCCAGTCTGACCTTTTCTGTATGTGTCCCTCACTGCACCCCTATCCCCAGTCCTATTAGAATGTTGTACAGTTTAAGAGCAAAATGGGGTTAGTAAGGAAAGCTTAGGTTTGGCATGACATAGACTTAAGCTTTATACTTGTGTACCTCTTCATCTGACAGAGTTAGTAATCATCTCCGATGTGCCAGACACTGTGCTAGGTACTCTGAAGTTGGTCCTTAGCCTCTTCTCTCCACTCTTCTCCTGGGCTATCTTATTCATACTAAATGGTTTTGAGACTGAAATGTACAACTCTTGGCCAGACTTTGATTCCTAAGCTTCTAACCCATCCACTGCTTCCTGGACATTCCCATTTGAATATCTCATAGAAAACCTCAAGCCAACCCATTCAAAAATAAATTAATCACCGGCACACATCTTGAATCTGTCCCTCTTCTGGTGCTACTTATCTTGGAGAATGGCATCAGCCACTTCCCAGGAACTAGGGTAAATCCTTATCTTCCCCAGCATCAGCCCAAAGCAGCACAAGTTCTATTAATTCCATTATCTTAGAGCCTCTCATATTGGCCAACTGCATCCATTGATTAATTCATCCTGAATTTATTCGATGTCTTTTTGTGCCTGAACCTGTCCTGGGTTTGGGGGAAATAAAGCTAAGCAGGCCCTGTGCATCCCTCTGCCCACGTGCCACACCCATCCCTTCTGTTCACTTCTCTGCAGCCACCTGGCTTTTCTGATTTCCTTCTTCTAAGGTCCATTTTCCTATGGCTGGTTCTTTTTAGGCATTTAGTTCTCAACTCACATTTCCTGTTTTGTTCTCTCCAAACCACTGTCCAAAAGCATGTTAATTATGGCCTTTATTATTCATTGCTTGTCTGCCCATTTAGGATGAAATCCCTGAGAGCAACGACTTTGTTCTGTCTTTGTCATCATTGTATACCTAGTTCCCTAGTTTCAAAAACAAGGCCCAACACACAGAGGATACACGGAGAATACATAAATTGCCTGGAGAACCTTCCTGGCTTTGATTTGTACAGGGAAGGGACAGAGGGGCCCAGCAGTAGCAGAAAGGATCCAGCCCTCCAAAAGCTTATGGCCAAAAGTTGGGTCTGGTGGGGTGGTGTCCCTCCTGTCTGCAGAGGCCCTACACCTGGCCCTGCCACCTTCTCCAGCTTTCCCCCTGGAGGCCTGGCTTGGAGTCTCAGACCTCTGAAGTCCCCAGAACCTCCTGGGATCGACAGAGTTGCTCACACTGAAGGTTGGGAGGTGTAGGTGTGTGTGTGTGTGTGTGTGTGTGTGTGTGTGTGCGTGCGTGTGCGTGCATGTGTGGTGTGGACACCTAATAACTTTAAGTAATAAAGATCTGAGAACTCTTGTGGACCCTGCCTACGTTGGGGCAGTCCGAACAACGGTGGCAGGTGGGAGCTGGGATGGGTGGGGCCGCCGGTGAGTGGGTGGGGCAGGTGAGTGGGTGGGGCAATGCGTGCGGCTGTGACCCCGCCCCCTGGCGCGGCGAGGTAAGTAGAAGCTCAACCAAGCGATTGTGGCGTACTGGTGCTGGGACGCCTGCCGGCTGCTGCGTCTGGCCTCTGCCCTGGCCTGAAGTGGGTCTGGATCCCTCGCAGTCCCAGGGTGCAGCTGGTCCTAGTTGACATGGAGCACGAGGCTGAGGAGCCAAGACGGTGGCAGACTGCGCACCAACCGGTCCTGGTGAGTCGGGTGCGGGGCCCAAGGGCTGGCCCAGGGGGTGTTGGTGGAGTGGTGGGGAAAAGAATGAAGGATGAAGTGGAGAGAAGCAGAAATCCGTGTGGGGTGGGGGTTTACAAACAAAAGAGGAGTGGCTACAGCCCGAAGGATGGGTTAGGAAAGGGAGGGATGGGTGATGGGGGACATTTATTCTATTAACATTCATCTGGTATTAGAACCTGTGCTGGGTTCTGCTGGTAGAAGGGTTCCAGGCAACTGGCCGCAGACTGGGAAGCAAAGATAAAAGTTAGCAAGTCAGCGTACAGGACAGGAAGGAAAAACTTATTTATTTATGCAAGATTATACCATCTCATTTTATTTTACTTTATTTTATTATTTATTTTTTATGTTACTGGGAATCAAACACAAGGCCTTGTGCATGCTAGGCAAACACTACCACTGAGCTACATCCCCAGCCCTCATTTTAATTTTTTTATGGTGCTGGGTTTGGAACCCAGGACCTCATTCGAGCTAGGTAAGCCCTCCACCACTGAGCGACATCTTTAGCCTAGGCCACTTTGTTAGTAATAATTAGCAGAATAGAAGTATGCAAATTGTGATGAAGAAGTACAAAGAAACTCTGGATCTAGGGTCAGAGGTGTTTGATCTCACTTAGGAGGTTGGAAGACAGGTCAGGATTTGGTCTGGTACTAAAGAATTGGATTCCACTTTAGAAGAAATGAAAGATGGGTGTTGAGATGGAGGCCCAGAGAGTGATGGGAAGAGTGGCCCTGGGGTGGGAGGCCTGGAGCCCAAAGCCATTCTGGGATGGAGTTGGTTATTCCAAAATTGGTAGGAGAGTTTAAACTTTATCTACCAATTAGATTTGCATTTCTGAGAGTGCCCTGGAGGAGGTGGGCTGAATCAGAGGATTCTGCAGCTGCAGATTCAACCATCCTAGGACTAAAAAAAAAAAAAAAAAATCAGAAAAATAATTGCATCTGTGCTGAACATGTACCGAAACCAAAGTATGAGATGGAACAGGGTTAATAGGGCATTTTGGGGGAAGGGAGTGGTGGGCAAGAATAATCATAAGTTCCAAATGGAATCAAGCTGTAGGAAGGCGGAAAGCCCAGGTGAGATCTTCCTTGAAGCTAGATTTAAGAATAATTGAAATGTAAGTAGAAATTGATCCATTAGCATGAGAATGCCCTGAGAGAACCGTGTAAGGGCAATCTGTGGGAGACTGGAGGAGGGGGCCAAACTGTAGAGAAAGAGAAAGGCCAGAAAAGTGTATCAGTGGGTTGGTGGCCAAGGGAAGGATACATTTCAAGAAGAGTATGGCACATAATCTCGGAAGCTCCAGGGAGGTCAAGCAAAGAGTCAGAGAAATGTTGATTAGATTTAGTGAAGACAGATCTGGAGAGATGGGAGCCAAGAAAAATTTGGGAGAATGATAGGGTGATGAAGCTATGTTTAGGCAACTCTAAAACTTGTGAAAGAATATTATTCTTGAGTAGGAGTAGGGAAAAGGCTGAGTACCCCCAGAAATACCTACCTAATAGATTTGCGGTACTGAGGTTTAAACCCAAAGCTTCATGTATGCTAGACACACCCAAAAATGTTATCTGGTGCTTACTGTGTGTTGACCTTATGTTTGCTAAGCATTTAGTGAGGATAAAGCAGATGGGCTCACCCTAGGTCTAGAGTTAAAAAAATTTTTTCCCTTCCTGGCCAAAACATGATCAAATCTGTCAAAATTAATTTCTTTATAGCATCTTATATTCAATCCTTATTCACAATTCTCTAAGTTTCCCTTTAAAGCAGGTATGTCCAAACCAGGATCTAATTTCAAGACAACATGCTACATCTGGTTTATGTCCCTTGAGCCTCTTTGAAACCAGAGTGTTTGTTTGTTTGTCTTTGGTACTAGGGATTGAACTGAAGGTCACTTAACCACTGAGTCACATCCCAAACCCTTTTTATTATTTTATTTTGAGATAGGATTTTGCTAAGTTGCTGAGGCTGACTATAAACTTCTAATCCTTTTAACTAGGGAGAAAAAAACAGATTGATCTCTACATTCAAACTTACCTTTTATCCACTGTCAGAAAACAATCTGTGTGATGTTACCCAAATATCCAGTTTCCTACCAGCCATTTACTTATTGGGTTTTTTTTGGGGGGGGGGCGGGGAGGGGAGAAACTAAGGATTTAACCCCTGGGGGTGCTTTACCACTGAGCCACAGCCCTTTTTATTTTTTATTTTGAGGCAAGGTCTCCCTTAGTTGCCCAGGGCCTCACTAAATTGTTGAGGTTGGCCTTGAACTTGCTCTGCTGTTTCAGCCTTTTGAGTCACTGGGATTATAGGCGTGTGCCACCAAGCCTGGTTTGCTTACTGATTTTAATACCAAATTTTAATTTTTTTCTCCATCAGAAATTTCATCAGGGAGTTGCAAAATAATGGAAGTCCCAGCATTCCTTCCAAATTCATTAGATTATATTTTTCTACTGTAAAGTAGGACTTAACTGGAATCATTTAGCAATTGTTATTTTCATTTGAGTCTGGATTGTTTGTTTTTTGTTTTGTTATTCAGTTTCCAGAGTTCTCCATATAGTATTTTAAAAAATTTTCCTAATTAGTTACACATGACAATAGAATGCATTTTGTCATATTGTACACAAATGGAGCACAGCTTCTCATTCCTCTGGCTGTACATGGTGCAGCGCCACTCCAATACTCCATATATAGACATATTTTGCAAGTATATTCTCTATTTTGTGGGTTTTCTTTTAATTCTGTTAGTAATGTTCTTTGCACAAAACAGTTTTTAAATTTAATTGTATGTGTGTGTGTTTGTTTCATCTTTTTAAAAAATTAATCTTTTTAGTTGAAGATGGACACAATACCTTTATTATATTTACTTATTTATTTTTTTTTGTCCCTCACATGTGCTAGGCAATCACTCTACCACTGAGTCACAAACTCCACCCATCAGTTTTTCTTTTTGATTCACAAAATTTTTTAATTCTCATGGAGCCACTTTGTCGGTTTTTATTCTGTTGCCTGTGTCTTTATCATATCTAAGAAATCACTGAGCAATCTGATGTCATGAAGCTAAACATTTTCTTCTAAGAGGTTTTTTTTAGTTGTAGTTGGACACAATACCTTTTTATTTATTATTATGTAGTGCTGAGGATCCAACCCAGCACCTGGAACTGAGCCACAGGGACAGCCCCTCCCAAGCCCTGGGGTAAGGGCGGGGTGGTGGTGGTCCTCCCAAGCCCACTCTTCTTCTAAGAGTTTTGTAGTTTTAATCTCTTGCCTTTAGGTCTTGCTCCATTTTGAGTTGTTGTATGTGTGTGTGTACATGTGGTTGGTTTTTTTTTTTTTTTTTTTTTTTTAGTGTTTGGTAAAATTCACCAGTAAAACCATCAAGTCAAGGGCTTTTCTTTGTCTTGGAGGCTTCTGATTAGTGACTTAATCTTGTTATTAGATTTTATGGGTTTTCAATTTATTTGATTTAGTCTTGATAGTTTTGTGTTTCTAGGAATTTGTATATTTCATCCTGATTATCCAGTTTGTCGGTGTAGCATTGTTCGTGGTACTCTATGATAACCCTTTTTATTGTGTAGGATTGATAATGCCTCCTTTATTCATATCTTGACTTGTAATTTAAATCTTCTGTTTTTCCTTAGTCTAGCTAAAGGTTTGGCAAGTTTGTTAATCTTTCCTAAGAACCAATTTATCTATTCACATTTACAGCTGTCCTTTCCCCCTCATCACTGCTTTGACTGTATTCTCTAAGTTTGGGTATGTTCTGTTTTTATCTTCATTGATGTTATGGTTTAGATTAGGTGTCCTCAAAAGCTCACGGGTGAGACAATGCAAGAACATTCAGAGATGAAATGATTGGGTTATGAAAGCCTTAAACTGAGTGAATTAATCCTCTGATGGGATTAGCTGTGTGATGGCTGAAGGTAGGTCCAGTGTAGCTGGAGCGGGTAGGCACCGGGCTTGTGCTTTGGAGGTATATATATTTTGTATCTGTCAAATGGAGACCTCTCTCTACCTTCTGATCATGTGAGCTGCTTCTCTCTGCCATAATGTTCTGTCTCACCTCCTGCCCCAAGAAATGGAGCTGGCTGCCTATGAACTGAGACCTCTGAAACTATGAGGCTCCAAATAAAACGTTCCTCCTCTAAAATTGTTCTTGTTAGGTCTTGTAGTTACAGAAGCAAAAAGCTGACTAAAACAATTGGACTCTTAAGTATTTTCCAATTTTCCTTGTGATTTCTTATTTGACACACTGGATTTTTTTTTTTTTTTGTACTGGGAATTCAACCCAGGGCCTCATACATGCTAGACATGCACTATACCACTGAGCTACATTCCGGCCCCTTTATTAAAGTTTTATTTTGAGATAGTTTATATTGCTTAGGCTGGTCTCCATTTTATAACCTTCCTGCTTCAGCCTCTGGGAGCTGGGATTACATGCACTACCTTTTGGTTCTGGAGATTGAATCCAGGGGTGCTTAATTACCAAACAACATCCACAGTCCTTTTTATTTTTGTTTTTATTTTTTTGACACACAGTCTCACTAAATTGCCCATGCTGGCCTCAAATTTGCAATTATCCAGCCTCAGCCTCCCCAGTTGCTGGAATTAATAGCTGTGTACCATCACAACCATCTTTGCCTCATATATTTTGATGGTCTATTATTAGGTACCTAAATGTTTACGATTGTTTTATCTTATTGAATTGGGCCCTTTACTAATATATGCCTTTTGTCTCTTGTAATTTTTTCTTTAATTTAAAGTTGGTTAGTATAGCCTCCTCCAGTTTATACTGTTTTGCTATTGCATGGAGTATCTTCTCTTTTGCTTTCAACCTATTTGTGTTTTTGGCCTTTCTATCTAAATTGAATTTTTTCTTTTTTGTGGTGCCAGGGATTGAACCTTGGGCCTCACACATGCTAACCAAGCACTCTACCACAGATCTTCATCCCCAGTCCTAAATTGAGTATCTTATAAACACAAATATATCATGTTTTTAAAAATCCTTTTGTCCAATTTGTCTTTTGAGAGTATAATCCATTTACATTTAATTGGAGAGTATAATCACATTTAAAATATTTACTGACAAGGAGAAATTTAATTCTTTGATTTTTATCCCTCATCTTCACCATTATGTCTTATTTATTTTTTTCTGTAGTGAAACTTATACGGTTTCCTCATTTTCTTTTGTATCTCTGTAACTATTTGTTGTTCTCATAAGGAGTACACTTGATATTCTAAAGTTATAACACTAATTTAAATTTATACCAGCTTATCTTCAATAGCTTAACATAGTTTTATAGCATTACATTTTTATACATTGTATGCTCAGAAATACAGGGTCATAATTTTTATGCATTAGGATCTTAAATTATGTAGAAAACAAAAAATGGAGCTAAAATCAAAGTTATAATAATCTTACTTTTTAAAATTGTCCGTGTATTTATGCTTCACAGAGATCTTTACAATAAATTTCTCTATATGGCTTCAAACTACTGTAGTTGTGAATCCTTTCATTTTTACTTGAAAGACTGTCATTAGCATTTCTTTCTTTTTTTTTTTTTTGGTACTAGGGATTGAGCTCAGGGGCATTCAGCCACTAAACCACATCCTTATCCCTATTTTGTATTTTATTTAAAGACAATCTCACCGAGTTACTTAGTACCTCACCATTTCTGAGGATGGCTTTGAACTTGTGATCCTCCTGCCTCAACCTCCAAAGCCGCTGGGATTATAGGCATGCTCCACAGCGCCTGGCTGCCATTCATTTCTTGCAGGGCAGGTCAAGTTGGAATGATCTGTCAGTTTTTGTTTCTCTGGGAATATCTTACTATCCATTTTTGGGGGGAGGGGGACTTGGGATTGAACTCAAGGACACTTGACCACTGAGCCACATCCCCAGCCCTAATTTGTATTTTATTTATTTAGAGACGGGGTCTCACTGAGTTAATTAGTGTTTTGCCTTTGCTGAGGCCGGCTTTGAACTCATGATCCTCCAGCCTCAGCCTCCTGAGTCACTGGGATTACAGATATGCACCACTGTGTGGGGCTTAATATCCATTTTTGAAAGAGGCAGATTTGCCAGATATAAAATTCTTGATTGGTAGTTTTTCCCTTTAGCACTTTTAATACATCCAACCCCTGCCTTTTGGTGTACATGATTTCTAATAAGGAATCTGGTGATGTTTTGAGACAGGACTCTCTAAGTCAGTAGATGGCCTCCAGCTTGTGATCCTTCTACCTCAGCCTCCACAGTCACTTGGATTAGGCATGTGCCATGGTGCCTGGACATAACTTCTCTTTGATGTCAGATCTGTTCATGCAGTCACCACTCAGGAATCCCTTTTCTATAGATAAATATTTGCAAATGGTGAAGTCAGGATCCATCTGAAGCCTACATTCTTGATGTCTTTGAGGATTTCTGCACTTATTCTGCTGATTTGAGATATTTTCACCTTCATACATATAATCTGGAATTTGAGTGTGTTTTCAGAGTTTTACTGAAGGTAGCTTAACATGGAACATCTTGTTTTCTTTTTGTTGCTTTGTATGAAATAAAAAACAAACATGCCAACAGGAAGAGTGGCACAGTTTACACCTAGGCTCCATCGTGCTCCTCCTGTCAACAAGACCTGCTTCGTAGCTCAAGCCAGAGAATAGTCTGGAAGCGGGATAATTCAGACCAAAAATGATGGAAGCTTGGATTAGAATGGGATCTTGGGATGGGAAGGAGGGACATGTGAAAGTGGAAGTTCATCTTTTCTCTCTCTCTCTCTCTCTCTCTCTCTCTCTCTCTCTCCTAGGATAACGAGAGAGCAATGTCCATCTTGGATATGTCTCTGTCTTCCAGAAGTGGCGGAGTACACACCTCTTGGAACCACGGCCCACTAGACACTCAACACTTTCCTCAGGGCACGGAGATCTTAGGGACCTTTTTGGTGTCTGCTGAGGCACCTGTGCAGAATATGGGTGAAGTGGTGCCCCAGTTAGATGTGTTACTACCTGAGTACTCTGTGAACTGTTGCCCCCAAGCGGCTCTTGTCCCTTCCCAGATGACTTACTGTCAGGGAGTCTCTCCCTCCCAGCCAGGGATGATGATGTGCGAGGAGCCCCAGATGATGATGCCTTTAGGAGAGCCCAGTATTCCAGGAATGGCCAGGACCTTCAGTGAGAATCTGCCAGTCCCAGATTCAAGTGGCATCTCCGTGTCCCATGCTAGTGCCCCAACAATGTCTTATTCTGATCCCCAATTACTACCTTCTCTTAGACCCTCTTTAACTCCTAAAATGTTATGGGCCCCAAACATGCCCTCCACTGAGACCCAGCCTGTGCTCCCCTCCATGGTTCAGATGTTGCCACCTAGAGATCCCTATGACCTTGGGATGCCCTCAGATAGGTCCCAGTCTTTGCCGACCTTAGACCCCCTTGATGCTCTTGTGGACAAGTTAGACTGCCAGGAAGACCTCTTCCTACCTGAGCCGCCCATCCAGGCTCCAAGGAGAGCAGAGAACTCCAGTGGCCAGAAAGCAGCACCCAGGAGGAAATCTCCCCTTTCAAGGCCTTATTGCTGTCAGTATAAGAACTGTGGAAAAGCCTATACCAAGCGCTCGCACCTTGTGAGTCACCAGCGCAAACACACAGGTGAATGAGGTATCCGATGGGGAGGAGATAGAGGAGTCTGGGCTTTTTTTGGTCTGTGCTGGAGCACAGATTTGTAATTTCTTAGGACTAACCCTTCATCTTTCAAGCCTGGACCCAAGCTACACTGACCCCACCAACTTGCCATCCAGAATGACTGCCAAGATGACTGGAGTGGCCCTGATCATTGTTGTCCCTCACTGGTTTCCTGGATCTTCCTTTTTGATTCCCTGATCTTAACTGCTCTTGTTCATAGTTATATCTCTTCCATCCCACCTTTTGACTCCCATCTACTAAATTTCATCTCTCCCTTGTCACTCCCCAGGTGTGAAGCCTTATAGATGCACCTGGGAAGGCTGCACGTGGTCTTTTTTTCGTTCTGATGAGCTTGGACGACATATGCGGATACACACCAGGTATCGACCATATGAATGTGATCAGTGTGGCCGACAGTTCATGAGATCTGACCATCTCCGGCAACACCAAAAGATTCATCAGCGCCTGCCAGGGCAGATCAGCAATGGACAGACAGATGGTCCTCTTGCTCCGGGTCTTTAGGTCTATCTCTTCCTCAGTTTTGTTTTTCTACCCAGTTGCTGCCTGCCTCCAACCAACTCATCTCTTGGTAGGAGCAGCTTAGACGAAGTTTAAGAGGCAACATCAAAGCCCAGATGAAGCTCTGGACTCCATCAGAGTTTCCTCAAATCCCTCAAAGCCTGTCTTGAATGGCCTCACCTTGCTGGGGACACCTACTGTTGAAGTTTTGCCAGACGGGAAGATGAGCACAATGGAGATTGAGAGCTTTATTTAAAAGCTCTTTATCAAGTCGCTCCCTGGCCTGAAACCTTTTAGTGACTCTCCTTTGCTGATACATAAAATCCATGGTTTGGTCTTCCACAGTTTCCAGAGCCAGACTATGTTCAAATCTTGAACTTTCCACTCACTAGCCATGTGACCTTAGGAAAAATCTGTGATCACTATACCTTATTTCCCCTTCTGGAAAATGGGAAAGACGTACTGGCCTGTATTGGACATGTCATATGTATGGCATCAGATTCTTTGCTTCTTCTTTTTTTTTTTTTTTTTGGTGGTTTGTTTTATTTTGTTTTTGGTACCAGGGCTTGAACCCAGGGTCATTTAAACTGAGAGCTACATTCCCAGACCTTTTTATTCATTTTTAAAAATCTTGAAACAGGGTCTCACTGAGTTGCTTAGGGCCTTGCTAAATTGCTGAGGCTGCCATTGAACTCTCAAGCCGCTGGGATTACAGGCATGTGCCACCACACCCAGCTGCATCGGATTCTCTTTGTCGCTCACCATCCACATGCTTAGAGTTTGTCTCTTCCAAGCTCGTGGAGTGTCCCACCATAGGGCATGGGGTCTGGCATCCCATGTAGCCACAGCAACCTTGAAGTGTAGGGCAATTCCTGCTCTAAGGGGAAGATTTGACTAATGGGAAATGGGAGGTAGGAGAAAGCCATGCGGATGAATTCTGCCTTCTCTCCCTTCCATGAATTGCTATAGGCATTATTCCCCATACAGCCAAGCCTCTGGGGAGATTCCCAAGTAGGCAGGGCATATGCATGCTGGGCCTCTTCAAGGCTTGTCATGAAGCAGTGTCCAGCTTGGAAGCAATCACTGCATTACCTACCGTTCACCCCTGCCTTGCTTCCATTTTCTCACCACTAATGCCTTGGGTTTGTACCTCCAAAATAAAACATCAGTATTTACTTCTTGGTTTAGGCTCTGTTTTCTAGGTGAGTTGGGTGGAAGAAGAGGAGGACATTAGCCTGGGGTAGAGAAGGACAAACCCCAGGCATGTTCACTTCTCCCCCCACTTGGTACCTGGATCACCAAGTATTAAGTAGGGGCTTATCCTGTCCGGCTTTCCTGGAGTTGAGGGAAATGATTATCCTGGAAACAGTCCAGTAGTTTAGAACCTTATTTGTGGACTCAGCAAGCCATTTTACTAACCAGTAAACTAATAGTATTTCTTACTATCAAGTGGCAGAGCTGGGACCCCAGCCAGAGGTGAATCTCTTCCCTAAGATGGTGCCTTCCATAGGTGTTGGCCTGATTATAGCCAGCCACTGCCAAGTGATGGTGCAGATATAGTTCCTGACCTTCTTGATCTAGGGGGCACCTAGGTAACTGTGGCCATGAGGAAGAGAAGCGCCCCCTAGCCCTCAGTCCTTGCAGCCAGCGATTGGGTGCTAACATTACTTATCCCTGTTACCCTTGGTCACCTGGCTGAGGTAGTGCTTGTCAGGTTTCTTTACTGTAAAATTACTCAGTTTCCTCACATTATACCCTTTATAAGTCTGCCTTTTGTTAAATATGCACGTTCTGAATTTGGGTAAAGAGCATCTAGAGGCCCACCCCAGGTATGCTAGCGCCAAAAGTGGCTCAGTCAAAGGCAGCCATACAGGATAGGGTCGGTAGAGGGGTGGGAGGGCAGGGGGCCAGCACAGCCAAGTCTGCAGGACTTCTGTGTACCAGAATGCTTGAACCTACAGAGGTCCTGATTCTCTCCTTGACAGCACTAAACACTTTCAGAAGTTTCGTCCATGATCTTTCTGTTCCACTACGGAGACAGCATGCCTCTGTACCTCTGAACCCTTAGAGCTCAGCACAGAGCATGACCAAGGGTTTGCCTCTAGTTAATGGGCCGCAAGGCTAACCTCCTTGAAAGCTTTGGGTCTGAATTATGAACCTGAGAAGTCTTCCCTGATACATCCTTTAGTTGTGTGCACGTTCCTCACCCATGGGTCTGGTGCTCTCTGTATTAGGAGCAACTGCCAGAATATCTCTTCCAGGGATATTCTTCCCTCTTTATTCATCAGCTTGGTTTATTGACACAAGGGTGTTCTAATATTACACTCTTACTTGGGTTCAAGGGTTACCTCCCTCCAGAAAGCCTTTCTGACTACCCCTTTGCTTAAACACAACTTTGGGGAGAGCCAGATTGCTTATAGGGATGCAGGAGGGAAGGCCTGGTTGGTGACCCATCACTTGCTGAGGAATGGATGTGGGAAGAAACCAGAGTGGACAGTGGTGCCCCAAATGAGCTCCTGCCCCTGTAGAGGTCATGACCTAGTAGAGGAGGGGTGTTATTAGAATGTCTTATGTTATGAGAAGAAGAATGGATGAGCTTATTTTCTATTGTGGTGTCTATCGTACATGAAAAAATATTTCATATGTATGCAATTTAAAGAATTGTGAGTATTTAGCCTTTGGGAAAAAGGGTAAATACTTGAGAAAAAGAGTTGACTAGTACATTTGAGATCTGTGTTAATCCTTCATCCCTGCTATTATTTTTAATCATATATCCATACATAACTATATGTATATATGCTATATATATTCCTGAACAATAAAGTGATTGGTTTTGTAAGATTTTTACTTTGTTTATTCTCTCTATTGAATTTCTTTAATCTGACGGTTTATAGTCAGTAAAATTTAGAAAAAAATTCCCTTTTTTTTTTTTTTTTTTTTGGTCATGCTGGGGATGAACCCAGAATGCCGTGTGCTGGGTAAGCACTCTACCACTGAGGGACACTCCTGGCCCTTTTGTTTGTTTGCTGTTTTTTTTTTTTGAGAATGAGTCTCACTATTTTGCTCAAGATGGTCTCATTGAACTTGTGGGCTCAAGTGATCCTTTCATCTCAGCCTCCAGAGTAGCTGGGGCTATAGGTATGCTCCACCAAGCCTTCCTCACCTTTTGATACAATCCACCCAAAGGGTAGACTGCTCCATATTGTCCTATAGGTCACTGATGTTCATTCTATGTTCAATCTTTTCTCTCTTTTTTTTTTCCTGCTGCGTTTTAGAGATCCTCAATTTCATTAGTCTTTCCTTCTGCAGTGTCTAATTGCTGCTAGTTTGAACCAGTATGTTTTCCACTTCAGATGTTAAATTTTTCATCTCTAGACATTCCATTTGGATATTTCTAAAAATATCTTCTAGTTTTCTCCTAATTCTCATGTTTCCCCTTTACCTTCTTGAATGTAGAAAGATATATACTCTATTTTAATGTCCTCAGATGCTAGCTCCATTACATTTGACATTCTGGGGTTCCTATTGATTAATTTTTTATTGGTAATTGTTCTTATTTTCCTATTACTTTGCATAGCTAATTTTTTTACTAGATACCAGAAATTGTGAATTTACATTGTTGGTTGCCATATTTAATTCTAATTCTTTAAATTGTCTTATTTTGCTTTTTATTTTCTGGCATGAATTTTCTTTTTTGGATCTAGTTGAATCCCTTTCAAGCTTTTAAGTTTTTTAAAAGATAGCCCCAGGGACTGGGGTTGTGGCTCAGCAGTATAGCATTTGCCAAGCATGTGTGAGACTCTGGGTTCGATCCTCAGCACCACATAAAAATATATAAAATAAAGGTATTGTGTCCAACTACAACTAAAAAAAAAAAAATATTGAAAAAAAAAAAGGCCCAGAGCTACCTTTTTCTTTTCTACTACTGCCCTACTACTAAGGCAATATCCCAAGTATTATGCCCAATGTTCTGTATATTATGTCTTTGCCTTTGGCAAGTGGAAACAAAACTATCCCAGTCCTGAATTGTTCTGCCTTGTTCTTTCTAGTGGTAGTTTTCCTAGTCTTTCTTTCCTAGTCCCTCTTCTTTTCTTCTTTTGGTATTGGGGATTGAACCTGAAGATGAATCAGAGAGCCCCACCACTCTTACCTGGACCTCTTGGCTTTCAAAAATAAATGATGACTGCCAGGTGCATTGGTGCACACCTGTAAAACCAGCAACTCTGGAGGCTGAGGCAGGAAAATCACAAGTTTGAGGTCAGCCTCAGCAATTTAGCAAGGCCCTAGGTGACTTAATGAGACCCTGTCTCAAAAAAAAAAAAAAAAAAAAAAAAGGTCATGTGAAGTTCTGAGGGGGCTGAAGGATAGGGACTGAGTAGAGCTACCAATGGATTGGAGGTGCTGATGAAGTCAGAGCACTGGTATATTAAGAACAAATGAGGGGCTGGAGCTGTGGCTCAGTGGCAAGAATGCTTACCTAGCACATGTGAGACACTAGATTCCATCCTTAGCACCACATTCAAAAATAAGCAAATAAAGGCATTCTGTCCATCTATAATTATGAAAGTTTTTTTAAAAAAATTAAGAAAAAAGAACATATGAGTGAGACTGGCGAGATGAGGAATGGTGAGTGGGTGCTTTTGTAAGTAGAATAGTTTTAAATGATGATAAAATTCAGGATATGTCCATAGAATTAGTTGGCTGTGCTGCCCTGGAGGTGAAGGTTTTAAGAAATGTGGAGGAGCTCGGTATCATTTGGTTCATTCCTGGATGGTACCCAGAACCATGGCTAGAAGTTGGATAGAGAAATTACATGAGGCAGGTGGACAAATTCTTATGGGAATGAGTTCAGGTGAACAGGGAAGTGAGTAGAGAATGGTGACCAGGAGCAGAAGGGTGGAATATCTAATGTAATGGGATTTTGGTGAGGAGGAGGAGGATAATATATAAGCAATGTCATGGTGAGAGATCCGAAACAGGAGGGGTGGAGAGAAAGAGAGGTCCTCCCAAGGCAGCCATGTGGCAGTGTGGCATGGAGGGTAGAGGAGGGACCCCCTTAGAAGAAGTAGAGGATACAGGGGAGTTCCCAAATTAATGGAGCAAGAGTTCCAGAGAATACAGGAGGGTAGTTAAGGAGAAAGCTTGGGATAAGAACAGGAAATAAGAACTCAAAAGGGAAATGTCTTTGCAAAGATGTTTGGGACATTGAGCCTCCACAGAGTTCAATCTCTCATTTTGTTTATTCTCATTCATTTATCAAAAATGTGCTGGAAGTCTATTGTTGCCTAAGGGTTTCAGTGCTGGGGAGACAATGGGCAAGTGGTCAGCTGGATCTCAGCTCCTCTCAGAGCTCTGGGTGAAATGTGGGAAAAGCCGAGCCAGAGACAGATGATTACAACTGCATGTGGGAAACCATCATAGTCGCCTCGAGTGTGGAATGGATGGAAGATGATGGTGGTCTGCACAGTCAAGTGGGTTGTGAGGAGTGATGCCTGGGACAAGGCATTTGAGTTAACTCCTCACTTCTCTATTCCCTGGTCCCCTCCCAACCTCCAATCAACTTCTAGCCATGATCCCTGGTAGCAGGCTTGCTGGTGACCCCCAAGGGATTGGGTGATGATGATGATGATCCTGTTTTTGTCAAGACATGCTGGAGGCTGCTAGGCTTGGACTGTGGGGCTGCAGCAATGCCCTCCCTGCACAACTTCCCTGGTGCTGCCTGTGGAAGGAGGATGCTCCCTGCCTCCACCTAGGCCCATGTAGAAATTCAGCTAGCCTTCACATTGGAGAGACAGAGTTATTTCTGTTTGGTTTTATTAGGCTACTTGGGATTGAACCCAGAGGTACTTTACCACTGAGTCACATCTCCAGCCCTTTTTTAAAAAAAAAATATTTATTTTTTAGTTGTAATTGGACACAATACCTTTATTTCACTTATTTATTTTTATGTGGTACTGAGGATTGAACCCAGGGTGTCGCACATGTGAGGCCAGCACTCTACCGTTGAGCCACAACCCCAGCCTCATTCCAGCCCTTTTTATTTTTTTTTATTTATACAGATTCTCTCTAAGTTGCTTAGGATCTTGCTAAATTGCTGAGCCTGGCTTTGAACTTGCAATCCTCCAGCATCAGCCTCCCGAACCACTGGGATTACAGGCATGTGCCATTATAACTGGTGAAAGAGAGTTCTTAGAGGGAATATTAGGTTTTGCGAAAATAGGGAGGGGAGATGCCTTTAGAACAGAGCCCTAAGTGGATGTAGAATGTGTGTTGTGTGTGTGTGTGTGTGTGTGTGTGTGTGTGTGTGTGTGTTGGGGAGGGATAAGAGGGATACTGTGTAAAATTGGCTCTTAGAAAATACTGGCACAGGGCTGGGAATATAGCTCAGTTGGTAGAGTGCCTCCCTCTCATGCACAAGACCCTACTACTGCAAAAAACAAATACCAGCACAGCTCAGGCACAGTGGCACGTACCTGTAGTCCCAGCAGCTTGGAAGGCCGAGGTAGGAGGGTTGTGAGTTCAAAGCCAGCCTCAGCAATGACAAGAACTAAGCAACCCAGTGAGACCCTGTCCCTAAATAAAATACAAAATAGGGTTGGGGATGTGGTTCAGTGGTCGAGTGCCCCTGAGTTCAGTCCCTGGTAATCCCTGCCCCTACACACACAAAAAAAAAAAAAAAAAAAGAAAGAAAGGAAAAGAAAAAGAAAACACTGGCACATCTAGGCCTCTCCTGCACATAAAGTAATGCTCCTTTCCTCCAACTTTCCTCTTCACCACCCAGCTGCTCATCCTCCACACACTTATTCAGTTCTTGCTGACTCACATCTCCTGTCCTGCACCACACTCTGACTTGTGCTAAGTGTTAAGATAAAACATAAACCAGCTCGACTCTCATCTTTCTTCCTTTTCCTTTTCTTCTTCCTTCTTTTTCTTTGCTTGCTTCATTAAAAGACTTTTTAAAAAATAGGTCATGTATACATACAGTACAAAATTCAAAGGGTAGAAAATATTAAGAGAAAACTCCTCCTGCCCCTCCGAAGGCTCTCCCTGGGGATGGTGCTACTTTGCATTCTGTGCCTCCCAGACCTGTTCTGCCTACAGCACATAACTAGCTTATTATTCACACCATTGGTCTCTTGCTGTTTGTACTTATTGGTACATCTCCAAGATTGTTTTATGTCAGCAAATATAGAGCTACTAGAATCTTTTATATTGATGCATATAATTCCATTTTATGGCTATACCATATTTATTTAATCAGTCTTCTGTTAAAAGATGTTCAGCTCATTTGCAATCATTTGCTATGAAACAATGCTATAATCTTGAGAAAGTTGGTTTTTCTTTTAGTTGAGTTTATCTCAGTTGCTGTGATAAATACTTAGGCCTACTGGCTTATTTTATTGTCTTTTGGGGACTTAAATAAACTTTTTTAAAAACATTTATTTTTTAGGTGTAGATGGACACAACACAATGCCTTTATTTTTATGTGGTGCTGAGGATGAACCCGGGTTCCGCCTGTGCTAGGCGAGCACTCTACCGCTGAGCCACAATCCCAGCCCCCTTAAATAAACTTTATTTAAACTTTTAGAGAAGTTTTAGAAAAATAGGGAAGATAGTATTGAGAGTTTTCCTCTGCATTTGGTTTCTCCTATCTTTAGCATCTTACATAATTAATAACCCACTATTGATAAGTTTTATTAACTAAAGTCTATATTTGATTTCTGTTTTAGTCAGCCTTCTATTGCAATTATGAAATAACTAACACAATTAGTTTATAAAGAAAAAAGGTTTATTTTGGCTCAGTTTTGGAGGTTCCAGTCCATAATTGCTCCCATTGCTTTTAGGCTTGTAGCAAGGAAACACATCATGGTAGGAAAATGTGGTAGAGCAAAACCACTCACCTCATGACTAGAAGCAAAAGGGACTAGGGCCCCAGAATCCCCTTAGAAGGAAATGCTCCCAATGACCCAAAGACCTCCCACAAGATCCCACTTTTCAAAGATTTCAATACCTTTCAACAATAGATACTGGGATTTAACCCAGGGGTGCTTTACCACAGAACCATATTTCCCAGCCCTTTTTATTTTTTGAGACATGGTCTCTCTAAATTGCTGAGGGTCTCACTATATTGCTGCGACTGGCCTTGAACTTGCAATCCTCCTGCCTCAGCCTCCCAGTTGCTGGGATCACAAGTGTGCACCTCCATGGCTGATGCCATGCATTCTTGACTTTATTCTATTAATATGGTATTACATTGATTTTGGGGTATGAAGCCAACCTCATATTTCTGGGAAAAACCTGTCTGGACTTGGCATACAATTTTTTTATTTTTATTTTTTTTACGAGTTGTTGGATTTGATTTGCCAGTATTTTGCTGAGAATTTTTTTTTTAATATTTATTTTTTAGTTATCGGCAGACACAACATCTTTGCTTTGTATGTGGTGCTGAGAATCGAACCCGGGCCGCACGCATGCCAGGCGAGCGCGCTACTACTTGAGCCACATCCCCAGCCCTTTGCTGAGAATTTTTGTGTCTCTATTCATAAGGCATATTGGTGTCTAGTTTTCTTATAATAATTTTGACTGGTTTTGTTATGAGGATAACTGTCTTCCTAAAGCAAATTAGAAAATATTCCCTCCCCAACACTATTTTTTGAAAGAGTGTGTGAAAGATTCATATTAATTCTCTTTTAATCTTCAGTAGAATTTACCAGTGAAACCATCTAGGCCTAGACTTTCCTTTCGGAAGCTTTTTTTTTTTTTTTTTTTTTAAAGTGGTCATTATTAATTAAATATCTTACAGGACTATCCAGATTTTCTAGCTTTTTTTTTTTTTTTCCTGGTACTGGGAATTGAACCCAGGGTCCTTAACCACTGAGCCACATCCTTAGCCCTTTTTATTTCTGATTTTGAGACAGGATCTCACTGAGTTGCTTAGAGACTCACTAAATTTTCTAGGCTGGCTTTGAACTCCCAATCCTCCTGCCTCAGCTGCCCAAGCTACTGGGATTACAGGCGTGTGCCTCGCACCAACTGTGTGTTAACCTTTTTTTTTTTTTTTTTTTGGGCACTGGGGATTGAACTCAGGGGCATTCAACCACTGAGCCATATCTCCAGCCCTATTTTGTGTTTTCTTTAGAGACAGGGTCTCACTGAGTTGCTTAGTGCCTCGCTTTTGCTGAGGCTAGCTTTGAACTTGCGATCCTCCTATCTCAGGCTCCTGAGCAGCTGGGATTACAGGTGTTTGCCACAGCACTGGGCTGTGTGTTGACTCTTTACTGGACTCAGAACTAATGCAATCACGGCGTGTTTGCTGTGGTGTGAAAGGAGAAAGTAATTGGCATCCCCACTGCACGGTATCATTGTGTATTATACACTACCATGTCTATTAATGAGTTCATTATGTTTTAAATAAATATGAAATTAGGGGTTTAATGCTTTATATAATGTTAAATCCTTGGCAGATTGTTATATAAAATTTTTAGTGAAGTTTGAGGAAAATTGGGTTTTGGGATGGATGGAGGATATGTTACTATTTTTTATATTTAGATTAATGGAATATAGACTCCCCTTGTCTAAAAATTCATTGTCCTGCAGATCAGCTCTGGATAAGGATGGACAGTTGTATTATCTTTTCTTTTTATAGTTGTTGCACTTAATGTAAAACCCAAGTGCAATATCACATTTCCTTTGTTTCTCACCCACTTCCCCAGTGTGTAGATGTGTCTATCATGTAGAAAAGTTTTGTTAGGGGTTATTGTGGATTCCTGTTCATTTTGATTGCTATTGATCTTTTTTAAAATATTTTTTTTTTAGTTGTAGACGGACACTACTGAGAGCCATAGCCGAGTAGGAATGACGCATGGCATTTTTGGCATGGCATTTTTGGTTGAGCGGTGACGCCAGCAAGCTATTGAGATGATAATGGTTATGTTAAGATGTGTATTCAATTGGATATTAGACCCCTGCTGTCCGCCTTAGCCTGCTACTTTGGAGCTCTCGCAGGGATTCCTGGAGAGTTCCCATTGGTTGGGGAAGTGTGGGAGGAGAGATTTCCGGAGGAGGGATTTCCAGTTGGTGTGGTGTGTCCTGGGAGAAGGCCACCTGCATGGGGTTCTCGGGAGTTTTGGAAATAAAGTTTGTTCCTGCTTGAGTGGCTCGTGATTTTGTGCCCAGCCAGACTGCAGCAGGACACAATTTCTTTCTTTCTTTCCTTCCTTCCTTCTTTCTTTCTTTCTTTGTGGTGCTGAGGATCGAATGCAGTGCCTCACACATGCGAGGAAAGTGCTCCACCACTGAGCCACAACCCCAGACTCTTGAACAAAAGGAAATTTTAAAAGATCACATTTTACAGAACTTAAACTTGTCTTCAGCATTTAGCTCAGAGGTCTTGCCATCTTCGAAAAACAGCTTCCCTGCTAAACTCTTCAGCTATCAGATCTACCTAAAAGAAAGAAGGCTGCCCTTGCTAGCTCATCACAATCCTCTTCCCATCTTCCCTAGCCATTCGGGGTCCAACAGCAGGGTGAGGCTCAGATGGGGGCAGGATGGAGGGGCACATGGGCTAAATCCCCCCAGTACAACACAGCTGCTGAAGCTTGACAGGAGAGCAGAATTGGGGAGACTTGAGGGGGAGGGTCCAGACCCTGTATTCAGTCAGAGTTACTGCTGGAAGAGGAGGAGGAAGAGGAGGAGTGCTTGCTGTGCTTGTAGTGTTTGTGCATCTTTTTATGAGCTTTCTTCATTTTCTTCTGCATCTTCTTGTCCATTGTCATTCCTGGGCCTACCATGCCAGGAGCCATGGGGTTCACAGGAGGCATATCAGGGGCCGACAGTGGGTATGGAAGAGGGTGGGGACCTGAGGGTTGGTGTCCTGGATATATTGGCCATGGCACAGGATAAGGGGACCCACCTGGAGGAAACCCTGGCATCCTTGGGGAGCTTTTGAGGGAGTGGGACAGAGGCAAGGAGGAAAAAGTCCTCAACCTGTCATATTGATGATGCCCTCCTGTAGGTCCAGGAAAGGGTACTGCCCAACAAGGACTGAGGGATCTTGGCCAAGATCTCCTTCCAGTGAACTTGAAAATGAAACAGAGAGCTCACCAATCTTACCTGGACCTCTTGCCTTTCAAAAATAAACTGTGATTAAAAGTCACACCGGAAAAACCAAACCGAGGTTCCTCTGTTAACTCACAGACAACATGAATGGGACATTAACACAACCAAGGCACAGGACCTAGTATCCAGGGAAATTCCTGGGTGTATGGGACATACTATATACAGGAAGGGGCATCACATCTCTTTGTAGAGACATTCAGCTTTTGGCAGGTCTGCCATGAATAAATAGAAAAGAGCGCCAGTGACTGCTTTTGACTACTGGTGCTCTCACATAACCCCCCCAGTGAAGTTTTTTATGGTATGAATCTACTAGATTACCAGGGGGCCCCTCCCCTGCGGACTATGGATCCACATTGTGTCACAGGTCTCAGCAACCTCGCAGCTTATGAATTGGAGTCTATGTCAGAACACTGCTGTGCCAGAGGCACTGTTTGGCATTTTTTTTTTTTTTTTTTTGGTACTAGAGATTGAACCCAGAGGCACTTAACCACTGAACCACATCTCCAGCCCTTTTTTATATTTTATTTAGATACAGGGCCTCGCTGAGTTGCTCAGGCCTCACTAAATTGCTGAGGCTGGCTTTGAACTTTAGATCCTCCTGCCTCAGCCTCCCAAACCACTGGGATTACAGGTGTGCACCACTGTTTGGCTTTTTTTTTTTTTCTTCTATCAATGAATTTTTATTTTTTTTTTTATTTATATGTGGTGCTGAGAATTGAGCCCAGTTCTTCACACATGCTAGGCAAGTGCTGTACCACGGAGTTACAACTCCAGCTCATTGTTTGACTTTTGAATCAAATAAATTCCTAAAGAGATACTTACCCTTTGAGCCATTGTATTAGCTTGGTAAGGCTTTCTCGTACCTCAAATGCTCTGATCTTATTCATGTGGACGTGATACATTGCCATAACTGTGTTCTGCAGAAACAAAACACCTCCCCAAATGCCAACTGTCTCCTGTTGAGATGGGGTAACCAGAATGGACAGGGGATATGGGATATACTATTAGGGCTATTTTGGCCAATATGGTAGTGGTTGTCTTCCTTACTCCAACCCAATACATTGTTATTTTGTCAGGATCATTCAGTTAGAAAAGGTGGTACATTGCCTGCCCTTTACCCACTGAGATTACTAAGGATACCACTCCTGTTGTCCCTTTGGAGGCATAATACTCCAGCCCTAACTTCTTGGCTTGAGTAGTGCTGACTTACCACATAGCTCTTGCCTTCCTGTTTGCCATCCCAGGAAGAGTCTGCAGTTGCCAACACCCGGATCAATGGAATTGGCAAACCAGAAATCCATTAAGAGGCTGGTCTCTAGAGCAGACTTGAATGAGCAATAGGACCCCTCCCTGGCTTGGCAGCAGTTGGAGCTCATTATTACATTCCTTTCTTCAGGCAGACCTCCTCTTCCTTCTTAGAAAAACTTTGACCATGGCCTTGGTATGTTATTGTCTTAGATTTATTAACCAATTATGGTCGTAACCCCTCAACATCTGGCTCATTCGAGGCCATGATAGGGTGTCCTATGAATTTTTGCTCAGATCTTGAAAGATCAAGGGATGGAGCTGAAGAGATCAGTTCCAGGCCAAAATCATGTGTGTGATCTTTTAAGCCCAATCATAGGTAATTATAAGACTACCTGGGGCAAGCCTTACGCTTTCCCCACACCAGACTTATTTTCTGAGGGAAGCTGCAGCCAAGGGCTCAGTGTCCCAACTATGACAGGTTCACCATGCACTGGTTACCGACTTAACTAAATCCAGAGAAACTGAATCCACCTATCTACAAATTGTATGAAGCAAATGTATTACTGAAAAATAGGCAGCAAGGGGGCTGGGGATATAGTTCAGTTAGTAGAGTGTTTGTCTTGCATGCACAAGACCCTGGGTTCAATCCCCCACACCACAATTTAAAAAAAAAAAGGCAGAAAAGGACAAGAGAAGCCTAGGAATCATTGCTAATCGATCATCAAAGTCTTGGGAAAGATGTCTGGGTGGGCAGAATATCTACCACACGTGGCCCACTTGCACTGTAGTCAAGGCATCTTGGAATATGGCCCATCCTGGATTTCATACCCTGGAGTCAAGTGATTTGCTGGGCTAATGTGTTGAGGTATAGCCTGTTCCTAGGGAATGCTGTGACAGAGCCTGCTCTATCTAACCCATTTCCCTGTATCTGAGGATGTTGCATTCCTAGCACATTTTATAGTTATGAACTGCAAGGGGGACAGATTAGGTCAGTTCAAGGCCACCCAGAGAACTGTCCTGTATCCCCCACCATGGGCCTACCATTCCCAAGTTCCTCCATTCAGGTCTCAGCAGTCTGAAAAAATATTTTAATGTTATTTTTGAAACATGAAATAATGTACAAAGTATAAAAATGAATATCTGCAAAAATATTTTCTTTAAAAGGTAAGAGCCTTTTGTTCAGAAGTCCTTAGGGACTTCTAGAGTTTGAATTTTGAATGTCCCCAAATGGAAGGAAGTTAGGTCACTGAGGGAGTGCCCTTGAAGGGGATATTGGGACCCTAGCCTCTTCCAATTTCTCTCTTTGCTTCCTGTTCACAGTGGGGTGAACAAGCCTCCACTGTCATATGCTTGCTCCGTGATGCGCTGTGCTGCCACAGGCCCAAGAGCAACAGGGCCAAGCAATCATGAACTAAAACTTGAAATGCAGCCAAAATAAATCTTTCCTTCTTTGAGGTTCTTATCTCAGTTATTTTGTCATAGCAATGGAAAGCTCACATAGGAGCCTGGGCTAAGGCTCTTTCTCTCATCTGATTCATTACTTTTCCACTTTTAACCCTTTCTCTTCCTTCCCCAACTAACCCTTTTCTTTAAAAGGCAGGAGGAGGAGGAGCCTTTTGTTCAGGGGCCTGAAGATAATTAGATAATTCTACCTTAAATCTTTCCATAGGGAAAGACAAAACCTCAGAGAGCCTGTCCCTCTTTTTATTTCTTACGGTGTAGCCCTAAGTAAAGGACTGATTATCAACTGGATTTTTTCCCGTTTTTTTTTTTTTTTTGGTACTGGGAATTGAACCCAGGGACACTTAACCACCAAACCACCTCCTTTTTTGTGTTTTATTAGAGGCAGGGTCTTGCTGAGTTGCTAAGTGCCTCACTAAGTTGCTGAGGCTGGCTTTGAATTTGCTATCCTCCTGCTTCAGCCTCCTGAGCCGCTGAGATTACAGGTATGCACCACTGCGGGCCGACCGATTATCATGACCGATTATCATTTCGTTTGGTGCATTATCTCAATTGGCCATTTTCGCATCTGATTGCATGATGCTGGGTGATGGATTTTTGCATGTATTCATTTTTAATGTCTGCAACTATAACTTATATACATTATTTCATGTTTCATTAAATTAACATTAATTTTTTTTTTCAGAATGCCATTCTGATCCCTCAAAGACTTAGGGATTGAACACTGGTGTCTCTGGAGGAGACAGTGGACGGGATCCAGAAGAATTTCAAATGTTGCAGGGAAAATTGCAGCACTGGGGCTTTGTGGTCTGCTCCCCTTTTAGGACTCCAGGAAGAAAGTGTTTTTCAAAGTGCCCCTTAGGAAATGAGTGGGATGGATCACATCCTTGACTTTACCTAGAACTTTCCATCAGGGAAACACAAGCAGGGTGTTGGATGGAAGTCAAAACAGAACTCAGAGATCTTGGAGAACCCAGTCAACAGGGAAAGATGGGTAAAAAAAAAAAAAAAAAAAAAAAATCTCAGGAACAATTATCAATCCAGGCTTCTGCAAGAATAGAATACAGATCACCCCAGCTTGGACATATCAGCAGAAGCAATAAGAAAATGCTCATGAAGCAGTTAGGAGTCAATTAAAATATACTGGATTGGACAAAGATCAAAAAACTGTGATGAAGTGACTAAATCATATGGGGAGGCTTAAAAACGTAAGAGTTATCGAAAATTTATCCAATATTATCCTGATCTCAATTTTTTGTCTTTTTCCTTGAGAGTCTTTCACGTGGGAATTTTATCCTCTTTTTTTTTTTTAAAGAGAGAGAGAGAGAATTTTTAATATTTATTTTTTAGTTTTTTTGGCAGACACAACATCTTTGTTTGTATGTGGTGCTGAGGATCGAACCCAGGCCGCACACATGCCAGGCAAGCGCGCTACCGCTTGAGCCACATCCCCAGCCCTATCCTTGTTTTTAAAGAATCATTGCAAAGATTGAGGTGGTGGTTTTTTTTTTTTTTTTTTTTTTTTTGCACTTGCTACTTTTCAAATGTCTTTACGTTAATATGCCAGAATAACACCTTTTTAATCTTTTCATTTCTCCCTATTGGAAATTTCCTAGAAATTTCCTTATTAAAAACTGAGTTGGTGGCTGTAGAAAGAACTGGGTTTGTAGCTGGAGAGTTTGGGAAAGGAGTTCATCCAGGTAAGGATGAAGACAAAAGGAATTGTAAGAAGGGGAGGAGGAGGGTCAGGAGACCAGTCTCAGCCAGCTTGGAAATGGTAATTTGCAGTGAGCAGTTTTTTGAGTTCTAATTGCACTTTGAAACCTCAATGTGCCAACTGAGATTATTTAACCTTATAGCTGTGGTCTTCTAATTTAGTTCTAAGAAAAAAAAAACAAGCGTAGGGAATTTGAATGAAAGGTCGTCTGAACTCTAAATTATCCTTGGAGTAAAGTGTCCATTGGTTAAGTGTGCATGACAATAGGCAATGATGTTTAAACACATAGCCAGTTGGAGTCCCCAAAGGCAAAATGTTCTGGCAAGCCTTAGCCATTGAAAACCCCATTGTTTTTATTCATCTCTTGAGAGCAAAAGAAAATTCAATGGGCCCAGTTAATCTTGCTGTTTGAAACCAGGGGTGCTTTACTACTAAGCTGCATCCCCAGCCTTTTAAAAACTGTTTATTTTTTCAGACAGAGTCTCATTAAGTTGCTGGAGTTGTCCTTCAACTTGCAATCCTCCTGCCTCAGCCTTCTGAGCTGCTGGGATTATAGGCGTGGACTACATCACCTGGTTTATTTTAGCTCTTTAAAGATGTTCATACACACACATACACAGAAAAAGAAAAAATAAGGAAAAGAGAAAAACCATTTACAGAGGTGTAAACCAGAGTACTTATCAGAATCAGTAAGATGCACTGTCTTTTTATGTGGTGCTGAGGATCAAACTTGCCAGGAAAAATCAATCCTTTATAGTTCCAGAAGGGATGCAAGTTCCTTTATTAAGGCAGTTTTATTCAAACCAGATTCCAAATAAAGGCATGGAATTTCTACCAAAAAGCAGCAGCTCATTCTGAGAAGACTCGTGGGGCAGAAAAGGTGAGCCAAGGAAGAGGAAATCACACAGGCCTCAAGTGGGTACCACACTCAAATCCAAGGGCTGCAGATTCTTTCAAAGGGGATCTCGCTTTGGATCCTACTTCTGGCACCACATTATATCACCCTGAGTAGCAGAAGATTCTAAAGAAAAATGAGTCTAATTGGAGATGAGCAGGCAATTATAATCCAGGATATATGTGTGTTATGACAGATAAGCGTATCCAAGGAAGCTATGGTATAGCTGGGGCAGTGGTAGAGTGCTCGCCTAGCATGTGTGAGGCACTGGGTTTGATCCTCAGCACCACATAAAAATAAATAAAGGTATTGTGTCCATCTATAATTTTTTTTAAAGGAGGGGAGCTAGGGCAAAGGAAACTTTTAAAGATAAAAAAAGGGTTCATATGGGGCTGGGGTTGTGGCTCAGTGGTAGAGTGCTCACCTAGCATGTGTGAGGCACTGGGTTCGATCCTCAGCACCACATACGTAAAAAATTAAGATATCGTGTCCACCTAAAACTAAAAAATAAATATTAAAAAAAAAAGAAAAAAAATGGGGGAGGTTTTCAAATAATCTGTCCAAAGACAATGTTCATTAGCCGCAGAGGCTCATTGAAGGAGCTGAAGCTGAAAACTACTAATTGGCAACATTCATATTGGTGGAAAGAAGCAACTTTTTATTGATTTTTTTGTGTGTGTGTGCTGTCAGAATTCTTTTAATACTATTATCAAAAGCATTTTTGCATAATAAACTTCAGAGAGTGTCACAGTTTTCAGACATACAAATATGAGACTACCCACCCTTCTCACTTTCTGGCTCCATATTGATTGGTTTTGTTGGTACTAGAGACTAAACCCAGGGGTACTTTATCACTGAGCCACATCCCTAGCCCTTTTTAAGACAGTGTTTTTAAATTTCTGAGGTTGAACTTGCAATCCTCCTGTCTTAGCCTCTTGAGTTGCTAGGGTTACAAGTACCACCATGTTCAATTTCCATGTTGGTTTTGATCTATTGTAGGAATTGACAGTTTTCACAATACATTTGTGTTTTTGTTTGTTTGTTTGTTTGTTTGCCTCAGCCTCCCAAGTGGCTGGGATTATAGGCATGCACCACCACACCTGGCTAAATACATTTTTATAAGGCACACACAGAGGCCAATGCAGAGAAAGATCTAGAAGGGCTTATAGCACACTGACAAAAAGCAGTTACTCTATAGAGGAGAGTGAATGAAGAGTACTTCTGATTTTATTTATTCCATTTTGTATTATCCAGTTTCTATATGAAAATACATACATATTTTCCTTGTGTGCTTTAGGGAAAAAAATGAAAAACTTTACAAATCCACTATATGCTAGCATAGTGCTGAGTAAAAAAAGTTTTACAGAGAATTCTAGGTATACACAATTGTGAAAATTATCTGTGGACTCTTTCGTGTTGCTTTAGGTGATCTGATCGTGCAAAATTCTTACAACATCTGGTGCACAGGTAGGGCCGTTCTCCGCTGTGCTTCCTTTTGTGGCGTCGGAGCTCATCTGAGCGGGTGAATTTCCATGTGCATCCCACCACATTGCATACATAGGGCTTATCCCCTGAAACAGAGAAAAGAGAGGCTTTTATTCGTCAGGGTCAGGTGGGGCAGGGATTTTGAAAGTGAAGAAGGAAAAAGTCGAGCATGTTGGGGTGGGAGAGAGACAGACGAGAGGACACTGGTGGGGGTGAAAGTGGAAATGCTGATAGGCAACATGAATTGGAGGAAAACTGTGAAGGACAGAAAAAAAAATAAAATAGAAGGGAGGTAGAGGTTAACAGGAAAGTCAGTGGGGTGTAGGAAGAGTGAAGGAAGGGGTATCTTCAGTTTACCATGCCTTCCAGGTATTCCATGAAGTGACAGTCCCAGGAAAGGTAGAGGCAAGAGCCTCCAAGACAGGCCTGGTGGTAAGTGCCTGGAGTCTCAGGCCAAGAGGTGGGGTGGCAACAATCTCAACCAATCCCATAGTTTTGTAAAAATACAAATCTATAGCTACTTGCCCCTCCCCAACACTGGGGCCCTCACTTACCAGTGTGTTTGCGCTCATGGATTTGGAGGTGGGAAAACTTTGTGTAAGATTTCCCACAGTTCTGGTAGGTGCAGGTAAAGGGCTTCAGAATGTCAGAATTCTTCTGAAACTGATATCTCTGAGTCTTGAGTTTACATTTATTTTCTGGGAATTGTCCCTGAATCAAAGGGGAGCTTGAAACATTTTGAAATCCTGGGTATGGTAATGATGAGGACTGATGGGGCATCATCTGACCCCTGTAGAGGGTCTGGTCAGCACCAGGGATTGCCATCTGATCGCCGTAGAGGGTCTGGTCAGCACCGGGGGTTGCCATCTGACCCCCGTAGAGGGTCTGGTCAGCACCGGGGGTTGCCATCTGACCCCCGTAGAGGGTCTGGTCAGCACCGGGGGTTGCCATCTGACCCCCGTAGAGGGTCTGATCACCACCGGGGGTTGCCATCTGACCCCCGTAGAGGGTCTGGTCATCACAGGGGGTTGCCATCTGACCCCCGTAGAAGGTCTGGTCACCACCGGGGATTGCCATCTGACCCCCGTGGAGGGTCTGGTCACCACAGGGGATTGCCATCTGACCCCCGTAGAGGGTCTGGTCACCACCTGGGGTTACCATCTGACTCCTGTAGAAGGTCTGGTCACCACCTGGGGTTGTCATCTGACCCCCATAGAGGGTCTGGTTACTATTGAGATTTGCCATCGGACCCCCATAGTAGGTCTGGTCACCACTAGGGGTTGTCATCTGACACCTATAAAGGATCTGATCACCACTTGCCATTGTCATCTGACCCCCACAGAGGGTCTGGTCACCACTGGAAGTCATAGTATAGTTCTCAATCAGAGTCTGAATACCCGTGAAGGTCATCACGCGGCCCCTTTTGAGAGTTGTTGGTTGGCTTCCATAGAGAGTCTGATTCTCACTGAGGGTCATCATCTGTCCTCCGCACAGGGCTGTCATCTGGATCTCACTGAGAGTCTGATTACCTATTAATGTCTTCTTTTGGCTAACTTCACTAGAGATTGTCATCATGCTTGCAGTGACAGTAGTTTTCTGGTAATCAATGAGTGATGTCTCTGGGGTGTCAGCGATATTCATCATCTGGAATTCTGCTGAGGATTTTATCTCATCAAAGGATGTCATTTTTGGGTTCATGGACAAAGTCCCACTTAGTTCTCCAAGGAGTGTATCAAGGGCTTCACTAGGAGGAGTCTGCTGGGTGAGGACCATTCCAGGGATGTTAGAACATACAGAAGTCTCCATTGAAGGCCTCGAGGAAGGCATTGATTGACTCTGGGTGGACTCATGAAGTCTGCCCTCACCAGAGATGGTCAGAGGCATATAGAGCTGCGGCTCTGGCACTGCTGACGTTTTTTCCATGTCCTTATAAGATTCAGTGAAGACCTGGAGAAGCTCCTCAATAGTCTGGAAGAAGGAATTCATCTCTTTGCTATTACATGATGAAATGAGATCTTCAGTTGTGGGATCCTAAAAAAAGGAAAAAAAAGAAGAAGAAAAAGTAACAGTCTATCCCAGCTTTAATCCCAATTCCACAAACTCTTCCCCATCCTTACTGACACTATCTAGCCCATTCCACCATCATCTCATGCCTTGAAGCCTGAAAGCCTGAAACTGCCTCAAGCTGGTACAGTCTCCACACAGTCAGATTAACATCTCTAAAATGCAAACTCCTCCTATGCTCTTCCTACCCACTAGCCTGTCTTCTCCTGCAGAGTGCTCATCCCAGAGGCTTTTCCAAGGATGCTCTCCCTTCCCAAACATCTTATTAGGGACTCAGTTAAATGAATGAACTTTCACATTTCTCATCTCATTTCATTCCTACCATGACTCCAGGATATGGGAGTCATGATTAATACCATTTTTAAAATTAGTGAAGTGACTTGGGCCAGGTGGACACCAGAGGCTGAGACAGGAGAATTTCAAGTTCAAGGCCAGCCTTGAACTTAGGGAGACCTTGTCTCAAAATAAAAAATAAAAAGGACAGGAGATATAGCTTACTGGTAAAGTGCCCCTGGGTTCAATCCCCAGTACACACACACACACACACACACACACAAAAAAAAAAAAAAAGGCCAGAAAAATAACAAGTGCTGTTGAGAATGTGAACAAATTGGAACTCTTCTGTACCGTTGGCAGGAATGCATAACAAAATGGCACAACTACAGTATGGCGATTAAAAACAGAATTACCATATGATCCAGCAATCCTACTTCTCAGTATTTACCTCAAAGAATTGAAGAAAACAGGGTTTGGAAAAGGTATTTGTGCACCCATGTTCATAGCATGGTAGATAAAACATGAAAGCCACCCAGATGAATTAATAAGTAAAATGTGGTATATACAAATAATGGATATTTTTAGCCTTAAAATGTAAGAAAATGCTGACATATGCTATAATGTGAATTGACCTTGAGGACATTATGCATCATGAAATAAACCAGTCACAAAAAAAGACAAATACCATGTGATGTTGTTTACATAGCATACTTCACAACAGTCAAATTCATGGGAGACAGTGGGATGGTGGTTGACCGTGGGATGGGGGAAGGGAAACGAAAAATTACTCTTTAGTGAATACAGAAATTCTATGCGATAAAGTCCTCATTATAATCAACCTCCAGTCAGGCCCAGATTGCAAGTTTGAGGCCAATCTCAGCAGCTTGGTGAGACACTGTCTCAAAATAAAATTTTTAAAAGGGGTGCGGGTGTGGCTTTGTGATGAAGCTCAACGAGTTTAACCCCTAGTACGGGGAAGCGGGGGAAATCGAACTCTAATATAACATCTTTCTTTTGTATTTCCTCTCCAACCATTTCTCCAGCGTACTAGTGTAATTCCTGTCTATCCCCTCCCCCCACCACCACTGAACTGGAAGTTCCTCGGAGCCCCAGAACTCTATTCGTCAAGCAGATACCGCAGTGAAACGAACCAAAGAAGAATTTCTGATTTCCACACCACCGGCTCAGGATCTGCCTCAGGTCGCTAAGGCTTCAGGTTTTCAGGAAAGCAGGTGGGATCTACCCCAGATTAAAGGGATTCTTAAAACAATCAGTCCTATCCACAGATAAGCCTCTGTCTCTGGCTCGCTAACTGTATGTCCTTTTTATTTATTTATTTTTTTTTATTTTGAGTCAGGGTCTCATTAAATTACTTAAGACCTCGCTAAAATGCTGAGGCTGGCCATGAACTTGTGATCTTCCTGCCTCAGCCCTCCAAATCGCTGGGATTACAGGAGTGCCACACCTCGCCTGACCCTAACGTGTTTTTAACTGAACCCTCCCAGGTCACTCTGACTCATCCACTTGGGGTTCTGTTCTGCGTATCCTTTGGTGCCTTCTATCCACAACGACGTTTGCAGATGCCCAGCACCGGGCCACAGTTTGGGACTCCTGCGGGCAGTCAAGGCCTCCACTGTGGCCTCAAGAGGCCTTCAGGTGCTTCCAACATTGTCTGGTGCAGACCCAGTTTGTTTGGTGGAAGGTATTTCCTGGGCGGGGCAGCCATGTGGAGGTGATCCATGAACGTGACCCAGAGTAAAGGATCCATTTCGTACGCCTCTGCCTCGTCTTCCCGCATTAATCAACCCGCCAACTTGGAGTTTTTGATTTCCCAGTCTGGGACACCACCCTTTGCCCACGGATTTGAAGGCGTAGACTCACCAGAAGTAGATCCAGAGTTCCAGCCCACGCCTAAGCCCAGGGAGGCCTGTGCGCGTCGAGGGCTGCGCACGTCGAGAGCTGTGCCTACAGCCAACAGAAGAACTCGCACTGTGAGCAGGGCGCGGTGCTGGGCCCTTTTATGGCCTTGAGGGATGCTCTGGGTTCCGGATTCCCTCCACCCCCCCCTTCAACCACGCCCTCCAGGGTGGAGCCCACCATCAACTCGCGCCTTTTAAATTTCCATTTCAAGGCTTCAGGACGCCAAGAGTGATTGTATTACCTACCTGAGGCACCTCCAGACGAAGCTGTAATCCTTTCCTGCAATCCCATTGTGGGATGAAGCAATTCACATCAATTGGCCATTTCATCTCAACCACAGTCCTAGGAGGTGCATTTTATCTTGGTCATTATGTGATGAGTAAACTGAAGGTATTGAAACAGTCTGCTGAAGGTCACAAAAAGTCAAAGAGAACCTGGATTTGAACTCAAACGGTTTTGCTCGTGTCTGTACTGCACTAAACACACAGCCTCAAACTTGTGGCGCAGTGCTCTGCCGCTCGATTATGCAGATCCCATCTCTTTGACTGCTGTAAATTTAATCAAAATTTATTCTAGCGTGAAATCCTGAGGATTCGATCAGATCTCCCTAGAAATGATAGTGGCTTCTTCGTCACCCCCCCCCCCACCCTAAGTACTGCGGATCTAACTCACCTTCCCAATTGTATTTATTTATCAGTGCTGGGGATTGAATCTAGGGGTACCGTACCGCCGAGCAATATCCCCTGCCCTTTTTATTGTATCTTTTAAATTTTGAGACAGGGTCTTAGGAAATTGTCTAAATTTGCGATCATCCCTTCCAAAGCGCCTGGCTAATATTTTGATGTTCATCTATTCCTGGTCCTAAGTCCTAGAGATTGTTTCAAATCAGTAGGAAAGGCACAATCAGAGTCACATGACTGACCTCTGACCCCCCTGGTGGCTTTTCTCCAAGTCTATGATAGGAGCTGGCCAAAGCTGAAGGTTTAGAAATAGATTTCCTTTCTTTCTTTCTTTTTTTAAATATTTATTTTTTTAATTTTAGGTGAACACAATATCTTTATTTTCTTTTCTGTGGTGCTGAGGATGGAACCCAGTGCCTCAAGCATGCCAGGCGAGCGCGCTACCACTTGAGCCACATCCCGAGCCGTAGAAATAGATTTCTTTTAAAACTGTTCTTCCCAGGGCTGGAGGTGTGGCTCAAGTGGTAGCGCACTCGCCTAGCATGCGTGAGGCAATGGGTTCAATTCTCATCCTCACATTAAAATAAAACTAAAAGGTAATTATTTAAAAAAACTGTTTTTCTCACTAATTCTTAAAAATTCGTCCTATACTCCCAGGAATGCATGCCCTAATTAGATGTCTGGCCCCCTCTACCAGCTCTGTATCTCAGACTTTCTGTCTACTAAATTTTGGCTATCACCAAGGTTGCACACAAGGCTGGATGGATATCTGAGGGGCAGAGGATTTAGAATGGGTCCCATCTGGCCAAAACTTTTGCAATGCCAGATGTGGTACTGGCCATTGAACCCAGGGACACTCTACCACTGAATATCTACATTCCAGTCCTCTTAAAAACAAAACAAAACAAAACAAAACAAAACCACACTGGTGGGAGGCAGTACTAGGATTGAACCCAGAAAAGCTTTGCCACTAAGCTATATCTTCATTCATTTTTATTTATTTTATTTTGAAACAGGGTGTCTCTAAATTGCTGAGAGGCTCACTATTTTGCTGAGACTGGTCTAGAACTTGTGATCTTCCTGTCTCAGCCTCTTGAGTAGCTGGGATTACAGGTATGGGCCATTCTGCCAAGATAAAAAATGTTCTCTTTGGTTTTAACCTCTTGCATGTAAGTCCAGTTCTTTGCTGCCTCCGCAACATATATCTTGTTCCTCAAGACTTGTTTATCATTTGGACCAACTTGCATGAAATTTTTGGATATATTGAGGCATTTGTGAAACAATAAGACCTCTCATATTTGGAAGGTAGAGTGTTTCTAATGATTTAGGGGAGTCTTTCTAATAATATTTGTGTAACTTTCCACTGGCTGTAATGAAACATTGTCACTGATTAATAACTTAGGCAAAGATGTAGCCATTTCTCATTCTTGGCCACCTTTGGTCTTATTTTTATGAACTGTCTTTTCTGACTTTTCCTGATATTGCATCTCCCTTGCACCCTGACTACTTTGTCCCTACTCACATGGTTATTTAACATTATAAAAATTTTACCTGGGTGTGGTGACTCCCAGTGACTTGGGAAGCTGGAGGTGGGAGAATTGCAAATTCCAGACCAGCTTCAGCAACTTGGTAAGGCCCTAAGCAACTTAGTGAGATCCTGTCTCAAAATAAAAAAATAAAGACTGGGGATGTAGCTCAAAGATAAAGTACCCCTGACTTAAAACACACACACACAAACACACACACACACACCCGTATATATATTTTTTCTTTTTCTTTTTGCTTCTTTGTGTATGTGAAAATCGTAGCCACTCAAGAGGCTGAGGCAGGAGGATCACTTTAGCCCAAGAACTTGTGACCAGCCTTGGCAACATAATGAAGGAAAAAAAAAATCTTGCTTTCTCATCTTGCTTTGATATCTCAAGGAAATGCACCCTCAAATGGGGTTTTAGAAAAAAATAGCTATGTTACAAATTCTTCCAGAGTTGTTCAACTGTACTATAAAAATTGCCTCATTTGTTACTTCAATAATGTGGGGAAAACTGCCAAGATGCAGAGAAAATATCAGGGTTGCTTCTATTCAGAAGAGTAATAAATCATGTTTCTATCTTGTACCCCTGAAGGGTATTTCACCTCTGTGGTGTTCCTGCTCCAAATCCAAACCTCAGCCTGAGTGTAACCAAGACACAGACTCTTTGAGGGATATTCTTAAAAAAAGAACAAAAAACAAAACCCTGACTAGAATTCTTCTAAGATGTCTGAGGTGTGAAAGAAAAGGCAGCACAAAGAAACTGTCATGATAGAGGAAACTGAGGAAACGCGCAATTAGTGTAATATAGTATCCTGGTCTTATTTCTGGAAAAGAAAAGAATGGAAAACTGTTGCAAACCAAACATAGTCTTCACCAATCTAAAGTTAATTTTGTTAATCTTTTAGAATAATCAACGTTTTGGCTGGGGATGTGTCTCAGTGGTAGAGCATTTGATTGCTTGATGGGCCTGCATGAGGCCCTGGGTTTGATTCACAGCACTAAAAAAAAAAAAAAAAAAAAGAGAGAGAGAGAGAGAGAGAGAGAGAACCAACCTTCAGTGTTAGTAGTTTTTCTGTTTTCTATTTTGCTTAACCTCCCCTCTAATCTTTATTATTTCCTACCTCTTGCCAATTTCTTTTATTCTCCTTTTTCTAGTTACTAAAACAGTAAAGTTAGATTATCAATTTCTTTCTTTTTTTATAGCATTCTTTTTTTAAAAAAAGTTTATTTTATTTTATATATTTAGTTTTATGTGTTGCTGAAGATTAAACCCAGTGCCTCACACGTGCTAGATAAGCAATCTGCCACTGAGGCCCACCCCAGCCCCTTGATTTTTTTTTAATTGCAAATAAAAAGTTTAATTTCTCAGAAACTGAGTTCATCATTTATAAATACAATAAAGCATAGTCCACTCAAATTTAAGTTACAGTATTTCAACAAAATGACAACTTTCTTAAAAGGTCATAGGCAGATGAGTGATTTATCTCACCCAGAACACTAAATGATTTGAAATGAGAAAAATGAACATTTTTTTTTTAGATGTTAAAGCAAAAGTTTATTGATTTCTTTCTTTCTTTTTGATTTTTTGATACTGGGGATTAAACCTAGGGGCACTTTACCACTGAGCTACATTCCCAGTCTTTTATTATTATTTATTTTTATTTTGAAACAAGGCCTCAGTAAGTTGCTGTCGTTCTTGGTTTTTAATGTATTTCATTTACTGTACAAATGAAAGTAGTGTGTTTTCATTTTTCTCTAAGTATTTTTAAAATATTTTTTAGTTGTTGTTGGACCTTTATTATTTATTAATTTATATGTGGTGCTGAGGATCAAACCCAGTGCCTCACACATGCTAGGCAAGCACTCTACCACTGAGCCACAACCTCAGCCCTCTAAGTATTTTTTTTTTTTTTAGAGAGAGGGAGAGAATTTTTTTTAATATTTATTTTTTAGTATTCGGCGGACACAACATCTTCGTTTGTATGTGGTGCTGAGGATCGAACCCGGGCCACATGCATGCCAGGCGAGCGCGCTACCACTTGAGCCACATCCCCAGCCCCTCTAAGTATTTTTAAATTTCCCTATGATTTGTTATTTGACTCACTGGTTGTTTAATATGTATTAATTTTCACAGATTTGTGAAGGTTCCAGTTTTTCTTCTGTTATTGATTTTTCCCCCAGTACTAGGGATTGAACTCAGGGATGCTCTACTACTGAGCTACATCCCCAGCCCTTAAATTTTTATTTTTTTATTTTTTTTTATTTTGAGACAGGGTCTCATAAAATTGCCCAGCCTGGCTCAAACTTAGAATCCTCCTGCCTCAGCCTCCTCAATAGCTGGGATTATAAGTGTGCACCACAGTGCCTGTCTTCTGTTATTAATTTCTAACTTCATCCCATTGTGGTCAGACAAGATACTTTATATCTTATTTATTTATCTATTTTTTTTGGGGGGGGTACTGGGGATTGAACTCAGGGGCACTCAACCACTGAGCCACATCCCCAGCCCTATTTTGTATTTTATTAGAGACAGGGTCTCACTGAGTTGCTTAGCATCTTGCCATTGCTGAAGCTAGCTTTGAACTCGTGATCCTCCTGCCTCAGCCTCCCAAATATCATTTATTTTTTTTTAAAAAAAGATTGTAAATTGGCTTGAAGTCTAGGCAGATGAGTGATTTGTCTCACCCAGAACCCTTAATGATTTGAAATGAGGAAATGAACATTTTTTTTAAAGATGTTAATATTAGAGAAGTTCCATGTGCACTGGAGATGTCCTATGCCTCCTGACTTACCTTATGCTTGGCTGTTCTATACATTATTAAGAGTGGATTATTGAAATCTCCAACTTTGTTACTGTAGAAATATTTCTCCTTTCAGTTTTGTCAGTTTTGCCTCATATATTTTTGATGATCTATTATTAAGTGCATAAATATTTACAATTATTTTATTAATATATACTCTTTTTCTTTGTCTTTGCAACCTTTTATGATTTAAAAACCTGTTTTTTTTTAGGGGCTGGGATGTGGCTCAAGCGGTAGCGTGCTCGCCTGGCGTGCGTGCGGCCCAGGTTCGATCCTCAGCACCACATACAAACAAAGATGTTGTGTCGGCCGAGAACTAAAAAAAATAAATATTAAAAAATTCTCTCTCTCTCTCTCTCTCTCTCTCTCTCTCTCTCTCTCTCTCTCTCTCAAAATAAATAAATAAATATAAAAAAAAAAACCTGTTTTTTTTTCTGATATTAGTATAACAAATCCTTTTCTTTTGTTTACTGATTGCATGGAATGCATTTCATTTTTCCAAACCTTCTCTTCTCTCTCTCTGTCATCACCACCTACCGCCTCTCTTTTTGAGAGGAGTCTCACTATGTTTCTCAGGCTGATCTCAAACTTCTGTTCTGGGCCTAAGTGATCCTCTGCCTCAACCTTCCAAGTAGCTGGGACTATAGGTGTGGGTCATCTAGCCCAGCTCACCCTTTCGTTTTCAACCAATTTTATACCTTGGAATCTAAAGTGAGTCTCTCGAGGCCAGCCTCAGCAGTTTAGTGAGGCCCTAAGTATCTTAGAAAGACTATATCTCAAATTGTTTTAAAGTAAAAAGGGTTGGGGATGTAACTCAATGGTTAAGCACCCCTGAATTCAGTCCCCAGTACTACTACCACCACCACCACCACTAATAATAATAATAATAATAATAATAATAATAATAAAATCAAATAAAAATAAAGTGAGTCTCTGGGAGAGAGGAGGGATGGGGAAAAGAGAAGAACTATAGAATGAATTTGACAAAACTATGCTATGTTCATATATGATTATTCCGCAATGAATTTCACCCTTATGCATATTTGTAAAGCACTAATTTAGAAAAATAATAAAGAAATAGAAGAAAGTCCAGTAGAGTAGAGTAAAAGGGACAGAGCGGGGGACAAAGGGAGGACAAAAGGAAGCAGTGGGGACTGAAATTGATGCATTGTATGATTATATCAAAATGAATACCTTGGGGGGAGGGGGGATAGTAGAGGATAGGAAAGGCAGCAGAATACAACAGACACCAGAATGGCAATATGTAAATCAATGGTTGTGCAACTGATGTGATTCTGCAATCTGTATATGGGGTAAAAATGGGAGCTCATATCCCACTTGAATCAAAGTGTGAAATATGATATATCAAGAACTATGTAATGTTTTGAACAACCTACAATAAAAATTAATTTAAAAAAAAATGAATACCTCACTATTTTGTATAACTATAATTCACTAATAAAACTTACTTTATTAAAGTGAATTTTTTAAAAATAAAGTGAGTATTTTGTAAATTATAGATATATATATTTTTTTAATATTTATTTTTTAGTTTTCGGCAGACACAACATCATTGCTTGTATGTGGTGCTTGAGGATCAAACCCGGGACGCATGCATGCCAGGCGAGCGTATTACCTCTTGAGCCACATCCCCAGCCCCAATGATATATATTTGAATCTTTTTTTTTTTTTTTTTTTTTGGATGCTGAACCCAGAGCTTCAGGCAAGTCCTCTACCACTGAGCCTGAGTCATATTTTTTAATCCAGTTTCTGTTTTTGGATTGGATAGCTTAATCCATTTACATTTGAAAGGTTTACCAATAAGAAGAAATTTAATCACACCATTTTGCTATTTGTTTTTTATATGCCCTTAAGCTCTTGTTCTCTTACTCTCTCTCTCTCTCTCTTTTTTTTTTTTTTTTTTTTTGTTTCTTCCTGCCTTGGTTTCTTCTTTTGTGTTTAGTTTACTTTTTTTCTACTGAAAGATTTTAATACCATATATATGGAATATGTGTATATATACACATACATATACACATACACACACACACACTTTTGTGAATATTCTATAAATATATTCTTTGTAGTTATTTTATTTTGTAAACTTTGTTGTGTGATATCTCTGTGCTAAAGATTAGTCTGAGATAATTTTAAGGTCTTCTCTGAGCCTATGCCTTTTCCTGGGCATGCACAGTGACTTTCTATGACCAAGGATATGGTGTTTTGCTGTTCCCCTTTGCTTTAGGGACAATATAACAACCAAATAAGATGACCCACAGAAGACCCACAACTGTAGTCCCAGTGGGCCAGGAGAAATGGCACCCACCTGTAATCGAAGCAGTTCAGGAGGCTGAGGATTGAATCCAGGGCCTCGCACAGGCTAGGCAAGCACTCTACCATTGAGCTACAACCCCAGCCCTAGAGTCTCACTTTTGCTGAAGCTGGGTTTGAACTCATAATCCTTCTGCCTCAGCCTCCCAAACCACTGGGATTACAGGCATGCACCACTGTGCAACAGTGTGTTATATAATTTTAAAAATATTCTTGACTTTTTCCAAAGAACTAAATTTTTAGCCAGGTGCAGTGGTGCACATCTGTAATTCCAGCAACTCCAGAGGCTGAGGCAGGATCACAAGTTCAGTTCAAGGCCAGCCTCATCAATTTAGCAAGGCCCTAAGCAACTTAGGGAGACCCTGGCTCAAAATAAAAAATGAAAAGGGCTCCGTGGTTAAGCACCCCTGGATCCATACTTCAATACCAAATTTAAAAGAAACAAAGAATAAAATTATAGCTTTATATATTAAAGAATATTAAATTACTATAAGGGGACAGAGGAATTATAAAGGAAAGAGGAGGGCTAAAGATTTCAACAAAGTGCCCTAGTGGGAAACTTCATTTCTGTAGGAAAAGAGATCTTTTGGAGGAAAATGAATAAATAGATCTCTAGACAGCAATAATTCCTAGGGTACAGGGTATTGATTTAACATTCAAGCATCCATCTTAAATGTTAACCGCCATCTCATAAATTTTACTTTCCTATACTTCCTCTTACCAGATCTCCCTCCACCCCCATTAGTGGCCTATCCCATGGTACCGTGACCCTAAGCCAATCCCAGAAGGACAGACCCCTTGACTCTGGAAAGCCCCGTGGTGCCATGGACCTAGCCAATCCCATGCTGTTCCCCACCCACCTGGCTCTGACATAAGCACCTCTAGCCTATCCCACAGCCCCACAACCACAATCCAAACCCCTGCCCCACAAAGGCTGAACACCCCAACATCTCTATAGAGAGATGGTCCTTGTTTGTCAGCTTTGACAAATAGACCTTCTTGTGGATCTTTGCCTGGACTCCGTCCTTCATTTCTCTCTCGCCCCTCTCTTGCTTTCTCATTTTCCTTTCAAAGGGTCCATCTCTTCATTGGGTTTAGAGTCAAATGGCATCCCCACTCCTGTTATGGAACCTCCATATTAGGCCTTTTCCACCTAGGTCACTCTGGTCCTGTGTCTTTTGCACACTAGGTGGCACCCATGTCCTAGTTCTGATAGGTTTTGACAAATTTCCTTCTGTTTCCACGAATTTTCAATGCTAATGGGGACTTTTAATTAAATGTGATTCCTTTCACCTCTTTCCTTCTAAATATGACCTTAGGGCCACTCTGTACTTTTAATTATATCTTTTCTTTACTGTTAATCTGTTGTATCATGATTCCCTCTAAAAATGAGGGTATACCTGCAGGTACTGTGGAATATGCCTATAATCCCAGCAACTGTGGAGGCTGAACCAGGAGGATTACAAGTTCAAGGCCAGCCTCTGCAATTTAGAAACCATTTCAAAATTAAAAATAAGAAGGGATGGGAAGGATGTAGCTCAATGGTAAAGTACCCCTGGGTTCAATCCCCAGTACAAAAAAAAAAAAAAAAAAAAAAAAAAAAGCCTATCTGCTGGAGTTTCTGAAGCACTTTCCTTAGGGCAGGAGGCTTCTGCATTAGTAGCCCCACTAAACCTCCAATTCTAAGGACTCCATTTCAATGAACTCTAAACAACAAGAATTTGTGATTCAGGGGCTCTTTGCTTCTGGTCTTGACATAATGATTTAGTTTCTTCATTGTGCTGAGTCTGTTAAAATAGCCACAGGTAGGGTTCTTTCACACACAGAACCAAAGATTCCTGCCATTGAAAAGTAAAGCAATGCCGGGCTGGGGCTGGGGCTGTAGCTCAGAGGTAGAGTGCTCGTCTAGCATGCTTGAGGCACTGGGTTTGATCCCCAGCACCACATAAAAATAAAATAAAGGCACTGTGTACGTCTACTATTAAAAATGTGTGTGTGTGTGTGTGTGTGTGTGTGTGTGTGTGTGTGTGTAAAGCCATGCCTGTAATCCGGGAAATTTGGGAGACTGAGGTAGGAGAATTGTAAATTCAAGATCTAAATAAAAAATAAAACAAAGCTAGGTGCGGTAGTTTAAGCCTATAATCCCAGAAACTCCAGTGGCAGAGGCAGGAGGATGGCAAGTTTGAGATCAGACTGAGTGAATTTAGAGAATCCACATCTCAAAATAAAAAGAACTGAGGATATAACTGAGGGGTAGAGCACCCCTGGGTTCCATCCCCAGGACCACAAACAAACAAACAAACCCAAGGCATGATAAAATTCTAAAGAGTTTATTTGAGCCAGAAGCAATTCATGAATGGAAAAACAACAAACTAGAAGAGACTTGAGTGTTTCAATGACAAAGTGTCAGAGGCAAGTGTTTATGGGGAAACCACAGAAGTAAATTAAATTATTTGATTGGTAACAGGTACGCAATGGCCTTATTTGGTCTATTCCATTGGTAAGTCCCTAGTTATATAATTATGTTTCTTGACTGCTTTTGATTGGTTGGACTTTAGTTTTGTTTCTAACATAAGCATTTGTCAGAAATGACCCAAGTTAAATTTCATCTATGTTTGCAGATCAAGCTAGTTTGAGGTCATCAATATGGCCTAACTGGTTTTGTCTGCTCTGGGATTCTTCAGGCCTGGTCACCGTTTTAGTTTACTTTGACAGTGGGAAAGTAATTTATTAAGGACCCAGGAGAACCAGTGGGGAAATAGGGAAGCAGGATGCTCAAGAGGCAGAAGCCAAGGAAGGGTACCATCTTGGATCCCAGAATCCACCTGACCCTGCTGGGGTATGGAGATGGGCTTTTGTATTTCTGGCCATTATCTAGCTAAGGACCAATTAGGGTGAGAGTCAAGTGGACCTGTTAACCTGCCAGGCACTTCCAGCCCTCCATACAGTAGGAGGTGAGCGTTTAGCAGTAAAATATGCAAGAGCTGGGGACGGGCACACAGAAAGATAAAGGGAACTGAGGACATGTGGGCGGGGTCCTGTGGTGACTACTACAGCTAGATCTATTCTAAACATGCCTGTGATGGGATGAACTGTATTCTATCCTCCCAGATTCATACGTTGAAGTCCTAACCCTTGATACTTACCTAACCCTCAGTAGGACTGTATTTGGAGACAGGGCCTTTGAAGTAGAAACTAAGTTGTCATCAGGGTGGACCCTAATCCAATTTGATGTCATTATAAGAAGAGAAAATTTGGACATGGGTAGACACAGAAAGGAGGCTGTGTGAAGACAGGGAGAAGACAGCTATCTACAAGCCAAGGAATTAGACCTCAGAAGAAACCAACCCTGCTGACACCTTTAATTCAGAATTCCAGCTTCCAGATTGTGAGGAGATAAAAATTGGTTGTTAAGTCACCCAGTCTGTTGAACTTTGTTATGAGAGCCCGAGCAGAGGAATATAGTACAGTGTCCTTGTGTCTAGAAACACAAGAAGGTCTCCCTCCTTTAATCACTTCACCTGTATAGCAAACTAATTTTTAGGAGGAGTTCACACTTGGATATTTTCCCCCTCTATTTTAAAATTTTTATTTCTTTGTTAAAGAAAGAGCTTCTGGAGGTCAAATAAGAAAAATATACCAAACTCTAAGCACTATTGGGTTATAAAACAAATAATCTGAGGTAGAAGTTGAGAAATATAATCCACAATGTTTTTAGGGGGGTATTTATTCCTAGTCACCATAATGTCTCTCCAGTAAAATATGTTTTTTAAAAGTTTCAAATTCCAAAAGGTTAACAATCCATTCTCTAAATGGATGATGGAAAACTATGACCATACAAACTTTTGTCTTCTTAACAAAATAAATTTACTAAAGATGCTGGACATTTCCAACAGTAGTAACCACAGGGAGGCCATTGCTTGTAACCATATTGTCCATATTGGGGTGGATAATAAGGTTCTTGTCTGTGTTGCTAGGCATAATTGTCACCCCAGGATCATCCCTGGCTGCTATCTTGCAACCATTTGCTTCTGTTTCTTTGGTTCCCACCAACTCTGCTATTCCATTCCTCAATAATTGGAGGGTTTTCAGGAGGGCATGTCAGTATTCCTGGGTCTTTGTCATCTTCTGTGAATCTATTTGGAACAGCGTCAGAAGTGTCTGTCATCCTGAAACTCTGACAAGGGCTGTGTCTATCTAGCTCCAGCCCAATAACACGGATGAGACTTGCAGTGGATGTGACCTCCAGGCTACCACGCAGTGGAATGCCAGATCACTCCCCATACTTGGATATCTTGTGAGGTGTCCACAGGTTAGTGAAAATATCTATGTTTATTTTGATGGTAGTAGGGATTGAACCCAGAGGTGCTCTATTGCTGAGCTATATCCCCAGCCCTTTGTTGTTGTTGTTGTTGTTATAAAGATGGGGTCCTGCTAAGTTGCTGAGACTGGCTTGGATCCTGCGATCTTCCTACCTCAGCTCCTGAGTTGTTGGGATTACAGGGGAGTGCCACTGGCCTTTCATTCAAGATATCCACTCTGTTAATGAAGCATCAATGTTTTCATTTCCAGTTGCTCCTATGCCAGCCACAGAACTGACATTACACCTACTGCTAAATATTTCACAATCACAGACTTAGAAGTTTCTATCTTCTCTGTTTCAAGTCCTGTCGATTTTCCCCAATTGATTTAAAAGTGTTTAATTATTGTTTTGTTTCCTGGTTCTTTAGTCTCATGAACATAGTGATGATCTATTGTATACTTTCCTTCAGTAGATGCCTGCAAACAAAACAACCATCTTTCCTGTATAGCCTCTGTTATGATTTGGATATGAGGTGTCCCTCAAAAGCTCATCTGTGAGACAATGCAAAAAGGTTCAGAGGAGAAATGATTGGGTTGTAAGAGTATTTTAATCCCCTGATAGGAATTGACTGAGTGGTAACTAAAGTGGTATGGCTGGAGGAGATGGGAATTGGGGCATAGCTTTGGGGTATATATTTGTGTCTGGCAAGTGGAGACATCTCCTCTGCTTCTGATCACCACATGAGCTACTTTTCTCTGCCACTCTCTTCTGCCATGATGTTCAGCCTCACCTTGAGCCTCAAATAATGGAGCCAGCCTTCTGTGGACTAAGACCTCTGAAACTATGAGCCCTCCAATAAACTTTTCCTCCCCTAAAATTGTTCGGGTCAGATCTTTTAGTCACAGCAGCAAAAAAAGCTGACTAAAAACAGAGTTGCAATGCTTTTGTAAAAAAAAAATTTATGAGGTACTGGGTCCTCTACCTAGAATGAATCTCTGCAGGTGAAGAAAATCTCTCTAACTACCAATAAAAAGCTCTTTTTAAGGATTCTGGTCATACTGCAATTTCACAGATGTACTGATAATTGGGCATGATTAGAAAATGTCCCTTTTCCTTTTATGTTTAAGAATAAAGTAAACCTGTGACTAATAGGATTCCATATTAATAAAACATGTTTGAGTGTCTTTTTGCATATAAATTAGCATTATTCATAAGTAGAGATAATATAATTGTATATAAAGCACTTAACAAGCCTCATGCAAGGTGCTACCAGAGGCATGGAAGAGCAGAGAAGCAAATCTAAATCTGCTCCACACTTATTCTAGTGGGGTCAAATTATTTATGTAATCACCCTGCCCCTAGGCACCTGGCTGTTCCCCAAGGGTCTAAGGACTAGTCACTGTTGCTGGCAAACTGGATATCAGCAGCAACAATAATTTCTACTTTGGTAAGGGGAAGTCTGTGATTGAGCCCATTTTCTTTATAAATCCATTGAGCAAATTCTGGGGTGACTAGGGAAGGAAGCTGAATGTTACCCAGAGAATAGGTTACCTAGTGTTAAAATAAAAACTCCAGACAAATTAAATTTAACAGAATTTAATTGAGCATAGAAAGATTGGCAAATCAGGTAGTCTTCAGAACCAGAACTGGCTCCAAAAGACTCCCGCTTGCAACATGGTCTGAAAAGCATTTATGGACAGAAAAATGGAAGTGATGGACAGAAAACAGAAGTGAGGTACAGAGAAAGCTGAACTGGTTCCAGCTTGGCATTTGCCTTGTTTGAGCACAGCTTGAAGAGTTGGCTGCCTGTGAAGGGCTGGGACTCGGCTATTCCTTGCAAGGGCAAATTTCTAAGTTCGCTTTTCTGCATCCAAATATGCAAGAACAGAATCTCCTGGGCCAAATGTAGTTTGTTTTAACAATCTGACTTTTTTTTTTTTTTGGTCAGCCTCTCAATTTTGAGAGATTTTTAAAAATTTGGGGCATTGATGTCACTTTCTGTCACTATTGTAAATGGATTTATTTGGTCTCAGTGTGGGATTCCTAAGTCATAACATAATGTCAGTTGACTAATTCTTCATGTTCTTGCTGATCTAGGCAAACTGAGAACATTCACACTCAATGGATGGCTACACACAAACATTTATGAGTTAAGAGGATATAATGCACAAGGGGACTATTATGACAAATATCAAAAGAAATGTACTCCTAACCGGAGTCTTCATAAACTGAACTGAATTGAACTGAATCTAACAGGTCAAAGTTCAGGCAATACAGGCAATTCAATGGTATTTGAGTCTAATTGGTCATTGTCCTTATTCAGGGTGAGATGGTGATTAAGGACCATAGCTGGCTGCAAAACAGTCTGATTTAAAGAGGTCCCATTTTTGTTATTAGCCTGGTAACATGAGTCATAGTAACTGAGAAACCCACTGGAAAAAATAATAAAGATTGGAAATCTTAGAAAACCCAAATTTGTCATTTGCTGTTTGGGATGCCTTTAAAATAGTAGCTCTTGTAAACATGTCATGTTGTTATAGGCCAGGCTATATGGTCAATGACCAAACAGACTCCATTTTACCCTGAGACTCCACATCAAGTAAGAAATGCTTCTCCCATGGGAAAGCCCCACCTCTGTACCCATTAATAATTACCTAGCATAGCATACTTGGCAACACAAAATAACAATTCTTATACAATGTAAAATTGTACTCTTTGGTTTCCACTTTTCTTGGGCAATGTATCTTGTCAGAGATTGATTGTCTAGACATCAGTAACCATTCTCTAACTTGTACTGAACTAGGGTCACTTTGAACCCCTTCCCTTCGGCTTGCTTGCTGCTATACCAACCTGGAAAGTCCCATAGGAAATACCAATGTACCCAATGCATTGCCTCGCTAACTGTCCAATTCAGCTTCTGTACCTGCTTGCTTGCAGCTAAGTCAACCTGGATGTGGTTTTTGCAGTTTTTGCCTTTAAATATCCTAAAATGCTCAGGTTTAGGGCTGTTCCTTGCAGAGACAGTTATAGGTCTTGTGGGGAATAGTCACCGGGTGGCTGGCTAAATAAAGGCCCTTCAATTTGGACAAAACTAGGACTTGGTGTGTTTTCTCAGTGACCTGCCCCACAGCAATGTGCCTCTTTCTCTTCAGAAATTTCCTACTTGTATTTGGTGGCAGCATCTAGAGAAATATCACTTGCCAGGGTGTAGCAGCTCATGCCTGAGATCCCTGGGACTCCAGAGGCTGAGACAGCTCGAGACCAGCCTCAGCAACTTAGCAAGACCCTATCTCAAAAAAAAAAAAAAAAAAAAAAGATGGGGGTGTTGCTTAGTGGAAACATACCCCTGAGTTTAGACCCCAGTACTGGAAAAGAAAAGAAACAGTGAAACATCATTTCAATTAAGCTTCCTATAAGTCAGGGGAGGAAAAAAGATATAACATTCAAGTTTGTTCAACATCAAGTATAAACCGGCAGCTCAAGCAAAAAGGAAATGAAAAAAATGAATGATTTGTTTCAGTGGTGCTGGGGATTGAACCCGGGACCTTGTGCATGCTAGACAAAACCCTAAGCTATATCCCTAGCCCTTTCTGTTTTAATTTGAGACAGGTCTTCCTAAATTGCCTAGACTGGCCTTAGCCGCCTAAGTAGTTGGGATTACAAGTGTACACCACTGTGCCTGGTCTATTGAGAGTTTTTATTGAACACATGTGCTATCATCCACCTTTTGGAGAGTGACTTCTTATCTGAATCCCTGGGAGGTCTGATTGGCTATGAAATCTGAGATTGTTTCTAATTTACAAATTAACTTCAAATTCCATACAACCAGCACTCCACTATTGCCATGAGAATCTCACAGGAAACTTTCCTTAGTGGAAAATAGGTTATTTTTGTCTATTTCCAAATTGGTGCTAACTCTGGTTATTGATCATTTGGTTTCTGATCATGGGAGCTATTACAGACTTCCAAGGGAAGCTCTTCAAAAGGCAGGAGTGAGCCAGGTCAAAAAGTAAGATCCAAAGTAGTGAGGAGGCAGAATAGAGTAAGCAGGTTCTCAATAGACCCAATTTAGGTCTTTGTGGGGGTTAGAAAAGAGCGCCACCTAGTGGTATTTAAGCAGGAACATGGTAAATTTGTTTGCCCATAAATCTTAGCTCCTAAAATAAAATCCAGTGGGAAATCTTTCTTATGGTTGCTTTTTAGCATTCTATAGGGGTAAATTTTCACTTTTGGTAGAAATTGAGCTTACTGGATTTAATCCAGTGATATATAAGCAATTACTTTTAGCTACATAGATAGTCCCCAGGTCTTGAGTGCAATACCTGGAAGCCAGTATGCCTTTTGCAGGCATCATTTCAATAGGTTCTCTATATTTGTTAGTGATTAAGAAAGTTTTGAATATTATTTTTTAGCGGGCATAGGAAAACATGTAGCACTGATGTTTAGATTATTCAGGATAGATTTCCACTTTCAAGTTTCAGAATATCTTTCACTGGAAACATCAAAAAGTATTGGCATTAGTGGACTTGTTTTCTGATTTTTTGGCATTAGTCCACAAACCCAACAACTACTCTAGTTTTTTGATAAAGCATAAGCTCTAGCTGAACTCATGTGCAGATTAGGATCCCATAGATTATTATTTTTTTTAAAGTAGGGACAAGGAAAGATTCAGGAAATGAGGAAAAAAAAAAAAAAGAAAAAGAACAATGAGAAAAAAGCATAAGAAGTCTTGATCCATGGTAAAGATGTCCATATCTAGGACGCCATCTGCTGCTGAGGAGAAAGTTTCTTTGTCAACTTTATCTTAAAGTTTCCAACAGATGGGGTTTTACTGCTATGTGGATTGGAGAAGATGGTGTGGTCCCTTCCAAGGAGGCTCAAGGGCAATTTTCCTCTGATGTTATTTCCAGAAGACCCAATATCTGGGTTCTAGATCTGAAGGGTTTGATGGTCCTCACTCAATGGATCACAGAAAGCTTCCTCTACATGGCAAAAAATATACTTTTACAATATTTACTCATAAGATTTTTGGAGGATAGGCAATATACAAGGTTCTCTTATTAGGGGTATAGGTCTTCCTGATTATTTCATCTGGGGTCAACTTATGTTTTCCAGTGGGAGTAGGCATGACTGTCATTAAAGCCACAGTAATATCTTTGGCCTAGCAATGCAATTGTTTCAGTTAACTTTCTCAGTTTTATTTTTAAAGTGCCATTTGCCTTTCAACTTTTCCAGAAGACTGAGAGTGGTAAGAACAATGGTAACAGCATTGAATTTATAATACCTATTTAGTTGCTTCATTACTTGTCTGGTAAAAGAGGTATCTTTAACTCTAGAGATTTCTCCAGGGCTTCCCCATAAGGAAAACACATTTTCTTTCTTTCTTTTTTTTTTTTTTAAGATAGAGAGAAGAGAGAGAGAGAGAGAGAGAGAGAGAGAGCGAGCGCATGCCAGACGAGCGCCTTACCACTTGAGCCACATCCCCAGCCCAAGGAAAACAATTTTCTAATAACTTCTTTTAAAGAATATTTTTAGTTGTAGATGGACACAATAATTTTATTTCATTTATTTTTATGTGGTGCAAAAGATCAAACCCACTGCCTCATACTTGAGGGGTGCTCCATCACTGACTACAACCCCACCCCTAATAACTTCTTAACTAGTGTCAGAGCATTGGCTTTTCTATGTGGGAAAGCCTCCACCCAAACACAAAACATGCAGAAAGACTATTATAAGATTATACTAATAGGTCATTGAGGGTGGCAACCGAATGAAATCCATCTGTTAATGTTCAAGTAGTCCATCATGTGGCAGAAATATATCAGTTTTTGATTCGTTTCCTAGGATTATGAGTTTGATAAACCAAACATTGATCATAAACTGTTTTAGCCTTTTTTTTTTTTTAGCAATTTTTCTTGCTATGGTGCCTACGCTGGTCTTGAACTTGTAGACTCAAGTGATTCTTCTGCCTCAGCCTCCTTAACTAGGATTACAGGCATGCACCACCACATCCAGCTGATTTTAGCAACTTTAGAAGTAATCTCACCAATATTTTTTTCATGATTTAAATTATTTTGTCCATACAGTGATGAATTATGGAGTGCAGAGCTTTTATCAGTGGAAGTTTCAAGTACTCAGGAAGCTTCCAAATTGCCATCTGGACACTTAACATTTGAATTTACATCCTTTCAGATACCAATTTCCTTTTTCCAATCATGTGCATTACAATGCACTAGAGAAGGTGTATTCCAATTATATAAAGGCAGTAGCAGCAGCACTCTCTATCTGAATCAAGCTCAGTTATTATTGGATCTAAACCATCCTTAGTGCAGTTCAGTCAAAGATAGCTCAAATAAACACAGAGAGCTTAGGATACAAATCTGTGGGTTTAGAATCTGAGAGAAAAACTCGTCTATGATCCCAGTTGTTTGAGAGAGAAATAGGCACAATGAACCTTGGGATGGATACCTTGCTTGGTCTTGGTCCAGGAGGACCAAGGAGTTCCCTGAAGTCTGCTGAAGTTCTACTTTGGATCCTACTTCCAACACCAATCTGTAAAAGAACAACTTCGTTAATCAATGAATTTATTTATCTACTTATTTTTGCAGTACTGGTTATTGAACCCAGTGGCACTCTACCACTTAGTTATATCCCCATCCCTTTTTAATTTTTGAGACAGGAGCTTGCTAAATTGCTCCCACTGTCCTCACACTTGAGACTCCTCCTGCCTCAGCCTCCTGAGTAGTTGGGATTATAGGTGTCTGCCACCACATCTGGCTAAAAGAAAAACTTCAGACAAATTTAATTTAACAGCATTTAATTAGACAAAAACAATTAATGAATTGGGCAGTCTTCAGAACCAGAGCAGGTCCAAAAAGATTCTGGTAATGTGGCCTGAAAAAAACTTATGGACGGAAAAAAAGGAAACCGAGAAAGCTGGATTGTTTCCAAATGTCTTATTTGAACCTGGTCGGGACAGAGGCTGCCTGTGATTGGCTGAAGCTTGACTGTGCTCTGATTAATGAAGGACTTAGCTGTTTGAAAACAGGGCAAATTGCAAAGTTAGGTTTTCAGTTTATGTACAAAAGTTAGTTGTAGCTTTGAAACCAAGGGAACCTGAATAAACTCTCCAGCTTCACTAGTTTTTAGTTACTTGCTTTTATCACCAATTTTAGAGGTCATGTAACTAAACAGTATTCTCCCACTAGCTTTGCTATAGATAACACTTTTTGGGGTTTTTTTGGTACTAGGGTTTGAACCCAGGGGCAGTTAACCACTGAGTTAGAGACAGGCTCTCACTGAGTTGCTAACTGCCTCTCTAAGTCGCTGAGGCTGGCTTTCAATTCTCGATCCTCTCACCTCCCAAGCTGCTGGGATTTACAGATATGCCTCACCATGCCCAGCCTTAGATAACACTTTTGATATATGGGCACCTTGAAAATGATTCCTTAAGTTGTTTTTTAGGATTTGGGAGGTAACTTTATGTACAAAAACAGGTTCAAATAGCAACCTTTCACTTGGCCCTGCCCAAGTATTCCATAGGTGACCTTTTGAAGTCATAGCATTGAAAACTCCACTCTCAAATAATGCTAATGCTGCCATTTTCCAAACATGTGTCCTATGAAGAGCCATGAAGTTTGATTATGCATGAATAGACCACCAATTACTTTTTTTTCCCTCCCTGCAATCACCTTTCTCCAGGCCTCAGACCACCCTGCTTCTTTGTTCCATAAATGCCTCTAAAACCTCATAAATAACCTCTTTCTTTTTCTTGTTTGCAAACCTCATCACTTCAGTAATTAGCATACTGTGGTGGGCAAAATGGGTCTCTTAGGTAAGGACTTAAGTATGTGAGTACAGAGGCCCTACTGGGCAAAATTTAGTTTAGTTTAACACATATCAGTTTATGCATCTCCTCCGGTTTAAGGAATCACAAGATGCATTATTATTCTTCAAACTTAAATTATCATTAATTTTCTTATCTTGCCCCTTCCAAGTACGGACTATGCGGTCTAACAATTTGTCACATTTTATGTATCATGGTAGATTCTTACCTCAGGATATCTTCCCTAAAAGAGAAATTGAACATCAGGCTGTGTTTTTTGAAGTTCTACTCACTATGAGGATTTCCCTTCTCAATAGTCCTTTAGGGACACTTGGAATATAATGATATTCAGTCAAAGATAGCTCAAACTTCTGGTCACTGTCAGAGTCCTGGCCAAAGTATTTTGTAAAATGGTTAAAAATGTCCCCCCTTTGATGAACTAGTCTTAGGAAGTTCTCCATGATTTTGCAGGTATAGTCTGAGGGATGCATAATATATGATATAATAGACATAATGGTTGTGTACACAGCCAGCTCATGCAATTCTTGTATATTCAGACTTGAGCTCATAAATACCATTTCCATTTATATTGTGTTCTCTCTCTCTCTCTCTCTCTCTCTCTCTCTCTCTCTCTCTCTCTCAGGAGATGTGGCTCTCCCTATTTTGGCCAGTGCATCCCAACTCCCCTAGTCTCCTGAGTTCAAGCTGTTCTCTGCCTTAGCTTCCAGAGTATCTTCAGATTGTTCTCTATTTTATAGTTTAGGATAAATGTTGGTTGTTTAGTTACCTGGTAATTCATGGTTAAGTGTTTTTACACTCCTGGAGTCCAGTAGCAAGCCAGGTACTAGTTTTCAAAATATGAACATGATAAAGAGGACACAATTTCCAAATGATACTCTACTTAATAGTGTAAAGCTAGCCCTACCTGAAATTTTTAAATGATTCCTCTTGTAGCCTTAATGTACATATGCTAATATCAAAGCAGAGTATTTCAAATCAAAGTACACCAGTGCCACGCCCCCCCCGAAATTATTTTGCTTTAACTATTCAAATAAAAGATTTCACCATGTGTGGTGGTACATGCCTATAAAACTAGCAACTTGTGAGGCTGAGGCAGGAGGATTTCCAAGTTCAAGACCAACCTTAGCTATTTAGCAAGCCCCTAAAGATTTAGTAAGACTTTGTCTCAAAATTACCCAAAGGACTTAAAATCAGCATACTATAGTGATGTAGCCATATCAATGTTTATAGCAGCTCAATTCACAATAGCTAAACTAGGGAACCAACCTAGATGATGATAGATGAATGTATAAATAGAGACTGTCGTATACATACACTATGGAATACTAGTCAGCATTAAAAGAGAATAAAATTATGGCATTTGCAGCTGGAGAATATCATGCTAAGCCAAGTAAGCCAATCCCAAAAAAACAAAGGCCAAAAGTTCTCTCTGATAAGTGGATGCTGACCCATAATGGGGAGAATGGAGGAATGTTGTATTAGGCAAAGGGGAGGGAGTGAAGGGGGCATGGGGATAGGAAAGATGGTGGAATGAGAAGGACATCATTAGGTACATGTATGGTTGCACAAATGGTGCGACTCTACATTGTGTACAACCAGAGAAATGAAAAGTTGTGCTCCATTTGTGAATAATGAAATGAAATGCATTCTGCTGTTATGTATAGTTAATTAGAACAAATAAAATAAAAAATAATAAAAATAATAAAACAAGAAAGGGACTGGGGGGTGTGGCTCAGTGTTTAAACAACCCTGGGCTCAGTCCCCAGTACCAAAAGAAAGAAAGAAAAACAGGAAGAAAGGAAGGAAGGATGGAAGGAAGGATTAAAAGAAGGAGAAGTAAAAGAAGAAAAGGAAGAAGGGAGTGTTAGAGAGCCTGCGGTACAATAGGAAATATGTATCTGGTCTTTGTGCCTAGTTCCTTTGTCCTCAGAGAGTATTTCTTAGAATTTCTTGCATGATAGTGATGTTAGGCACATCTTTCATTATTCATAACAAGTTCCTTTCAATCATACCTGAATTTATGCTACTAAGGTGATTTGGTGGGCCCTTAGATAACTCCCAGATGTGATCTGGCTGCCAGAAGAACCAATCATGTCTTTAAGTGTTGGATCCTTTAGCCCTAACCCTGGATCTCGAGGTAGAGAGCTGGATATAGAGTTAATCACTATTGGATAATGATTAATCATCAAGCCTATGGAGTGAAGCCACCACAAAACCCCCTAACCCTCAGGCTGCAGAGTGTCTGGGTTGGTGAACCATCCATGTGCCAGGAGGATGGTGCATCCCAAACTCCCCTGGGAAAGGAGCTCCTATGCTGCTGAGCATTCTGGCCTCACTCTGTGTACTCATGGAGCTGTTCATTCTATCCTTTATAATAAGCCAATAAACATAAATGAAGTGTTTCCTTGAGTTTTATGAGTCGTTCTGGCAATTTTGTGAAGCTCAAGAGGGGATTATGGGAATGCTCAATTTATACTTGGTGGGTGAAAGTATAGGTGATAACCCGGGACTTTCTGACATCTGAAGTAGGGACAGTTGGGGTTTGGAGAGTTGGAGAATTGGTTGTTGGTGTGTAAGAAAAACATACACTGGTGTCAGAACTGTTGTGAGTAAAAACAGTTCAGAGAACCTTTCAGGAAGTTTTCCTATATTGAGGCCTGCATCCCATAAAACTGCCATATAACTATTTATCCTTCTCATGGGAAGCATATGGGATTAACACACTGTGACAACGGTCTTTTATTTTTCCATAATATTTTAATTTTTATCTGTTAAAAGGCTTCCAAGATCACAGAAAGCAATTGAAAGGAAAGTAATGCATATTAAATTTTTATTTGATCTGACACTTGATCTTTTGAGTTCAGAGGTCTCACCTAGGAAGACCTGTGAGTGAGGGAATACACACCTTTTTATTATGGAAAATTTCAAACATATGCAAAGTAGAGAGTGGTGTAATAAGCCTCCACACGCCTACCACCCAGGTTAACAATTGCCAAGGTTCTTATTTATACTCTATCCTCCCCACCCCCACTGTTTTTCTTTTGCTGGTGTATTTTAAAGCAATCCAAGACATCAGATGATTTCACTTGTAAATTCTTCATTAAGATTCTCTAACATATATAGACTATTTCATAATCATAGCTGCTACTTGATTATCATACTCAGAAAAAATTAATAATTCCCTAATATCATCTAACAACCAGGCCATGTTTGGTTGTTTCAAAAGTCTTTTTTTAGTTGGTTTATTTAAACCAGGATCTAAAAAGGACCTACACATTGCATTTGGTTGATAGTTCTCTTAAGTCTCTCCCTAAGCAAAATATAGGCTTTTCTACTGAAGTAATTTATAGTTTTTTCAGTTTTTAAAATAGGTATCAGATTTCTAAACAGAAGCAAAAAGCCTTAATGGAAGAGCCACATATTAGATATTCAGACAGGCCTAAGGAAACTAATAAATTGAGTAAACTAATTTAAACAAATTAAGAGTGCACATTCAGAATGTAATTGTAGCTTTTGGTGAGCAACACATGAACTAAAGGCAGAAATCTGAAAAGATTAAGGCTGGCTTGTTTTTCCTCTCTCTTTAAAAAACAAAACAAAGCGAAAAAAAATTTATATATACAAATATGTTTGTGTGTGTGTGTGTGTGTGTGTGTGTGTGTGTGTATCACATTGTGTTTTCTTGTTATTTTTCTCTTAAAGTTCATTTAACATTCCCTTTGATGTGATTTAAGTACTGCCAAGCTTGACTCCAAAAAAAATAGCATAGAAAGTAACTTGTTTTTGTTTGTTTGTTTTTGATACCAGGGATTGAACCCAGGGGGCACTTAACCACTGAGACACATCCCCTAGCTCTTTTATATTTTATTTAAAGACAGGGTCTCACTGAGTTGCTCAGGGCCGCGCTAAATTGCTGAGACTGGCTTTGAACTCTTGATCCTCCTACCTCAGCCTCCCAAGCTGCTGGAAGCCTGGCTTATTTTTCATTTAGATACTGACCATTTGGAGCTGATCCTACTGTACAGTATGAGGAATAGCTCTAATTTTATCTTTATTCCCCATCAGTTGTTCCAACACCTTATTTATCAAACACTGAGTTTCCATATGTCTTTGAATCTATCCATGGATTTTCCATCCTGTTTCTTGCTCATCTGTCTCTTTATGCACCAGCACCGTAATTTTAATTAGAGGGGCTCTATAAATGTTTTAAGGTGGGGCAGAGATGGCCCCTCATTTTATTAGGGGATTCCTGGATAGCCTCATATTTATTTATATTCCAAATTAACTTTATAATCAATTTGTCTGGCTTCAGAAAAAAAACTGAAGGATTTTTTATTGGGATCACATTAAGTGTATAAATTTTAACTTAGAGATAATTGATCTTTCTGATCTTGAATCTTTTAATCAAGAACATGGTTATGTTTTTCCATTAGATTAAGTCTACTCTTTGTCCTGTAAAAATGTTTTTTAATTTTCCTGTGCAGTTTTGCATGATTCTTGTTAAATGTGTGCTCATAAGTGATTTTGTTTATTTTTGCTATGGTAAATGGAGGCTGGGATCATTATTTCTTCCAAGTGTTTCTTGCTTATGTATACGAACAGTCTTTTATTTCTGTATGTTAATTTTATATCTCGGTACTGACAAAATAATTTCACTGTTCAAGAGGTTTTCCACTGATGATAATGTTTCCTAGAAATATATCATTTGTACATGAATATGATTTTTCTTTTCCAGTTCTTATATCTCTAGGTGCTTTCTCTTATATTATATAGTGTGTATCCTTGTTTCATTTCTGGTTTTAGCAATATGTTTCAATACCAATTATCTTACCAACTTATCTTCAATACCAACTGGGGGTCCTCCGTTCAGTTCAATCCTGACACTAACATTTGCAATTAGCACCCCATAGGTGGGGAGAGGAGCCTCCCCATAGGTGGGGAGAGGAGCCTCAGTAGCACAGGACTTCAGAGGCCAGTCGCAGTGATGGGTATTCCCAAGCCGCCTGCACTTCTGTCTTGCTGGCTTCAAATTTAGGGCTTCCCATACCCCCTCAGGATGATAATGCACTAAGAACAATTTACAGAATTCAAGAAAGTGCTATATTGATGATTACTAATTTATTATAAAGGCCAGAAAGACACAAATGGACAACCAGGTGAAGAGATACATAGGGGTGGGGGATTTGGATTTTGGCCTGGTGCTGAGGATTAAAACTAGGGCCTCACATGTGCAACGCAAGTGATTCAGCACTGACCTCACATCCCCAGCCCCTGGGCCTGGTGCTGTTTTGATGTGATTCTGTTTACAAACTTGTATTTACACAGAAATCTGTCCCGACTTTATGGGATAAATTTCAATAAATGATATTTTGCCTAGAAAATTATCTATTTCATGTAGTTTTTCAAATTCCTTTTCATAGAACTGTAGAAATTAGTAGGTTGTGTTCGGCCCATGTCTTCCTGTTATTTGGTTTATAACTTTGTGTTCTTTTTTTCTTTAAATTAAGTTAGAGTATGTGCATTATTAGAGTCTCAAATAATAAGCCTTTTTTAAGGTACAACATTCACTCTGTTTCTGTTGTTTAATTCACCATTTTTGTTCTTACTTTTCTTTCTTTCTTTCTTTCTTTTTTTTTTTTTTTTTTTTTTTTTTGGTACTAGGGATTGAACCCAGTAGTGCTGAGCCCCTGAGCCACATCTCCAGACCTTTTTTATATTTTATTTAGAGACAGGGTCTCACTAAATCACTTAAGAACTTGCTAAGTTGCTAAGGCTGGCTATGAATTGATGATCCTCCTGCCTCAGATTCCCGAGCTGCTGCTGTAACAAGGGTTCACTTGATGCTTTGACTGTATCCCTTGTGGCTTTGAGACTTACATGTTTTTTTTTTTTCTTTTTCCCAATCTTTTTCTCCCTGATCTTCTTTTCCCTAACCTTTTCCTTCCTGATCTTCTTTTCCCTAATCTTCTCCTCCCTGATTTTTTTTTTCTGATCTTGTCTTTCCTGATCTCTTCTCCCTAATCTCATTTTCTCTGAATCACTTCCTTAAAAGTCCCTTGTTCCTGCTGATGGGCAGAATCACAGCCTTTAGGACAGGAGGTCCATTTGAGGTCTGCTCCCATTTTGGGTTATTTTTGCTTACAGATTCCAAGAGAAATATTTTCTAAAAGAGCTAGAGAGTGAGAAAGAGAAGAAGACCGATGGCAATGTAGTGAAATACTTTATAATTTAAAATCATAGAAGCAGGGTTGGGGTTGTAGCTCAGTGGTAGAGTGCTTGCCTAGAACATGCGAGGCCCTGGGTTCGATCCTCAGCACCACATAAAAATAAATAAATTAAATAAAGGTATGGGTCCAACTACAACTAAAGTATAAATATAAAAAAGCAAACATGCTGGATTTTATCAATAATATAAATGGGGCTCACTCCCATATGAAATCAAAGTATTGTCAAATTATCAAAACGAAGTCCAACCCTATGTGACATACAAGATATACCCAAAACAAAGGGGTTGAGAATGTTTAAAAATAAAGAGTTAACAAAGATATATCAGGAAAAATATAAAATACAGAGAAGGCAAGAGTCATGATGTTGATATCTGTCAAGGTTGCATTGTAACCAAGAAACACTAAAAAAGAAAAACGGGGACTTTTTGACCTGCTAATGACATATGTGATGCTAATGACAGCAAAGCAGTTATCAAGGGAGAATGAGTAGTAATAACAACCGATACCAACCAAAATAAAACTAAATGAAACACTGATGTCACCAAGCTAAAAAAAAAAAAAAAAAATCAAAGGAAAAACAAAGGTACACATAATAGGATTAATAAGAGTAAGCCAAGCACAGTGGCACATGCCTGTAATCCCAGTATTGACAAAAGCTCGATCCTTGTCCCTGATACCAACCTAATAATGAGGACACAGTTTTGAGAAAAAGGAAAAAGAAGGTATATCAGTCCTTTTCTATTGCTCATGATCAAGTAAGATTGGTTTTTCTGTACTTTCAGAGAAGGGTTCCATGTTGGATTGGGAATGGGCAAGGAGAGGTTCCCTAGCTTCATGGCTCTACAGATTCTTTTTCTGTTGTTACTTTAGAGTATTAAGAGGTATATTTGAGGGCTGGGGATGTGGCTCAAGCGGTAGCGCGCTTGCCTGGCATGTGTGCGGCCCAGGTTCGATACTCAGCACCACATACAAAGATGTTGTGTCTGCCAAAAACTAAAATAAAGTAAATATTAAAAATTCTCAAAAAAAAAAAAAAGGTATATATGATCAGTGTAGCCATTCTACCAATAGTCTCCCGATATCTGTTCCCTGATATTCTGGCTAAAACAAATAGCTTGCTTTTTCTCCTTCTTCTTTTCTTTTTGTACCAGGGATTAAACCCAGAGGGGTTTAGCCACTGAGCCACATCTCCAGCCTTTTTAAAAATATTTTATTTAGAGACAGGGCCTTACTAAATTGCTTAGGGCTTCACTAAGTTGCTAAGGCTGGCTTTGAACTTGTGATCCTCCTGCTCAGCTTCCCTGGCTGCTGTGATTACAGGCATGCACCACCATGCCCAATTTTCTGGTTTCTTTTTTATCTCCATAATACTGCCCTAACCTGTTTTGTACACTATTCACAATAGCTTTTCTTCATTGAATGAGGCATTCAGTCCTCTCAATGTATATTTTCTGGAGTCTCAAGGACCATGGCTGCTTCAGTTCCTTTAGACATATCAGCAGTCCCTTTGCAGTCACCTGGAAAGTGGAACCTGTACAAAACCTCCGTTTTTTTTGTTTTTTTTTTCCTTTTTTTCTTTTTTCTGTTTTGCTTTGTTTGTTTGTTTGTTTTTTGCAGTGCTGGGGATTGAACCCAGGGCCTTGCACATACCAGGCAGGTGCTCTACCACTGAGCCATATCCCCAGGGCCCCCTGCTGGTCTTGACTATTTTCCTCAGTTTTACCAATTAAATTCTCCCTGGGAGCTACTCCTTTCACAGGTGAATAATTGCTGCTGATTTCTAGATTTCCCCTTTGGCTTCTCTGTGCTTCCTCCTCCTTCACTGTTGAATATATTACAGAACCTGGCTGCTGTTTGGTTCTACCACCAGCTCATATTTAGGGTTTGTGGGAGATTTTGTCCCCTGGTTTGTTGACACATTGTTGAAAATGTCATCTGCACATTTTCCCCCCCTTTCCTATCCTTGGTATTTTCTTGGTGGGTGATATGCTATGCCATATGGATCTCACCAGCAGCTGAAAGCTGAAATTGCCTCCTTTAAAGAGAGTCACCTCACTTAAGATCTGCTTCCTTCCCAGGACAGCCCGCATTTGATCACTGGTTGTGTTCATCAGCTTTCCATTGCTATGAAAAAAAAAAAATGCCTGAGAAAATTAACAGTAGGAAAGACTTCTTTGGCTCACGGTGTCAAGGTTTTGTGCATGGTTAGTTGGATCCATTGTTTTGAGCCTGTGGTGAGACAGAACCTCATGACAGGGGGGTGAGTGGTAGAGCCAAGCTTCTTACCTCATGGCTACCAGGAATGAGAGAGAGAGAGAGAGAGAGGGGAGAGAGAGAGAGAGAGAGAGAGAGAGAGAGAAATATGAGAGTCTGGGGATAAGATATACCCCTCAAGGACAAGCCTCCGGTGACCTGCTTCCTCCAACTAGGCCCCACCTCCTGAAGTTTCCATCATCTCCCAGTAATGCCACAGGCTGGTGGCCAAGTAAAGCCTTCCATACGTGGCCTTTGAAGGACATTTTAGATCCAAACCATGACAATGATTGACATAAGAATATTAGGACCTCATTAGGGGACAACTCTGAAGGGCCATCTACCCATCTGGTTAACTGAGGCTCTGTGGGGATTTCATCATGTTCAGATTTCTCCCTTTGCCCAATCCTGTTTTCTCCCTTTCTCTCCATGGGTATCAATCTCAAGAGTATGTCCTCTAGGCTGATCTATGTTCAGGACTCTGCTTCCCAAGGAACTCAGCTCATGGCACTTTGTTTACTTGAGAGGGAAACAACCCCCATTTCATCTCTGACTTATTCTGGCCTTTTGCTTAAAGTGAGGTATGTGTACCCTCTCCTAGAGATGGGGGGCATGTGTGTAATTTCAGGCATGCGTGTTACTTTACCCCTGGACTAAAAGTCCTGTTTGCCAACCAATTCCTTTTAGAATCCATTGTGGAAGCTGATTGAAAAGTAAGAATAAACCCAACCCACAGTTTCCAAAACAAAACAGAAGCTATAGCATTTCAAATGTGCCTACAACTTCTGAGCAAGAGAAAGGAATAGAAGTTGTCCAAATCCTGCCCCCACTGGTTTGGCAGCTGTTTGTGCCCGCAAATGCTTGGCTGCATTTCAGGCACCCCTCTGTGACAGACCCCATTGCCACGTGAACAAAAATGGCTGTTTGGGCAATTAAAAATTCTTCCCTTTAATCAGAGGGTAGGTGCAAAGTGAGTGATATCTGGACAGTACTTGGTAATGGCTTTGATGGGGAAAAAGATGCTTTCAATGAGCCTCTCTGTCTCTGGGTGAGATTTCAGTTTCTATCTTATTCTGTAATATAAAATCATGGTAGTCTTGTTTATGGGGGAGAAACACTTCTGACTTTGGGAGACCCTGAAAGAGCATATGCTCTATGAAGTTTTACTCCTGTCGTCAAGTCCTCTATTTCATTTTTATATAGAACAGTTTTGAAGGATAGTAATAGCCTCTGCCATATGTTTTAATTTAATGGCAGGACTTTAGTATTCCATTTAATGTGATGTTTGCTCTTAGTTTCTGAAAACAAAACACACACGCACACACACACACACACACACACACACACTCCTCTTTATCATAGTTAGGAAATGTCTTTTGTCTCTTTTTTACTTAGTGTTTTCACCAGAAATGATTCTTGTATTATCTCTGCTTCTACATAACAATGTAGTTTTCCATTTTATTTTATCAATGCGATTAATTAGATTGATGGATTTCCTAATATTGAACTATCCTTAAAGGCATCAAATAAATTCTATATTTAGAGGTTTACTCTTAGATTCTTAATAGTTTTTGTTGCTATTGTGAATAGAATCTTATTTCCCATTTCATTTTCTAGTTGGTTATTGCCGGTATACAGGAAGGCTATTGATTTTTGTACGCTGTTCTTGTATGTGGCCACCTTGCTTATTAGTGCTAATAGTTTGTCAATTGATTTTCTTAGGCTTTTCTAAGTAAGCGATAGTGTCATCTGCAAATAATCACAATTTGCTTCTTCTTATCTAATGTTTATACCTCTTACTGCTTTCCTTCTTGAATGAAAACATCTGGCATCATTTTGAACAGTAGTAGTGATAAAGGTCACTCTTGTTTCTAACTCCAGCTGGAATGCTTCCATGTTTCATCATTAAGTATGACATTTGCCGTATGTTTTTCCTCATTGTTTTATTTAAACAACATATATCAAATTACAGATTTTTTTTCATAGTTTTCTGGAAGTTATTCTTCCTTTCATATTATTAATGGGGGTTTAAATTATTAAGATAATTGTATTTTTGCTGGGTGTGGTAGTACATGCCTATATAGTCTCTGTTGCTTAGGAGGCTGAGGCAGGAGGATCACAAGTTCAAGGCCAGCTTCAGCCTCGTAAGCAAGCAGGGGTGGCCATCCTCATATCGAATAAAATCGACTTCAAGACTAAGTTAATCAAAAGGGATAAGGAAGGACATTATATACTGTTAAAAGGAACCATTCACCAACAAGACATAACAATTATCAATATTTATGCACCAAATAATGGTGCTGCAACATTCATAAAACAAATTCTCCTCAAGTTCAAGAATCAAATAGACCACAACACAATAATTATGGGTGACTTCAACACACCTCTCTCACCATTGGACAGATCCTCCAAACAAAAGTTGAATAAAGAAACTATAGAACTCAATATCACAATCAATAACCTAGACTTAACTGACATATATAGAATATATCAACCATCATCAAGTGGATATACTTTTTTCTCAGCAGCACATGGATCCTTCTCAAAAATAGACCATATATTATGCCATAGGGCAAACCTCAGTAAATATAAAGGGGTGGAGATAATACCATGCATTTTATCTGATCATAATGGAATGAAACTGGAAATCAATGATAGAAGAAGGAAGGAAAAATCCTACATCACATGGAAAATGAACAATATGTTACTGAATGATCAGTGGGTTACAGAAGACATAAAGAAGGAAATCAAAAAATTCTTAGAGATAAATGAAAATACAGACACAACATATCGGAATCTATGGGACACAATGAAAGCAGTTTTAAGAGGGAAATTTATCGCCTGGAGGTCATTCCTCAAAAAAAGGAAAAACCAACAAATAAATGAGCTCACACTTCATCTCAAAGCCCTAGAAAAAGAAGAGCAAAACAACAGAAAATGTAGCAGAAGGCAAGAAATAATTAAAATCAGAGCGGAAATCAACAAAATTGAAACAAAAGAAACTATTGAAAAAATTAACAAAACTAAAAGTTGGTTCTTCGAAAAAATAAACAAGATTGACAGACCCTTAGCCATGCTAACGAAGAGAGGAAGAGAGAGAATCAAATTACTAGCATATGGGATAAAAAAGGCAATATCACAACAGATGCTACAGAAATACAGAAGACAATTAGCAATTATTTTGAAAACCTATATTCCAATAAAATAGAAGATAGTGAAGACATAGATAAATTTCTTAAGTCATATGATCTGCCCAGACTGAGTCAGGAGGTTACACACAATTTGAACAGACCAATATCAATGGATGAAATAGAAGAAGCAATCAAAAGACTACCAACCAAGAAAAGCCCAGGACTGGATGGGTAAAGCGGAGTTTTAAAAAACCTTTAAAGAAGAATTAATACCAATACTTTTCAAGCTATTTCAGGAAATAGAAAAAGAGGGAGCTCTTCCAAATTCATTCTATGAGGCCAACATCACCCTGATTCCGAAACCAGACAAAGACACCTCAAAGAAAGAAAACTACAGACCAATATCTCTGATGAACCTAGATGCAAAAATCCTCAACAAAATTCTGGCGAATCGGATACAAAGGCACATCAAAAAAATTGTGCACCATGATCAAGTAGGATTCATCCCTGGGATGCAAGGATGGTTCAATATACGGAAATCAATAAATGTTATTCACCACATCAATAGACTTAAAGATAAGAACCATATGATCATCTCGATAGACGCAGAAAAAGCATTCGACAAAGTACAGCATCCCTTTATGTTCAAAACATTAGAAAAAATAGGGATAACAGGAACTTACCTCGACATTGTAAAAGCTATCTATGCTAAGCCTCAGGCTGGCATCATTCTGAATGGAGAAAAATTGAAGGCATTCCCTCTAAAATCTGGAACAAGACAGGGATGCCCTCTATCACCACTTCTATTCAATATAGTTCTCGAAACACTGGCCAGAGCAATTAGACAGACGAAAGAAATTAAAGGCATAAAAATAGGAAAAGAAGAACTTAAATTATCACTATTTGCGGATGATATGATCCTATACCTAGAAGACCCAAAAGGGTCTACAAAAAAACTACTAGAACTAATAAATGAATTCAGCAAAGTGGCAGGATATAAAATCAACACGCATAAATCAAAGGCATTTCTGTACATCAGCGACAAAACTTCTGAAACGGAAATGAGGAAAAACACTCCATTCACAATATCCTCAAAAAAAAAAAAAATAAAATACTTGGGAATCAACCTAACAAAAGAGGTGAAAGATTTATACAATGAAAACTACAGAACCCTAAAAAGAGAAGTAGAAGAAGATCTGAGAATATGGAAAAATATACCCTGTTCATGGATAGGCAGAACTAACATCATCAAAATGGCGATATTACCAAAAGTTCTCTATAGGTTTAATGCAATGCCAATCAAAATCCCAACGGCATTTCTTGTAGAAATAGATAAAGCAATCATGAAATTCATATGGAAAAATAAAAGACCCAGAATAGCAAAAGCAATTCTAAGCAGGAAGTGTGAATCAGGCAGTATAGCGATACCAGATTTCAAACTATATTACAGAGCAATAGTAACAAAAACAGCATGGTACTGGTACCAAAACAGGTGGGTGGACCAATGGTACAGAATAGAGGACACAGAGACTAATCCACAAAGTTACAACTATCTTATATTTGATAAAGGGGCTAAAAGCATGCAATGGAGGAAGGATAGCATCTTCAACAAATGGTGTTGGGAAAACCGGAAATCCATATGCAACAAAATGAAACTGAATCCCCTCCTCTCGCCATGCACAAAAGTTAACTCAAAGTGGATCAAGGAGCTTGATATCAAATCAGAGACTCTACATCTGATAGAAGAAAAAGTTGGCTCCGATCTACATATTGTGGGGTCGGGCTCCAAATTCCTTAATAGGACACCCATAGCACAAGAGTTAATAACAAGAATCAACAAATGGTACTTACTTAAACCGAAAATTTTTTCTCAGCAAGAGAAACAATAAGAGAGGTAAATAGGGAGCCTACATCATGGGAACAATTTTTTACTCCCCACACTTCAGATAGAGCCCTAATATCCAGAGTATACAAAGAACTCAAAAAATTAAACAATAAGATAACAAATAACCCAATCAACAAATGGGCCAAGGACCTGAACAGACACTTCTCAGAGGAGGACATACAATCAATCAACAAGTACATGAAAAAATGCTCACCATCTCTAGCAGTCAGAGAAATGCAAATCAAAACCACCCTAAGATATCATCTCACTCCAATAAGATCGGCAGCCATTATGAAGTCAAACAACAACAAGTGCTGGCGAGGATGTGGGGAAAAGGGTACTCTTGTACATTGCTGGTGGGACTGCAAATTGGTATGGCCAATTTGGAAAGCAGTATGGAGATTCCTGGGAAAGCTGGGAATGGAACCACCATTTGACCCAGCTATTGCCCTTCTCGGACTATTCCCTGAAGACCTTAAAAGAGCGTACTACAGGGATACTGCCACATCGATGTTCATAGCAGCACAATTCAAAATAGCTAGACTGTGGAACCAACCCAGATGCCCTTCAATAGATGAATGGATAAAAAAAATGTGGCATTTATACACCATGGAGTATTACGCAGCACTAAAAAATGACAAAATCATGGAATTTGCAGGGAAATGGATGGCACTAGAGCAGATTATGCTTAGTGAAGCTAGCCAATCCCTAAAAAACAAATACCAAATGTCTTCTTTGATATAATGAGAGCAACTAAGAACAGAGCAGGGAGGAAGAGCAGGAAGAAAAGATTAACATTAAACAGAGACATGAGGTGGGAGGGAAAGGGAGAGAAAAGGGAAATTGCATGGAAATGGAGGGAGACCCTCATTGTTATACAAAATTACATATAAGAGGCTGTGAGGGGAATGGGAAAATAAACAAGGAGAGAAATGAATTACAGTAGATGGGGTAGAGAGAGAGAAGATGGTAGGGGAGGGGAGGGAGGATAGTAGAGGATAGGAAAGGTAGCAGAATACAACAGTTACTAATAGGGCATTATGTAAAAATGTGGATGTGTAACCGATGTGATTCTGCAATCTGTATTTGGGGTAAAAATGGGAGTTCATAACCCACTTGAATCTAATGTATGAAATATGATATGTCAAGAGCTTTGTAATGTTTTGAACAACCAATAAAAAATGAACTACCATTTAAAAAAACTCTAAAAAAATAGAAAATAATAAAGATAAAAGCAGAAAGGCCAGCTTCAGCAATTTAGCAAGGCCCTAATAAACAACTTAGCCAGACCCTGTCTCAAACTAAAAAAATAAAATAGGGCTGGGGACGTGACTCACATGTAACTAACCAAAAGAAACAAAACAAAACAAAAAAGATAATCATATTTTCATTAGTATAATAAATTAAATAGATATATATCTTAATGCTGAACCATCCTAACAATGTTAGGATAAAATCTTCTTTAGATTTGATGAATTATTCTTTTAACACACTGCTGGATTTTTTTTTTTTTTTTTTTTTTTTTTAAAGAGAGAGAGAGAGAGAGAGAGAGAGAGAGAGAGAGAGAGAGAGAGAAACTTTTAATATTTATTTTTTAGTTTTCGGCGGACACAACATCTTTGTTGGTATGTGGTGCTGAGGATCGAACCCGGGCCGCACGCATGCCAGGCGAGCTCGCTACCGCTTGAGCCACATCCCCAGCCCATACACTGCTGGATTTAATGTTAACTTTTTTCTTTTTTTCCCAGCACTAGGAATTGAATCCAGAGCCTTGAATATGTTAGGTAAGCACTCTATCACTGAGCTACATCCTAACCTTTTGTAAAATTTTATTTTGAGACAGTCTCGCTAAGTTGTCCAGGCTGATCTTAGACTCGGCAATTCTCCTGCCTCAGCTTCCTGAGCAGCTAGGAGTTTGGTGTGTCCCATCATACCTGTCTTTTGTTGACATTTATTGAGGATTTTTGCTTCATTGTTCATAAATAGGATCGTATATTTTTCCCATATTGCTGTTATTGTCTGGCTTTGGTTTCAGGAGGCTTGTCAGTTAATACATGTTGGATGCCTTTCCATCTTCTGACTTTCTTAAATAGTTTTTATAAGATGAGAACTCTGTATTCTTCAGAGGCTTTCTATTCTTTATTAGACTTTGGTATTGACATTGTGCAAAATTTTTCAAAAGTTGAATTGAGGGAATTTTCAACTTCTTACATGCTTTAAAGTTCACTTGAGTAAATGAGGAATAATGTATTGCTTGAAGGTCAAATAGAACTAACCTATTTATAATTTTCAGCCTATTACCTTTCAAAATTGTAGCTCATTAATATCACTTCTTTTTTTTTTTTTTTTTTTTTTGAGCTGAGATCTTGCTATGTTTGGTCTTGAAAACTTCTGGGCTTGAAGCTAGAGAGAAAAGAGGAAAAGAAATTGGGGAAGATCTCATGAAAATCAAAGGAAGATTTGTAGAAGAAAGGGATCAACAGGTGGGAGGCAGGGAAGTCTTGGGAGTGATGTTGGCCAAATTATATTGTTGTATTGTGTCCCTGTATGAATGCATGACAACAAATCCCATCATTGTGTACAACTATAATGGACCAATAAAAACATGTGGGGGAAAAAAAGAAAACTGGGCTCAAATTATTCTCTTGCCTCAGCCTCCCTAGTGCTGGGATTATAGGCATATGCCACCATGACTGGCTATTAATAATTTTTTTTGTTTTTCTATAGTTATTGCTCTAGTTTGGTTCTCCAATTTTTCTTGGAACAGTTTTGACTGCTTTTTGTTTTCTAGAAAACCAAGAACTACCAATTGTAACTGAAATACAAACTGGTATTAGAACAGGCATGAGTTGGATGTTTATGTTTGGGCAGTGGAAATTCAGCTACAATTAAAGGCAGCTCTTGACCTGTAACTAATAGATTATCACCTGCAATTGATTATCACTAGAATGAAAGATACATTGAGGGCAAAGCTTTGGGGGAACCATGGGAGGCAGAAGTAATTTGCAGACTGGGCAGCAGGGTTTTTTTTAACCATTCTGGACAAAATGAAGAAAAGAGTGACAAGATCAGTACCCTGAAACTTCAGCTCAAGATGAATCTCAGACATTGACTTTATATATCTATGACAAAAATAATTTATCTTGTGCAGTCATGGGGCTGGTTATAGCTGGAAACCAAGTTCAAAGTTTGATACTGAGAATTGCTATAGTAAAATATCTGCTGAATTCACATTTCAGGTCTCTTATGTGAATGTTGGAGCACTGACCAGAAAAGGAAGCATTTTGGATAGCTCAGACCCTACCTTCCTTGGCCCCCTCTTGCTAGAAGAAATGTCTCCTCTTCCCCTGCTGAGGCTGGTGGGTGACTTCTTACAATTGTAGTTAACAGGAGGAAGTACTGGATGGGGGGTGCTGGGAAAGCTTTCTGTTGACATTTTCTGGTGAATCAAGAATGCACCAGGATTGAGGCTGAGGATGTGGCTCAAGTGATAGTGTGCTCGCCTGGCATGCGCTCGGCGCTGGGTTTGATCCTTGGCACCACATACAAATAAAGATGTTGTGTCCGCTGAAAACTAAAAAATAAATATTAAAAAATTCTCTGTCTCTCTCTCAAAAAAAAAATGCACCAGGATCAAAGCATCTCAGATTCAATGAAGTGAGTAAATCCCATGAAAATACATCTCAGTGATATTTCTGGAGGTCCAGTGTTCTAGGCCATATCACCACGTCTCCTTCTAAGCACAAGTTAATTCATTTTACATTCTGAAAGGTATATGAAAGAAGAATAATACAAATATCATTGGTTCTAAAGGACATAAGTTGTTTATTGAGATGAAATCTACACAATGTAAAATTAACCATTTTGAAGTGAAAAATTCAGTGGCATTTAGTGCATTTATAAGGTTGTCATCATCCCCCCAGTTTTAATATGCCAGTGTATCCCACGATCAATGGCATATCATGGTTTTATTGACAGCATTTAAAAAAATTATTCACAGTGGAATATCAGTTGTGTACTTTACAACTGAAGACATCTTAGATTAGTTGAAATATAGTATTTGGCTGCCTTCTTGGAATTCTGAGGCAACATACCCCACAACATACCCCATGTTTGGGTATCTTATACCTGCCCATTTACCTGAAAGATAATTTCAATTACCTGAAAGGCTACAGTTTTGAGAGGAAATCCAGAAAAAAGTCCTCAAGTGGTCTAGGCTGCTATGTAAGCAGATATGCCAGCTGATTTCCATGACCCACACTCCAATCATGTTTAGTCACTATTCTGATGGAACATATAGCGAGCCCAAGGGAGCTGGGTGTGATGGCACATGCTTGTAATTCCAGAGACTTGGGAGCCTGAGACAGGAGGATCACAAGTTCCAGGCCAGTCTCAGCTATTTAGCGAGGTCTTCAGTAACTTAGGGAGATCCTGTCTCAAAATAAAATAAATAAATAAATAAAATAAAAAGGACTGGGGTTGTAGGTCAGTGGTAAAGCGTCCCTGGGTTCAATTCCTAATGTGTGTGGGGGAAGTATAGGAAGACTGCAGAAGAAGTCACTAGAATATGTGAAGAAAGCCATGTCGTCTTTAGCAAATTGCTGAACTCCTTTTGAGAAACAACTTCATCTTGCTCCTGGGCCCTCACATAGACTAAATGTCCAGGGGACTACCACATGATCTTGAAACTTAACCTGTCTGTCATAACCTGAAAACTATTTGATCTGGCACAAAGTCTCTAGTGTCTTATAGCAATTTGTCATCAAGTAGAAAGGGTACAAATGAGACCAGGACCTCGATGTTCTCCTTTCCTGCTTATCCCTCAACCAACCCCTATGGGCTTAAGTGACAGAGATGGTTCAAATTGAACAAAAAGAGCCAAACTCAAATAACTACTTTAAGTATAAACATACAAGTAAGTTGGGGAAAAATGGAGGAAAAAAGGTCTATTGTGCAAACAGTAAGCTTACAAAGTCTGGAGTGGTTATAATATCAGATAAAGTACATGTCAATATAAAGATTATTATCAGAGATAAATATGGATATTTTGTAATGATACAAAGGTCCATTTACCTGGAAAACATAACAATTATAAATGTATATCTTCCTAGTAATAGAGCTTCAAAATATGTTGAGCAAAAATGGATAAAATTTTAAAAAGAGGTAGACAATTTTACAATTATAGTTGGAGATTTTAACACCCTTCTTAGCAATCAATGGAATAGTAGGAAAAAAAAATAATCAAGACATAAATGATATGAACTACTGTCAATCATACTGACCTAATTGACATTTATAGAACCTCATGCCAAACAATTGCAGGATATGCTTTTTTCCCCCCAAGTACATGTGCTATGTTCACTAATTGACCATATGCTAGGCCATAAAACAAGTTTCAATAAAGTTAAAAGGATTTAAATCATATGGAATAAATTCTCTGACTACAGTGGAATTAAATTAGATACCAATAATCATAAGGTATCTAGAAAACTCAAATATTTGGAAACTAAGCAACATACTTCCAAATAATCATTGGCCAAAGCAATCATAAGGGAAATTAGAATGATAACAAAATGTAAAATTTGCAAGGTGCAGCTAAAGCAGTGAAATTTACAGCTTTTTTTTTTTTTTTAAATATTTATTTTTCAGTTTTTCGGCGGACACAACATCTTTGTTTGTATGTGGTGCTGAGGATCGAACCCTGGCCGCACGCATGCCAGGCTGAGCGTGCTACCGCTTGAGCCACATCCCCAGCCCTACAGCTTTAAATATTTATAAAGAATAAAGAATAAACTCCTTAAATTTTATAATGGAATGCTGACTTGCATCTCCAACTTTACGGTTCAATGGATTGGATAATTTTCAGTTCATGCTGGGCAGTTCCCATTAGTGTTTCATAGTCAGGCGATCAGCTTCTACCAGAGCCCAGTTGTCAGCCAGAAGCTGGTTTTCCAAAGGTGGCAATTGTTTGTAGGTGAGATTAAGGACTTCTTCCAGAACCCTGGGTGTCTGTGCTATGATTCTCCTATTGGGTCAGAAGAAGACAAATATTAGACCTTTGCGACAAAATACTTTCAGCATCATTGGATGTGTTCCATAACCAGGAGCACAGCTTACATTCTAACCCAGACCTCCCATAGAGCTCCTTTGGAGCCATTCCCTTTCAAAACTTACCAGTCACTGGATAAAAAGGCAGAGCATGAACAAAGGTACAGTACAGCCTCCAAGCCCAAAGATACCCTTTCTTCATGGTGGGTGGTACAAGGTGTAGCACCCTCTCTTACTTTAGTACATATTTATTAAGTTAGTTCGGAAAGCAAAAGCATTCCCTTTAACAAAGAAGTTTATAAGGGAAATCAGACTAGAAGGACTGGCTCATCAAGTGAAAATACAAGATGAACAAGACAGACAAAGTTACCCAGTTATTTGTGGTGGAGAAACAGCAATTTTTTCGCATACTTATCCTATCTAAAGATCATATGTTGTCAGAAGTCAGCATTGCAAAAGTCAGGAATAAAGTTGTCTTTGTTAGGGAGTCAGTAATCAAATTGGAAAGGCTTAAGTTTTCATTATCTGGGATTTAGGATGAGTCAGTATGGCACTTGGTTTGGGGTTCAAGGGCTGGGGAGTATAGAGATTGAACTCAGAGACACTCTACCACTGAACCACATCCCAGCCCTTTTTTTGTTTTGTTTTTGTTTTTGTTGTAGATAGACGCAATACCTTTATTTTATTTATTTATTTATTTATATGTGTGCTGAGGATCAAACCCAGTGCCTCACATGAACTACAGTCCCAGCCCCCCCCCTTTGTTTTTTGAGACAGGGTTTCTCTAAGTTGCTGAGGCTGGCCTTGAATTGTGATCCTCTACCCTCAGCCTCTGAAGGACCTGAGATTACAGGCCTGTACCACCTTACCAGGCAAGAGACTTTTGAATATTTTCAGCTTGGAACAACTATGAATAATACCATTCTGATGTTTCGTTTATGTCTTTGGTGAACATGAGCATTTCTCTTGAGAACTTACCCAGGAGCAGAACTGCTGTGACAGCAGGTTTATGTATATTTAACTTTAGTAAATAATGTCAAATGATGTTCCTATGTGGTCATAATAATTTAATTTCCATCACTAATATAGAGGAGTTATGCTGCACCATATCTTCACCAAAATTTGGTATTGTCAGTTTTTTTTGTTTTTTTTTTTTTTTACTTTAGCCATACTTGCGGGGAAAATGCAAACTACCAATATTGAAATGAAGAGGAACTAGGACAATAAATGTTGAAGAAATTGAAGTGACAAAGACTCTCTTCATCTAAAAAACCAAAACAAAAAAAAAAGGTCTGAGGTCATTTTTAAGTACTACAATACTATGAGTTTATGTGTGTGTGTGTGTGTGTGTGTGCACATAGTTACACATAGTTCAGAAAAAGCATAAAGATTCCCAACTCATTGTAGGAGAATAGCATAATTTTTTTTGGTGGGGGGGTTACTGGGGATTGAACCCAGGGGTACTTTACCATTCAGCTACATCCCTAGTTATTTTTATTTTTTATTTTGAGACAAGGTCTTTCTAATTTGTTTAGGCTAACCTTGAAGTTGTGATCCTCCTGTCTCAGCCTCCTAAGTCATGGAATTATAGTTGGGGGAAAATGCAAACTACCAATATTGAAATGAAGAGGAACTAGGACAACAAATATTAAAGAAATTGAAGTGACAAAGACTCTCTTCATCTAAAAAACCAAAACTTTTTTTGTTTTGGTTTTTTAGATGAAGAGAGTGCACCACTGTGCTTGGCTAAATAGCATAATCTTGAATCTAAAATTAGATAAAGATAGTTATAAGTAAATAAAAGTATAAGTCCATTTCACTTATGAATAGGTTATTTAAAAATTCTAAATAAAATATTAGCTACCTGAAGCCAAGATGCATTGTGATCAGATGGATTTCATTCTGTGAATGTAACATCAGAAAATCTGTCAACTCACTTCATTAATAGACTAAAGGAGATAATTCATATGAATATATCAATTAATAAAAAATTTTGCTAGCTTATCACCTATTTATGACTAGAGGATAAACAATTATTAGAAAACTGAGAGTTGATTGTGGTAGCATACACCTGTAATCCCAGAAGCTTTGGAGGCCCAGGCAGGAGGATCACAAGTTTGAGGCCAGCTTTGGCAATGTAGTGAGACCCTATCTTGAAATAAAGAAATAAAAAGGGCTGGGTGTGGTGGTACACGCCTATAATCCTAGCAGCTCAGGAGGCTGAGGCATGAGGATCTGAGTTCAAAGCCAGCCTCAGCAATGGTGAGGAGCTAAGCAACTCAGTGAGACCGTTTCTCTAAATAAAATACAAAATAGGGCTTGGGGATGTGGTTCAGTGGCCAAGTGTCCCTGAGTTCAATCGCTGGCATCAATAAATAAATAAATAAAATAAAATAAAATAAAAGGACTGCCAATGTGACTCAGTGGTAAAGTGTCCCTGGGTTCAATTTCCAGTCAAAAAGAAAAGATGCAGGAAAAAAAAAAAGCAAAAAGAAAGATAAACTTTAAGCACACTCCCTTTAAAATCAGGAATAACCCTCTCTCACCACTTCTATTCAATATAGTTCTCGAAACACTGGCCAGAGCAATTAGACAGACGAAAGAAATTAAAGGCATAAAAATAGGAAAAGAAGAACTTAAATTATCACTATTTGCGGATGATATGATCCTATACCTAGAAGACACAAAAGGGTCTACAAAGAAACTACTAGAGCTAATAAATGAATTCAGCAAAGTGGCTGGATATAAAATCAACACGCATAAATCAAAGGCATTCCTGTATATCAGCGACAAATCTTCTGAACTGGAAATGAGGACATCTACCCCATTCACAATATCCTCAAAAAAAATAAAATACTTGGGAATCAACCTAACAAAAGAGGTGAAAGATTTATACAATGAAAACTACAGAACCCTAAAGAGAGAAATGGAAGAAGATCTTAGAAGATGGAAAAATATACCCTGTTCATGGATAGGCAGAACTAACATCATCAAAATGGCAATATTACCAAAAGTTCTCTATAGGTTCAATGCAATGCCAATCAAAATCCCAACGGCATTTCTTGTAGAAATAGATAAAGCAATCATGAAATTCATATGGAAAAATAAAAGACCCAGAATAGCAAAAGCAATTCTAAGCAGGAAGTGTGAATCAGGAGGTGTAGCGATACCAGATTTCAAACTGTACTACAAAGCAATAGTAACAAAAACAGCATGGTACTGGTACCAAAACAGGCGGGTGGACCAATGGTATAGAATAGAGGACACAGAAACCAATCCACAAAATTACAACTATCTTATATTCGATAAAGGGGCTAAAAGCATGCAATGGAGGAAGGATAGCATCTTCAACAAATGGTGCTGGGAAAACTGGAAATCCATATGCAATAAAATGAAACTGAATCCCCTCCTCTCGCCATGCACAAAAGTTAACTCAAAATGGATCAAGGACCTTGATATCAAATCAGAGACTATGCGTCTGATAGATGAAAAGGTTGGCTCCGATCTACATATTGTGGGGTCGGGCTCCAAATTCCTTAATAGGACACCCATAGCACAAGAGTTAAAAACAAGAATCAACAAATGGGACTTACTTAAACTAAAAAGTTTTTTCTCAGTAAGAGAAACAATAAGAGAGGTAAATAGGGAGCCTACATCATGGGAACAAATTTTTACTCCTCACACTTCAGATAGAGCCCTAATATCCAGAGTATACAAAGAACTCAAAAAATTAAACAATAAGAAAACAAATAACCCAATCAACAAATGGGCCAAGACCTGAACAGACACTTCTCAGAGGAGGACATACAATCAATCAACAAGTACATGAAAAAATGCTCACCATCTCTAGCAGTCAGAGAAATGCAAATCAAAACCACCCTAAGATACCATCTCACTCCAGTAACATTGGCAGCCATTATGAAGTCGAACAATAACAAGTGCTGGCGAGGATGTGGGGAAAAGGGTACTCTTATACATTGCTGGTGGGACTGCAAAATGGTGAGGCCAATATGGAAAGCAGTATGGAGATTCCTGGGAAAGCTGGGAATGGAACCACCATTTGACCCAGCTATTGCCCTTCTCGGACTATTCCCTGAAGACCTCAAAAGAGCGTACTACAGGGATACTGCCACATCGATGTTCATAGCAGCACAATTCACAATAGCTAGACTGTGGAACCAACCCCGATATCCCTCAATAGATGAATGGATAAAAAAAATGTGGCATTTATACACAATGGAGTACTACGCAGCACTAAGAAATGACAAAATCATGAAATTTGCAGGGAAATGGATGGCACTAGAGCAGATTATGCTAAGTGAAGCTAGCCAATCCCTAAAAAACAAATGCCAAATGTCTTCTTTGATATAATGAGAGCAACCAAGAACAGAGCAGGGAGGAAGAGCAGGAGGAAAAGATTAACATTAAGCAGAGTCATGAAGTGGGAGGGAAAGGGAGAGAAAAGGGAAATTGCTTGGAAATGGAAGGAGACCCTCATTGTTATACAAAATTACATATAAGAGTTTGTGAGGGGAATGGGAAAAAAATAAGGAGAGAAATGAATTACAGAAGATGGGGTAGAGAGAGAAGATGGGAGGGGAGGGGAGGGGGGATAGTAGAGGATAGGAAAGGTAGCAGAATACAACAGTTACTATTATGGTATTATGTAAAAATGTGGATGTGTAACCGATGTGATTCTGCAATCTTTGTAATGTTTTGAATAACCAATAAAAAAAAAACAAAAAACTTAAAAACACAAATTAGATTCTTTCCTGTCATTAAGAGCTCCAGATGAATTCTACATTTTTGCATCAAAAAGTTTTTTAATTCGAAGATTTTTTACTGAAATAATAAAATGCTATAAATAATTTAAAAAATAAAATAAAATAAAATAAAATAAAATCAGAAATAAGACAAGGATGCCCACTACCACAGCTGCTTTTGACCTATTTCTGTGACCCTGGCCAATGCTAAAAGAAGAAGAAATAAGTGTGTAGGCTTACTTCATTATTTGCAGATGACATGATGGAATCCACTCCTGCCTTAGTCGTTTCCCAAATGTCTCCCAGAAAGTCCTGGTCTCCTCACTGTGGCCCAGTCCATGCTCCACAGCCCTGCTGGGTCTGTCTTCTTTCTCTCTTTTCCTTCCTTTTATTATAAAAGAAATACACATTCATTATAGGATGTATAGAAAATACCTATAGGCAAAAGGGAGAATATATAAATTGCCTAAATAGAAACTACCGATGGTATAATTTTGGCTTCTCTTTTCCGATTTTTTTTCTCTACATAGACACACTTATAAAAGGGAGAGAACATAAACTCTCTGAAGGCAGTAATGAAGTTTGCCTTCTTTACTGCTACATATCCATGGCCTAGTATAGTGCCTGGCATATGAGAGTATATATGTAAATGGCATACAATAAGTACCAAACAAATATTTGTTGAATGAATTTATGAACAAAAATGAAAACACATTTCTACCAACAGCATATGCTAATGTCTATTTCATCTATATCTTGGACAAGAATGGGTATCACAGTTATTTAAAAGTTTTACCTATCTGATAGACAACAAAATAGTACCCCTTTTTGGTTTTAAAATCTTAATTTCTTTGATTACTAGTGAGGCTGAACACTTACCCAATGTTCATTAGCTATTGTACTATTTCTACAACTTCCTCTAATGCTCTTGGCGCATTTTAAAAATTGGAACATTTGTCCTTATCTTATTAGTATGGAAATGTGCTCTATTACTAACCTGATAAAGTTCAAATCAGATCTCCATTACTCCATATATGACTGCCTCCTTTTCCCCATAGTGTCTTTCTGAGGAGCTTCTCCAAATAGGGCACACTTTCACTTAAAAAAAAAACAGAATTCTTTTTAAACTTTATTTTATTTACTTATTTTTTAATGTGGTGCTGAGGATGGAATCCAGTGCCTCACATGTGCTAGGAAAGGCTCTGCCACTGAGTCACAACCCCAGCCCACACACTTTCCATTTTTCAAATGAAGAAAGAAGCTCTGAGAAATAGTTCAGGTTCAGAAGATGAGACCCAATGCCATCCTTAAGGAGCTTGTAGTCTTGGTGAAGAGAAGGAAGGGTGTCATATGGTCCTTAAAGTAAAACTCAACTCCTTGCCATGGCCCACAATGCCTACCTCTGATCTCAGCTCTTCCTGTGCTCCCCCTTCTCTCAAAAGACGAGAACAATAATACTGGGTGTTAGTCAGGTTTCCATTGATGTGACAAAATCCTGAGATAAACAACTTAAAGGAGGAAAAGTTCATTTTGGATCACAGTTTCAGCCCCTGGTTGATTTGCCTTATTGACTTTGAGCCTGTGGTAGAACATCGTGGTAGGAATGGGTGATGGAGGAGGCGTTTTATCTCATGACAACTAGAAAGCAGAGAGGAGGAACAGGGAGAGACAGAGGTGCGGAAGGGGGCTAGGATTCAAATATTCCCTTCAAGGACATGTTCCCAGTGACCTAATTTCCTTCCAGTAGGTCCCACCTCCTGAAGTTTCTATCACCTTCCAATAAGGCTAGGGACAAAGACTTTACCATATGGGCCTTTGTGTGGACATTTAAGATCCAAACCATAACACCTTCTTTATCTATTACCCTTAAAAAATAGGGCACCTTCTGTTTTAGGAAATTTGCACTTGCTTTTCTTCCTGTCTGAAACATTCCTTCTCCAGATATCGTGGCTATTTCTATTGTTTCAATCCTAGTTCAGATTTTGACTCCCTGGAGAAACATTCCCTAACCACACTATTCCATGCTATTACTCTTTTATTTCCTTCACAGCTCTTGTCACGATCAAAAGTTACATAATGGATTTTATTGTTTATATTCTCTTTGCCCACAAAATAAAACCTCCACAGGAAATATTTCTATCTCATTCACCTATTGCATCCCCAAGTCCAAGAACTGTGCCTGGCACACATACTAATTTACATATCAGCATCACTGTCTTACCTAATTAATTAAACAAATACTGACACAATTAATTAACTATAAGTAAGGTCAAGTGCTTAAGGCAGAGGCACAAGTCTCATTCCCAGTGCTTTACTTCTGGCTCCAAGGACCATTCCTTTACCCTGAGGGCAATTTTTGCTGCAAGATCTAGGTCCCCCCCAGAAACTGGAATTCAGTAGATCCAGCCAGGAATCAGCCAGGAACAGGACAAGGTTTGTACTTCCAGGCATAGTTCTCCAGAGTTTTGGGCTTGGACTACAGTGGTTGTATCCCCTTCTCCTGTTCAGATGATAGGATGCAACATTTATATCTAACTTGTATAGATCCTCTAGTACTTGTGGGGATCTTTGGCAGGTCTTAGCTTATGGTCTCAATGCCTTAACAAGCCCCAATTTATGCCCCACACTAATTGCCCATGTATCCTCCATGTTGGCAGGTGATTTGCAGAGGCTGAAGCTGGGAGCTGCTTCCTCTGTCACTTCTGCTCTTCCTCAGGACCTCCTGTTTCTTTCTCCAGGGATGTCAGCAGATTTCTTCCTTTGGGGATACTTCTTCCAGTAGCTCCCTACTTGAAGCTGTGTTTTGAGCCTCTTTGTAACTCAAAATAGTGCAGCTAGCTCCCGGACTGGGGAAGTTCCAGGAATCTGGGTTCAAGAAAAGCCCCAGAGGCCCCAAACTCAAAACCACTTCCATCACAGGAGGTGCAAGTAAAGGTCCAGACTCCATCTTGGTAGCCACCCAAGGCTGCTTGGCCTGTCTAGTTTATCCCTTTGATGCCAAACTTAAGACAGGTACACGTTAATATTTAATAAACAAAGGCAATTACTATCACTAATTCATTTAATTAAAAATGTCCCAGTCACTGAGCTGATGTTTTACATGGATTATTAGTATTTCACTTAGGCGGGTATTACTACAATTTTCATTTTGTAAATTAAGAAACAGGTTAAGCCAGGCGCAGTAGCGCACGCCTGTAATCCCAGTGGCTGGGAGGCTGAGGCAGAGGATCGCGAGTTCAAAGTCAATTTCAGCAATGGCGAGGGCTAAGCAACTCAGTGAAAACCTGCCTCTAAATAAAATACAAAATAGGGCTGGAGATGTGGCTCAGTGGTCGAGTGCCCTTGAGTTCAATCCCTGGTTACCGCCCCCGTCCCCCCCCACCCCCCCAAAAAAAAGGAAAGAGGGGGAAAAAAGAGGAAACAGGTTAAGATAAGTTGACTTCCTAACCTCACAAGGCTGTGAGCTTTTCTTTTTCTTTTCTTTTTTTCCACTCCCCGAGATGCAATGGAGCAACACAGAAGGCAAACGCCGGAAACCAGGCGGCGTACCATCTTGAGTGGGGTCGCGGGAGGACAGGACTGTGATTAAACTCCGCGCGGTTAGCAGCTTTCACACTGGGTTGCTAGCCGGCTGTTTCCTCCAAGCACAGACCGGAAGTGTTTCTGTCGGCTGTGTTTCTAAAGTGCACAACCGGAAGTTTCTGCCCGAGGCTTTGCGGTGTTAGGAGAGCGGCGCAGGGAAACGCAGCTGGCAGACCCAGGTGTGGAGGAGCAGGGTGAGGAACAAGGAGGTGAATGAGGCTTTTACGGATACCCAAGCAACGGGACATACGCAGAACCCCGACCTGACTGGGACCGCTTTCCTTGCCGCCCTCTTCACCCCGCCCCCACTCGGGTCCGGAGTGGACCCGCCCCCTGGCCTGAACGTGGTCTCTCAGGCACTGGCCCATGACCTAGGGGGTGCTCCCCCAATCTCTCAGGCGTGATGGCTACGGGTGCGGATGTACGGGATATTCTAGAACTCGGGGGTCCAGAGGGTGATGCAGCCTCCGGGACCATCAGCAAGAAAGACATTATCAACCCGGACAAGGTAACAGGTGTATCAGAAAGCATGGGGGTAATGAGGAGTGAGGGGGTGACGACGGGAGAGGTGGTGGAGTGGTACACTTCTAGTGAGATGCACGATAGAAAGGTGTGACATTATGGTACAGAGAAAGTATCATCCTCCATAAGATGGATGATGGAGAGGTGGGACACTGTGGGAGTGGAGGGGACCAAGAGAGTGGGGCACCTCTAAGAGATGAGAGGACAAAAGAGAGAAAATTATTGGGGGTGGAGACTAAGATGTTGTGTTATTAGTCTGAGAGATGGGGAGAGGATCTTCAATTTTGACATATCAAGGCTCTATTAGATGAGGGAGGAAAGGGGAATGATCTGCTCCAGAAAGTGGATTTCTGTGCCTTTAAAGTGTATCATCATAATGTTAGTATGTGTGTAACTGTTCTTGTGATGGTTTGTTCAGGGATTGTGCTGAGCTAAAGAATTTTAGGGAAAGGAGGTCTAGGTTGTGGTTCCTTCCTTGTTTTCTTCCTCAGAAAAAGTCCAAGAAGTCCTCTGAGACACTAACCTTCAAGAGGCCTGAGGGCATGCACCGGGAAGTTTATGCCCTGCTCTACTCTGATAAGAAGCAAGTATTTGGAATCCCAAATTCCCATTCTCTGGCCCCTGACCTAACCACCATATCCCTGACTCCTGGTTTTTTTCTTCCAGTTCTCTCCTTACCTTCCCTCTTCAGCCAGGGCTCCTGCTTGCTGAGCAGGATGTGAGAGGACCTCAGATGTCTTAATCTAGGACATGACTTCCTTGCTCAAGGGTAAATCAGCTCCTAGAGTCCTTCTGATTCTAACCTTACACCTCCCTAAATCCTACTGCCAGGGATGCACCCCCACTGTTACCCAGTGACACTGGTCAGGGCTACCGCACAGTGAAAGCCAAGTTGGGCTCCAAGAAGGTGCGACCCTGGAAGTGGATGCCGTTCACTAACCCAGCCCGAAAGGATGGAGCTATGTTTTTCCACTGGCGACGGGCAGCAGAGGAAGGCAAGGACTACCCTTTCGCCAGGTTCAATAAGGTGAGCTACACCATTTGGACATAGGCCGATGCTGCCCACCTACTCTGAGCCATATATATGAGCTCTCTTGTCTCCTAGGGTTGGCTCTAGATGTATGCTTGGATCCAGCCATGGTTACCCACTCAGTCCTCATGTCAAATAAATGCTAAATGGGATTCTATAGGTCTTTTCTGCCCATGAGATCCTATCCTTCCCTGAAACAATTTTGTTTCTTGGTGACTTCTTTTAGCCTTTCAAATCCTTCTGTTTCTCAGAGCTGTAGCCTACATGTTTTTTCACTCTGTGTTTTCTCTCTAGTGTGTTTATAGATGTCACTTACCGACAGATCTTTCAGAATGCCCCATAGGTACATCACATCAAATTGGTACCCCTGAGCAAAACTCATTCCATTTTCTGCCCCCAAATCCGTTCCCCATCTCACTGAATGGCATTAGTATCCACCCACTTGGGAATCATACTTGACAGCCTTCTCCCTTAGGTCTCAACAGCAGGACAAAGAGATAGCAGGAGAAGGCAGTTAACAATCATCTAAGGAAATAAAATAAGTTGGATTCTTTCAGATAAAAGAATCCAACTTATTTTATATCACATCAATAAAATGAAATCAGGATATAAATGAATATGAAATGAGATGCAGAATGAACATCTAGGTGTAGGGGAGGCCTACTTTTAGATAGGGTGGTCATGGAGGGCCTCTCTGAGAAGGTGACATTTGAACTAGACTGTTGTGATACATCATCGAGTCCTGCTGATTGTTTCCACAGTAAATCATATTTCTGCCTATATTCTCCATCCTCTCTGCCAGCACTCTAATCCAAATTGAATTATCTCTGGTTTGAATAATTAAGATCCAGCCAGAGCAGGACCTTATCCAGACTTACCCAGCCAGTAAGAGGTAGAGCTAGACTAGATTGGAATTCCTGTCCAAGACTTAGCCACTGTACAATGAGGCCTCACAGGTGTTCTTGCTTGGAACACCCTTTCCTCTCAGTCCAGTATATCCAACTGTACTTGGACACCTTCCCCTGGATGGCTCACAGATTTCTCAGACTGAGCATGGCCACATGTGAATCCATCACTCCCCACATCCCAAACCAGGTTTTCCTCCATTTCATCATCATCCCTAAGCCAGTGAAGGAGAGACAGGAGATATAAGGCTGGGGAGGAACAGCCATAAGGCAAGGCCTCTGACAGAGTGGGAGGGAGGTGGGATGAGACAGGTTGAGGTGAAGACAAAATAATGTTCACTTTGTATTTAGTAAATACTGCACCATGCCAAGTTGAGATCTAACAATTAAGGGCACAAAAATGCAGTGGTATAAGCCTGTAATCCCAACTGCTCCGGGAGGCTGCGACAGGAGAATCAAGAGTTTAAGGCCAGCCTCAGCAATGGTGAGGCACTAAACAACTCAGTGAGACCCTGTCTCTAAATAAAATACAAAATAGAGCTGGGGATGTGGCTCAGTGGTCAAGTGCCCCTGAGTTCAATCCCTGGTACCAAACAAACAAACAAAAACCTCATATTGTTAGGATGGTGGGGGTAGGGGTAGAGGCAATCACAATCTGGTGGGATACATGCAATATTGGGAGGGCCTGATGATCATGGAAGTTTTCTGGAGTTGTTAAAGAGTCTGAGTTTTCATGAAGGATGTCATCAGGTGGTATTAGGAAAGGCGTGCAATAATTTTTTTGGGCAAAGGGAATAGCATGAGCAAAACCATAAAAGATCAATTAAAAAAATTGTCGATGGTCTTTATTTTATTGATTTATTTGTTTATATGCAGTGTTGAGGATTGAACCCAGTGCCTCACACATGCGAGTCAAGCACTCTACCACTGAGCCACAACCCCAGCCCCATAAAATGATAATTTTAAAGGGTCATGTGTATGGAATACTGTGGGCATTTCCATGCTGATGAATCCTAAAACCCAAGATGGGGCATGGTGGGAGATGCCAAAAACCCAAGGTGGGGCATGGTGGGAGATGCCACCCAAGCAGTGAATAGCATCCAGGTCAGGTAAGGCCTTGGCATCCAGGCTCAAGAATTTGGCTTTACTCTGGTGTCACTGGGTAAACATGGACAGATTTTAAGCAGAACAGTGTCAAGATCAGATTTGAGTTTTGAGTGACTACAGGGCCAGAGAATGAAGCCAGAGTTAAATGAATTAATGATCTTCTCCAATAATCCTTCTCACCATGGATCCCATCTCACTCAGTGGCTCCCTATCTACTCCCTTGCTTAGGCCAGAAACCTGGGTGGCATCTCCCTGGCCCTACACGCTGAAGCCCTGTGGTTTTTATCTCCTGAAGCCTCTTGATCTGCACCCTTCTCACTGCTTTCCTGAAGCAGCTCAGGCCTTTCTACCTCCCACCTGCATTACAGCTGGTCCCTAGACTCTTGTTTGTCCTCACTGCTGCCAGGGTGATCTTTGATAGAAGAACTGTGACCTTTTGTTTTCCTTAAAACTAACTCTGCTGGTTCCTGTTACCTTCAGGACAATTTTAGACTCTGTAGCAGGGCTTGTAGCTGGCTTCTGCTAATTTGCCAGTCTCTTTTTGCATCTCTCCATTTCAGCATTTGTTTCCCAACATGTTCTGTCAGGCCCATGCACATTATGCTGTTTTTCTCTGTATTGCCCACTCTACTTAGGATTCTTTTCCATTTCCCCTTACTAGTTCACTTCTTTTTAACTTTTTTTTTTTTTTTTTTTTTTGGTGGTACTAGTGATTGAGCCCAGCAGCACTCAGCCATTGAGCTACATCTTCATCCTTTTTTTTTTTTTAGATAAATATCCCAGCCGTGTGTGTGTGTGTGTGTATTTATTTATTTTTATATATATTTATTTTTATGTGGTGCTGAGAATTGAACCCAGGGCCTCACATCTGCAAGGCAAGAGCTCTACCACTGAGCTATAGCCCCAGCCCAGTCCCCAGCCCTTTTTATTTTTATTTTAAGACAAGGTTTCACTAAGATGCCAAGGCTATCCTCAAACTGGTTATCCTCCTGCCTTAGCCTCCCAAGTCATTGGGATTATAGGCATGTGCCACTAAGCTCAGCTCTAATTAACATCTTTTTTCTTTCTTTTTTCTTACAGTACTGGGGATTATACCCAGGGGAACAACCAGAGAAGCACATTCCCAGTACCCCCAACCTTTTTTAAAAAATTTCAAGGCAGGGTCTTGCTAAGTTGCCCAAACTGACCTTGCATTTGCAGTCCTCCTGCCTCAGCCTCCTGAATTGCTGGTATCAGGTGTGCACCATTATTCCTGGCACACTTTTACTTAACCTTAAACGAGCCCTAATTTATCTCTTCTCTGTCCAACTCTTGTCCCCATGTTGGACCCAGTGTCCCTTATTAGCACAGTAGGCATTCCTTTGTCGTCAGATTCACCACTACTAAAATAATTATTATTTTTTTCAGCTGAACTCTGAGCTCTGAGAGGTGAAGACCACTTCACCTCATATTCTTATTTAACACTATGTTTCTGACATAGGTGAGACAGGCCCATGATATTTGTTGAATGAATAGATAAATGGTATACCTTACTTGACTGTGAGTGCCTCAAGAACAGGATTGGCTATGCTGTTACTATGTTTTTAGGCTTTTTAAATTAAATGCACAGAAGGGATACATAACCAAGCCTGGGAAACCAGAGAGACTCCAGAGAAGATAATGCCTGAAGGAGATTAAAAGGATGAAAATGTTACAGGCAGAAGAAATGTGGAAGTGAAAAGGCATATTAGCCAATAACAAAGGCAGAGGGGAAGGATCTGCTGTGTTCCAGAAACTGCTGGTCATTTGGCTGGAACTTAGGGTCTATGAAGGACAGGTCATTCACTCATGTGTTCATTGATTGATTCAGTAGATATTCACTGGTACCTAATGGTGGAAATTAACTAAATAATCCTTGCTCTTGAGGGGTTTGTAAATTATCTAGAAGACACTTTCTTTTTTACTATAAGCACCTCAGTTTTGCTGAGGCTAGTTTTGTAATCCTCCTGCCTCAGTCTCCCAAGCTCTTGGGATTATAGGTGTGTTGCCACTGTGCCTAGCCCTTTTTTATCTTTATTTTTTGGTACCAGGGATTTATCCAGGGGTGCTTAACTACTGAGCCACATCCCCAACCCTTTTTTATTTTTTTGAGGTGGGGAGTACTAGGGATTGAACTCAGGAGCAGTCAACCACTGAGCCACATCCCCGGTCCTATTTTGTGTTTTATTTAGAGACAGGGTCTCACTGAGTTGCTCAGCACTTCACTTTCGTTGAGGCTGACTTTGAACTTGTGATCTCCCTGCCTCAGTCTTCTGAGCTGCTGGGATTATAGGCATGTGCCACTACATCCAGCCCTTTTTTGTTTTTGAGACAGGGTTTCACTGAGATGCTTAGGACCTTGCTAAGTTTCTGAGGCTGGCTTTGAACTTGTGATCCTCCTGCCTCAGCCTTCCCAGCCACTGGGATTACAAGCATGTGCCACTGTGCTCAGCTGAAGGCACTTTATTTTGAAGGTGGGAGGCTTAGTGGGTAATGTGGTAAGATCCATTGTTCTAGAACCATGCATCTCAAATTATCTGTGGTGAAGGACATATTTCTGTTTTATTTTCAGTCCATCAAAGACTGATAAAGATAAAAAAGATAATACAAGTTTCTTCATATTAAATTAACCAGCACAATTAGGTTTTTCCGTGTTTCTGCTCAGTTGCTGTTTTCACCGTAAACTAGAGAGGAATACTGCCCTTTCAGTAGCACTGTTCACAAAAGTCAATTTTGACTGTAGAGGGAGAGTTGATTGGCAGAGGTTTGAACGGGGATAAAGAGAGACCAATGGAAAGCTATTTTTCTGAGCCAGACAAGTGATGGTGCTGGCCTGTCCCAGGATGTGGCAGTGGAGATAGGGATTTTGGAGGCAAAGCCACCGATTCATTAAGAGGTAGAAATTTAAAGATGCCGGCCAGGTTTCTGGCTTGGACAACTGGATTGGATGAGGGTGACACTGACTTAGGCCTGGATTAGTAATGTCAGTTTGAGAGAGGGTGATGAGTTAGTACTGAGCGTGTTAAGTTGAATCCAGAGGAACAGCATGAAACCTCCAATAGGAAGTGTCCCAGAGGCAATTGGAGACAACTGTGTTGTTAATTAAGCAAAAGAAAAACTTCCCCAGTCCAGTCTAGCATTGAATCAGTCCTTGGGTCTCTGACTGAGAAACTCAACTTGTGCTGGTACTATTTGTCTCTAGAGGAGACGTGAGGAGTGGGGTGTGGGATGGTGGACCAAGGGGCAGTTGCAGAGTTGTATATATTGGGACTAGGTTCAGGCCCTGTCTGTAGATGCTTGACTTTGGAGAACTCAGGGGAGCGGCAGATCCCACTATCACCACTTGGTGGCAATAGTGCTTCAGACAAAGTTGCATGGCCATTTCTCAGTCTGATGGGTGTATTTAGCCATCTGCCTGGCTCCAGAGTTGACCTTTGGACTCCACGGAAGTGCTTACAAGTGGTCCCCTCACCTTTACTATGGGGGCAGGAGCAGTATCCTGTTACCAGGCTCTGAAGCTGAAGACGGTGAAGCTGCTTTTAGAGTACATCAACAGGCCACAGCCCAGAGGCTGCTATGGTTCTAGTCAAGCAGATAGGTGCTTTCCTCACTCTAGGCTGGCCTCTGCCAGGGGCACAGACAGAGGATTTGCCCTGGTCCCCCTCAGAGACTATCAGTAAACAGGAAGGGCTCTGATGATGGGGCTGAAGCCTGCTGGATACAACCTAATGTAGGTATTTTTCCACTGTCCCTCTGTGTCAGTAGACTGTGCAGGTGCCTGTGTATTCAGAGCAGGAGTACCAGCTCTATCTCCATGATGATGCTTGGACTAAGGCAGAAACTGACCACCTTTTTGACCTAAGCCGCCGTTTTGACCTGCGTTTTGTAGTTATCCACGACCGGTATGACCACCAGCAGTTCAAGGTGAGTTGGTATATGCATGTGCTTGTGTGCCCACCCCTGGGCCTACCCTTCCTTCATGCTCAGTTATCCCCCTGTGTATCTTGGTTTTCAGAAGCGTTCTGTGGAGGACCTGAAGGAGCGGTACTACCACATCTGTGCTAAGCTTGCCAATGTACGGGCTGTGCCAGGCACAGACCTCAAGATACCAGTATTTGATGCTGGGCATGAACGACGGCGGAAGGAGCAGCTGGAGCGTCTCTACAACCGGACCCCAGAGCAGGTCAGCTGTGAGCCCCACTGCCTCTCCTCTAAGCCCTACACCCCTTGCTCATTGCCTCCATCCTGTAAACTCTTACTACCCTCACCCCCGGTTTTCCACCTCCAGCCCATTCCTGCTGCTTCCTAGACATCCCCCTGTTCTCCTTCACTTCTATCTAGTCCCTTCCCTCTGAGATAATCCGGCACCCTTCACCTCCCTGTCCACTCATTCTCCAGATTGCCCTCACACGCTTCTCAGCATCTCTTCTCCCTTTTCTAGGTGGCAGAGGAAGAGTACCTGCTACAGGAGCTGCGTAAGATAGAGGCCCGGAAAAAGGAACGGGAGAAACGCAGCCAGGACCTACAGAAGCTGATCACAGCAGCTGACACCACTGCAGAACAGCGGCGCACTGAACGCAAGGCCCCCAAGAAGAAGCTACCCCAGAAAAAGGAGGCCGAGAAGCCGGTGTGGAGCCTGAACCAGCCCAGCTTGGGGTGGAGGGGTCCTGCGCGAAGTGGCCCCACTCAAGTGGGGAGCTCTGAGAGCACACAGAGCTGGTGGGATGCTGGGACTGACTCTGGGCTCATTCCCCCCGTGACACCTTGGTCTTCATAACTCCTTCCCCAGGCTGTTCCTGAGACTGCAGGGATCAAGTTTCCAGACTTCAAGTCTGCAGGGGTCACACTGCGAAGCCAGAGGGTATGTGAGTTATCTCCTTCAGTTTGTCTGGGCTCTGGGTTCCTGTTGGCCTGAGTGCTGCAGCCAGTAAGAAGGGTGGCTGTAGATAGAGATGGCCTCATCAGGATGACAGAGGGATGTAGGCAGTCTAAGGTCAGAGCTTTCTCTATATTCCACTTCTTGGCTATTTCCTTCTCTGGCCCATAGCTACCTCCAGGAGGCACCTTCCCCTCAACCCCACTATCTTTGGGTCCTTTCAACCCCTAAACCTCTTGTTGGGCAGAGGGCTTAGCTGCCTGGGTCATTGCAGATGAAGCTGCCCAGCTCTGTGGGTCAGAAGAAGATCAAGGCCCTGGAACAGATGTTGCTGGAGCTTGGTGTGGGTGAGTGTGGTACTGAGCCCCACAGGACCTACCCACTGGGGGCTGTGGATGAAGGCTGGACAGGGGGTGGGCAGTTTGTTACAGGCCTTTAGCTACAGTCTGGCTCTGCTTTGCCTACAGAGCTGAGCCCCACCCCCACTGAGGAGCTGGTACATATGTTCAATGAGCTGCGCAGTGACCTGGTGTTGCTCTATGAACTCAAGCAGGCCTGCGCCAACTGCGAGTATGAGCTACAGATGCTGCGGCACCGGCATGAGGCACTGGCCCGGGCAGGCGTGCTGGGGGGCCCCACCACACCAGCAGTGGGGCCAGTCCCAGCCTCTGCTGAGTCAGCAGTATCTGAACCTGGACTTGGCCCTGACCCCACTAAGGACACCATCATTGATGTGGTGGGTGCACCTCTCACACCCAATTCGGTAAGAGCCTGGATGGGCTGGGGGAATATGCCCTGACCCTATTCCCTCTAGCGCCTGCAGGGGAACTATTGCCTCTTTGAGGGTCTATGACGGAGGGCAGGAGTGGGTTGACCGGTGGGCATTATCTTCCCTGAGAGTGAAACACACACCAGGCCTTGGGGACGACTGACCTCAGCACCTCCTGTGTCTCCTCAGAGGAAGCGACGGGAATCGGCCTCCAGCTCATCTTCTGTGAAGAAAGCCAAGAAGCCGTGAGAGGCCACCCAGAGTGTGGGTGGTGCTGTGGTGTAAATAGAGCTGCTAACTTAGACTGGGCTGCCTCTGCCTCCTTTCCTGCATTTCTGATGCCCCTGGCTGGGAGGGTTAGCCAGGCAGGGGCTCAGCACTGCCACTTCCCAAAGGTAGTAGTGTTTGCCTGTGCTCAGGTCTTTGGTGGCTTCCTTGGCCTCTAACCCCTGACAACTGTCCCATACCCCTGCACCTTAAACACCTGTGGTCTTACACTCAAGATGGCCTCACACACAGCAGTGGCTTCAAATACCAGCAGCTTTGAACACAGCCTTATGCTCGGACAGTCTTCACACCCCAAGGCCTGTTTATCTTCAGTGAGGGTATTACAGGTGCTGCAGTGACTGTTGGCTGTACACAGCAGTGGCCTTGGGTAGAGGCAGCCCAGAGAATGCTCCAACTGGTTCTCATCCTGACAGCACTAGCATAGCTGTAGCCTTACAAAGATGGCTGCACACACACCCAAAGCCTTGTTTCCCCGACTTTATTCAGTGGCACGTTCACAGCGGGGATGGGGGTAGACACAAGGTGGGGCCTGATCTGTCCTGGAGCCCTGGGGGCACCACACACCATGCACTATGATGGGAAGGGGGACAGGGAAGCTTGGTGGCCCCAGCAGTAGCCTGTGTGCCAGGGAGGAGGCGACGGCGAGTGCCTGGGTCCCTCAGCCCAGACCCACAATGGGAAGGGCTAATACTGGGCTGAGACTGAGGGGGTGGGGGTGGGGGTGGGCACAAAGTGTCTGCTCCAGAGAGGCCAAGGGGCCAAGCGCTTACCCAGGGCACAAGCCTACAGGGCAGCTGGGGGACACTCTGGGCGCAGGACTGTGCCACTCTCCCTTTTCCCCTCTGGTGAGGGAGAGGATGATTCTGGGCTGGGCCAAGCAGCTACCCTGTCCTGCCCCATCCCGTCCTCGGCCAATCAGAACGGCTTCGACGTCTGCTTGAAGATGAAGCCTCGATATGCGAGTGTCTTCATGATGTTGGCGATGTTCTTGCAGTCATCTGTAGGGAGGAACACAAAGCATTTAAGTGGGCTGTACATCCTTCCTCTCCATGCCCACAGGTGCATGTGCAGGGTGGGAATGAGAAGCAGGGTTAGGTTCAAGAGCCATGGGCTCTAGAGAGGGGGGTCCCTGGCCTTGGTGGCAGCATCTCTGGCTTCAGGTTAGACTGGATGACACTGGGCCAGCAGGAAGCCTGGTCTTGAGGCTTTTCAGCCCCATAATTCATGCTGGAAATTGGCCGGCATGTCCTGTCCCAGCCCCAGCGGTGATGTATGGGCGCCGTCGCAGTAAGAAAAAGGCAGAGTAAATGTGTAATTTCTCCCTTGACGGCCCCCGGCCGCTGGGCGATCCTTCTTGTTGCCGCCGCGTGGGGACGGCCCGTCCGCCACACTCCGTCTTCCCGCCACCCGCCTTGATGTCTCCATTTCATTACTGTGTGGCCATTCATCACGCCCATGGCCAGGGTGACTTTGCCGGCACTTGCATATGTGGGAGATGTGGCCCAGGCCATAATCACTGGTGACAAGACACAAGGCTCAGCACTCCTGGGCCAGGGCCCTGAGAGTCACACCTGCTCTGGATACCTGTCTCTGTGTGGTCTTGGATAGGCTAGGGAGAGCCCAGATTTATGGCCTCTTTCAGTCCTGGCCATCTGCTAGACACATGTATGTCAGCCCATTGCCTCGCCTGTCCTAGTAGGATCAAAGCCGGGTGCTGGTCACTTTCTTGGGCCCTGCCTCTGCCCACACCCCAGATTAAATGTCTGCTTGTGCCAGACCCTATCACAATTTCTCCACTACGGGTCTCTTGTGTAAAGCTTGATGCTCTGGACACCCTGGAGGTCATATGCAGGAATGCTGGGCCTTGGGATCATGGACATAGGCCAGGACTTACTCCACGACTGCCAGCAGGAGGGGCAGCTGCCCAGAGCAGTCACCAGCAGCTATGCTGTCACCTGCCTCTCCTCTCACTCCTTTCCCATCTCCCATGCTCCTGGGCCATGACCAGGGCCTCAGCCGCCACCAGCCCTGAGGGGATCAATGCTGTGATTGCAGAAATATTGTACATCGATGTCATCATCAAGTATGGGGGGTTGGTAAGGTCAAGGTAGGGTCAGGAAGCCTCTGCATTTGTCAAGGACTGTCCCCTTCCACTGGTCTCCAGACTGTTCCTTGCCAGGACCTCAACCTAGAAAAGGCAACCCTCTGCCTTAGAGCTAGGAAAAGGCTGTGGGTTGGAGAAGAGTGTCTGGTCAGCCCAGGGCCTGTCACTAGCCAGTCACCAGTTCAGCAGACCCTGCTTGGGGCAGGCAAATCACAGTCCTGTCTTGCAGAGGTCAACATGCATGTACCTGTGGTAGATACAAGTATAGAGATGTGACACCTTGTTCCCCAGGGGCTCAGGCAGCCTTGAGGGCTGGTCTAAGGCAGAATGGTGGGAAGACAGATGGGTGGGTAGTGGCGGCCATGGCAACTCCAGACGTGACCCATCCCCGTGGTTTATGGGCCGGACACGCACCCGGCTCAGCTGAGGCCCTGTCATTTGTCTCCCTTAGTGTGTATGCCTGGGCTATTGGGTGTACAGGGTGGAGGAGGGAGGGAGCTGTGACAGGAGGAGCAGGCAGTTGACAGGGGAATAAGACAAGAAGGGGCTTGGGAGGAGGAGGGGTTACAGTGGGGTCTAGGGTCTGTGATGGCACTGTTGGAGGGGTTGATAGGGTGATTTTCTTCCCAAATAAGCCTTGCTGTCAGGCACCTCCAATCCTTCCTGTCTCTTGCACTCTGGGGACTGTGGCTGCTGTGCATATTAAGAATAAGTCCCCTCGTTATCTGCAATTACCCAGCGGCCACACACCTCATTTCTTCCAGCAGAAAAGAAAATTAGTTTTCTATTGACTTCATCTAGCTCCTCCCTCATCACTGGACAAATCGCTCAATCTGCCTCCCTTGGCCCAAGTGACTGTCCCGGCCCAGACCCCCAGGCCACCAGTCATCCAATGGGCAAGCACTGATCTCCTACCTGTGTGGGAAAGGGTCGCATGCCTCAGTCTCTGCCCTTGACCTGTTCCATGCTGCACAATGGATGACTTCACCCAAATCCTAAGCTTAGGCTGCCCTGAAGGTAACCCTCACCAGCCTCACCTCCCCCTGAGCTCCACACCATAAATTCCAATGTCTTTTGAAATTTCTTTCTAAATAAAGGCACAAAATGCTCCCATAATGAACATGTTTTCTCCCAAGCTTCTGCTTGCCTTGTGTTCTCCACACCAGAGAAGGGCATCATAATTCATTCAAATACCCAAAGAAACCTGAGGCAGGCTTCACACTATGCCCTCTCCATGCTCCCCAAATCTAGTCAAGTAAGAACCTCTGAAGATGTGATCCCCTTATTCTCTAATCACCTACTTCCCATGAGCAGCAGCCACCCCTGAGTCCAGACCTCATCGCCTTTCACTTGGATTACTACTACAGCCTGTTCTGTCTCCTCCCTGTAATTCATCTCATTGTAGCCAAAGCAAACTTTCTTCCACAAATCTGGCCAGGTCCTTCCTTCTTTAAATCCCTTTGGTGGCTCTCCCTGCCCTCTGTTCAAATGTGACTGTTCTTTAATGTGACTCAAAGCTTCAGCAAAACCTGATCCCTGTTATACCTCTGTCACCCTCGACTCCTGATCCCTGTACTCGAATCTCAAGGAACCACTTGCTATTTGCTGAAAATGACAAAGTGCACTGTGGAATTAGACAAAGCTGTTCCAGTTTTAATTTTTCCCACCAGTCGCATGACATGTGGCAAGGGCTTCATTCATTTCTCTAAGCTCCAATGGCCTTAGCATCACTGTGAGCAAGGAACAGGTGCTCCATCCCTCATTTTTGTATAAGCCATTGTTTACACTCAGCCTTGTCTCTTCCTGGAGGATGCTAGCTTTCTGGATGACCCAGTATGAGAAAGTGTACGCTGTACAATCTGTGGCATAGATGGAAGACTGGGCTGGTACACTGATGGAATCAATTGTCACATGCCATGGGCTGACTAACTACTTATTCTGTTTACAGGGGATTCTGGATTATAATGTGTTGCAACTTGTTCACTATGATATAGGCCCAGAAAGAGGAAGGAGCTTGCACCAATTCACTTCTCAAATCAGTGGAATGGCAGTTACAGGCTTCAGCCCAGGGCTCTTCTTTCCTAGGAGCATAATAAGAGTCAATGCAAACTACTCTTCAGTTAAAAAATACAAGTCAACTGGCACAATTGGAAGATAACATGGCAGAAGACGTACCAGACACAGATCTGGAGCTTTTAATAGGCTAAAAGTACAGAGAGAAACAGCAGCAGTGCCAGCCTAGCGACAGCATCACCTCTTGGGAGTCCTATCCTTGAAGCTCCTGGGCCATGTGGACAGCCTTGGGCCTTCTAGCACCTCTCACTTAGCTAATGAGGCCCACCTGATGCTGCTGTGGCATGGGGTGGTGGGGGCACAGCCTTGTGCCCACAATGGAGACTATAATAGAGTAGATCTTCTCTGCAGTAAACTAGCCAGTTTATGTCCCTGCAGGGTCATCAACTTGAGATAGGATGACTTTTTTTTTCCTGGGGATGCATGCACACTCACACTGGGGAATGAACTCGGGTGCTTTACCACTGAGCTATATCCCCAATCTTTTTTTAGGTTTTGCAACAGGGTCTTGCTAAGTTGCCCAGGCTGGCCTTAAACTTGTGATCCTCCTGTCTCAAATTCCTGACTTTCTGGGATTACAGGTGTGTGCTATCACACCCAGCTGAGACATAAAATATTCTTAATGTTAGAAGTATTCTTATATTGCCAAGACCATTTATCACTGCAAAAATCCCTCAGAGAGGAGATGAAGAGGGCTAGAATCTAACAAGGGATAAGCTTGTTGGCTAGGCCCCAAGAATAGTCAAATATCTGATTGGCAAAGGAGCTGATATAGTGGAAGGGTGGCTCAGACCACTTAGAACACCTAGTGGGAGTTCACATAGAGCTAACAACCTGAGGCTGGCATGCTCTAGTTGGCTGCACTTGCCTTGGAACTGAAGAGCACAAGAAGCAGCCTGGGCCAAGAAGACCCTCAGGAGGAAAGGGGTCTGAGAAACTCTTGGGGAGCCATCCATTCACATACTGAATTCATTCAGCAAACATGCACTGACATGTGTACCTAGCACAGGTGGGCTGTGGTCTGAGGGATGTGCAAGATTCTGCAGCTCTCTGTCCTCATGGAGCTCAGAGACAGCCTTGCAAGTGGTGCAAGAAAAGGAGAAAAGTCATCTAGAAAAACTAGATGACATAGAAAAGTCATCTAGAAAAACTAGATGACATAGAAAAGTCATCTAGAAAAAACTAGATGACATAGAAAAGTCATCTAGTTCTCCTTGATCCTCAGAAATGGATTCCTGGAAGAACAAAGCTAAGAAGAGGTCTTAGGGGATGTGGGAGGAACTACCTGGGCAAGTTGGGGTTAATGTGAGAAAGGTATTCTCAGCATAATGCACAGTACAGGCACATTTCTGGAGGTGAAATATGGGGTGTCCAAAAAATTAGGTTTAGAAAGTGGGTGGGTGGGAGTAACATTGTTGTTGTAGCAGCAGCAAGTAAGTGACAAGATATGAAGCTGGTGAAATCAGCAGCAACTGACTAGAGTAGAAACCCTGAGGAACCCAAATGCTCAGCTAAGGAATGCAAGGTTTTAATATTCTGGCAAGACTGCAGAGACATTTTAAGGAGGGAAATGATAGGACCAGATCTGTGTTTCAGAATTATTATCTCAGGATGTGAAGATGGGATTGGAGGGGCTAATCCTGAAGGCAGAGAGATCACTTGGCAGACCATACTTTGGCCCAGGCCAGAAAGGTTGACTCAGAATGAGGCCAGTAGCAGTGGAGATGGAGGTGGAGATATACTTACAGAGTGGAGTGTGGATGGAGGCAAAAGAGTTTTTGGGAAAGAGAAATAAGTAAGCCTTAATGAGGGGATTTGGTGAGCTGGGAGAGGAATGAGTTCAGGATTTTAGTGCTACTCGATGAGATAAGGAATTCCAGATTCGATGCAATTTTGGCGTAGTAATGAACTTAGCTTTGGATGAATGAAGTAATATTGCTTTGCAACATCTGAGTTTATCAGGCATTTCTTTATGACTTTTCAGGCTTAGAATGTTACTTCAGAATGCCTTCTCTCTCCCAGTGTTCTAAGAAAAACATCCTATATTTTCTTCTAACAGTTTCATCTATATTTTATATTTAACTTTTGAAATCTGTCTAGAATTTATTTTAATATGTAGTAAGATAGAAGCTCTTATTTTTTTTCTGATGGATAAACTGATTTTCCTATCCCCACTGACTAAACTGTCCATACTTTCTGCAGCCTTTTGAAATCACATACACAATTCTCATACATGGGTCTGTTAGAGCAGGAAATAGAATGAACATGAAATAATCAAAGGGGGAGACCAGAGGGCAGCCAGGTGGCTTGCTGCTGACGGTGGGTCTTAAGAGGCAGTGTTGCCTAAAGGAACATGCAGATACAACCTGAGGCTTTCCTGTCTCCAAGTCTTTGCCAGGAAATACACCTTATTAGTGATCTCCAAGAAGTGGTGAGGGATGGGGCCAAAGCCAAACAAGAACAGCAAAGATGGGAGCAAGGTGGGAAAGAACGGGGGTAGGAAACATGTGAGGACCAGGAGCCAGGCATGGTAAGGATGAGATAGCAAGAACCCTGGGTGTGTCAGTGTTCTAGGACCTCATCTGCCTGCCTGTCTGCACATTCTGGAAGCAACAATACCCTCAGAGTAAAATGCTGTGGACCTACCCTGGGCAGATTTGATTAAACGCTGTCCTGATCTCACTTGGGACACACACTAAAAAAATTGTTAAAACTGAAATTCGAATTTAACCAGTATCCTATATTTTTATTCACTAAATCTGGCAACTCTTTGATGGGGACTGGGATACCAAGCTCCAGCTGGCTGGAATTCAGGGTTTAGCCTCAAATGTTAGTTTGAAAGGAAGATGGGGGCCAAAGCAATGAATTTAGAACTGTAACAGCAGAGAGCCCCCCCCAATTCTATCCTGATTCAATGAGTTTGAACACAAGCTCCACTTATTAGTAACTGTGAACTTGAGCAAGTTTCTAATCTTCAACTTTTCTGTGTTTTGGTTTCTACACTATAATGGGAATAACAGTGACAATTAGAGCAATTATGTCCCCCCAAAATCAAAAGATGAGTTTTTATTTGTAAAGTGCTTAAAAATAGTGTCTTAGTTATTGTCAATGTTGTTACGCTAATAGTGTCCAATAATATTGTTATTCCAACAACAATATCCTGATATCCCTCATCGCCCTGTCGTTTGTTCCAGACTTGGCCCACACAGATCCCTGGGACCCCATTCACAGCCACCTTCACCCTCTGGATACATTTTCCAGACATAAACTCCCTCTTCCAACAGACACAGTTCCCATAGCTTCCTATTCCTCCTGGGGCCAGGGTCCTCACAGTCTTGACTCTGAACTGACCCCCTCTTTCCATCCTTCCCCTCAGCGCCCTCCTCCTCCAACCCACCCGAGGTGCCTGGAGGTGCCACAGGGCTGATGGTGAAGGATGACGGTGGTTCCACAATAAGGGGAAAAGGCAATTTCATCTTGATTAGCAGGCGATTTCTCTCTCCGTAATAAGCGCGCTCCAAATAATTAGCGTGTTTTACGTAATAATGAAATTACAGAAATGCAGTCCACTTATTCAAACAACTCACCATTACCATATTTTTAAATATTAGACTTAATTAGAGTTTATCACTTCAGAGAAGTATGCGGACCGAAGATGTTTTTTAAAAAAAATCCTCATAAAGTGTTTATTAAGCGCTGGTAAAGCTGGGATAATGATGTGTTTGGAAATTAAGGCAATCAAACACTTACCGCTGCTCCTGGAGGCCGGGCATGGAAATGAGGCCATTACACGCCCATTACCCGCCAGCTCACAGCCACTTGGGGGGTGGGGGGAGGATGTGCCTGGCCGAGAGGGCATAGTGCCCGGAAATGCCTATGCCAACATCCCCCCCCAGAGCTGCCTGACCAGTAAGCACAACAGCAAAACCCTTAAGTCACTTATACCACATTTGGCTACCAGGAACCCAAGTCAGACTTGGCCAGGCAAGTGACTGGATTGGTCCCAAGTGCCAAAACAGATACCCAAGATCAATCCCGATCCAGACTCCCAGGGCTGGCAGGATTGGAGTTGATGTCAACTCCAATCAAACCCCAATGCAGAATGGGGACAGAGCCAGGTCAGGCAGCCTGGTAGGTCAGTGTGAGGAGTTGGAGGGTGAATCCTACCTGCTAGCTCAGGTGGAGGAAGCTACAGACACAGATCAGGTGACCACTGCTAAGTTTGTGCCACATAAGAAGGGGTCATAAAAGTGGTAGGAGGAAGCTGAGGAAATGAACTGGGAGCCAAAGAGGCAGAAGAGCCAGGACCTAGGCTTGGGAAAAGGCCTAGGGACAAAACCTGAATCAGGAAAAGCAGGCAGGAAGAGTAGCAGGGAGATGTCTGGTGGCTCTAGGCCCCATTTATCCCGGTGAATAACTAATTTCAGAATTTATAGTGCTGGGTTTTTGTTCTGTGGCCATTTATATCTACAAGGGGAGGAAATGAAGAGGCAGCGCGGACGCCACATCTTTCTGTGTTATTGCTTGTCTGCCATTTGCAAATCATTATTAATTGTGGGCCCTAGTGGCAGGCTGGGTGGGGGCCAGGCTGGGTACATCCACATAGCTCTTCATCAAGGACCCCAGCCGCTGCCCCAGAGAGCCAATTACCCCGCCCTGATTGGGATCAGATAAAGAGGGAATTTTTACAAATTAAGGAATAAATAGAATTTCCACACAGGGCGCGGGCAGGACCTGAGAGGCTATAATGAAAAACCATCCGTCACCATCAATGCGGCCTGGGTACGCAGCCGCGGCACTCCTTCTCTTGTGGGCCCGCCCTAATGCTCAGGGGCCTAGGCTAAGGGTCTAAGGACACCCCAACCCTCCCAAGGCCTGGAAGTGAACAAGGAGTCCCACGGGGGTATGTACACCCCTTGGGCTTTAGAGGCCTAGACACCAGCTCAGGCACTGGCCTGCACGCTGCTCCCCCTCGCCCTGCCTGCTTCCCTTAGGGGGTTTGGGAAGGAAGAGAGAGCAGCTCTAAGAAGGATCAGAGTTGGGGACCACAGGGCAAAGACCACATCCATGTCCCACAGTCATGGCAGCCCTGGGGCAGAGCCCCAGCCCCCTGGACCACTCACTCTGGGCTCCCATTAGCGCTCCTCCCCTTGGATCATTAAATATGTATATCTTATTACACGCCTTGTTAGAGTATCGAGCTCTATTGACTGATGATAAATCCTGAGCCTCATCGTGGCCATAAATTTATCTGGAGATGATGAAGACTCAATAATCTAGTCAGGCAGATAATATCATCGGGCCTTAAAAAAGATCATTACATTATATGTCAGAATTAAAAGTGAAATACGCCGTAGTAACAGGGTGGCTGCTCTGGCCATTACAACAGATACCCACCTCCCCCATCCCATTCCCAGCCAGCCCCATCCAGGTGGAGGGGTCAGGAGGCCCCACCCGCCTCCTAGCTCTGGCACGCCACAGCCAGGAGTGCTGGAGGAGAGCCAGATATCCCATGGCCAAATGAAGGGACCTAGCTGAGAGGTAAGGGAAAGAAGTGGCTACTGAGAATAGCTGAACAGATCTGCCACACTTGGCAGTCACATCTGTCCCAACCAAGCTTCTACTTGACCTTATCCCCAAGGTTGTCCCATGGATCAGTCTTGTCCAGTCTTCAGTGGTTCCAATAGAAGGTATCAGCGCCTCACCCACTTCCAGAATGGCCTGAACACCCAGAACACAGACTCTATCCACAATGGGGACACTGAGAGACAGAGCAGTTGATCTGCTAGCCTATCCTGCTCTACGAGCCAGGGACCAGACCCTGTGCCAACAACCTGCTGGAAGCTTTCTTATGAGCATGTGCTCTCAGGCCAGCCCTGGCACTTCCTTCCTAAGGGCCTTCTGCCCAGCTTCCATGTCCCAACCTCTGAGAAACTGTGTTGTCAGTCTCTTTCTTCTTTGACCTCATCATTATCACTCCTCCCTTGTCTTTTTCTGCCCATTTCCATTATAGCATCCTCAACTACTTAAACATCCTGTTCTTCCCTGGATACACGAAGTTCAAATAGCCCCAGACTCTAACAATTACCAATTTTTCTTTTGCTCATGGGAACCTTGAAGCCATTTACACTTCTATTCTCCCCCACACATCATCCTTCCTGTCTTCACTTTTTCCTGCATCCACTTCTGACTGATGACACACTGTGCTGGCAGAGCCCGCCACTCCCTCATGTGGCCTGGGTTATTCCCCCAAGGTCAGAGCCATTTCTGGTGCTCCCACAGCCCCCCTTGCCAGTCACTGTGTCAGGGGGGTGGGTAAATGTTCTGGCTACCTGGGCATGACAATAAGTTTGCTGGAAGCGCTTCAAGGAGTTGTCTTTCCTCTTGTGATAAGAAGCACAAGGGGAAAATAGAATAAGAAACGAAAAAAGCAGCCTCTTAACTGGGTACACACTGATGCCCTTAATTACAGAGGGTTCTGTTTATATATGAGGAAGAAGGAAAAAGGGATATTGAATATGAATCAAGTAGTTTCTGTCCAAGTAATAAAACAGGCACCTCCCTTCAGAACCCGGCCTCCTCTACATTGTGCTGGATGTTTCCATACCTGCTCTGACTGTCTGGGACTGCAGAAGCCGTCTTCCAACCTGGGAGGAGAGTTAGCCTGTGAAGACTATGCTGAAGATAAGAGAGCAATGGAGAAATCTGGGTATATGCCGAGGTGCTGAGTTAGTCAGCCCTAGATCACCTTAACTCCAAATTTCTTCTGTGAAATAATAAAACCCTTTACTATTTAAGTTATTTTAAACTGGATAACCTATGACCTGTCCTTTTCTTGCAGCTGAAAGTACACTAACTGATTGATAGAGCATGTAAAGGCAGAAAGGAGAATGATACAGGAATGGAATCTGTTCTACACAATGTAGAATTGACCAAGCGGAGGAGGCAGGGCAAAGGGAAAAGAGGACACTACTACCTAAGGCTGGACAGTTGGTGACCTTATGCTCTCTTGAAACATTTGACCACATTGTTTCTTGCTGTATCTCAGGACACAGGCCATGTTACTAAGAAGACTAAAAAGAGTCATGGAACCCATGTAAAAATAAAAACTGTGATGCAAGAAAACAAAGGAGTTTTATTTCTTGGCTTGCAATGTTAGTTGACTAAAAGACCCAGGGCTCCACATAATCATCAGATTCAGGCTTCCTCCTTCTTTCTGCCCTAACATTCTCAGCATGTCTACCACACTGCCTCTGCTGCCAGCGTCCAAAATAGCTGCTGGAGCTCCAACTATCACATTCTATGTACCAAGAAAAAGAAAGGAGGAGGACAGGAAAGGCAAGACCAGTGCACTCCTCTGCTGAATTGTTTCCCTTTAAGTATTGTTCCCAGAGGTCCCACATTCCACATTTACTCTTTTCTTACTGGCATATATTAAAGACATGGCCACACCTAGTTAAATGACAAACTAAAGAAAGCAGTCTTTTAACCAGGTACACACTGATGCCCCTAATTACTGAGAATTCTATTTAGTGAGGAAGAGGGGAAATGAGCATTGAGTATGTACCAAGTAGTTTCTGTCCTGGCAACATAATGGACATACCTCCCTCTGGAGCCTGGATTCCCATGGGCCATCATTTCAAACTTTTCCTTGCCAGTATCTCAGCTTTCTTATTCACTTTTCCTTCAGTCACCCTTGCCTCGAAAAACCAAACTCTGTCTTCTCTAGGCCTACATCTGGGCAAAAGTGGTTAGAGACAATCCCACCCTACACATCAGCGCATCACTCTCTGCTGGGTGTACCGCTGCCAAGAAAGCCCTAGAGGTCCTGAGGTGTGTGTTCTCCTTTCATCCCTTGGGACAAGTTGAAGTTCCTTTCCACAGAGCTCAAGTCTACACTCAAGTCAGCACTGCAGCCCCTCGCCCATAGCCAGTCAGCCTTGTCTCCTGCTACACAGGGGCCACACAAGCCACTGCCTGCATCTGCACCAGTCCTCTCCTTGCACCTTGTCACAAGAGGGGACCAACCCTGCTGTCACTTCCAAAGCTGGTACATCCACTTCACCTGGGCTCTGAAGTCCAGCCTAGTACCCAGGCTTTCCAGGACTTGGCACTGTTTAGTACTTTCTCTCTAATGCAGCCTCTGCTCTCATCTGCCTTGATCTGTCACTCAAGCAGCTGAATATATGAACTCTCCTGTCTGGGAGCTGGGACGTCTCCTTTAACTCCATCAGAGCTAGTCACCCAGCCTCTCCTCCCTCTTGGTGTCAAATCTTGGAGCCATCACACGCCAGGTCCCACCCCCACCCCCCGTAATCTTCGCTTTACCAAAGCCACCTTCTCTCATGAGCCTTACTGCTCCCCCAGGCTGGTGCTCTTCAGCTCTGACACGGGGACTGCTCCCTCCTTGAAGCTCACACTCCCTTGGCTTCAGAGACAACAACCTCCCTTTCCATCCCAATCCTCCAGGTTCCTGTGAACACTCCTCCCCTTCAGGTCATTCCCCAGGTGTGGTGATGTTCAGAGGACACAGGCCCTCACCCCTTTTCCATCTCTCCTCATCCATCCTGAGGCTTTAGTGACCATAAAATTTCTAATAATTTCGAAACCTAGATTCCCACTACATCATCATGGCGCAGGCCACATCCTCTCTCATCCAAGTGACAACAGTGCTACTGCCACTCTCTCCAAAATGGTGTCCTTTAAACTATGAATCTGGTCATTTGACTCCCTGTCTTAAAACTCTTATATGATCCTAGAGTGGAAAAGGGACATTAATGGAAACCATGGTAAAATTTAAACAAGGCCTTCAGTGTCATCAATAATATAGAGCCAGTGTTATCTCCTGGTGCTGACAGTTGCACTTTGATGATGCAAGATGTTAACTTCAGGGAAGGTGATGTTAGGGGTATACAGACACTTCTCTGCAAAGAGCATAAGAATTAAGAATGGAAATCCACCACCTTCCATGGCTCCTTACTGCTCCCAGGACAGCACCCAAGATCCCTGATGAGGTCCGGGGACCTGGCCCTGTTGACGGCTCGGGCTTCATCTTTTCCACTCTCCTGTCCTACAGCCAAGTTCAGGCTCCTCTGACTCTTGACTTTTACATGCTCTTCCTTCTGCCTGGGACACTCCTCCACTGTACCCCTGGCGCTGCTCTTGACCCTGTTTTTTACCTTGGCCTCTGTTCCCTGTGTTCCCTCAGAACCCAGAGAGCCCCCTGTCATCACTACTCTGTCACCTCCTGCTAGACTACAGCCCCCCTGAGGGGTTATCTATACAAAGGCTCACTCGGGAAGTATGTAGAGTCAAGGAAAGGAAGGCTTGCAGGAAGAGACAGAGGACAGAGGCGCAAGATCGCAAGTGCATCACCTCCAGCCCTGTCATTTGTTGCTCACAGCTGCCACACACGCAGGCTCTGAAAATCAAACCCAGTCCTTGTCTACAGCATAAGTGCCCAAGGCTTCGTCTGTTTCCCCTCCATTCCCTCCTAGCATCTAGGCTGCCCCCGGACTCACTGTGCCAGGAGACTGCCTGACCCAAGCTCTCGGTGGTCTGCTCAGCCTGTCCTGCAAACGGAGGTAGCAGGAGTGGGAGTGGTGGTACTGGCCAGTCCTAGCCAATGATGCCCTGGAGAAGGGCCTTAGGAATGCTGGGAAGCGGGGTGGCTGCCTTTCCTAAGCCCAGTCCCACCTGGTAAATATTTCATCCTCAAGCTGCTCAGCTAATCCCTATTAATTTCAATACCGCCGCCTTGCCTGGCTCAGCTCCCAATGCATTATTTATCCCCTTTGTTTGTTTGTCACTAACAGGTGGGCCCCAGCGGAGGCGCTGACTGGGGACAAGCCCACTCCATCACAGTGTGGCTGTGAATTAATCATGAGGACTAATGGGAACCACCTCAGCTCCAGGCACTTCCCTAGCTCCCTCCCCCTGCCCTGGCACCCAGGGGTGGGCCAGGGCCATCTCAACTCAATTTAACTCAATTCAAAACAGCACATTTTATTTATTATCTGCCTACACTTGTCAGACACTATGCTCCGCTTCAGGGATACAAGGTGAACAAAACAGACAGAAGTTCTGGCCCTCAGGGAACTTACAATCTAGTGGGAAGAGAGGCATTAGACAACTTTCAAGAAAGTAATCTCTTAATTACAACTGATTAAGTGCTGTAAAGGGTGAGTACGGGGTACTGTGAAATGGAGGTGGGGTAGGGTGGCTGGCCAAGGCTAGGAGTCAAAAGAAGGCTTCCTGAGGAAGCAAACTCTGAAACTGAGCTCTAACCATGAGCAGGAGTTAAGCAGGTCCAGGGTGGGGATATGAGCCTGGAACCAGGGGAAATAAAGCCAGAGGAAAGGACCTGAGGCAGGGGCAGGACCCAGGAGATTAGGGCAGAGCCTGCGGCCCAGGAAGCAGGAGGAGAGTGGCTTGAGAAGGAGCAAGAAAGGTGAGCAGAGACGGAGGTTGTGACTCTCAGGCCAGGTGGACAGGGACTGCCCCTAAGACAGCCAGGCTCAGCCTGGTGGTTCTTCTGCCTCAATGACCAGTCTTTGACCTTGTGGGTTACCATGGAGCCATCCTCAGCACGGATTGCCACTCCCGACACTGAAATAAATACATATGCACACTTGACTTGAGCAACTTCTGATTTCTTGACCCTATGTTGTGTGGCCTTCTAAGGCTGTCCCTGGTGGTAGGCCCACCTCCTCCAAGGATTGCTAGGTTCCTACTTGCTCTTATGCATAGTCGGACGGTAATTAATCCCAACTGCCCATGTCAGGGAACTCAGAGGAACTCCTGGGGTCAAGTATGGGCTTCTCAGCACCCTGAAGGCTTAGGCATCACTAGGGGAACACAGAGCTGGGAACCTCCTCACTTCACCTTCCAGGAAGAAACTTTCCTTGCCTCTGAGGCTGTCTGGTCTGGAAATCCACAAGACCTCAGCAAATGTCTTGTGAATGAATGAATGAACAAAGCGAAGGTCCCACCATCTCCCACAAAGATCTGTTCTCCAGATGCTTCCCTCAGAAGCCTTTTTGGAGATTTTAACAGATAAAGGAACTAACAGGTACTCAGGGTTTTATAGAACTTACTTTAGTAAGCCTGGGAGTCAGAAGCCACAGTCAACCCCACCTTAAAAGAGTCTAAGAAAGAGGCCCAGATGCAGAGTGACTTACCCAGGAGCACTTGACTTTGAAGGGACAAGACTTAACAGAACAAGGTTAGCCTGGCTCTGGCATGTGCCATATGCTCCCTTTGTGATCATTTCCCCAGGGTTCTTCTTCCGTGACTCCAGGAATCCAAGCTTTTGAGAACGATACTAAAAGGCCCCTGGTTTATGAAGCAAGTGCAGCTCTGCCAGGGCAGAGGCCTCACTGTGCACATGCTCAGGGTTTGTAATTCTATTCAAAGTGGCCACTTTGAAAATCCATATGTCTCCGGGCTCCCCGTACATCATGGTGTCAAGTCCTGGAACAGAGGCATCCATCAGCAGCTCCCAAACGCCGTGGTCGGTATGCCCACACCACGGATACCACCCGCGTGCTCATCCCTGGCTCCCGCAGCTGTGGTAACACTGCCCTGCCTGGTGCAGGCTCACTCGAGCCTTGACCCTTGGGCTGGCCAGCCTTCCCTGGCTGCCTTCTGACTGGCCTGGCCTGGCCGGCTGTCCGGCCCCGCCCCACATGCCTCCGGTGCCTTCCTGGTCTCTGCCCCTCTCTTGGAGTTTGGCAGCCAGCATGGAGGCAGCCTCGATAACTTGCTAACGTGCTGCCCATGCTGTTCTTAAAAATTTATGACTGTGCAACATGAAAAATCCGGCTGAGGAGCCATCATTAGTGGTGCTGCCTCCCTCCCCCACCAGAGCCGCCCTCGTAAATTGAGATTTATGGCTGCGGCAGGCGGGGCGGGGGCGTGCGCGGGCGGCGAGAATGTCGTGGGGGAAACAGGGAGACCAATGAGGCAGCTGTGGGGCCAGGGGCTCCCCCCTGCGGCAGCTCCCGTTCATCACAGGCCGCGGTGATGACACCTCAGGAGAGTGAAGTCTGGCCTGGGTTTCTGCGTAGCACGGATTCTGGATTTCACTTGGAGGTGGAACGGAGGGGGAGGGGCCCAAGCCAGCCACTGCCTTCTTTGGTGTGAAGGGTCAGAGTTTGAGGTCCCAGCTGCCAAGCAAGGTCTCTAAGTAGGATTGCTTGGGGAGTGAGAAGGCTAGACTTGGGTGGTGGTAGGGAGCATCATCCTTGTCAGGGTCACCCTGAGTCTGTTTGTCTAACCAGAAGGACGGGGGTTGGGCTGGGAGTGTGAAACCCAACCCAATAATTGAGGGGAGGTATGGAGGATGATGCCTGGGAGCCTTCCTCCCATTCCTCAGTAAGAAGCGCCAGGGAGGGAGAGGATATTAGAAGCAGGAGTACAGGACTGGACCCAGTCACACAGCCTCCCTACATGGGCCAGGCTGGGGCTGAAGAGAAAAACAGGTGATCCCACTGCCTGTCCCCCCACTGCAGGCCCTTCCTGTCACCTCCCCTCCGCCTCCTCCCGTGCTCACTTAGCCCTGTCAGCTAGGCCATTATGAAATTGGGGTTTCATTTACAGACTAATTAAACATTACAGCTTGTTCACAATTACAACGCGGGGATGAGGGAGTAACTAATTACGGAAGAAATGAGCTAACATTTATCTCTGCTCCCACCCTCCCTCTTCCCACTCCCCCCCCCCCCCCAATCTGGTCTCCTCTCACTCTGTGGTCAGTACCAGCTCTTTTCACCTATTTCCTAAAATTGGGGCTGGAAGGGCTGGGTATCCCTACCCCTCACCCAAGATCCCACTGCTATTCCCAACTATTCTGGGGGGTGGAGCCTAGCTCCCAGGGTCCTTTGACAGGGGATAAGCAGGGTTTGTGTGCAAGGCCCTGTGATGGTATGTGAGGCTATGACTTGTCTGTGTGTGTGTTGGGGGAGGGGGTCTGCTTTGGGGAACAACAATGCTGTAGCTATGTGGCTCTATGCATCTTTATCTTACCAGCAAGGTTTTGCTATGACTGCTGCAGGTGACTATTTGTGTGACAGGGCTTGAGTGTGAATGAACCACGCCCTCCCTGCCACCCCCAGTACAGGATAGAAAAGAACTAAGTAGCGGCTGGAGGAGGTGACGGTCAAAGCAGGCCTGGGACGTGGTCTTAGCAACTCAGAGCTCAAATTCCTGCTGGGCGGTCCATTCACTCTCTGCTTCAGAAGCAAGAGAGGCAGGGTTATTTTGCCCTGGGGTCCAGCTGACCTGGCCTGGGTCTCTGGCCAGATGCCCCCTCTGGGGTCCAAGGAACCTCCTGGGGACTTGGAGTGCCCCCTGTGGGCAGGAGTCCTGGGGTCTGACTGGCCTGCCACAGGGTTTAATAATAGTAACAGTGAGTGTGAGCGTTTCCATCCTTCCTGCCTTTGGGCAGAAGAAGAAAGGAAAGAGGAGGGAGAGGAGGGAGTAGAGAGAGCCAGCTGAAGGGAGGCTTTGAGGCCTCAGAACTCACATCAAACGGCCGGATCTGGGCCTAATTGTCTGACCCCTGCCCCCGCCTTCAATCAGCTCTGCAGCTCCCGCCCGCCCCTTGCCTAACTAGCAGCCATGTTCTCCTCATTAGGACAAGCTCCCCTTGCACACGTGTCCCCGGACATGTCCCCAGCACTCCCAGCTCCCAACCCTGCCTGGTGGGAAGAGTATGGTGGGGACCCAGTTTTGAAGGGAGCCCCAGGACAGCTATGCCCTCCACCAGCCATAGCTGGCTGCCTGAGCTGCATTAGCTCCTCTCCTTGAGTTGCATGGCCTGGTGATACATGCTGTGTCATATTCCTAGGCTGGTTCAGCTGCTGAGTGCATTCTGTCCTGCGTGTATCCTTCTTGCTACAGCCCAACTGTCTCAGACACAGGCCCCTGCAGTCAGGACTCTTTGTTGTTGTCCCCTTTCAGTTTGGCAGGAGGTCCAGGTGAAGGTCTGGGTCTTCAGGCTGGGACCTGAAGGAACTTGTCTGCTTATGTCTGGGATGGTTCACTTTAGTGGATCCAGGCATGGTGACATTTTGGGGTGGGTGGCACAGCAGTGAAGTGGAAGGTCCTGGTGGTGAAGTAGTCAAACCCTAGACTAGGGGACTGGCTCTCCCACTTCCTTGATACATAACCTTCTTAAGCCTCAGTTTCCTCATAAGTAGAGATGCCAGTCATTATCACTGGGCTTAAAAACTTAGTGAGACAGATATGAAGCCTCTGTACCCCACCTGGCACTCAGCAAATGGTGCGGAATGACCCTGGGGATTCAAACAGACCACCCAGATTCTCCTCTCCATAGGCCCTGAGTCCTATTTTGCTCAGTCAGGGCCTGGGCCCTGGTCAGTAGTATCCAGAATGGGAGGCTTTGTGAAGAAGGGTCCGAAACTCTGCAGCAGTGCAGTCCTGGCGACTCCCCTGCTAATACCAGGGCCAAAAGCACATCTGCTGGAGCCTAAACATGGGGGCAGGGATGTTACACGGCAGCCTCAAGTGGAGGGGCAGCGGCCCAGCCGAAGGAATGCCAGATGGCATTAGGTCAGATGAGACAGGTCAGCAGGGCTGGCCCATGAAGTATGAGTCCTCCCCTGAGTAGTGTAGGCCTGGGAGGAGGGGCTGCGTGGACACCAATGGAGAGAAGGCTGCTCTAGGGATTAATTCTCAGGGTACCAGGCCTGTTCAGGATTGGGGGAGGGGCTGGCTTGGTCTGGGCCCTGACATTGTCTCTCACCTTAAACCAGTGGTAATGACTTGCAAATATTGATGAAAACGCAAACTACAGAGATTGTGTTTTTCGGGAGTGAAGGTGGGGAGAGGGGATAAGGAGGAAAATAAACTGAAATGAAGTCCAGTTATCTCCCATCTGTGGCTGCTCCTAATCCTCCTGCCCAAAGGAATCCAATGCAGCCCCTTATCTGCCCTGTCAATCACTCAATCACCGCCCAGTGCTCGGTGGGCACCACACACCCACACACATGCACACTCACTACACTGACTCTTGCTCCAACATTCCCGCCCACCCCCAGCCCATTACTCCTCTGAGTAGGAGCAGCCAGCACGCAGGTCCTGCCAGATGGATGCAATTTGCATAATATCAGCAGCCAAGGCTGCAAGATCACCAGGGGTCAGGGCGCTGACATCCCCGCACAGTCTATCTGCAAGTGCTAATTTGGCCGGCATTGATCTGTCTTTCTGATTTCTTTGTCATTTACGTCTGCGATGGTTTGACAGGAGATACACAGAGAGACAAGGGGAGGCCAGGCTGACCCGGGGCTAGGAAGGTACGGAAACAAAGATTGTACTTCTCAAAGCACCACCCACATGGAACACATACATACATAGACCAGAACCTTCCTCCATCCATCTGTCAACTCACCCCTCCATCTATCCTTTTATTCCATCTGTGGTTGCTACTGAAGACTAGAGCCCTATGTCTGGCAAGAACCCATTCCTGATTCCCAGGGGGTCAGTTCAGGGAGGAAGGACACCTGGATCATTACCCCTTCTCTTGGTCATCCATCCCCAGGCTTCTCACTTTCTCAGGGTCATACCAGAAAGAACGAGATGGGAGTAGGCAGTTTGGGGGAAGACACCCTAACGGTGTTGCCTTGTACCTTCCCATAAAGCAGCCAAACTGATTCCTCCTGTCCTAGCCCTGAAGGTGAAAAAGCTGGGGTGGTGATGGTGGTGGTGGGGCAGCTCTCTGGGACAGATGGGCAAAGGGACAATAGGGTCCTCATATCAACACTTCATCATCAGATCATCCAAAGCCCAGCCATTGGGCTCTTGCTGATTCAGAGTAGAAAGTCCCACATCATATCAGGCCAAAATGCTATCTACTGAACCTTCAGCTGGAGTCCCTCCATTATTCCCTGCCTTGGGAGGGGCTCACCCTAGGGACAGGGACACTGTCAGGCTAAGAGTCATGGGGCAAGAGAAGGGGAGAAAACTGCAACTCTCAGAAGCAAGAAGAACCCTCTGCAGTGAAGGGGACATGTTACTCTCAAGGGATGCAGAGGGGCTCAAATATTCCTAGGGGTGCGAGGCCCCCTCCCCTGGCCTGTCTTGGCACCACCTCCTTCCCCTGCCCATGGTGCAAGAGCAGGGTGATCAGAAGGAACTCCCTGCTGGGCCAGAGGGGGGCTGGCGTTTGGTGTGTGCTAATCCAGGGCCTGAGGTCTTCAGAGGGACCTGGGAAACTTCAAGGAGGGGAAGGCAAAGAGCTGTACTGTAGACGAGCTCATTAGCTAGCACCCCCCACCCCCCCACCAGGAGGAGGGCGGGCGGCCCAGTGAGCGTGGCGGCAGAGGCGGCAGAGAAAAGGCTGTCACTGTCCTTTCTTCCTTTTGGTACAAGCGTCTCCCTGAGCCGACGATTCTCCCGCAGTGACACCTCTCACGGGCACTAATGAGATCCGTGTCACAGAGCTAATGCATTCTGACTGGACTCTGATAGACACCCCACTCCTTCAGGGGAGACCACAGGCCAGTACTGCCCCCCCTGGGGGCCAAGTCCCCACCCTGCCACCTGCCAGTCCAGCTCTTTTGCTGGACGGTGCTGGGCAGCAAGCTCCTGAGAGTCCATTGGGTCTCTGGCCATGAACTGCACAGGGGCTAAGCTCCCAGGGCAGGACCACCTAGCTGGGCATCAGGAAGGTTCCAGTTATGCTTCCCGCCAGCTGAAACCAGCAGTCTGTGGGGCCTCCCTATCACAATAGCAGGTGAGATTTTACGATACTTCCTGTGAAGATTTCCCCAAAAAAAGGAAAGGAAGGAGCCCAGACCCAGTCTCAAAAAGCCCAAATATGAAGGGCCAGGTTATTGCCTCTGACAGATTATAATGGGCCAACAAGCCTGTCTTCCATACACTTATACTTAGGAAGGCCAGGCAAGAGGCCCCAAGAAAATGGTCCTTGAAGATAGGCAGGATTTTCCTGGGCCAAGAGGTAAAGAGTAAACTGCAATCTCAGAGGGAGAACTGTTAGGGCCAGAGGAGGACAGAGGCCAGTAGGTGCAGGGACCCGGCTTTCAGGGTAACTCCAGCAGGGCTGATGGAAGGCTATGCCTCCTTTTTTTTCTTCCTCAGCTGTTGCCACCAAAGCTTTGTCAAGGCCCAAATATTTTGCATGACACAAAGGTAAATAAAGGAAGTGAGCTTGTCATCTTCTGTATCATCTTATTGGCAGCAAAAAGCCCAACGCCAAAAAGCTAGGTCTGCACAGTGGTAGGGACACAGTCTTTGCACTTGAATGCACCTGCGTTTGAATCCTGGCTCCTTTCTAAATTTGTGTGACTTTTGAGAGTCTCTCAACTGAGCCTCAGTTTTCCTCTTCTATAGGATGGGAGTGATGATGCTTGCTTTCATGGAACTAGTGTGAAAATGTCCCCAAATAATGTGAGTACTTTGCTGACCCTTTGCTGAAATGAAAGAAAGAGGAACAGTCAGCAGTCCTCTGTGGAGGCTGCCCTGCCTCAAGAGCGTTTGGCCCAAACCACAGATGCTGACAGAGCTGCTGTGGCCTCAGAAGCCAGCGGCTCTACACACACATGTGCAGCCCCTCCTCATGCACATCCCACTCCAGCACCACCCTATTCATTTCGATCTCAAGGCTAAGTCCACCACCCCTGGAGGAAGTGTCCCACCTCTGCTAAAATGTCACAGCCCAATACTCCACCACCTCAGGACCTTCCTTAGCTATGCCTAAACCTGCCTTCTTTCTCAGTTGGTGCCCAGAGGCAAGGTCACAATTCTACCTCTGAAATCAGTGGGGACAGGGCACAGTGTATGTCATTGTTACCTATTTATCTCTAGCTCCGACACATAGTAAGTGCAACATTTAATGAATAAACAGAAGTTTTACCTGTTCCCTGTCTTCATTCTCATAATCACTGCCCTGGCTCTCAATTGCCCACCACCTCTTGCTTACCTTATTGTACCTTCCCACTGGCCTCCCTGTCCGCGGACTCTTCACCAGTTCTTCCTATACAAACTACGGGACTGCTCTGGCTGAAGCACAACTCCTACTGGTTGCTCTCCTGTCCCCAATACTCCCATGGCTCCCCTTCAAACACCTCAGGATGCCAGCTGGCCCTCTCGCTTCCTTCAGCCTTATCTCTCAGCCCCACACCTGTCACCCCACTGCTCCAGCAAGCCCTCCTCCTTGCTCTCTCAGCATTTTTGTACCATCAATGCCATATCCCCATGGCACTGAGGAAGAACCAAGCAGACTCTAAAGATGGCTAAGCAGTGGGCTCTGCAGAACCCTTGCCCAGCATCACCCAATGCTGTCTCACCCCCGCCCCCCACCAATGTACATACCACTCCCTACTCCAGGCTGGCAGCTCCTCACAGTTAATTAGCACCATGTCACTGAGGACCAGCCTGAGTGGCCAGTGACAGGAGCTGACCCCTGACCCCAGGGCTGGGAAGCAGTCCACATCAAACTCTTACAGCGCGACCCTTTTAGCACGCACAGTAACTCGGGGCACCGCCAGCTGAAGCTCATTAAAGCTGTCTCTTTGGCGCGAGGGCCATTAACCTCACTGCTCAAAACCCACGCCTCCCCTCCCTGCCTCTCCCAGCCCAATTAATGCCCTGCATCCTCCCTCCCTTCCAAGCACCCTCACCCACACCTCAGAGCCAGCCAGGAGCCAGCAGGGCAGCCCTCTTCATTCAAAGACTACAAAGACCTAGTGCCAAGAGCTGCCAGTGCCCTGGAGAGACCTGGTGTTGGCAGGGCCACAAAGAGGGAGCTCTCTGGGCACCTGCTGCAGGCCAGGCATACACAAGTCCTTTACAAGGTTACGCACAGGGCCTCCCAGCAGCTCTGAGAGGCAGGTACCACTGCCTCTTATCTAAGGGCCCAGGGTTTAGCATGGTAGAGCCAGATCTACTTCTGGTTTCAAAGCCCATACCGTATTAGCATTCAGATCCCTGGGCTACCCCCGGAACCAACCCAGATGGAGAAACCTTTTTCTCTAAATGAGGTGATACGTCACAGGATATCAAGGGTGAACATACAAGAAGGTTATCACTAAGTCTCAAAAGACAACAAGGAGTGGGCAGAGGGAGCTGTTTCCCCCTCTCAAACATCCTGGGAACATACACACAGAAGCAATATACCTAACTTAAGGCCATGTAGCCCGTGTTCACTCAGTTCTGCTGCTCTTCCCACTGCTAGACTCCATTATGGGTAGCTCCTCCTCCCCTGGATCAGTGCTGATTTTCTCCTGGGTCTTCTTTCTCTGGTCTCTCCCCTCTCACCACTCTTCCAAACTGATTCATTTACTCACCCAGCTTTTTGTCCATTCATCTATAAGCATTTATTGAGCATCTAGTAAGAACTAATTTTGTGTAGCACAAACTGCCTCATTGGTTCTGAATCACAGCTCTGTTCACTCATGACTATTCTATGTCTCCTCTAAACCTTGGGTGGGGGGAAGGGGGATCCATCCTTTAACCATGCATTCAAGACACTGCTTATTTTTCCATTTTCTAGCTGATCCCTAACTTAAATTTTCTACTTCAGTATGGAGAAACTACTTGTTTATTTCTGAACTTGTTCTCTCAATACGTTGGGCTTCTCATGGCTATAGGCCTTTGTGCACACAGTCTCTCTACTTCTCTGTTTTCTGCCTGGCATCTTCTATTCATCTGTCAAGCATCCCAATTCAAGTTACCTCTTCTCTAGAAAACTTCCTGCTGACCTTCCAAGAATATCACCTAGCTGGGTTGAATGTCTTCTCTAGGATGCATGGAAAACCTACGATGGGAGGGAGTAGCTGTTATGGTGGTATTCTCCCCTACCCAGGCCTGTTGTTCTTTCTCCTAGTCTCTTGGGGAGCCTGGGGATATCCCAACAAAAATGATATGGGGCATCCCAGGAGTCAGGAGTCAGCAAGATGTAAGTGAAGAAGTAGAACCTACTTTGGCAACTGAGAACAGGGAAAATCTCCCTTGGGGCAATCCAGATGTGGTTATCACAGCCCTCAGTCTCTATTTTCTCCCAGGATGTGAGCTCCCTGAGGACAGGAATTTCTACTGAGCATGCTCAGTGCCCAGCAGGCACCAGTGAATGTGGAATGGATAAAGGGGTTAGTCTGTAGCAGGTACCTCCTGATGTATCTTTCCAGTCCCCACCAAGGATACCTTCCCCAAAGTAATCCAATTGTGATAAGGTCACAGCACCACCCAGGAACACCCTGGCTCCTCCTCTGGAACAAAGCCTATGTCACTTGGAAGCATTTGCATGCACACACATGCATGTACACACAAAATGAGAGACAGAGAAATGAACAGACACTCTTTCTGACAGATAGGTACACAGGCTGGTAGCTGCTTCCATGTACAGACTCATGCACTCAGAAAAATACGGATATGTTGTTATGAATACACATCCTTCAAACAGCTATACACAATCATGGACACATTATACTCTTACACAGACACACAGCTAAAAGTGTCCGGCATGGGCAGACACAATGATACTCACAGACACATATTCATGCTGATTTATCAGAAGCTCACAGAGCCTCCGAGTGCTGGGAATCACAGTTACTCTAGTCTCCTCCCAAGTAGGAATCTCCTGAAAGTGTACCCTCTTCTGGTACCCCAAGTGGCCCCTCCCAACCCAGGCACCACTCAATGGAGGCTGCTGCTCCTACAGGGGAGTCAATACCCTGTGGACGAAGCCATCGGTCAGAAGGACCCCGACTAATTAAAAGCTGGTGAGGTTTAAATAATTCATCTCCTTAACTCCCATTGATCGTCCAGTTTAGTGGCCACAGACTTGAAACAATATTAAACAGCTTCCTCCAGCTCCACGGGTAAGCTGACATGTGCCCACCTCCCTGAGGACATTGCCCACTAGGGATGTGGGCAAGGGGGTTGGGGAACGTTGGCCTGAATCCAAGGCCACTTGTGACTCATCCAAAACCCAGACCCCAGTCTCCTCTGAAATGTTGTTTGGAGATGTTCTTTCCAATGGTCCTCATTCCATCCTCCCTTTCCTCCTTTCCCCAGCTATGGAGAGAACCCTGTGGGGGCACTGAATGAGCCATGGAAACCCTCTGTGTGCCAGGGGACTGGGGCATGTGGGCAGGGGACTGACCGAGCTGCCAGGGGGATTTGCGGAGGGACTGACCAATGCCGCTGTGGGGCCGGCCTATGTGTTGCAGGCTGAGACCCTTGTTCATGTCTAGAAGTCCATTCTTGGGCCAGCAGCCCATGGCGAAGCTGTAAGCCTGGAAGACAGGAGGCAAGAGTGGTTAACAGAGTCCCTGACCCCTGAACCAGCCCAACTCACCAAGTCTCCCCCAGCCCCCAAATTTTCCCACCAAGGGCGTAATCTTATAATGCCATTTTGTGAGAGCCCCCTCACTGAGTACCCTTTTAATCAAGGCCCCTCCACCAGAAAACCCCTTCCTTCTCCAGAATCCTCTTTCTCCTGGGATTCTCCCCATCAGCCCTCAATGGGTATTCCTACCAGGGCTCCTCTCTAGAGAGCTCCCATTTATTAAGATCTTCTTATCAGAAACTCTCCTTTTACCAGGGTACCCCTTACACCGTGCACCTCTCCTCAGATTCCCCAGAACTCTGTGGACTTCCTATTGGTCACACAGACTGGTCCCAGGAAGGACCATAGAGAACACTTCACTCCACAGATAGGAACTGAAGCAAGAGCTGGCCAACAACTTGCCCATGGTCAAGGTGCTTTTGACTCTAAGCAGGTGAAGCTGTGAAGGGCTGAGTGCCATGTGGGGACTCAAATGAGGAGTGGAGTGAGGGCACCTGGTTGACTCAGGCAGCTGTGAGGGGAGTTTCGTGTGTGTGTGCGTGTGTGTGTGTGTGTGTGTGTGTGTGTGTGTGTAACAGATGCTTTGCTGAAGGTCAAGTGCTCACTTATGCATATTCAAAGCGGCCACCCATCGATCTGTACTTAATTGTTTTCCTGGGGTTGGGGAAGGAAGTGCTGGGGGCATCGATCTGCTCAGGCCCCTAGCACTCCATTGCCCCCTCCATTCCCTACCCCCGCCACCTGGCAGCCAGCAATCTCCATCTGGGGGTAACACAAGGCAGGATGGGAACAGCATGACTGTCCTTACAGGCACGACTACCTGATGTCACAGACGAGGAAACGAAGGCCCAGAAAGAAGTAACTCACATGGGTTAGAATGCAATGATGTGGCCAGGCGGAATTTAATTCTTGCTCAGCCTGCCAACAAAATCCTGGGCTTCTGTCAATGAGCCTGGTAGCTGGTTGACGCCCCCCCAAACAATATCCATTCCTTCATTTGAGAACTTCAGAAGTTCCCACACACTAGGCTGCCCTTCTCCCCATGGCAGGAAGGTAATAACATGAGGGACAGTAGCAATGAGATTCAAGCTTGGATGAGATCCCAGAAGTTGGATGGTGGGTTTAGTGATGGAACCACAGTGACTTTCAGGCATGCTCAGACAGGCACTGTAGTATCCCTGACCGCTGCTGGGTCTGGAGGTCCCCATTCTACTACAAATAGAGGCAAGCTGGATAGGCTTTTTTTCCCCCTCTAAGGGTTCAACATGGGATCAGAACAAGAGACAGGCGGCTGGACACTGTCTGTGTCAGGGCCCAAGGCTGGGCAGAGGGCTAGTTCCCTTCCTTCCCAGCTGCAAGAATCAACCTTCCCACCCCAAAGGGACTAGCAGCCACTGCACTTACACCCCAGCACCTTCTAAAGTCATTTTCTTTGACCACAGAAGTGCCAGCCATAGCCCAACTTTCCAATCAACCCTTCCCAACTGTCTCCCAGGACACAGCTGTATCCACAAATCAGGGGCTGAGAGTGGTACTCAAGGACAGCCCTAGGATGCTGGCCTAGAGCCAGGGTAGACACGGAAAGCAAGGGGACACAGCCAGTGGGAGGGGCACAGCTGGAAGAGCTGCTGAGCGTGGCTGGGCTGAGGCTGGAGCTCAGTGGGCCAGAGAGCAGTGGCGGCTGCCTTTCAAGTACTTTAAAATCACTTACAAAAGCCGGATTAAACGATCAGAAATTCCATTTAATAGGACAAATAAAGAAATAACAATCTACTCTATCAGCCTGGAGAAGGCGAGCTGGATAGGTTTTTTTCCCCCCTCTAAAAAGGAAAAAGGGAAGGAAGGGGGAAAAAAGAAGGATAATGTGTGTTTACTCAAGCAAAGAAAAAAATATTTAAGTGATGTCAGGGAGAAGATTGCAGTAACTAGTGAAGAATAACATCGTCTACTTTGCTGTCAAATCACACCCGAATTTCAGTAATAGATTCTCGGCTGACACTCAATTCAATTCGAAGGTGATCCTGCTTTATCCCAGCCCATCAAATATTAAACACTTGCATTAGCAGGTGCTGCCGCTTTCCAGCTTAAAGCGGCGGGCGGGCGTCAGGGCTGCTGAGGCCCCTCTGCTCTGCTCTCGGCTCAGGGACAGGGCAGCTCAGCGTTATCTGCACGTCATCCCGAGTCTTATCGCAGCTAAGCGGGAAGACCACTTCAGATAACATTAGACGCTTGCCCTGACGCGTCACCATGATTAGGTTATTATTATAATTATGACTCCCCAAGATCTTCCACAGACTGGGATGTGTGAAAGGGGGATGGAAGGAAGCAGAGCCCAGGAAGGCCAGGCTGGACTAGGGCAAGCCTGGAACCTTTGGCAAGAGAGCAGAGGTACCAGGCAAGGTGGCAGGCGGTCCCGCCTGAGGGATGCCTTTCAGGAAGGGCAGTCTAGCTTGTCAGAGCGAGGGCGAGATGAATTGGCGTCTCCACTGCGTGGTGTTATACCGCAGAGTTTCATATTCCCAGATAAGGCATGATAACCAATTGCTGCCATGACACGGCCTCCTCCAGCACTTCCTGGGGGGGGGGCATGGGGCGGGGAGAGGGGGTGGCATGTGCACATGGGTCTGCCAAGCTCCTAATAAGAGGGATTTAATTTTTACAAATGCTGCTTCCAGCGGGGCCTTCACATACCAGCCAAAGTCCAAAATGATATTAAAAACGGTTAATTAAAACTGCTCTCTTTCAGCCTGGGCTCTCCTCCTATTGCCCCTGCTGAGAACCCCGGCATATCTGAGTGTGTGTGGGGGGGTACTGACACCCCTGCAGAATAAGCTCGTCCTTTGGATATGATCACCTGCCTCACAGACCCATCCTTGGCCCATTACCAGGTCCTAACACCTCAATCCCCCTCACAGCTCCTGACATCTTGGGTACCCCTTGGGCACAGTCACCAGTCAGACAGTCACCCAGAGAACCCAGAGGGTCCTATAGCAACTTGTTCTCCTGCCACTGTATGATCTAGACTATTGCACCTGCTGCCCTTCCACACCTGTACCCACATGCCCATCTCCTCTCCCCCAGATACATACACACCATGGAGTACCCTAACCACTCTGTTTACACACCCATATGTGCCCCAGACCCTCCCTCAGATGACTCTGCCCATCCTGCCATTCCCGGCTCCCTCTGGATGGCCACCTTTAGAGATTACACCTGTTTATAAACCTTAGCAGAGCCCTTCTAGGAGTCCCGCTCAAGGCAGAGTGACATGGGCTATCACTAGCTCAGGGATTCTGGCTAGGGAGACAAGGCTGGCACCCAGCGACTCCTCAGAACAGGAGGACCAGGAGGCCAAACTCTATGGAGGTGTCCACAGGGGACAATGAAGACAAGCAGGTCCATGTGGGGTAGGAGGCGGTTAGGAAAGCTTCCTGGAGGGAGGGAATGAAACTGAAAGGCCACAGTACAGATGACAGGGGAGGACAACATTCTAGGCAGAAAAAAAAGACAAAGGAGAAGGGTGTGGCTAGGGCAGTCAACGCAGTCAGAAGGAAGCACATTTTGAGGCTGTGCCACCCCAAGTCTGTGTGCCAGCAGCAGGCAGTGCCAAGGGGTCTCAGTCCTCACTTTCACTTATGCCTACTTCCTTTCCCACTCTCTCCTTCTCTTCTGCTAGCCTATAGGGAGTTGGGGAGAAGGGGCCCAGAGCTTCCTGACCTTGACTGGGGAGGAGGGTATGCCAGAAATCTGTTTTAAGAGCTCTCTCCAAAACTTTGTCCTGAGCCTCTTTCTCAGTGTTGGTTCCAAATTCCCTGGGTGTCACTTCTCCAGCTGCACCTCTCTCAGTTCTCAAGGTCCACCTGCCCAGCTGTGCAGTAAGCACCTCACTCCTGGTGTTCCTGACCAGAGGATGGGGAGGGTGGAAGGATGACTGAGGAGTTTCCAAGTCTTTCCACAGCAGGCACCAATGATGAGCCATGAAGATAGGTGGAGTTGGTGAAAGATGCTGGGTCTACCAAACCAGCCCACCCCTACCCTGTACCAGGCAGGCACACACATCTTGCTTCCCTTGGGCTGTTGTAATTTCCACGCACAGGGAAGCAGGTGCCGAGCTGCTCCCGGCTGGCTTTCCCCTCTCGTGGCTCTGCCCGCCTTGGCTGCTGCCCCATTAGCTTAGTGGCCAGCCATCTGCGACGGGCCTGCCGCACAGCCCTGCCGTAGGCGCGGCGGGTGGCCCCCTGTGTAACAGGGAGCTTTGCCATTAGCGCCTTTAATATTCTGACACCTCAGCACAGCCTGCTATTACATGCAAACGCTGATCGCCCTGTGAAATTACATTGCTGGGCCCGCGAAATGGAATCGTGTATAATCAGCCTCCTCCATGCACTGTCAGTCCCATCACAAACACGGCGCCCGGCGGCTTACGGGGGCTTAGCAGCTGCGACAAGTGTATTGGGTTTAATAGATGAAGTAGCCCTCATCGGCAGCAGCACCAGATTCTTCAAAGAGGAAAGAAGAGGCATCCACAGCTGCTCTGGTGCCTCTGCCCACCAATATCCTACCTATGAGGGCCCTGAGAGTGGGGTGGACAACAAGTGGGCAGGGTGATGGTTGGGTAAAGGACCAGAACCCAGCTCAGACTGCAGATGAAGCAGACTGCTCTGCAACTTCCAGAAAAACCCGAGCTCCCAAGCCAGCCCAGAATATCCAGCCTCTTCAGCCTCCTCAGGAGGTAGGGAGGAGCAGGCCTTTAACCACATACCTCCGGATGATTTGTCAGCCTGTGAACCTAAAACTGATGGGACATTTCCCAAGAGGAAATGTAGGAGCCCAATCCAACCACCTGCCATTCCCTTAACATCCACCAGAGGAAGCCTGTGAAGGTGTTGCTCTAGAGAAAGTCTGACGATCAAAGGCTACTTAGCTTTTCACCCAACTGACCAACACTTCTGTAGCTGAAGAAACAAGGCCACAGGTAAACATCAGGATGGGGCATGCCACATGTACTCAGGGAATACCCAGCAGCCCATGTCTCACAGAAAGATAGTACCTTCAGAGCTCAGAAATCAGACAAACCTGTATTTGATTCCTAATTCTGTCAGTTATTGGCCTTATAACCTTAGATGAGTTATTAAACCTGAGTCTCAGTTTTTAGTACTGCACAATGGGATGACAGTAATGTCCCCAGGTGCACCCGGGGATATTTTGCCATCACTCAAAATGCATGTTGCCTCTGAAAACACTGATATCTCTCTCTCTCTTTTCCAGGTTCAGCCTAATACCAGTTGTGGCAGACTGTATTTTCCAGTGATAGCTGCAATACCATCTCCTATCCCATAGGCTCTGATGCTGTGACTGATATACTTGTCATCAAGAGGAGAAGTTGATGTCCCCTGGAAACAGGGTGAGCTTTTGTGGCTATTTCAACAGATAGAATAACCCTGAAATAATGTGACATCCAGGCTATTACAGAAATGCTTAGGTGGCTTCCACTTCAATTGCTAGAATACTTGCCCTAGAGCCCTGGGCTGCTGTGTTAAATATCAGAGGCAACAATATGTGAGGAAATTCACAATATTTTTCCTCACAATATGTGAGTCGCTCCAACCAGGTGAAACTAGGTCTAGTTATTGCCTGACTATTATCACTTGAGAAAGCCTGAACAAGAACCCATATAACTGAGCTCTTCCTGAATTCCTGACTCACAGAAACCATGAGAAATAATGAAGTATTTGTTGTTTAAATTACTAAGTTTTGGGGGCAATTAGCGATACAGCAGTACTAATTAGAAAACCAGTATCTACTCACTTCTAGATATACTCTACAGATATCTTCAAATTCTTCTTTACTATTGCTTTTAGATTATTCCTCTCCTTTCAGAACTTCATTTCAAATCACTCTTGGTAACTTCAGTGTCTAGAGAATAACCCAATTTAGGAAATTTGTCTCTAAATTTCTCAATTCCTGCTGCTGCTCATTAATGACCTTCTCTTATCTACTTTAGCTATTTTTCCCTGGACCACTCCCTGGGCCTTGTTATCACCCAGAACTGCTTTTCTTCTGAAATCTCTCAATGACAATTTCCACTCTGACCCCAGCCTTTTATTCTTCCAAGTTTTGTATGCTCTTTCCCTCTGTTCTTGCTTTTCCCCCTAGTCTATCCATCCCTTCTGGCCTCAATCCCTTTTCTAATAAGCCTGCACCCTTTTATCTATTACTTCAACTAACCACTTCCCAATCTCAACTTCCCTACCCACTTATCCTGCATACCTTCCTTGAAAAACTCAACCACGACTCAATTTTGCCACATTTGCACTTGAGCTAAGTGATGCCAGAAAAAGTCACACTTAGATAGGAACTAGTCACTAGAGATCCACGATCACAACCTTGGTAACCCTCAATGGTACCCAACAACCCTACTCCTCTGCTATTTTCAAAAAGACACTAAAAGCTACTAGGCAAAACTCTTACAATTGCATGTCCTGCATCTATGAATGCATCTGTATCCTTCCCCACCTGCTGATTCACCTCTCCTGTTTTCATGGGAGATCTCTCACTTCTCATGTAAGGCACATACCTGTGCTTTACATCGTCATCCCTTTCCACCTCCTCAGACCTTTGCTCCTTTCTTTCTAAATTCTTAGCCTTACCTTCTCTGCTGGCTCCTTCCCTAACTTAACATTGAAGCAAATGCTTCACTCTCTACCATCTTTACAGAACTTCTGTCTCAATTTTCTCTTTGAAAAATGATATAATATCAGTCCCAATCTTGTAGAGTTGATATGAAGATTAAATAAATTATTGTATGTATAGTGCTTAAAATAATGCCTGGCTCTTAAAGCTCTGAGTATTAGATTACAATTTTTAAAGTCCTCCATTAATTCCACTGCCTAGTTCTCCTTTTAATAAGACTTATCAAAATTGTCTCCATACAACTCCATTTACCTTCCCCATCATTCCTTAAGAAACTGCAGCTAGTTTACATCCATTTCATGTCACTTAGCTCCTGCTATGGTCAATTTGTGATGTGGCCTCCATCCATGGACAGTTTTAGGTTCTTACCCGTCTTTACCACTCTTCAGCCTACCCAGCTTTGAAACCCTTCTTCTTTTGGTTTTCTTGACATTTCCTAGTTCTCTGCCATGTTCCTCATAAGCTCCTATATGGTCTCCTCTGCATTTGGTCACCTCATATGTGACTCACACAGGCTGTGCTCTTTCTTCCTAATGTTTCCTACACTCAATCACTCTCCTTGGGTTATTTTTTTGACTCCCCTGTTTTTGGCCTAACTTCCAAATCTGTATTTCTTACTGCTACTCGAGTGTATTGCCTACCTGGCATTTCCACCTGGATTCCCACCTCAATATCTATTCTTCTCCTAGGTTTCCAAATTCCAGTGTATGCCACTTTCATCAACCTGTATTACTAAGCCAGAAATGTGGGCCAATTTTGACTCTGCACTCCTCCTTTCTTCCACCAAGTCCTAGGATTGCTGTTTCATGCCCAAGCATAGCCAAGCAACCCTTTCAGCCTGCCTGGAATGTCTTCTGCCTTCTCCCACTTTTCATCCTAGTTGAACACATGTTCCTCGTTTTTTTTTTTTTTTTAAAGAGAGAGAGAGAGAGAATTTTTTAATATTTATTTATTTATTTTAGTTTTCAGCGGACACAACATCTTTGTTTGTATGTGGTGCTGAGGATTGAACCCGGGCCTCACACATGCCAGGCAAGCGCACTACCGCTTGAGCCACATCCCCAGCCCCACATGTTCCTCTTTTAACACTCAAATCAAAAGTACATTCTCTTAGCCAGGCTTGGTGGCGCATGCCTGTAATCCCAGTGGCTCGTGAGGCTGAGGCAGGAGGATCTCGAGTTCAAAGCCATTTTCAGGAACTTAGTGAAGCCCTAAGTAACTCAGTGAGACCCTGTCTCTAAATAAAATACAAAAAAGGGCTGAGGATGTGGCTCAGTGGTTAAGAGTCCCTAGATTCACTCCCCAGTACAAAAAAAAAGAAAAAAAGAAAAAGAAAGAAAGAAAGAAAGTACCTTTTCTTTACAATCTTTCCTGACTCATCTTGCCTTTAAGTCTACCTATATTGTGAAGAGAACCTGTAATATGAGACTTGTTTCCCATTTTGCTGGAAGATTCCTAAGGGCAGGAGTTGTATTTGCTGTCTCTGGATGCTCTCCATGGAGGAAAGGGGAAGGGAGGGAAGAGGAAGAAAAGAGGAAAAGACATCTCTGTGGGTACACTTCTGCTAAGTATGAAGGCCTGGTTTCAAGAGCTGTGATTCCTGTCAATACCACCCAGTGACCTTCAGGAACCAACACTGTTCTTGCCTAGCAGAACAGCAATCCTCCATAGCCATTTTTGGAACTGGGAACTCAGGTGCCTGCATAAGAAAGAACTCCTGCTCCCCTTCATTTCTGAACTCATTAGCCTATAGGCAGCCTCCACCGCATTCCTCAGGCCCAATAGGGGCTTGGCCAGCTGAGCAAAAGGAACAAAAGGATGGGCCCTTGCATCATGTGACAGAAGCTCATCTTCCCGAATCCAGCTGGGTGGTTCTGTTATATGCACAGTGTTCTCTGGCTACCAACAGACTTCTGGAACCCCAGAGCTGCTGCTGCTTCTGTCCATCAACAGAACTTGAGTGGGATAATTATGTTTTCTGAGTACTTAACCTTACTATCTACTGCCTACAACAGGACAGCTGCCTCTAGTGTGGGCCACCACCATAGCAAAGGCAAGGGTTGTGCTACAGGTTCACATTCCACAGCATTTGGTACTAGGGGCCCCAGGATGAGAGGACGGCTGCCAGCTCTGTGTGATCCCATTAGGGTCCTAAGTATTTTTAGGTAGAATAATCTCCTTATAGTTCCCAGATCTCCTGGCTTCACTTCTGAGTCAGGGGAGATGTGGACCCAGTGAAGTTATACGGAAGAGAACCAGATAAGACGTTCCTGAGCCATGCTGTCTGAGTTCCCACAGAGGAGGATGGCCTGTCTGGGGTTCCAAGTGTATTGTCAGAGTCTAAGGCAGCAGGTCAGTCTAAGCCAGCTGCCCAGGGTGAAAGCTATATTGTGAGTTTTCTTTGTTTTCATTACAATTTCCTCTCCCACTGCTTCTTTTTAGCCAGTCCTTTCCTCCCCGGGGTGCTGGGGATTGAATGAAACACCACCCCCGGCTCCAATAAGTGTATTTCAATTACATCTGTCACTGCATAACGATATAATGATATATCATGTGATATTAAATCCATGGTAATCATATCAGGGATTTTTTTTAATCGTGCACTAATCGCATTATTACATCTCTATAATTAACAACAGGAGGTATGGAAATTGGGTTAAGGCAGTAAGCTCAAGATAGTCCCCCCACCTCCGTTTTAGCTCCTTCAGATTAGGATCAGATTAGGAGATGGAGACTTCAGGGCACTAGTAAGCTAGGCCAAAGTCCTCACCTCCCAGAGCCGCCCTCAGCCACAGGCAGACCCTTCAGTATCCAGGGCTGATAGAGATAGTCCAGATTGAGACCAAGATGCCTGTCTATTTTGTGGCTGCTCAGGAAAGAGCCTGGGGCAGAGGTCACACAGAGAGGTGCAATCACAAAGCCCAGCTGGGCCTTCTAGACCTTCTGTCACTGCAGCACCAAATCATCTCCATGGAAAATAGTCTTACCTTTCCTTCAACCAACAAGGCCTTCAAAGGTGCTTGTGAAGCACAGGGCAAGTTCCTGCCTCCTGCCCCAGAATTCTTCCTGCTACTGTTCCACATTCTCCCTCCCTCTGACCTAGCCCTCTGACCACTCTTAAATCACCAAGTCCAGCAGCTGTGATGTCTCTGTCTCTTGCTCTCTCCAGCCCTGATGACAGCTGAACATACAACTTTTCCTAGGGCCATTCCTCCCCAGCTCTCTCTCTCTCTGAAGTCTGGTCCTTCATATTACATAACAAGTGGTTTTTTTGATAACCACCGGGTGTTCCCCTATACCCCAAACAGTCTGAGTTCTTATGTCCTCCCACCCCGGCCTAGATGGAGAGAGGAGGGGCCGAGGACTGTAGCTTGAACTATGTCAAATGACCTGTCTTTCCCACCCCCCCTTCCTGATACTGAGCTGTTAGGGCTAATCTCCTCAGGGGTGTTAGAACCAGTCTGCAAAGCAGAATTCTGTGTTTCAAGTCCAAAGCTTTGAACCTGGCATGTAACTAGTCCTCAGTGAGGGGCAGGCATTTTGCTAAGTTTGACTCTCAGAAGTTGGACAGGCCTGAAGATAAAAGAGAAAAATCATGTCCTTTTTCCTAATAAAAAGGAGACACTAATAGCAGTCAGCACTTAGGCAAAGCACTTTAAGTTTCTAAAGTGCTTTCCAAATTAAAATCTAATCCTTTATTGAGTGTGTGACGCCACCATCTGTCCACCCCTCACACTTGAGGACGACGGTATGTGCACACTTGACCACAGCACATACACCTTCACTTTCTTTCTCCCTGGGAAAAAAAGAGATGCTCAAAACATTCACATCAGATCCTCCACCCTTTTGATAGGATTGCTCACATAGCACTTTTTAAATTTTTTTTAAAGCTAACTTGTGCCAAACCCTGTGCTAGAGAGCCATAGATCAAGGAGACCAGACCAGTACCCTCAAGGTAGAGGAGCCACATAAACACACTTGTAAAACAATGCAGCAAGGGTCAAAACATGCAAAAACAATGGGGGGGAGAAAGGAGGCCTGGAGAGAAAACACTGAGGACAGGGATGGCCCTCAGGGACTCACTAGGTGAGATGTCAGAGAGATGAGGAGCTCAGTTCAGAGGTCTGAGCTCAGACAAGAAATTCCTAAAAAGGCAGATGGGTGCTTGAAATTGAGGGTGGATAAGAACACCCAGGAAAAGTAAAAGCCTTTAGAGTCACAGAAACCCTTCTCTGATGTTTGAGAAAACGAAATCTGAGAGATGAGAACACTGAACACTGGAGCCTCCATACCTAAGGCCCAAAGAACCTTCGCTCTGGGGCATACCTAAGATTCTGGCCCCTGTATTTCCCTTTGTCAGATCAGTCTTCATGCTACCCAGGTGGGACAGGATGGAAGAATTCAGGCTTAGGAATCACACTGACTCATTCACAACATTTACTTAGAGCCTATTACCTGCCAGTCTATCTGCATGCATTTAGCAACAGAGACACAGTACTGTCCTCAGAGGGCTTACAGTTTGTTGGAGAAAGAAGACGTTAAATAAATAGCAACATAAATCATTATGAAGTTGCAGCTATAATAAGGTCTCAAAGAATTATTTAAATTGTTTTGATAGAAGACGGGGGACTGACTTATTTGAGATGCTTCCCTAGAGACAGGTAAACAGAAACTGAGAGGGATTGGTGTTTGGGGGCATGCTAAGACCTTTAGGTGAACTGTGCCCCAGCACTGAGAAAAAAAATCAAATCAAGGCCAGTGCTCCTGAAGCACAGAGAGCAAGTGTGAAATGTGGCTGATAAGGAGGCAAGAAATATAGCCCCAGCAGGGCCTCAGTGAGGGCTTTATACTCTTTCCCTAAGGCCTTCCTGCTATCATGCTATGTGATCTTGGGGTGCTCTAATAGGATAAAAGTCTGTTGCTTTGTACACCTATCCCTCCCCATTGCCAAAGGTAGCCAGTCCTGGAAAAAAACGAATCAAGAACAAAACCATTTTCTATATAGAAGAGGAGGCATTAATTTACTGAACATTCTACTCTCAATGAAGGCCTGCCAGACCATAGCAACTTAAAAAAAAATCCCATGTGTATCCTACCTTCATAAAACTCATAGTCTTTTGAGGAAATCAGACTCAGAACCAAGAGCTGCCCAGTAACTGTGGTAACCAGTGAGTAGAGAAAATCATAGTAAGTATACAAAGGAGGGAAGTGCCCAGGCTCAGATGAGCCTTGAGTGGGGTGTGCTGTTTCCTGGTCCTTGCCCTGCCACACAAGCAGCAGTTGACGGTCTGGGATAACACACTCCACAAGGACTGCAGACTGAACAGGGGCAAGAGTATGATGAGGACCTGAGCCATGGCTCCTGGGTAGGCGCTGGAGAGCAAGTAGCAGTGAACCTAAGCCAGGATCCTCTGGTTACAAAGCTGAAGACTAAAAAGATGTGACCACAGAGGAGTGGGGGGTGAGGGAGAGAAAGAGAGGGGGGAAAGGGAGATGGAGGCAAAGAAAGAGAAAAAGAGACTGACTGTATTGTCTCAGGATAACTGGAGAGGGCACCTTAAGAATAAGCAATAGAGTTGGGGACAGTGGTGCAAGCCTGCAATCTCAGCTGCTTGGGAGGCTGAGGGAGGAGGATTGTGAGTTTGAGGATAGCTTGGGCAACTTAGCAAGATTTTGCTTCCAAAAAAAAAAAAAAAAAATTGTAATAAAAAATAAAAATGAACAAGCAACAGGACCCAACTAGAAAAATCACTTCAGGAAATGGCAATACCAGTTTCCAGGCCTCAGTATCCTCACTGGAAACAAGGGGCTTAGTTACTGGATTTCTTAATTTCCTTCCTGATCAGAAACTCATAGATCTGAGGCACTTCAACCTCCCAAGAGTCAGGCTTATTTTTGTTCCACTTTGCTTATGTTGCTCCTTTCCCAGAACACCCATCTTCTACCCTTTCCAAAACTCTGCCTTCTGCTTCTTCCCCTTCTCCCATGTCTCAACCTGACCACCACACCAACAGCACTTTACTTAAATTGCATAGCACACATGGTTTGGTACTCTTGCTTGGTCGGTCTAGGGACTATCTTATCACTCTCTGACCTCTCACTTCCATTTCAGAGGCAGGAGGGAAGCTCTACTCCACAGGCCCCAGAAGCAGGCAGATGCTGTTCCAGCCTGAAGTCTAGGTCCCCTTTCCTCTGCCCACAGTCCTTTGAGAACTCGACAGGCCTCCACTTGAAAAGGGTGCTAAAAGCAATGATGTCTCCAAGTGTGATGGGAGATATTTGTGTCTGCTTTACCCTTGGCTTTTTGCTCCGGTTCAGGTAGGAGCGGGGTGGGCTGGCTGGCAGATCTGAGAGCGCGGCACGCCCCAGCGGGCAGGGCGCACAGCGCGGAGGAAGGCGCGAGTCAGTCTGGAGTGCTCCCCATTTATCAAGCTCACGCAGGCCGCCAGCCGAGCGAGTCTTTCTATCATTACACCTCTCAAAATCCGATTCATACCACTAATCCTGCCTTCATTCTCCCAGATTAATAACATCTCTTTCAACCTTCACAGTGTGATAAATAGACAAAGAGAGAACAAAAGGAGAGACAGAAGAGAGAGAAAGAGCTGGAGCAAGTCCCCATAATAGAGAGAGCCGAGAAAGAGGAGAGGGAAAAAAGGAGAGCGAGCGAGAGCGGGCAGCGGCCAGAGACTGCAGCTACCTCAGAGAGCCGCTCTGAGGAGAGCTGGCGGCTGCGCCCCGCTATGCGCTCTGCTCTGTCCCCAAAGAGAAAGAAAGGCTCGTTAACAGCTCCTTCCTGCCTGCACTTTTGTTCAAATTCTTTTCTTCCCTTCCAATCCTGCTTTAGGTCAAATTCCAGTGAAAATGAGTCTCCTGGCTTCCCCATCTCCTCCCAGCCTCTGGACCAGGCCCAGAAGACCAACCTGGCCCTCGGCAGAGGCCAGGGTTTGGGTACAAGCTGGGCTGGGGATGGGTTCAGCAAGGGTGGAACAAACTTTAGGCATTCCTAGTTTGAATCCCCACCCCTTCCCTGCTCTTTCAGCAGAATGGGAAAGGGAACAAAGATGAGGGGAGACATGGGGTCCAACCCTTAAGGCTCTGTCCCACACATTTTGTTACCACAAGGCTCTAGATAATCCAATTTAGAGTCCCTAACACCTAGCAGCCCCGTCTGATGGTGAAAGTAAATACCACTCAGGTTTGAGAAAGCAGAGGTATGGGTCACACCTCCACAGTGAGCTCAAACCCACTGGGCTCCAAGCCTACCACAACAACTGATCTCTGGCACTTTTAGTTCTCTTTCCAGAAGCTCATCAACACTTGTCTCCACAGCCCACTCCCCATGCTCTGCATAGAGCCAGTTCAAGGACCCTCTTCTACCACCTGAGCTCTTCCAGGGGAATTCAATCCCTCCCTCTTCTGGGCTCTGGAAAGCAACACCATTTATATTGCCCTGTAGTGATTATGTGTTTCCCTCACTCCACGAGGACTCTATCTCCTGATTTCTTTCTTTTCAGATCCCGATTGTCCCAAGACACTTCCATTCTTTCTTGACTTTGCCCAAACTAGCCAGGGCTGATCGTGGCTCGACCCTCCTTCTGGACTGCAAAGCATTCTTAGGCTGTGGGCTGGCCTTGCTCAGAGGGAGTAGCAGGAGCATACCACACCAAGAAACTCAGATCGCCCAATGTACCTGCTGCCTTCACAGTGTATCAGAATTGGGGAAAAGGGCTGCACCAAGTGCCCAGGACTGCTTCATCTCTTGGCACACTCATGACAGGTTGTGGGGCGAGGATGTGCATGGAGAAGGGAATTCTGCCCTGCCCTGCCCAACCCAGCCTAGTGGGATGAGCCTTCTAGGAAAGTAGAGGAGTCTCCCAAGGACAGAGCCTTGTATTGGATAGGAATGACCAGATGCAGACCGCTGGTAGAAAGCTGGTGGCCTGGTGGGCTGTTTAGAGGTGGGTCCTCTCTAGAGGATCTTTCGCAGATACTTTCTAGAGTCTTTCTTCCATAAAGCTTCTTCTTCCTTCCCTCCGTCCCCTTTCCCAAAACACAGCTCTCCTTTTGGGCTCAAATGGCTGCTGCCCACACCCATCATTCATTCCTGAAGAACCCATCACTTCCAGCCCAGTTCTTAAGTTTGCCCAGTTACATCTCCAAAATATAAAAACTCAGAGAAAAGAAGGCTTCATGGGGCCCAGTAAAGGAGTAAATCACAAGGGGAAAGGATGTTAAAGTAGATGGGGGGTAGTCCTTGGGATCTCTTTCACAAAAATCTAGACATTTTATTAACATTTCCTCAACCCCAAATCAGGAGGACTCTCCACACTTTTTTCTCTTCTACCAGATCTCCAGCATCAGAAAACTGCAATAGGGAGGGTGGAAGAATGATAGTGACCGATGTTCCTCCTTGGAAGTGACCCAAAGAGATGGGAGGCTAAAGAGAAAGGGCAAAAAGGAGAAAGAATAATAGTTTCAGTGTTGGGTACTAGTCCTACTTAAAACCAACCTAGTCTACTGGTGTCCTGGCCTTCAGGGCAGGCTAGGTCCAACTGGCCAGAAACACAGATGCCAGACCTTCTTTCCCCAAGAGATAGCATCAGCCAGGGTCAATCCTGCTGCTTGCTTGTACGCAAAACTTTCCAGGCTAAGTAACCAGTTGACTTTCTCCACAGCCTCCCCAGGAAGCTTGGAAAGATGGTCCAGCCCTGAGAGGTGAAGAGGCCTAGGTTCTGAGAAGAAAAATCTTATCAGTACCTCTGTCCTCTGCCTCTATTGCCAATCCTGTTCAACACACTATTCTTCCTCCACTTGCTTCCCACAATTCTTTTGAGGCCTCTTTGAGCCTTTCATTTCAAGGCAAGCCAGTACCAGATCACACAAGTCTAAGGGATAAACCTCATCTCCTCAGGGGACTTGCCCTTCAGTTAGAGAGATACCCCTAGACCCCAGTAAGGAACCTGTTGGGGGTAAGGATCAGATAGAAGGAAATTAGTCTGACAGAAAAGGGTCTCTCACAGATCAAGAAGTTAGATCCAAGTGATGCTTTTCCCTTATTCCCTGAGTACCTGGTTCTAGAGCTCACTCCTCCAGGCAGCCACTGGCACAGAGAAGGGAAGGAGAAGTTGGGTCCTAATGTGTAAAAAACTCCAGCAAAGCAAAATCATTTACTCTTCGGTGCAACTGCTCAGCAGAGCTAATAAATCTTGCATGAGCAGGGCCGATTCTAATTTCCTAATATGAAAAGGCATTTGGATTGAGAGAGAGGGGGAGATAAAAGTGATTGAATCTCCAATAGTCCAGGTTACTGACAAGAAACATCCTGCTCGCCCTGAGAGAAGGATGGCAGCACCCGCCTGCCCGCACACACCCATCCGTTCTGCCCCCCTCTCGGCATGATACATCTCAGTCTCTTCTATTGACAGGACGTGGCTTTAAACACAGTTACACAAGTTATCATTTCTGCCTTCTGATCAATCTGAATTTTCAGGACAATTACCCTCTTAATCAATGATTGCTATCAGCAGCCCCGCGCCTGGACGGATTTCTCAGCAAGGTAATCATGCCGCCAGGCTGGACGGCGCGTGCATAGGCAATGAAGCTCCGGGTAGGGTCTCCTCCCTCCTTAAGCCCCCCATATCCCAGCACCGCTGCCAGCATCGAGGACAAGGACGGCAAAGTGTGAAGGCCACTTCAAGGAGTGGTGGGAGTAGAAGAAAGGGGAGGGGTTCCAGCCACCCAGTCAGCCTTCCAACCACCTGCCTGTGGAGCAAACCTATTAAAAAGACTAGATTTACTACCCACACCCTGATGCATCTCCACATGCCCTCCTGCCATCATTCCCACCTCCTCATTAGCCTCATAAAGCCCAATTCTAATCATGAGCTCAAATTATTAGGGTAAGGAAGTACAAAGAAAATAGAAATACTGGTTTTACTAATCTCTCAGAAGCTATTGCTCCTAGAATCGTTTTCTTCTTGGACCTGGTTCATATCAGCTACTGAATGGGATAGCAGAGGCAGCTTCTTTTGCCTCTTCTGATACATCTGGAGCTATCATAAAGCTAGCCTGGCCTTGAACAGGAGGCTACCCAGTCCAACACTCCTTTTTCCTTCAGGGTCCTCCCACGGATCAGCCCTCTGTGCCATAAGACAATCCAGAGGGCTGGAGATATAGCTCAGTTGGTTGAGTGCCTGCCTCACATGCACAAGGCCCTGGGTTCAATCCCCAGCACTAAAAAAGAAAAAAAGAAAAAAAAGAAAGAAAGAAAACAAAATCCAGAGCCCCTTAGGAGAAGAGGGAGGAAGAGGGAACAGTGGAATCAGGGTTCAGTTAGCTGGAGGCCATATCTTCCACATTGGGAGCAACTCAGAAGTTTCTTAAATCACCTGTTGTTGGGAAAGGACTTAATCTAAGGAAGCCAACAGTGGAATGAAAAGAGTTTGGTTCAGGATGTTGATAAATGAACTTAAGCTCCAGCACGGGTACATAGTTGTACTCATGACAGGGTGGGCCATGGGATTAAAACATGTACCAATAAATTGCTATTTACATCCTGAGGGGGGAAAGAGTATTAGAAAGCACACACGTTTTTATTCACTGACATTTACATGAGCTAACTGATGGGGATAAGGCAGTGAACAACATACAAGTGACTCCTAATTTCATGGAGTTTATCATCTACTAAGAAAAAGAGCAAAGTATTTTTTTTTTAAAAGCAAAAGCAATAAAGTGAACTTGTACTTGAATGTTCCCAGCAGTATTATTCATAATATCCCCCAAAGTGGAAACAATCCAAATGTCCATCAGTGAGTGAACAAAGAAAATGTGGTATAGCTATACAGTAGAATACTACTTAACAATAAAAAGAAATGAAGTACGGATTAATACATTGTACAACATGGATGACCCCTGAATATTATGCTAAGTGAAAGAAGTTAGTCATAAAAGGTCACATATAATAAATTCCCGTAAATCTGTAGAGATGGAAAGTTGACTAGTGGTTGCTTAGAGCTGGGGTGTTTAGGGAAGAAATAGGAAGCAACAGCTAAGGGACTTTCTTTTAAGGGGAGAAAAATATTCTAAACCAAGATGGTAATTATGGCTCTATAACCCTGTGAATATACTAAAAAACGTATACCTTAAATGGGTAAATTACATGATATATGGATTATATCTCAGTAAAACTACTTTTAAAAAATGTACACTATGATTAAAGAAGTACAAGGAGCCCTCAGCAGGCTCATGAAAAATGAAAGTCAGGCATAGTGCTTTGCACTGGGAAGGCATTCAAGATAGGTGCTCAAAAAGGGAGTAAAGGGCTGGGGGTGTGGCTCAAGCGGTAGCGCGCTCGCCTGGCATGCGTGCGGCCCGGGTTCAATCCTCAGCACCACATACAAACAAAGATGTTGTGTACGCCAATAACTAAAAAATAAATATTAAAAAATTCTCTCTCTCTCTTTAAAAAAAAAAAAAAAAAAGGGAGTAAATTTCATTGGCCTATAGGGTAAGTAGGAGTTCACTAGGCAGGAATGCAGCCAGGGATCTGCCAGACAAACAAAATGAATGTAAATAAGGCTTGGAAGCATATCATATGGACCATCATGGCATAATTGGAAAAGGACTTTGGGGATCTCAAAGGTCAGGCTAGAGAATTTATACTTTGGTAGCCATCAAGATTTCTTAAGTAGAGAAGGTCAGTACAGGATAGTCTGGGGTTTGATGGTTCAAGCTTAGAAAACAAGATATTGAAAAAGCATGGTTTTTCAAGTCATAACAGAAAGAGTTTAAATCCTTAAATCCTTTTCTCAATTAACTCTAATAACCAGTGGGGACTAGAATTTTGCCTATTTTGCTCACTATTTTATCCTCAGAGCTTGGCAGAGTGCTTGACCCAGAAGGTGCTCAATTGAATGAATGAATGACTATGTTGAATTCAATCCTACTTGACAAACATTTATTGACCATCTTCCATGAACTTTGGCATTCTAGTTGCATAGTGCGAGCTCTTCAAGGGTAGAGGCCCTGTCTGATCTCTGATATCTGGTTTCACACAGGTTCTACTAGGCACAAGGCTGGTGCTCAATCTGTAGTAATTCCTTTCTTCTAGTCTAGGAAATTTCCTTAAGACCCAGTGAATTTTTGGATAGACTGGCCTAAATACACTACTGTGGCAGGCAAGAGAAGGGAAGCTGAAGCTGTAGGGATGGAAGCTTTCAATAGAGCAACAGGAGCAGGCAGCAGTGCCCAAAGTATTTGACCCAAGGCAAGCCATGGTCCTCTAAGAAGCCAGTAGGCAATGCAAGTCATAAGGCTGGGTAGGGAAAAACCCTTTGCAAAATGTCCTACATGCCAGGCAGTGGGCCTATACACAGGGAGGAAGCTAGTGTAGGTAAGGTAAAAACATAAGCTGCAAGGCTTTCAGGTGGATGGGAGGGGAAGATCTGCAACTTAATTCCTGAGCACTCTGTTTTGACCCTGGAGAGCTGCCATTTTCCATATGTCCCCTCTGGTTAGGAGAGCCCTTCTGACCATAGCATGAAGGTGCTCCTCAGTCTCCCAGCCCCCAATTCCTATAGGGCTTCCTCCTCCCTCTTCTCTTCCCTCCCTTTTCTTCTTGCAGAGCTTCCCTCAAGCCATAAAAATAAAATAAAACACAAACACCCACAGTCCAGGAGGAGGGCGTCAGACAGATAATGGGCATTTTATATCTTTTTATGACACTCCCCATAGGCAGCTCGGCAATCACAGCGCAATAAAGGCAGGCATGCAGCTTGCATAGTTAAACAACTGCCGGGTAATTAGGCACAGCAAACACACCACTGGGGAGGCCTCAGGCCTGTCCTGGGATCTGCCTGCAGCCTGCCTGCCTGCTTGCAACCAAGTAGGTGCCAAGCCCAGGCCTAACACCATAAGACCTGGTCATGGTGTTAGGGACAGACAACTGACAGCTGCCATATGAACACTAAGGGTCCTGCCTGCATATACTCATAAGAAAACCTGTTCATACCCACACTGGCCCTTCCTGAATAGCCAGTGGGACTTCTTCTTCCCATAAGGGCCTCTCCTCTTTCCAAGTAGGGCAACCTAGGGTCTCATCAGGGCCCTACTTTAAAGGCCTCTGAAGAAGTCACAGCAGGCACTAGCAGGGAATGTCTCATTAGGGAAGCTCTCAGCTTACCAAGGGCACATGAGCATGTATTCAGGCTTACATGGACCTGCTGTCTCATAAATTTTGACCCAGTAGAGAGCTGAATTCAAAATAAATTAGTTTTTAAAAATGGAGATGATGTATGCCTATTCTATATGTATATTCCCATCAATGTATTTTACTACTTCTATTGCATCTTCCCACATTCATCTGTTGACCATTCCCAACAGACCAGGAGCTCTGCACAGGTGGTAACCAGGTCTGATTCACTAAGCCCAGATGCCCTAACACAAAGGGCTTCAGGGAGTGGCTAGCAGCTGGATGCAAACATAGCTGTCCTAGCCCAGGCAGAGCATAGGCCACTTGCTACCTGAGGCTTAGGTCTAGGCTGATGTAAGTCCAACTGAGAGAGAAAAAGAAAAATCCTCACGATACATTGCCCAGCGAGTCAAATTGAGAAATTATAGGGAGCTGAAGGCTAACTAATGGGATGGAAGAGGCAAAACCTGGCAAAGTCTCACTTTAAGACTGAGAAAGCAAAAGGTTCCATCTCTAGAAATCATCCAGATCAACTCTGAGGAGTTAGCCAGGGAAAATTATAGCACAAAAGTTCAAACCACTTTTTCCCCAAGATAGCTGATGGCAGGCCTGGTCAGCTCACAGAAGGGCCATAAGTTGTGTCAGCACAGTCCCATTTTAATGTGAACAAACAGTCAGGTACTTTTCCTAATCTCTACCTAGCTGCTCCTCAGCATCTACCAAGATAACCAACAGAGGGGATCAAAAGTCAGAGGAAGGGCCTGGGCCACTCCCTGTCTGTAGGGTAGTAAGAGCCCCTTTTCATCCATTCCCCAAAGCAGTAGGGAGACAAAAAGCTTCTTCTCACCCCATAGTCTCAGGGTGAAGCCCAAAGCCTAATGGATTCTGACATCAGTCCAAGTCACCTCAAGGTGACAAGATGCCAGCTATCCAAACTCCTCCATGGCACCTGTGTCCCCAGCTCTCCTGACCTGATGCCCTGCCTCCTCTGGACCTTCAACATTTCTCAATGAGATAGTGGAGTAGTTCCAAAGGATAGAGATCAAAGTAGGCAACAGTAAACAGAGGGACTTCTCTTACCTTCCTTGCATCAGTTTCATTTTTAGCTGGAAGCAAAAAGGGGAAAACTAAGATATGATTAATAATCACCTAAGGACAAAAGAAGATAAGTCGCAAGAAGAAATTGCTTCATTCAACTCCTTTACTCCCTGGATAAGGAAACTGAGGTTCCCAGAAAGGGCAATGGACCCAAAATAGAGCCCTTTTCTTTATTTTCTAACTGTAAGTTTGGTCCAGGATTCTTTGTGTGCACATGTTTCCCTCTAGAGACAAGGGCCTCATCCCCACCATCTCCAGTTCCTAGAGTCAGGCTATAAATCCCATACCCTCAACTTCTCCTATATTGTATAGTGTGGGCACATGCCCACACCAGATGCACATAGGGGCAGATATTTTAAACACATGCAGGCATACATGGGAATACTTTCTTGCTCACACATTACTTCCCATTAAGCAAATGTTACTCTCTATAGACCTGGAATATGAGGCCAATCCCTATCCTTTTCTAGTCACTGACTTTCACTTTCTCTGACCACACAACTTGCAAAGGCTGTGGTGTGTTTGCCTCCAGCTCAAATGAAATCAGACCAGAGGAGTTGCCTTCAAATAGAATCTGATATAGGCCAAGGGACAGAAGGGAAATTGTGAAAGAAAAGAATGTGGATTTATATTCTCTTGGTCATGCAGCTTGGGCAGGCTTCTTAACCTCTGAGTTTCTTTTTCAGCTCTCAAAAAATAGGGATAAGCCCTTTCCTGGCTGAGTAGCATGAGGAAGGTGTAAAGCATCCAGCACTGCAGCTGGCTCCAACTGGGGCTTAAAGCACCACTGCTCTATTATCATTGCTACTGGTAAACACGCTCAAGCCTGTTTTTACAGGGTGGCTTGCAGGATAGTGTGAGAAACAAGGAGGCAGGGCTGTGCTTCTGGCCTTCAAGGAAGTCTCCACATCCTGTCCCCTCCTTTTCTGTAATTCCTCTAGTTTCCAAAATTTACAGTAGCCATGACAAAAATCAAAAGAAGGAAAACCACTGGGCATGGTGGCACAAACTTGTAATCCCAACAGCTTGGGAGGCTGAGACAGGAGGATCTTGAGTTCAAAACCAGCCTCAGCAATGGCAAGGAGCTAAGTAACTCAGTGAGACCATGTCTCTAAATGAAATACAAAACAGTGCTGGGGACGTGGCTCAGTGGTTGACAGCCCCTGAGTTCAATCCCTAGTCGGAGGAAGGAAGGAAGGAAGGAAGGAAGGAAGGAAGGAAGGAGGGAGGGAGGGAGGGAGGGGAGGGGAGGGGAGGGGAGGGGAGGGGAGGGAAGGGAAGGAAAACCAAAAACAAAACCCTGGGGAAAAGGCAAAGTAATTAACACAATCTTGGCTCTCCAAGAATTAACAGAACATTGATGCTTCTGCCTCTCCCCTTCTGCCATACTCCACCTTTTCCCCTGTCCTCAGCTGTTCCTCTAGAAGCTGCCTCCAGTAGCTACTGAGGTCCCTTCTGCCTCCCACCCCAGCTTTGTTGATTCAGAGAAGATGCAATTGTCTTATGGTCCTGGCGCAGGAACAGACCAGGCCACACACAAATAAGCATAAGGTATGGACTCTGGGATATGCTGAGTCCTAGTAATTGGCCCCAAGACAAGAGTACAGGATCTATGGTCAGAATGCTTAGGTTTAAATCTAGGCCCCAAATAGACCCAGGAGAGCTCCCCACTCTTATGCGCTCCAGAGCAAGCCCAGAATATACTTCAAGGAAGAGAGGAGGCTCAAAGTAGGAGCAGAATTAAGAGGCGGTCTCACCTAAGAGGATGCAGATTGAGCAGACAGGCCCAAGGCAGGCCTAGTTGTAAAGCCCTGCCACAGAGGGCACTGCAAGAAATCCAGGGTGAGAGCCACCTGCAGTGGCTGCAGGAAACCTTGGAAGAAGAAATGATCCCTATCGCCCTGAGCTGATTCCCTTACCTGCTCTTCTCTTCCATGGTTGTATCCACCAGGGATGCAGACCACGACAGGCTAGCTCCCTAGCTGGGAGAGTACTAGCTACTCTTCTAAGAGCTTTACAAACATGCTCTAAGGATTCCTCCCACTGCAATTCCCGTATTCTGCCATAAAGACACAGAGGTCTTCTGCCTAGCAGTCTTGGGCTGTCCATAGCTAATAGCCTAGAAGGTGGGGTGGCCACTCCCCTGGCTGCCATCAGTGATCCCTAGATTCTGTCTCCCCTTGCATGGATACACACATGTCAGTTTTCTAGAGTTATAGCACCCCTCTTGGGAGGAAGCTTAGGCTGGCTCCACTCCAGACACTAGGCAATGGTTCCTTCTCTCTTCACTTGCTCTCATTCTGTTTTCTTCTGGTAGTGAGATAGTAGTCGATGGTCCACATCAATAGTTTAAAATGCCTGGAAGCTGGGCTGGCACTGTGGCTCAGTGGTAAAGTGCTTGCCTAGTATGTATGAGGCACTGGGTTCAATTCTCAACACTGCATATAAGTATATGAATAAAATAAAGGCCCATCAACAAAAAGTCTGGAAGCTACAGCCCTTTTCACAAGACTGACTCTGCCTACATGTCCCTTCCACCTTATCTCCTGAAAGCTTACTCATCTTTCAGAATGCAATGCAAGTATCTCTTCACTGAATCTTTTCTTGACTTTCTTTAATACACCTCAATTAAAAATGACTCCACCTTCCTCTGCTCTGGAGGCAATAAGGTGAAGCAGTTAAGAGCACAGATTCCAAAGTCTACTGCCTAGATTCCAATACTTACTTCATCACTCACTATTGATTGCTGGGTTTTGTGGATGGTACATCAACTCTTTGTGCTTCAGTTTCCTCATCTGGACGATAGCTAATGATAGTGCTTACAGTTTGAGGATTAAGAGTTAATCAACAGAAAGCATTTAGAGCAGTATTTATTATCTCCACTTTCCAAATGAAGAAAGCAGGGTTCAGAAAAGGTAAGTATCTTGCCTAAGGTCATAATACGTAGGTGACAGAGCCAGGAACTGATCTAGGTGATTGTAACTGTACTCCGCTGGATAGCCAGGGATGCTGACAGCATGTAAAAGGGCATGAGACCATCAACTCTGTTCTTTAGTGTGCACCAAGGTGAGACAGTCCAAGGACAGCATTAAGTTCATTGTCCATGATGCTCACATGTACTCTGCTGGAGGAACTCCTGTCTGCAGAGTCCTATGTGCTTGCCTTGAGCTCTTGGATCCTTGACCTCCCTTCTCCTTGAGGCCTGGTATTTCATCTCTGGCAGTCAACACCAGGACAAGAGAAAGGCAGGGGCACAGTTCTATTACTGAATTCTGAGGTGGGAACTCTAGGAGATGGGAATTATTTTTCTTGTTTTACAGTGGAGGATACCATGGCTCAAAGAAGTTAAGTGACTCTCCTAAAAACCCTACAATTAGTAATGTAAAGCCAAGTTTCTAAATCAGGCTTCCTGGACTTCAAGGCCTGTTTGTGTGTTAGATATTAGTCGTCAGCTATAGGTTCACAGAGAGATTTGCTCCAGTTCACACAGCTGTTTGGTAGTAACCCTAGAGTCTGAGCCTGATTCATCTGGCTCCAAAGCTCTCTTTCTTGCCCCAGTGGTCTATGGCCTGTGAGCCATATCCCCGTGGTCCAGTATTTATCATGCACCACCCAAACACTAAATGAAGGACAAGTCTTACATACAGGCACACTACTTTCCAGGGAGAAGACAGTAATTAATGAAACACAAATCCATTTAAAAACTAATCAGAGTCACTTCAGTTTTGTTTTCATTGTGTACTCCTCCATCACTATATTCCCACTAATCCTGAAGGGGGAAAGGGCTGTCTGTGAAATTTTCTGACATTACTAAAAGCTCCTTGTGCTCTCTCTCCTACCTAAGAGCTCTCCAAAAGGCACCTTTTCCAAGGTATTTTCCTGATCCTTGGCTAGAAACTCACTACAGAGAAGTCTCTTTTGTGAGAAAAAATTGTCCAGAAGTCAAAGACTGCAACAGGAGGCACAAGCCCTTCCAGGACTTGAATCCCATGAATGCTAAGGACCAATGCAATCTTTATCAAAGAGGATTCAAGTCCTGCACTATGGAAGGAAGGAGCCTGGGAGGTGCATTTCTGTCTTTCCCACTCCTCACCTCCAATGCCTTCCCTGCCCACCTAAGATACACGGTCTAGGGACAAGAGAACACTCAAATTTGGTTTCTAGCTTCACTTCTTCCTGGTTATGTGCTTTTGGGCAAGTTATTTAACTTCTCTAAGTCCATTTGTCTGGGAAATGTGGCAAAGAAATGGGCACCTGGGCTCTGGAGCTCATTAGTCTAGCCCTAGATTCAGCATGGATTCAATTAGTGCTTGTTGATGCCTAGTGTATGCCAGGTCCAGGAGGCGCTGGAAACACAGAGATGAGTGGTACACAGACCTCAAGGAGCTCACAGTCTAGCAGGAAACACAAACATACGAGCATGTGACATGCTCAGTACAAAGTTCTGAAACCATATAAAGGAAGCTGACACTTCCTGCCAGAGGTGGGGAAACATTACAGAAGGCTTCACACAAAAGGGTTTTGAAGGATGAACAGGAGCTTCCTCAACACACTTCCTTCACACCAAAAGGGTAAATGCAATGTGAGCAAAGGAAACAGCATAAGAAAAGGAAGGTGAAATTGTTGTGTTTATTTGAAAAGCAGAAAGAAGTTCAACACAGCTGAAATGTTATGAGGGGACAGAAGATACAGTGACAGGGATGCTGCAATGAGCTAGATCATCTAGGACCTTGGTATCTTGCTCAAGAGCAAGAAAGGGGCATAGTCTTTGAATATCTACCCTCTTGGCTCCAGTGCTCTTCCTGTCAAAACAAGCACCCTGTAATCGCACCCTTTTCTGTGCCTTTGATTTAAGAGTTCTTCTCCTGGCCCTGACAGTAAGGCATTTCTGTCCCACAGATTATAACTCACTCTGGGCTATTATTCAGCTCCCCAGCCCTGGCCCTGCTGCAGTTAGTCCAAACATAATATCCTTCATGCATATATTATCTGTCTCCCTATTATCTGGAATCATTTCGGAATTAAATTTCAGTCCTGCAATATTGGCTTCAGGAGCGGCGCGCTTTATGGGCTAGTCAAAGGTTAGAATACCAATCAAAATAACAGTGCCGATGCAGCGAGACATTTTAATATTCCAAAACCCGGTAATTGTAAAAGGACATAATATTTTTTCCCTGATTACCCCAAAGGCAACACATGTTAACAAGGCGAGGGAAGAAGTGAAAGAAATTTCAGAGTTCAGACAGCTGTAAGACATATTTAAAGGAAAAAGCCCAGGCTGGGCACTACACCATGGGGGCAGGGAAACAAGAAGAAAGGAGACATTCCTTCTAGCTCCAGCAGCTCCGACTCCAAACACGGCACTGTCCCCTCCTTCACCTTTGGACTACACCTCAAGAGCTTACCCCCAAAGGCAGATGTTGCAGAGGGTGGGATGAAAGAGGAAGAACTCAGCATCTGAGTCTTGAGGCATGAGTTCCAGGTTTCTGCGTACAATTCAGCAGCCTCCAGCTCCCAAGAATGGTCCTACCCAGGGTTTCAGCATCAAACTCAGCAGCAAGCACCCTGGGCTGCTCTCCACTCACCAGCTCCTTATACAATGCCTGTGCCTGTGCCCCCACCTCTCCTTCACATATACTTAGTGCTCTGTGTCCTGCACTATGTGCTTGTCTTTCTTCTCAAACACAGCTAGAGGCCCTGATCTAGCTGGCTCTCATTACAATTCCAGCCCACAACTGCCCATGAATAATGCTATTCTTTGGATGATGCCAAAAATCTGGATCCCAGCCCTGCCTGGTTCTGACCACTAAGTAGCCCAGAAGTATCTGCCCCCAATGCAAACTATCCCCCTCCAAAATATCCTTTAGCACTTCTAAATATTCATGCCTCTTTTGACTTTCTTTTTTGTTGTGTTCTTGTTTTCTCCAAATTACTTCTGAATAGCCCTAGAAGAAGGGCTCTGTTGCTGGCACCATGTAGTCACCATAGTTTCTATCTGGCTGCTTATCACTTGACCAGCTTTATCCTCACAGATCCAAAAAAAGTGATCTCACTAGCAGAGTTTTGGATCTTCTCATGCTTGACAGCTAGCTTCCCAGCTTGCTCAGCCCACTCACTGAAACTACCAATCTGCATCATCCCGACCTGCTGACCTGCCTATGGCCCCCAGCAAAGAACTTCATTAAGGCTGAGAATTTATTCCTCCATAAGCCCTTAATTTATTACTGTGCTGATTGGGACTCTGAATGCTCCAAGGTCAGGAAAAGTCATATTCAATTGTAGACACCAGTGCTCCCTTTAGCAGTTTTTCCTGCTGTTCCCTCCCAGGGGAGGGCAGGAGATAGAATGTTTCTTGGAGGAACCCAAAAGGCCTCCTCCTTACTCTCTTACATCTGGTCCCAATCTCACCCCTTTCAGAGAAGAGAAGGGCATAGAGTACAAATGGCAAAGAAAAAGTGATACAGCAAACTTTATATCCTGGTACATTTGGGCCTGTTAAATTCTAAGCAGCCCCTATCACTACAATTGCTGGGCATGACTGGCTGAGCCCTATCTGCTAGGACTGACTCAGAATCCTCCTAAGGCAGCTTGCTTCCCCAAAAGCCCACTCAATCAGGCTGAGGGATCAGAGGGGAATACTGAGAATTTGTGAGTATATATACACATAATTGCATGGCAGGGTCTAAAGATACATGAATTGTACATGTGTAGGCATGCATCTTTACATACATTTATATGTATGTATCCATCCATGCATATGTGGTAGGTAGAACATCATCTTATGTGTGCATGTGTTATCCACATGCTCACATTCTTATGGAGGCCTCATTCCACCTTTCTGTTTCTTGATTCCTCATTTAAGACAATATTCTTCTCCACGCAACCTTATCTATCCACTTCCATGGCTGTACCTTGGAACCTGCCAATATGAAATAAATCACTAACTCAGTAACCCTATTCTTTAACCATAATCTCTAATCCTTCCATCTTGCCTGCTCAACTCGACCCAACATACCTATTCCTCATCTTATTGAGGCCTATGTACTTTTTCCCTATCTAACAGACCCCTGTTATCTTCTCTTCCCCTCAAATTCAGTTTAGATCCCACAGTCCATTTTTTCAACTGTCATCTTGACAACACCTTCAACTCCCTCTTCCTTTCATCACAATTCCCGGAAGAGAATCTTCATCCCGGATGAATCTAAATATCTTTCTCCATGCCCACAACCAGTCAGCTGAGCTCTGCCAAAGAAGTCATACAACTGAGCAGAGTGGCTCCACTATGAATTAATGTCATCAATTTAACTGGATCCTCAACATTGCCTGTGCTTTTCAAGTTAGCTCACAAATCTATTCTTGACTAAAGCTACAGTAATTCTCTTTTACTTCCTGCAAACACTCCCAGCTTTCCCCTGATAGTTATCAGCAAATGACTCACCTTCTGTTTCATAGAGAAAAATAAAAGCCATCAGATGGGAACTATTTCAACTTGCCATCACCAAATCTATAAGCCTGTCTACATCCATCTGCAGCCATCTTCTTTCTTCCTGCCACAATGGAAGAGTGTTTTTCCCTCTTGAAGAGAGTGGATTTCAAGAATGTAGGTTCTGCCAGGTGTGGTGGTGCATACCTGTAATCCTAGCTGCTGAGGAGGCTGGGCAAGAGAATCAAAATTCAAAGCCAGCCTTGGCAATTTAGTAAGGCCCTAAGTAACTTAGTGAGACGCTGCCTCAAAACAAAAATTAAAAAGGGTTGGGAATGTAGCTCAGTGGTTAAACGTGACTGGGTTCAATCCCTGGTACCAAAAATAAAACAGCAACAAAAAAAGAATGTAGCTTCTCCTGGGCATGCTGGTACATGCCTGTAATCCTGGCTATTCAGGAGGCTGAGGCAGGAGAATCTCAAGTTTGAGGCCAACCTCAGCAATTACAAGACCCTATCTCAAAATAAAAATAAAAAGGACTGGGGGTGTATGTAGCTCATTGGTAAAGTACCCTGGGGTTCAATCCCTATTACCAAAACAAAAATAAAAATTAAGAATACATCTTCTCCTTCCATCTCCTCAGAGGCCTCATTTACTGATTCCCTCTCACTCCTGTATCTTCACACTTTACTTCTCCAATAGTTTTTTTTTTTTTTTTTTTAAGAGAGAGTGAGAAAGGGAGAGAGAAAGAGAGAATTTTAATATTTATTTTTTAGTTATCGGCGGACACAACCTCTTTGTTTGTATGTGGTGCTGAGGATCGAACCCGGGCCGCACACATGCCAGGCAAGCACGCTACCGCTTGAGCCACATCCCCAGCCCCAGTTTTTTTTTTTTTTTAAACAAACAAACACATATGTTTTCTATCTAAAGAACAGAAAAAGAAAAAAAAAAAAAAAAAAAAAAAAAACGCAGCCAGGCATGGCAGTACATGCCTGTAATGCCAGTTACTTGGAAGGCTGAGATAGGAGGGTCATAAGTTCAAGGTCAGTCTGGGCAATTTAGCGAGACCCTATCTCAAAATAAAAATAAAAAGGGCTGGGGATGTAGCTCAAAGGTAGAAAGCTCCTGGATTCGATTTCAGAACCAGCACAAAACAAAACAAAGTCTTAACTCCATACTTGGCCCTACTTCAGCTCCTGCCTTTTCTCTCCCTTTCAGAGTAACATTTCTGAAAAAATTAAAATTTCTCCATCTCATTTTCTCATATTCTTCCCAATTTACTCCCATTTGGCTCCTGACCTTGTTATGCACACAAAAAGCTTTCACTAAGGCTGTTGAGGTCCTCATGACTGTGGCCATTTCCGAACTGACCATTCTTCTTCTGAAAATGTTTTCTTTCCTGGGTTTTTAGGACACCATAGTCTCACAGTCTCTCCTCTTCTGCCATCCTGTTACTCTCTTTTCTGTTTCTTCACTTTGCAGAATCAGGCAAAACTCAATTTAGGTCTAGTCCTGCCACATACTAGTGTGAAAACACTGAGCAAGTTTCCTCATCATCCTATATGCCTTGGTTTCTCAATCTTAACATGTGGAAAATAATAGCAACCACTGCACAGGGTCATTGTGAGGATTGGATAATGTACAAATACTGAGCACAGCGCCTACCTAGCACAGTGCTGTCCAGTACAAATATAAGGTAAGATACATATGAGATTTGAAATTTTGCAGTGGCCACATTAAAAAGAAAAATGAAACAGATGATGTTATTTTAATGATATATTTTATTCAATTAATATACCAGACATTATTTCAACCTGTAATCAATATAATTATGAGAAGTTAGGTGTACTGATGCATACCTATAATCCCAGCTATTAAGGAGGCTGAGGCAGCAGGATCACAAGTTTGAGGCTAGCCTCAGCAACTTAACCATACCCTATTTCAAAATAAAAATTTAAAAAGGGCTGAAGATGTAGTTCAGTGGTAGAGTGCTTGCCTAGCATATACAAGGCCCTGGATTCAATTCTCAGCAGTGCAAAAAGAAAGAGAAAATGGAGAAAGAAAACAGGAAGGAGAGAGAGAGTGGGAGGGAGAGAGAGAAGGGAAGGGAAGGGGAGGGGAGGGAAAAAAAGAGTCAATTTATCCAATCTGTGGTATCTTGTTAAAGAAGCAGAAAATGTATTAAAACAGTAGGTCTAATACACAATATGCAATTAATATGAACTATTATTACTACTATCAGTGACCGCTCCTTTTCTATTTCAAACCCTTCCTTCTCTATCAGATGTGGGTGTTTCTCCATGTTCGGTCCTAGGCTTTCTTTTTTTTCTCATCCTATATACTTGTCTTTGGCAGTCTCATTTGCTTCCATCCTTTCATTCATTTGTACACCATTAATTCCCTATACCTAAACATTCAACTGCCCTCTCACTAGCTTCACAAGACTGTCCCAAAGGTATGTAAACTTAACATGTTCCACACTGAATTCATCTTCTCTTCCAATCCTAAAGCTTCTCCTTCCACTATCTTAAGTAAATTCATTCCAAGTCACCTAGTTGCTCAAATCATAAACCCCGGGAATATCATGGTCTCATCCTTCATCCCCAGCCCTTATAATCAATCACCATTTTCTGTTTGTTATAGAGTCAGTGCTACTATAACATCTGTTTTGAAAGAGCAAATTTGTTCCAATGTAATTGATGTATTAGAGAATTATTTAGCATATTGCAAACTTTGCATTTGTTTATGTATCTTCTGTACTCTAGATAAACACAGGAAACTACCTCCAACTGAACAGGGCTATGTTAGAGTATACAAAATGCACACCTGCCCACACCTGAAACATCTACCAGCCACAGAGATCACATATGTTACAGCCACACCTGTCTGGTTACAACTTTCCATCAGATTTCAGACAATCTTTTTCTACCACTTCAGTAACTCAAAGCTGTGAACCCATTTTTGGTAGTACTCAGGATTAAACAGGTTGAGGTGCTCCAACACTGAGCTATATACCCAATCCCCCCAGTCCTTTTTTTTTTTGAGACAGAGTCTCACCAAGTTGCCAAGACTGGCCTTGAACTTGTGATCATCCTGCCTCAGTCATCCCAGTTGCTAGGATTACAGGCATGTGCCATAGTGCCCCACATAAAGCTGTGATCCTTCTATACATAAAAGCAAACTTTGGGTCCCTTTCAAGGTAAAGTGCGATATTTATTGCAGTATTTATATATTACCATTTAATGGTGATATATTTATATATTACCATTAATCTATATTTATACATAAATATATTTATGTATAAATATATGTATATGTTTATGTTTATACCTTTAATTTATATATTAACCATTTAATGTGTAAAACTATGTTATTTTTATTAGACTCAATCTTTTTTTTTAATGTATCACTGATGAAGTTTTGAGTGTCATACTCCTAACTGAATGTTTATTGTATGACTTTTCATAGCATGCAAATTTTTAGGAGCCTATATGTTGCTTTATAGAATGAATATTAACATTCTGGAATCAGTCCATTTCTCTACCTCACCACTGCCATCAGTTTAATCTAAGTTAAGTCTTCTACCCAGACTTAACAGCAATGGTCTAATTCTGCGATACTCAATCAGGGACAGTACTTCTTCACTCCCACCCCTGTCCAGGTCCTGGAAATATATGTGTGGATGGCAGAAGGAGGCAGTTCTAGTTGCCTAGTGATTATTAGAGGGTCACTATTGGTTCAATGAACAAGAACCTAGAATGTCACAAGTTCAGTAGTGCCACTCAAAAAGGCCAACTACTGCCCCATTAAGAAAAAGTAACTAGTTTAATACCAGTGACTCCAGAGGCTGAGGCAAAAGTACTACAAATTCAAAGCCAGCCTCAGCAATTTAGTGAGACCCTAAGCAACTTAGCGAGACCCAGTCACAAAATAAAGAGTTAGGGATGTAGCTCAGTGGTGAAGCACCTCTGGGTTCAATCTTCAGTACAAAAAAAAAAGAAGAAAGAAAGAAAAGGAAAAAGTAACTGGGTTTTCGTATCTGCTCTTGGCTTTCTCTACACTGCACTTAGAGAGACTTTTTAAAAACACAAATCAGATGCCCCCCACACTTTTTTGGTACCAAGGATTGAACCCAGAGGCACTTAACCACTGAGCCACATCTCTAGGCTTTTTAATTTTTTCTTTTGAGACAGTGTCTCCCTAAGTTTCTTAGAGCCTCATGAAGTTGCTGAGGCTGGCTTCAAACTTGTGATCCTCCTGCTTCAGCCTCCCCAGTTGGGATTCCAGGCATATGCCATTGTACCCAGCCAGATAATGCCTCTTAATACCCTTTAAAGCTTCCCCTTACCCTAAAGATAAAGATCAAAATCAAAATATTGTCCTCTTTTCCTCTTCAGTTTCATCATACCAGTCTCTTCTTCCCACATTCACTATGCTTTAGGTAGTCATTCACTCAACATATAATGATTAAATTGTCTATGGGCCATGAACCATTCGAAGTAATGGAAATAAAACAGTAAACAAGAGACAAAAGTTCTGCATCCTCCTGGTTTCTATGAAGCTGCCAGGTTTCTCTTCATCTAAGGGCCTTACTGCATGCTGTTCTCTGAGCTTAGTCATTCCTCCTTCACTCTTCAGTTTAGACAACCTTTCTCAGAAAACTATTCTTTGATTCCACCCAACTAAGTCATGTCCCTTATTATATGATCCACAACTCTGAACTGTTCAGCATTCTCAATTCAGCTGAAATTGTTTGGTCAACATCCATTTTTTCTGTTACATTCCCAGAGCCTAGCATAGTACCTGGCACACAGAAGGCCCTCAAGATTTATTTCTTGATGAAAATGTATACATTTATATAAATGCACATGTCTTTGGTCTTTATGAACACATAGAAACATTCATAACTGTTCATATTTCCACATATTTCTGCAGGTGACTATTTATGTGGATATGTAAATACATGGGCATGCACATAAGGATATGTATAATTTCGAGTATACTTACTTGGATGTATTTATTTACACAAGAACCTGTGTGTCCTTAGGCGCGCGCGCGCGCGTGTGTGTGTGTGTGTGTGTGTGTGTGTGTGTATGCACGGGTGCGCATGTGTATTTTTTCTGGCCCTTCAGTGACAGCTTTGCTCTCCTGGAGGGAGCTGGGAGCAGGGCCCCAAGTCTTCTCTAAGCTGACAGCTCAATAAAAGTCTAAGATCATTCAATGACATTCCAAATGTCAGCAAGCACTGGCTTGCTCTACTCTGCTACAGGGGAAGTAGATGGAGACGGGAGATGTAGAAACCTGGCTGTTGAAAAGCTGCTCTTTCCTGACCCAGCCCATACCATTTCTGGAGAAGATAGGATGGCTGAGAGATGACACTTTACTTTTCTTAGATTAGGGGCTTCAGGAAATGGGGATGGTGAGTTCAGTCCCAGTGGCTCACTTAAGGGTACATTTGGAATGATGTGACTAGAAGGCACTAGGGGTTAGATCCTTGGTTTTTCCCAGATCTGCTTGGTTTACCTCACAAGAGGAAATCACAAGGCCAACTGAAAATAGAGTCCTAAGTTTCCCCTCGTGCTCATTTCCTCCCTCTATCTTGACAGTTGGAGGAGAACCAAGCTGATGAGGCTCAGGACTTCCTCCCCCACCCTTTGGGCCCAACAGCACCAAGGTGGCCCTGAGTGGCAATGTTACCACATGGGTCAGCTGCTTTCCTGCCTTTCTGCCAAGGAACCTAGAGGCGTGGAGCTGTCCACACACCAAAAAGTCAAGTGAACTTCACAGAGTAATTGTTCATGGTCAGCGCCTGCTGCGCCTGGACGGGTCTTCACATTGCATTTGCTGAGGCTAGAGAGCAGCCTCAGATGAGCTCTGACAGCTAGCATGCTGTCTTTTAGGAGTGTATGCCCAGCCACACGGGCATGCTTAGCGCACCAAGCCCTGCCTGGGAAGCCTCTGTGGAGTTAGTTCTCAAAGATGATCCAGTCAGCCAGCAATTATTCACTGAGAACATATTCTATACCCAGCCCTGGTCTAACCACTGGGGACACAGAAGAGACTCAGTCTCTGTACTCCAGGTGTATATGTCTGGGAGGAAAATACATGGACTCAGTTTCAACTGAGTTAACTAATCCCAAGTGCCAAAGAGCCTCAGGGCAAGAGAGGCTCAGCAGAAATGATACCTAGGTGGATTTTCAGGGAGAGGGAATGTGTACAATGAAAATAACCGGGGGAGATGATTTCAGGCAGAGGGAAGGCCAGAGGCCAGGTCCCAAAGGTAGGACAGAGCCTAGTCTCCTCAAAGATGAGAAGTAGTAGATGGCATTGGCTCAGCTGCAGGGGAGATCAGCAGGAGAAGTGGATAGGGATAAAAGTACAAAGAAGTCAGAGTGCAAAGGACATCTGTAAGTATTTGTTCCACATCCCTTGGACTTGGTTCCATGCTTTGTGGTAGCAATTGCCACAAACTTTCTCTTCTACTGTTCTCCCACATGTTTGCTTAGCTCTAGCCATACACACCAAAAGCATGATGCTCTCGCTGCCTAGAAGTATTATTTCCTCCTTGTATCCATATTGCCCTGTTTAAGATCCAAATCTTCCCAATACCTAGCCTGAGCACCCTGCACCCCTGCAAAGGCTTCTTTTTTCTGAGCTACCACCCTGATCCCTAGTGTGTTCTTCCTTCTTTTGGCTTCCTGGGAGTTGCTAAACTGACCAGAAGCATGAGGTTCCTGAGAGTGCTCTAAGGCTCTTGTCCTATATCAGAATGATTTATGGGGGTTAGTCTCCTAGTGGATTGGGCCTTCTGTAATAAGGATTCCTCTAGACAGAGATGTGGGGAGTCTAAACTTATATATCCTTCCTAATGCTTACCTAGAAAACACAACAAACACAGAGAAAGTACAGTTTTCTGGATGATTAATTCTCTACCACAGGCATTGTCTTAGCTACACAGGATCCTTACCAGTCCAGAGCTTTAGTACCAACTCTCGAGGTCCTCAAGGCTGCATTAGTGCCAGTCTCCTCCCTCCTATACACATGAATGAGGCGCTGCTAAGGCTAGGTGGGATCAAAACCAGCTTGTATGGACTCTCCTCCCAACCAGAGGGAGATACCAAGGCCAATCAAGAGGCTCAGAAGGCTACACTCTTGAGATTACCAAAGAATACTTTCCCAGAGACTCAGCTAGCACCCCATCTCTTACTAATAATGTGGCTCAGCCCAGAGATTTGGCTCTGACTGAGAACCCTGGAAAATTCCTTTATCTGGGACCTCTATGCATATCTGCATAAAACCAACTAGAGCAGTATATTTTACCTAGTCCTCAGCAGATTCCCACTCCCAAAAATAACTATAACATTTCAGTACACATTAGCTAGGGAAGAGGAAGAAGAAATGTTGGGAAAAAAGAAAAGAGAACAAAAAGAAAAAGACAAAAGAAATGGGAGGGGAGCTCTGAGGCATAGGAGAACCCGAGGAAGACCTTGGGTAGGGCTCAGATAGTACCTTTTTCAGATTAATCCACTGCTTGAAGTAATCCGCCACTGGCAAACCCAAGTACTGGCACTGGCCTGGAAGCCTACAAGAAAGGGAAGAGAGATCAAGTTGGACACACACATGCCCCAGGCATGGAGTCTTAAGCTAGGAAGTCCCAATAAAGTCTACAGGACAAATAGACTCCAAAGGCTAACCCATTAGCCATGGATCCCACCCCACTCAAGGAAAGGACCCCGACCTCTAGCACCATACACTCTGGGCTCTAGAATCAACCCTCAGATCCAAATGTGAGTGCCTGAAAAAGCTATTCAAAATAATACTAGCAACTACTATTCCCTAATGGCCTACAGTATGCTAAATATCTTGCTTACACTTTTCACATCTAACCTCCAATGGATTGCTGTGAGGTAGGAAGTGTTATTTACAGTTTCCACACACACACACACACAAAAATGATACTCAAGCAACAAAAAGCAGACTGACATAACTGTATTCCTTTCATTTCCTTTTCTTGTCTTATAGGAATATGAGAGGTTTTTTTTTCTTTTTTTTTTTTGAAACAGTAATCTTTTGAACCCAGGGCCTCACCCATATTAGGTAACACTCTGATACTAAGCTACACCCTCAATTCTTGTTTTTTTTTTTTTTTTTTTTTAACCATAAATAGGTATATGATTCTGTCAAATGGTTTTCTGGAAAAATAAAATAAATTATTGTTGTGTAAAAAGAGAAAGAAAAAAATGAAATTCAGAGGGGTTATTCAAGGTCCCACAGCTAAAAAAATGATAATGCCAAGATCTGAACTCAGCTCTGTCAGACTCTAAAGCCTATGTTCTTTCCAATGATCCAGTCTCTTGTTTAATTATAGCAAAGAGGCAGAGATACAAGATAGGAGGAAAGAGAGGGAATGAGCACATGATGTAGAGATAGATAGGCAGGGACTCACTTTACTTTTAAACCTCTACCTGTAGGCTTATTTCAGATAGAGAAAGAACCATGCATTAGAGTAAGAGGAGGTCATGGGCTGGGGTTATGGCTCAGTGATAGAGCGCCTGCCTAGCACATGTGAGGCACTGGGTTTGATCCTCAGCATTACATAAAACTAAATAAATAAATAAATAAATAAAGGTATAAAAATAAGAGGAGGTCAGAATTAAAACCAAGGGTCTGTTCTTGTTTTGGTTTTTTAAAGTATAATCTACCATCTCCCGCTCTAGCTGATGATGCCATTTTATCCACACAAATCAATTTTAACCAAACATGTATGATACCTGATGAGAATCAAGAAATAAGGATTCAAATAACTCTGAAAATGTTAACTGTGTAAATGCCTCAGTTTGTTCAGAGGAATTGACAGTGAAAGTAAAAAAGGTGCCTTGAACTGGAACATAAAGTCATGTGGAAGGACACAGAAAATTCATGTCACTAGAAACATAAACCAGAAAAGATACAGTGTTTTCTTTCTAAGAAAAGTGGCCACAGGCAATAAAGAGCCTCTGAGGAGTTCTAATTTACAGACAATTGTCCTGGGGCAACAAAAAACAATAGATTAAAAAAGCCAGGTGGTAGCCAGGATACCAGAGACAGTAGTGGCAGAGACAGAGATCAAGGAACAGACATAGGAGATTTAAATAAGGACCTGGTAACCACATGAGATATGGGGTTTACTATTCTTTAGAGCTTGAATAGGTACTTAGGGGCAAATATCCCTATATATTTTTAACACAAACACATTCATTCCTTCAGGAAAAAAACTACCAATATCACTGACAGCTGCCAACCCACAACTACAGATTCTGGCTTTAAAGGTCAAAATTCAAATTCTAGTATCCAATAACACTCTTTCTCAGGCTGACTTTGTGTTAGCCAAATACCCAGCCTGTGGCACTACTGGGAGGTGGCAGAACTTTTAGGAGGCAGGGCCTACTCAGAGGAAATTAGGTTATTGGGGGGATGCCATGTAAAAGGATAATTTGGATTTGTGCCCCTTCTTCTCCCTGCTTCCTGGCTTCTGTGAGGTGAACAAACCTCTATCACACGCTTCTGCCACAATGTTCTGTCTTGCCACAGATCCAAAGCAACAGGGCCAGATGACCACAGACTGAAACCTCTGAAACAATGAGCCCAAATATATCTTTCCTCTTTTTAAGTTTATTATTTCAGGCTTCTTGTCATAGTAACAAAAAGCTAACACATGGCTCAAAAAAAGAAAATAAGGCAGCCCAAGCCAAAAGTTTGTGGCTTGGGTAGAGGTAAGTTTGAGTACATCCCTCAAAGCTAATGTGTTGGAAACTTAATCTCCAATGCGACATGTTAAGAGGTAGGACCTTTACAAAGTGATTAGGATTAATGCTAGTTATAAAAGTGGGTTTCTGATAAAAGGATTAGTTTGGCACCTTTCCTTTGTCTGTCTTTCACACACATGCTCTTTTGCCCTTCTGCCTTCTATTATGGGATGACACAGGAAGAAACCCCTCACCAGATGTGGAGCTCTCAACCTTGGACTTCCCAGACTCCAGAATTGAGAAATGAATCTCTGGGTAATAAATTAACCAGTCACAAGAATCCTGTTATAGCAACACAAAACAGACTAAAACAACTAGCTTCACACTACACACTAAGATAGAGGAGATGGTAACAAAGAAAGCATATTTGAGGCCAGGATTTGGTCAATTTTATCATGGTCTTTAAGTTTTCTGCATATAGAGTACCCCTTTACTGCTTAAACTGGGGTAGACTGCCCCTACTACCCCACCTCTGCCTCCTTTTAGTATATCACTAAAAATGCTTGCTAAGCTCAGTTATTTTAGTATATCACTAAAAGGAGGCAGAAGTTTGGGAATGCAAATTTCAGGTATATGTCTGACACAAGGTAAACACTCAATGCCTGCTGAATTTGAGGATCCTAGGAGACATCTGACAGTAGAATGTCATCTATGAGGCAGCTACATACTAGTTCTGCAGAGATATCTGGCCTAGGAATATAGATCATTGAATCATTAATTTAATGTAAGGAAAATTAAGAGTAGATATTACTATACTCACCTGGGAAGAACACAGAATGAGAGTGAGCAGAGGGCCCAGGCTAATGTCTTATAAAGTTTATTGAGCTAAAATGAAACCACCTCTAGCAGACGGTCACCACACACAAAGAACTCATACTTCACAGAGCAGACAGCTCTAATTTTGAACTCAATTTTAGAACATCTTTCCTTAAACACTTAACTAAACCCTGTTCCCATAACTCTATTCATAAGCCAGAGGTATGTCTTCAGAAACTACAGAGACTTCTATTTCTCCCTTGCAGAACCCTTCAAGATCTGAGAGCCCAGAAAGCTTCCTTTAGAATTCCCTTCTCCAGGCCCCAAACCCTCATCTCCTTTCAGAGTTCCTCAGGAAACAATGTGTCATGAGTCAGGACTCAACCAATTCACCCCATTCCCAGAAAGCAGGGCCCCAGACCTTTTTCAGGTTATCAGACACTGAGGTCACACATTCTCTTTTGACCCCATTTCACATCATCTATGGCCAATCTAAACCGAGGAAGTATGTTTCCCTTTTCTGTAATAATTATTACTATTTCTTGAGCTTAAAATACAGGTCATTCATGTCAAGTGTCATGGAGTGGGCAAGCAGGAAGAGAGCTGAGAAAACCCCAATTGATTTGGTAATAGGAGGTCACAGAAAATCTTGGTGAGAAGGTGTTAGTGGGCCAGGTGGGGGTGGGCAGAGACAGCTTGCAAAGTGTTAAAGAGTGAGCAAGAGACAAGAATGTAAACTTTTTTTTTTTTTTTTTTTTTTTTTAGGTTTGGCTATGATAATTTAGTTATAAGACAAGTTTGATCCAGAAACTTTAAGAGCAATCTAGCCTTCCCTCCATTATCCTACAGATACTTCAACAACAGATGCTAACAGGAAATTGACTTCCATATTTTAGGCAATATAAAGATTTACTTTTATAGGATCCAAGATATCTTCTGTGAGGAACAGGGTCCTCTCAAACATCCAGGTGGCATAGTGATATTAATTTATAACCAGTCAGTTTTCTGAAAGAGAAGTTCTGGCTGAGGCCAAGAGGATAAAGGGGGATATCCAGAGAGGATGTGCCCATATGGGACCAAGGATCAAGGATAAGAGAAAATTAGGTAAGGTTTTTAAGGACAAGAAGTAGCCTTAGAGCTAGAATGTGGTTGCCTAAGAAGCAAACTGTAATCTGACGTCTCAAGTAATTTTCTTTTTTCCTTCAACCTTTCTCTCTCTCTCTCTCTCTCTCTCTCTCTCTCTCTCTCTCTAATATTTGGTTTTATAGTTGTAGTTGAACCTGGAACCCGGCACATGCTAGGTGAGCGCTCCTACCTCTGAGCCACAACTCCAGCCCCCAACCTTCTCTTATGTTCCTTGTCCTTGGTTTGAAAAATGTTTGCTAAGCTCAGTTATTTTATTTTTCTCTCATACTTTTTATTGGTACATAACAGTTGTTGTTTCATATTTGTACATGTACACAGAATAATTTGGCCAATATCATTCCCCAGTATTTCCCCTTTTCCTTCCTTCCCACCTCCCCCTGGTCCTTTACTTCAACTGATCTCCCTTAGATTTTCATGAGACACCTACCCCCCGACACCTTTCTTTTTCATTTTTAAAATTTTTTCTTTGTACTTATACATGCCAGAGAATGTATTTTGACACATCATACATACATGGACTATAACCCCCATTCTTGTGGTTGTACATGATATGGAATTACACTGGTGGTGTATTCATATATGAACACACGAAAGTTATGTCCAATTCATTCTATTGTCTTTCTCAATCCAATCTCCCTTCCCTTCCCCCAATTCCCCCCTCCCTTGCACCCATTCCCCCCATCCAATCCAGTGAACCTCCACTCCACCCCCCAACCCCTAGCCTACTGTGAGTCAGTATCCACATATCAGAGAACATTCAGCTTTTGGTTTTGGGGGATTGGCTTATTTCACTTAGCATGATAGCCTCTAGTTCCATCCATTTACTGGCAAATGCCATAATTTCATTCTTCTTTATGCCTGAGTAATATTCCATTGATTATATGTACCACATTTTCTTCATCTATTGAAGGGCACCTAGATTGGTTCCATAGCTTAGCTATTGTTAATTGACCTGCTATAAATATTGATGTGGCCACATCACTATAGTATGCTAGTTTTAAGACCTTTGAGTATATATTGAGGAGTGGGATAATTGGCTCAAACAGTGGATCCATTCCAAGTTTTCTAAGGACTCTCCATACAGCTTTCCAGAGTGGTCACACCAATTTGCAGTCCCACCAGTGATATATGAGTGGTACCTTTTTCCCCAATCCTCATCAACATTTATTGTTACTTATATTCTTGATAACTGCCATTCTGTTTAGAGTGAGATGAAATCTTAGTGTAGTTTTTTTTTAATAATATTTTTTAAGAGAGAGAGAGAATTTTTTATTTTTTTAGTTTTCTGGTATAGGCGCACCTATACCAGATGGGCTTTGTTTGTATATGGTGCTGAGGATCGAACCCGGGCCACACGCATGCCAGGCAAGCACATTACTGCTTGAGCCACATCCCCAGCCCCTTAGTGTAGTTTTAATTTGCATTTCTCTAATTGCTAGTGATGCTGAACATTTTTTCATATATTTGTTGGCCATTTGGATTTCTTTTGTGAAGTGTCTGTTCAGTTCCTCCTTAACACCTTTCTATTCCTTTATCATCCCTACCTTCTACATATAACCAAAACCACATGACCCTTGGCCTTCTGAGTTTGGCTTATTTTGTTTAACATAATGGTCTCAAGTTGCACCCATTTTCCTCCAAATGACAATTTCATTTTTCTTTTGGTTGAATAAAACTCCATTGGTATATATATATCACCATATTTCTTTATCCATTCATCTGTTAATGGACACCTAAGATGGTTCCACAGTTTTGCTATTATGAATTGTGCTGCTATGCATATATTGCTACAGTATGATGACTTTAAATTTTTAGGATAAATACCCAGGAATGGTATAGCTTGGTCATATGGTGGCTCTATTCCTCGACTTTTTGAGGAACCTCCAAACTGATTTCCATGGAGGCTATACTAATTTACAATCCCATCAATAGTATAAAAGTGTTGCTTTTTCCATGTTAAATGTAGAACTTTTTCTCCACATCCTCTCCAGCATGTATTCTTGTTTGTATTCTTGATGGCTGCCACTCTGGAGTAAGATAAAATCTCAGAATAGTTTTGATTTATATTTCCTAATTGCTAATAATATTAAACATTTTTTTCATATACTTATTGGCCACTTGTATCTTTCTTTCTTTCTTTTTTTTTTTTTGGGGTAGTTGTATAAAGACAGCATGCCTTTATTTTATTTGTTTCATTTTTATGTGGTGCTAAGGATCAAACCCAGTGCCTCACACATTCTAGGCAAGTGCTCTGCCTCTGAGCTACAGCCCCACACCCGGCCACTTATATTTCTTCTTTTGAGAAGTGTCTATATAGTTCATTTGTCTATTTATTAATAGGCTTAATTGCTTTTTCCATGTTAAATGTAGAACTCGGCTATTTTAGATAAATCACATTAAGATCTGGGAATGAAGGGGGCCACCAGAAACAGAAATAGTACAGAGGGACTGCCAGCAAGAGGCAGAGAGCCCCGACCTTATTTTCCTTTAGCCAATCCCAGCACATACTGATTGTTGACACAAACCAGGAGTCCTATTGGCTCTGATTAGCCCTATGGGTGCGATAAGGGACTTTCCCTTCAGTGGGATTTTAAGGGAAGACAACAATTGTAGATATTTCCACTTGGGGGGGTCTAGCTCAGTAGGATCCTTCCTATTCCTCTGAGAAGCGTACCTATACCAGATGGGCTACGTGGAAGACAAACCAGACTGACTGTCATGCTGGCTACTCAGTCATCTCTGAATATGGCTCAGCAGCAATCCTGAGTACCATTATGTACCCCATGTCTGACTGGAGCACAGGAAGATTTGGGATTATCAATCCCATTCAGGGGTTTTTGTCACCTGCAGGTATGCATGTAGTTTGCAGATTTACTGACAGGCATTCAGGTTGTTGAATGGTCCTAGCCCTGTGACTCCATGACACAGACACTATAACTGTAGCGAGGCCCAGGCCATCTTCATGAGACACACAGAGCCTAATAGCAGAACTTGAACTTCCATAAGAAAGTTACATACTTCTATCAAACAACCCTAATCCAGCTTAGCACCAAAAGATTAACTCTGTGAACAAAGTGGGTTACAGTGGTTGCTGTCTCCTACATAAGAGGAAACTGAGGATTGGAGAAGAAAAGGATTTGTTCAAGCATACAACAAGACAAGGGTAGAGGGCTGGGGATGTGGCTCAAGTGGTAGCACGCTCGCCTGGCATGCGTGCGGCCCGGGTTCGATCCTCAGCACCACATACAGACAAAGATGTTGTGTCCGCCAAATACTAAAAAATAAATATTAAAATTCTCTCTCTCTCTCTCCCTCTTTCTCACTCTCTCTCACTCTTTCTTTAAAAAAAAAAAAAAGACAAGGGTAGAACTAGAGATGAAATCTAAGGCTTCTAAATGCACAGGTACCCATTTTACAGATTCATTCAAAATTCCTGATAGTCCTTGGGGGTATGAAATCTGGGGCTCAAGAGAAGCAGGTAAGGTGGTCACTGATGAAGGTCATGCCTTTACTGAAGTTCTTAGCAGCCTAAGGTTAGAGTCATGGGTACCAAATGGATACATGGATCCACCAATTTGGAAAGGAAAAGGGCAAAAGTTGTCCCTCCAGCACAAAGGGTCTAAATGTTATAAGTTCCTACCAGATAGTGATCCCAAGGAAAGAGCCACTGGCAGTGGGCCCTGGACTAGCCTGCGGGCATGAACATGCAGGCAAGTTTATGGTGCCCAGGTCTCCATGCAGCTGGATTCACTGGGCACAAAGCTCCCCAACTGCCCAAACATCATCTGGTCATGCTTATTACTGTTGCCCAATGAAATTTTATGCACCAAGTCCACAGGTGTGATTTCCCCTTCTTTACGAGGGTCGGAATGACATCACTGATGGCCAATAGAAAAGACCCAATTATGTCCAGGCCATAAAAAGGAACGGGATTTTTTTCCACAAAATCAAAACTTCCTTCAGATTCATGAATGCAAGGGGCCCCCTTTAAGAAAGGGCTCCCCAGTCCTGCCTGTGGGCTCTAAACCAAGGAACCTGATTGTTTTTCAAATACTGTGGGGCCTAGGGCCAGAAAGGGGCTCTGTCCTTGGCATTTACCATATGGCCCTGTTTTTATCGTGCTAGCCCCTCAGTGTCATCAGAACAGAATATCAAACCCTACCATTAGACACCTGATTGGCTCTTCACTTCTGCTTCAAGAGAAAGTTTAAAAAGATGGGGTATTCACCAAGTTCCCTTATTATTACTTTTGTATAACATAAAAGCAGAAAGCCCTCCCCTGCTTAGAAAGAAGAGAACAATATGAAGGGAACAGGGTGTGAGAAAGTTCCCTCTTCACAAGCATATGGCACAAAGCAAAAGGAACCCAGCCTTCCCCACCCCACCCCTCACTCAGCCCTACCACCTGCAACCAAGCTGCTCTGGCTGGGCCCAGACAGTCCTGATGGCAAACAGGTGTGGCTAGCTTGGCGCCAGCCAAGGCAGGGGAGTAGCTCATTAAGGCACACCCCCACCCCCTTAACGGGTATGGCCAAGGTGGAGCCATTGTGAGAGCAAGAGCTCAGCTTTGAAGATTAGGTGAACAGAGTGAGAGGGAGAGCTGCTCAGCTTGAGTAGAGGAGACCAGCAGCATCTATGCAGGTCTGACAGACAGTGGCAGACAGATCCCAACAGCTAAGTCCAGAAGAGAGCAGGAACTCATGCTGGAAAAGGTCATGGACATTACTCCTTATATGCTTTTATCTCTTCAAGTCTTAAGAGTCAACCGACTCAGGGAGATGCATGTTAATCTCACTTTTAGCAGACTCGAACTCTTAAAGAGGAGGGGCCAAGCAGACTCTGAAACCACCTTCAACCCCTTTGGCCTCTCAGGAAAGGCTGTGGAACCTGGACCTTGGAATGATGTGGCCTGTCAATACTGGTGCTCAACAGCTTTAGGATGTACACCCACTGCTCACCTGCAGGAGCAAATTATTGTGTGCCAATGATATACAGATAAGGGGTGTTGAAGAGCAAAGAGCGAGAAAAAGGCTCTGTCTTCCTCAAAGTAAGGAGTGGACCATGGAGGCACAAAAGGCCACTCCTTAAGAAGGAGAGGACTGAGAGAAGCCAGAGGAAAAATCTTGCAAGGAGGACACCAATGAGGTGCCTGAGGCATTGAACCACCACATTGTAGGGAGGAGGGTAGAGAGAAAGAAGATTCATATTTGCTTATTGCAATATAAACACTTCCAAAGAATGTTGCCAGCTGTCCTGCATTTCAGAATTGCCACAATTTTCTATGCTCCCCTCTAAGTGCTATGGCTAAGCCTCAAAAAAGGTCTCATTCCTCCTGGACCCCAGTATGGGAGTCCATCAAGCCAGAGTTCCATAGTCTGAGTGGCATGAGTCTGTGTCTGGCATGTGCAAGCTACCCGAGTCTGAGCAGCACTTAGCTTGAAACACAGCTCTTTGTCTCTCCTGTTTCCGTTCCCCACCCAAAGGAGATAAACAGACCTGGGTGATGAACGGCCCGCCTTTCACGATCACTTTTCCTCAAGTTGAGGAGAGTAGCTGGTGATGGATGGGTTGGAATTTGGTTATCAAGAAGGGCTGTCAGCCAGAGGTACCTATCTCCTCCCCCACTACGCAGGGCATCATTACACTGTGGCATCGAAGTAAAATATGACCAAGGGGAGGGAAGGAAGAAAGAGGGAAGGCTAGGCTTACACACAGAGCAAATTGAGCAACAATGAGAGCAGGCACGAGGCTGGGACGTTAGTTATCTGCCCGTGACACCTTTTATCTCTGCACAAATTGGTCCTTCCTCCCCCACTGCATCCTCTTATACAAACAGAGGCAGACACAATGTGTCACCACTGCAATAGCGCAGCAATTTAACCCGAATTAGTGAGGGGGTCAAGCTAGGAAATAGGGGTTTCTCATTTCAACAGGTTCCTTAGTCTTGGCTCTGAACCACCACATTGTAGGGAGGAGGGTAGAGAGAAAGAAGATTCATAATTGAATTCATTCACTTGGCTGCTGCTGATATATAAAAAATTCATGCTCAAGCCTCCTACTTATCAAAGCTGGTTAGTATCCACTTCACCTGTAAGATGCACCATGTCAGAAGACATAGCATGGGCCTGCCTGGGCACTCTGTCATTTTAGCCAATGTAGAATCAGGGAGAGAGAAAAAGGCGTTTCCCAAAGACACTAACCCCAAGTCAGAAACTCCTTGCTACAGGACAGGGTGTGAGGTAGCACTGGATGGAGGGAAGGGTGGGAGTAGCAGATGGGTTATAGGTGCTGATTGCATCAAAAGTAGTCAAGAATACACTTGAGTTGCTAGACATGGTGGCTCATGCCTATAATTCCAGCAACTCAGGAGGCTGAGGCAGGAGGATTCCAAGTTTGAGACCAGCCTGGGCAACTTAGTGAGACTGAGTCTCAAAATAAATAATAAGAAGGGCTTGGGGTATAGCTCAGTGGTAGAGCACTTGCCCAGCCCAGCAAGCCCAAGGCCCTGGCTTCAGTTCCTATTACTGGGAGGAAAAATGCACTTAGAATCTATGGTCCAAAGAGTCATTCTCACTTCACCCTCCAACAGAAGGTGTCCAGGATATTTTATGACTAACTTCTCCTGACAGACATATACACACCCTGCTATGCTTGAATAGTAGCACTGATGGCACTGATGAGGCTAAAAGAGCAAGGAGGAGAGGAGGTGATAGTTAGGCAGAAGGGAAAACTTGCCAGAGATCACCCTGTTCCCCAGTGACCTTACCCAGAGTAGGAACAGTGGGGAATGCAACTCAACTCCCATCCAGGACCATGGCTCCATGAACCAAGAGACAACTTGATCAATGATCATGTGTCCTTGAATAAGTAACATCTATGCCCTGCTCTGTCAGAGTTAAAGAGGCCAGCCAAGGGAAACATGCTTTATAAGTGTGTGTGTGGAGGGGGGTGTTAATGGGATGGGTTCTGCTTAGAAGGAGATCATCTGAGACCAAAACTGCAACAGTCTTTGGAAATGCTTCCAGGATACTTGCTTTGAGAAGACATTGCCTTAGTCAGAAAAAGGGTATTGGAGAAGCCTTACTAGAAATAAAAGGCAAAGGGAAAGTTCCAGAATCACTCAATAACTACAAAAATGAATTCCTAGAAGGTTGGGTTGAGGGAAAGAGTTATGAACATGGGGGTACCTTGGGAATCATTATCCAAATTCAAAGAATCAGCACATAAATACCAAGGAACAAAAGTCAGGACCCCATTCTAGAGACAAAATGGGATAACATTCTACCTCAATTGACCACACACATTTTTATGATTACCTTCAAGACCCAGAACCTCAAAGTAGAGGCTAATCAAACCTGATTCCTGTGTTCAGAGGCTTCAAGGCCCATTCAGAAGATAATCACAGCATAAACATAATGATTACTCTAGGAGATACTACTGTGAAAGGGCCATCTCATTTCTGGTGATGGGAGGGCAATATCCTAGAGCACTTACAAAGACTCAGCTTCAATCCCTTCTGCTCAAACAAGTGCACGTGCATGTATGCACACTCTGACCCTCCACTCTTCTCTGCCTGACCACAGCCCTGAGAGAATGCACTGCCGACTTCTCAGCCTACTTTGCCCCCATGCTTGCCCTCATCCTCTGGGACAGCTGCAGGTTACAATTCCAACCACAGGCTTCAGAAAGATGATACACTTGCTGGAGCCTGCAAAGGGTCAGGAGAGAGTACTGTTTGAAATACCAGCATGACAGCTGGCTCCTTGTCTGTCTCTTCCTCCTCCACTCCCCTCCCCAAACTTGTCATGGTACAAGAAGTCTATAAGCAGCCCATCAGCTTTAAATATCAGTGTGCGTGAAGCAGAAGCACGAGAGCGAGGGAGCAGGAAGCAGACAGCGAGCGCCTCTGTCGCCACTGCCTGTCAGGGAACACTAATGAATTTCACCACCAGCAGCCATGCTTCAGATGGGGAGTGAGGTGGGGGTGGGGGGTTTCTAGGGAGAACTCTCAAAGTATTAAAACATCTTTTCCCTTTTAATATATGTCATTGTGGAACTGAGAACTATGGCCCACCCAGGACTTCAAGAGAAAGGGAGATTGGGGCAAGCCCCCTTGTCCTCCCACATAGGAAGGGGAGGCTGGAGGGAGCTGGCTGAGTTCCAAGTTAGAATGGGTGATCTCTGACAAGTTTTCCATTCTGCCTAACTACCACAACCTGCACTTATCTCATGAAGGCCTTGGGATGATTAAGAGGATAAGAATAAGAAGTCCTAGGAAGTGAGAGGTGACCAGCTGTGGCTTTCTAGCCAGACTTACCACTCATCCCCACTTGACAGCAACTTTAGTTACTCCACAGGAGGCCCCATGGCAAAGGGTTGCAGGCCATCCTCTGGACCTAGGGGAGGTGGCACAAAGAAGACTCTAGCACTAATCCCAACAGGAAGTTATTTCCCCACAGATGTCAGGAGACGAAGATGGTTGTAGTTTACTGATGGAGGTTAAGAGTGGTAATGTGACTTTTCCAAGATCCTACAGTTAGTCAGATTTCTTTTACTTTGAAAGGTTCTGCTCTTTCCATGATATCATGCAGCTTCTCTGAAGAAGGGCTAGTTATCTCACGGTCTCCTGTGTGTCCTCTAGTGCCATGCCCTACCCTGCCTCTCCACTCCCTTACACTGGTACACATGCCTCTCTCGCCTGGCATGGGCCACAGCTGCCATGTAGCACTGGGCTGGGCTCCAGGCCAGGGTGAACTCAGTCGGGCAAAGACCTGGGAGTGAGCCAGGCCATCACCTGGGAGTCTCCACAGCTCATAGGACACGGATGTAGCCTAAACCCTCCCTCGGGTACCCTCTGTACAACTCTGATCAGCAGTGTCTGATCTGGCAGCGACCTGCTGTGCAGGGGGCAAATGACATTTAATTTCCTCTTGGTTTCCCTAAGGTACAGACAAAAGGCTGTCACCTGCGTCTGGGTCTGGTGGCACAGCTGGAAATGTTCCCAGACATGCTGCTCTGGAGAGTTCCCAAAAGAAACCAGAACGTAGGCGGGTGCAGAGGGATACCCCTTAGGCCAGATTGCTGGTCCTCCCATGGAAAACCAACCTCAAATCCCTAGTGCCAAACAGTTGCTCAAAGTCTCTAAAAGGTACTGCATGTGTGTGTGTGTGTGCGCGCGCGTGCACATGCATGCGCGCATGAGCGTGTGTAGTACTTCAGGGCTTTTAGTCTACCTGCCAGCCATCTCTACTCCCTTTCTCCTCCACAGAGACCATATGAAGCATACAAGTGCCACAAACACCCTGTGGTGTTCCCCCCTTGCATCTCCCCAGTGCCACAAATACCCATGAAACCCTGTAATTTATATCTTGCAGCCCCTCTCTAGGGAAACAATAAGACAAGCATCTCTCCATATCTTTCCCATGGCAATTGTTCCAGGGAAGGGCACAGTGTCCACTTGTTATGTGAAAAGTGCTAAAGCTGGGCTAGAGTTGTGGCTCAGTGGTAGAGTGCTTACCTAGCATGTGTGAGGCACTGGGTTCGAGTCTCAGCACCACATATAAATAAATGAATAAAATAAATGTTCATCAATATCTTAAAAAATATTTTAAAAAGAAAGAAAGAAAGAAAGAAAGAGAGAAAAGTGCTAGAACTGCCACCAGGCCAGAGCTCTTTCCTAGATAGAATGGCAAAAGCCCCAGCAGAGAGTGGGAGTAGGGGAAGGATGCTGAGAGGGTGATGGGCAGTTTCAAGGACACTTTGGCTATTCTCTTTTTGGCCAGGGAAACCAAGAACTCCTTAGTAATTTGAGTTGTCTCTAAGATATCTTGCTTTTCCTACTTCAGTCTCCATCTGGCCTGTGGCCATCTTGGTCCTATGCTAGGCTGCCTTTGTGTGGCCTACAATGCCCTCTGGAGGCGCCATAGAGAGGTACCCTCCTAGTGCTCACACTCTGGGATGCAGTCTGACCTCTGCTCCAATATAGATGCTCAAGGACACAGCTGTTACCCTTAACCATCTGGCTGGTCTCTTCTGCCCTGATTCCAGGACCCCTGACTCCATCAAGATATGTAAGTACTCAGCCTGTTCAGAATCACCCTCTTGGCACTAACATTATTGGATCAGTCCAGTAGTTTTAAAACTGTGCTCCATGGAGCCCTAGGATTCTCAGGAGGGATATCAGGATGCTTCATAGACTGGGAAAGAAGAGGCAGGGCTTTAACTTGGCTCCAACTGGAATGGCTCATATTGGGCAATCTTCAATATTTTGTTTAAAAAAAAAAAAAAAAAAAGTTCACTGGCTAAAAGCTACTACCCAGTCTGTCTATGGTGCTCCAGTGGTTCTAACAGCATTCTTCTGTCTTCTTTATAGTGTTTTCACAGTCTACCTTATCTTTTAGTTATGCATGTGCTGATCTTTCTGTCCTGATCACTTGGGTCCCTACAGTCCTCAGCACAAAAGCTGAGGACTCAAAGCAGCTCTCAAAGAGGCTAACTTTAGGCCAGTGCTGAATACCAGTCCCTCCAGAATACACACCGTCTGCACCTTCAATGGCAGTTTCCAACAGTACTCCTTAGGAGAAAAGAGCTGCAGTGGAAAGTAACTGACATTTACAAGAAGGTCCTAGTGAAGATGTCTGACAACATGCCACTCTTAAATCAACAAACGGGGCACACCTGCTACCATAATCAATCATTTAAATCAACCTCCAAGGAACCAAAAAAACCTTGCATTTGACTAATCTTTGGCAAAATGCAGCATTTTCCAACAGGAAATATCACTTAGAAGTTTCCAGACCCTAAATGTGGGACCATGGGAGCACAGGATAATGTTCATCAGCTGAATACTCAAGGGTCTATCCTCTGGCTCGGGCAGCCTATAGAGGAGTCACAATTTCCACAATTCTGGTTATAGGACTGGAATAGGTGAAGCCCCTTGGTCCCAACAACCAGACCCACTGCCTGGGCTTCCTTCTCCAGTTTTGGGGTAGGAGGTTTGTGGGTAGGAGACTGCTCTCCTTCTAGCTAAAGCCACTTGTTAATAGGCCCTAGATTCCTTTATCCCTGGGGAAAGGAAGGTAGCAATGAGTCCTCTCCTCCCCACTCCCCCCGCCAATGCCTTCCAGCAGGGCCAGGGAGGACAGCCATTAGTGTGTGCCTCAGCAGACAATGGGGAGGAGAAGTCTCCAGAGCAAAGGACAACTGCAGCAATTAGAATGCAGGGAGGTTCAGAAGCTATTTAACTGGGTGACCCCTGAGGTCGCTGCATCTGACTCCCATCCCTGGATAAATATTGTATGAGAGGGGAGGGGGTGGGCGAGGGAGCCATCTCAGCACAGCTCCTCCTTTCCCTACCCCACGCGGCGGCCTCTAGCCACACATACCAGAAACATTATTTACAGCCCTGACAGACAGAGCAATCACTCTGCTAACCAAGAGGGAATGGACAAAGTCGGCTTACCAAAAATTGACTATGGCAACTGACGACGAAACCAGGGCTGGTAGAGGGAGGGAGACCCCACAGACATGAGCCACTATAGACACAAGGCCTCTCTCACACTCTGGGTCCAGCTAAAAGCAGAAGCTGTCATCCTCAAACCCCAAACTACTGGCAGGTAAAGCTGGTTTCAACTGTCAGAGAGTAAATCAGAGAAATAAGAGCATCCTTCCAATCTTTGGGAGGATTTCCACTGGAGGGCCAGTGGAAAAACTCCTGGATCTCATCACTACCCTGGTCCTCCTTAGCAAAATGAGAGCCCTGGCTACCTGCCCAGAGGAAGTCACACCAGCCACATACCACTGATGACTCCAGTTGACCCTTAGGTGACCTAATGGGAGAAGGCCAAAAGCAACAAAGTCAGACATCACAGAAAGGGGTCAGGCAGGGGAAGAGAGGAGCATGTGTGAGTGCAGGCTTTGCTTCAGCCCCCCGCATGTGCCACTCTTCCAGTCCTGCTCTAATGCACCCTGACATGCCTCTGAAGACAGAGAGCTGTTTGCAGTCAGCACCGTGATTTGTTAGTAATTATTTCCATGGTGTCACATTGCTGTCACTCTGTTAACAAAGAGACAGGCTGCCTCAGGCTGCCTGCAAGAAAGAATTGCAGAGAAAAAGGCCTGTCAGGCTCCCGGGATTCTCTGGGCTGGCTGGCTTTCTTCCCCAAACCAACATCCTCACAGGCTTTGGAAGAAACAGTTTTACAGAACTATCAAGTCTGAGTCGTGTCACCCTTTAGCCAGGGACACTAAGAATTTATCCTATCCACTCACAGCCATTCTTCCCAAAGCCCTAGGAAGCTAAGCCCCTGAGTCCAAATATCACTCATGCAAGGGCTACCATGCCAGTTGAAGCCATGTACTCATTGGCCTTTAACTCCCAGGACCCCTGCTCTCTGACTCTTCTTCCTCACTGGGATGTTTGTGGCCTCTCATGTGCTCTTAGAACCTGGTGAAAGAAACCTAATTCAGACCAAACTGAAGCAGCTGTCCTTTTGGCATGAGGCATTAGGGAGATTATGATGGATGAGCTCTTCCCTTTGAATACACCAACCACTGTTTCAAGAGCAAGTGGCTCAGGTGTCAACACCATTCTAGCCTCCGTGTGCCCAAGCATCTGTAAGGAACAACCCTCACAGATGACCTGTCTTTCCCAGGGCTTGGATCCGCCCAGGATCTGCACAGGAGAACTGGTGGTTTGCTTTAGTACAAAGTAATGTCTTCATTACCCTGGCTGGGAATTAGAGGACAGATTGGCAAGCACTGACAAAACAGAGGTCACTCACCTTACAGGCATGGAAAGTTGAAGATTAATTCCCTCCTCTCACAGAGGGAATCAAGACTCCAGGATAGTGGAAGGGAAGCACCAATACCAAGAAACCCTTTCACTGCCAAACAGAAGTAGCAGCTACTGCAGGAGCAACAGCTACACCAACACAGGAAAGAAAAGAAAGATGAAAGCCCACAAACCTACAAAAGACCCTTGCCATCTTGGAAGGATCACTGCCACCCAGCTCTGACCCGCCACCACTGACAGAAGGGCCTAGACAAGATCATCATTTTTCTGGTACCAGGATCCCCATGGCAGAGAACAGTGCCAGTTGCATGCAGTGGAATGCAAGCTCCATGAAGGCAGGATGTTGGAGAGGTTTTCCCCTCTCTGTTCACTGCTGTATCCTCAATACCTACCACAGTATGGTAGTATGTAATCAACACACTGCTGAGAAAAATAAATGAGCCAGATTGGCTCAAAGGCCACTCACTCCCACAGGTCTAGGACCAGCCTTTCCCCATCACAGGACCTCAGAGAAAAGGAAGGCCAGGATAGGTTCCAAAATAGATAGGGAACACCATAAGACTGAGGATTGGAATTGGGATTTACTAAAAAATGAGTGGTGCTCGGAAAAACTGATAGGCTTAGGGAGATTCCCATGTCAAACTGAATATTCACATGCTCATTCTATAAACATGCACTGAAAAAAACTAAAGAAGGTAAGTGTTTCAAAAGGTAAATAAAGTACACTATAATAATGCAATGGATTACTGTATTATTCAACTATGCTATTATACTATATAGCAATAAAAAAGCTAACCTACAGATACGTACAACCACATGGATTGACCTCTCATACCTTATCTTGTGTAAAGAAGACAAACACAAAAGAGAGAACACCTTGTATGATTCCATTCCTATTAAAGTTAAGAACAGGCAAAATTAACCAGAAATAAAAGAAATCAGACCTAATGGCTACCTGGCAAAGGAAGGCATTCCAACTGGGAAGGGGCACAAGAAAACCTCCTGAGATGATGATAAAAGTTCTTTTTAATAATTTTTTATTTCTTCTTTTTAAATACACATGACAATAGAATATATTTTGTCATACTATACACACGGACTATACCTTTCCCATTCCCATGTGGTTGTACATGATGTGGAGTTACACTGATCGTGTATTCATATATGAACATATGAAAGTTATATCTGAATAATTCTGTTGTCTTTCTTATTCCCATCCCTTCTTTCTTCCCTTCATTCCCCTCGGTAAAGATTCTTGATCTTGATCTGGATAGTAGTGATCCAGGTGTATACCTGTATACAAATTTATTACACCATACACTTTATATAAAAAATGTACCATACTACACACATTTCAAACCGTGTTTAGAAGAACAAAATAAAACAAAAACAGAAGTTGATGCTCAAGAATTAAAAAAAAAAAAAAGTTAAAAAAAAGAGTTATAAAATCTGATCTGAAAATTATCTCACATAGAAAAATGTTTCCTAGGAGCACAGAAGTTTCTTTCCTTGGAGTTCAGGAGACAAGACCATCCAGCTTTCCCTCTTTATTTGACAGAGAACAGATGAACCCAAGCAAACAGCTGAGATGTGGAAAGATAAAAAATGTTCAAAATACTAAGGAGACAGCTGAGCATGATGGCACATGCCTGTAGTCCCAGTCAGCTACTCCAGAGGCAGGGGAATTCACTTGGGCCTACAAGTTCGAGACCTACCTGAGCAACATAGTGAGACCCTATCTCAAAAACAAACAAACAAACAAACAAACAAAGAACAAGAAGTCCAGTCTTGGGTCTAAGTGGTGGTGGCTTGGCATGCATGCTACTGCTTACCAAGTAAGCTCTAAGGAGACAGAGATGGATCATACAGTCCAGCCATGCTCCCAGTTGTTCAAAGGCTCTCTGATGCAGCCTATCAGATTCTGCCACAGAGCATATAGCCAGATTTCTAGAGACTGCCCTGAAGAGCCACAGACATAGGATCCAATTTGTCTTCCTAACAAGCCAGGCAGAGATTGGCTGAGTTAATCCAACTTATCCAACTTATTTGCTGAGCTTATCCAACTCTGGGCTAAGGCAAAGTTCTCAGTGCATCCAGCCCTTCCTGCCAGCAAGGAAGAAGTGATAAGACCCTCACAGATGGTCAAGGGGAGCTCCACAGATCAAATCCTAGAGCGAGAACCTAGGCAGCAGCACTTACTTTGGGATGAATTAAATAGTAAAGAACCACTCGGTCACTGGCTCTGTAGCAAGTCAAAGGGTGAGGCTGTCACTGCCCTAAACACCTCAGCCTGACCAGTCATTGAGCAAATATCTTTATCTTTAAACAGTTTTAGCTGGGCAACTTCAACTATTTAAACCCTCTACATGTTCCAAGGGGGTGCAGGGTGAGATGAGGCTGCCACTGGAGTCCTACCCTTAAGCCAGAAAGTGAAATACCAGAGACTCTTTCTGCTGGGGAAAGGGTGCTTGTTGACCAGACAATCTTCTCCCCCAGGCCCCCTCCAGGCACCAAGTCCTCTCAGGACAGACTAAGTACCCCAAACAAATGCTCTGAGGGAAGGTCATAGTTAAGATGCCTGTGGACTTACAGTGCCAGGACTAGGAAGGAGCATCAGCTGAGAACTAGGAGCCTGCTCTGGTTCCACAGAAACCTTCTCTCCTGCTCTAAGGCTCACTTATGGGAAATGGATGACCCCCACCAAGCCCACAATCAGGAGCCCCTTTACTGCCAGTTCTAAGCCCCAGGACATACAGGAGGGGCTTTTGGATGTTTGTCAGTAGGCTGGCCCCAGGGGCATCTGAGCTCTTAGGCAGAGGTGGGGGCACCCCTGGCTCCCCCAAGCCCAGGAACTCTCAGCCCAAAGAGCTGTCAGGCTAACGAGGCTACCCCACCACCACTCCATCTGAGCGTGGCAGGCTGCACCGCACGACTGGCTTCAGGTGGCTCTTCTTTAATTAATGGCATCCCAGGCTCTGCAGGGAGCTTCACCCCACAATGAATGGCCCTCTCTCATTAGAGGCAAGCCTGCCATGATGTATTCAGGGTGAGGGCCAGGATTCATTTCCCTGTCTGTGGGTTGGGGATGGGAGGGAGGAAGAGGCAGCGGGGAGAGATTTATATCAAGGGACTTGGATTAGCTGCAGCTGAAACATGACCCCATCAACTCCAGCTGCCTTCTTGGGCCTAACCCAATGCACCTCTGCTGACTAGAGGGCTCTAGGGAAACTGAAGGGAGGGCAGAAGGTCTGGTTCCCGTTCTCTCTGAGCTTAGACTTCAATGCTAACGCCCAGAATTCCTATACAACTTCCAGAATGTCCTCCCCCCTGCCCCCACACACTTCATTTGCATTGGAAGCCTGGGCTGACTCTGAGAGATCTTGCCCATGGAGAGTCTTTTTGTGGCCAGGAAGCTGACCCAGTGGCCTCATTTCTAAAGGACTCAGGACTTGACCATGATCTCCAGCTGGCTCTTCTGCCTTCTGTAGCAAGCAATACCCTCACCCCTCTTACTCAGAGAAGGTAATCCACAACAATCATCATAACTGCTGTCTCGATAGGATCTGAGTAAGTTCTGCCACAGGCATCCCAGACCTTGGACCAGCAGGCACTAGGGTAAAGATAGGCATCGGCCTTCCACAAAAACATGCTGTCAGTAGTCACCTCACTATGGTGATCCATCAGGCTGAATGCCACCTCCAGGGTGGGGGAGAATCTGGGCAACACTGCCCTCCTTCCCTCCACCTCTCCCTGGTCCCGTCTCACAGGATTATTGGAGACTGAACAGTGGGAATTGGGCCTTCATTTGTCCCACTTTCCAATGTACTTCCCACAGACTTAGAAAGAAGACCACCCTGCACTCTTGCTCACCATGTAGGTGGCTGTAGGTCTAGAAGCTAGGTGGGTTGAGGTCACAACAAACTGGACACAGCCATACACACTCCTTATACAAATCCCTCTAAACCTTTCACTTTTACTTGTACAGGGGAGGAAAAAAATGCACTTCAGAACCTGTCCTCTTTCCATTTTCAGACCCTCAGAATGCCCAATTCACTAAGAGCACTGGGGGGTATCCCTGTCAGTCAATCAGAAGGTTGCTTTGCATGACTGCTGTATCCCTGGGAGGGTCAGGCAGGTGTCTATCATCTACATGTGCACTCACTGCATGTCACCCCCGCTTCTCCCTGGCCCTTGTGAAGGAGCATTCATATACCCTTCCTTCTCTACTCAGAAAGAGATGTAGCTCAGTTCCGCTTTGCTAAGCCCTATTTGGCAATGTGTCTAAACACATGCAAACTTAATTAGTTCAGGAGGGGAGCCCAAGCGCTTGCAGTGACAGATAAAAGTAACGAGAAATGAGACAAGTCAGGACTGGCAGGGAGTTCTTACACCAGCCCCTTCCCCCAGCAGGCTGCTAATCAAAGATGATGCAGCTCAGTGCTGGGACCAATTGGCACTCTCATGGGCAAAGGGCAAGGATCTCATAAGATTAGTGGCACCATGAGATGCCCTGGGTGCTTCCAAACATAAATATAAGATAGAGGTATCCAAAGTGATGTTAGCTGTAGTTTCCTTAAAATAGATCTGAAGGTTTATTAATTTGTAGCCAAGGTAGGCCCAAATAATCCTCACCATATCTCCTGGCCAATCATGCCCTCATATCAAAATCTCCTCTATATCATACCAGGAATCCAGTCTCAGGCATCACAGAGCACCCAGGGTTCTACCCACTCAGTGCAAAGGAGAGGAGAAAGGGCATTCTTGCCAGATCACCCAGCCATGAGCCAAGAAGGACAGAAGCAGATCCCAGACAGCACACATAGTTCAACACAGTTCTGGAGTCAGAATGCTTAGGCTCAAATCCCTGCCATGCCACAGACAGATTGTGTGCCCTTTCTGGGCCTTTGTTTCTACCTTTGTTAAAAAAGTGTTATAAAAACTTATTTCATAGAACTGTAGTAAGGACTAAATGACATAATATGTACAAATAGCACAACAGGGCTCCAGGTGTATAATAAGTGCTCAATAAACACGATCTTTATACTCTAGAGGTTAAATCTTTCAGGGAATTCTAACCCCAAAGGCACAAATCTCTCAAAGAAAGCACTTCACACTATGCCCAGGATCAGTTCCTCTTCTCTTGCCTAAGCTTACAGATTACCTCACCCACCCAGCACCCACCATGAAGGGTTCAACAGCACTGGCAGTGAAAAATCCAGGGGCTTCCTGACGTTAACAGCTTAGTTCTCTAACTCACATACAGGCTAGGCCAGCAAGGCCCAAGTTGTCTCCTCCTTTTCCATTTTTCCTATACACTAGCAACAAATGTTCCCTGAATCTACCCACTATCAATTCTCAGTCATTATTTCTGAACACGATTCCATAGGACCACTTTATTACTTAATTGATCTTGATTCAAAAATACTGAGGCTCAGAGTGTAGCTCAGTAGTAGAATGTTGTTTAGCATATGCAAGGCTCTGTGTACACTCCCCAGCACCACCAAAAACAAAAATAAAGCATTTAACAAATATTTATTGAACAACTAGTCAAGCCTTGTCCTAGCATTATAACAGTGCTCACAGTCTAGTGAGAGAGACAGACAAGTGGAGGCAGCTACAATAAATTTTAATGCATGAATAAATACATGGGCTCTAAGAACACAAAGGAAGGCACCTGACGAAAGCTATTAAGAAGAGGTCAGCTACAGAGTCTTAATGGGATGGGGGGATGCATAGAAAGTACTGAAGGATGAGGCTAGAGAAACAAGCAGGAGCCTTGATGGTCTCAATAGTGCGAACTTGAGCTTGAGGGCGAAGGTGAGCCTCAGCCTGGACAAGAGTTAAGCAGAGGTATGATACAATCTGCAGCAAAGGGAAGGGAACAGAAGCAGCAAGACTGGAGTCAAAGAGATTAGTTAGAAGGCTTGGTAGTAATTCATGAATATAATCACGTTAAGTAGGGTGGTGGCAGTGGGGATGGAAAGAAGGGAATGGATTCAATAACCTCTAGGAGGCACAATCAACAGGATTTGGCAATTAACTGGTTCTGACTAGAGAAAAGATGATTCTCAGGTATCTGACAGGACAGCCAAGTAGATGGTACCAGTCATTATTTGAGAGAATGCTGGAGGACACTCTCTGGGGAAAAAGGTAGCAGGAGAGCTTTAAGGATCCTGTGGCCATTGAGGTAAAGATGTAAGGGAAGCAGCTGGATATGCAGTCTTGGAGTTGAAGTGGAAGATGCAGCAGATTTCTTTTTTCCAACAGGATCTCAGCTGCTTTGTCGTTCTCATATCTCACTTGAGGAAAAAATTAAACAACTTCAGCACACAGAAGACAGCTGAAGCTATGGCAAAAGATAAGACCATTTTTGTAAGTGCAGGTGTGTAGAATAAAAGGAAAAGATAGCTAAGACAGAGATAAAAGCATCACCAATATTTAAGGAACACCAACACCTAAGAAAAAAGGTAAGGAAAGAGTTAGCTCTTCTCCTTCTCCCACTGAGAAAGAGAAGCCAGAGAATCAGAAGACACAAAGAAAAGATTTTTAAAAATATATTCAAGAAGATTAAATTTAACTTTGTTAAATGATGTCAAGAGGATCCAAACTGACCCCATAGTCAGCATGCTCCTGGGCCACTGTTTCAGCCATCTTCTGCCATTCCCAGGACAGTCACCACTCCACAGAGGTCTCCAGTGTGTGGTTCTATCCCTGTGTCTGGCTCTTCAATGATCTGGGCCACTTGACCACAGCTTGGGAACCCTCAGTCATACCTGCCAAGCACATGCTCCCCACACCAGGAGCAAGCAGTAGACTCTGGGCAAGTATCTTTCCATCTCTAGACTTTCTAAAATCTGAAGTGCTCCAGGCCTACCTCAGCAGAGCACAGGTAGAGGGGTGTAGTATGCACACCAGACCTCGAAGGCAGGCAAAAAACTGAAGGCCAGGCCAGCCCAGCACCTACATGTTAAGGGAGAACTTTCTGTTCTAAAGCTTAGCTGAGCCTAGAAAAGGGGCCTCTGAACTCTGAGCAGGCTCCGCCCCTCCCCCATCGGAGTATGGCATCAGATGATCCTGAACCTCTCCAGAGGCTGCATCCAGGGTGAGGGCCTCCCTCTAGCCAGCCTCACCTCTTCCGGTCTTGCCCTCTTCTTCAGACCAACAACCCACCCAGAAAGCCTCTGAACAAGTTTCTCAGTCATTCGGTGCTTATCAGCAGGTGATCCTCTACTTTGGTAAGCAGAGAAACAACCCTAAACTTCATGGGAGCTTTAAGAAACCAGAGAAGGCAAAGGAAAAGCGGGATAGGTACAGAAGGTGATCAAGCGCCAAATCCATATCAAGTATCATTTCTTTAAAAAGTTAAAGGAAAATTAAATCTGCACTCGCTAAATTTAAACCTGCCTAGCAGGATCTGTGGCTATCGCATCAAAGCCCTATAAACCTGGAGTATCAACTCATCGGGCTCTGACAAAAGATGGACACAAAATGATTTTGTCAGGATGGGAGCAGATTTCTTTTCTCCAGTGGGATTTTCTGCTGCCACTTCAGTTCCCATTTCTCAGTGCTGCACTAATCAGCCTCTTTCCAACAAAAGTGATGTGAAGCTGCTTTGGGGGGATGGGGGTAAGGGCAGCAATGAGAAGGAGGCATGCTTCCAGAATACTAGAGTGGAAATGAAAATATTTGCTGAATTCCTTAGACTTAGTTAAATCTGGAAATGGATGTCAAAATAAGAAGTAAGCTATAGACTAGCAACTTGTGAGTGTCAATTTAACACCACCCTTGTCAGGCTCATCAGCAGCCTTTACCAGGCGAACAAAAAGGTGATGGCTCTGCCGAGAGCGACTGATGTGAGGTTCCAGGAACACCGATAAGCTGTGCACTGTCACGCTACACTACTTAAGTTTCCTCTCTGGCTGTTTTTATTTTGTTACACATTTAATTAAGAACCTTCCCAGCAGTTGTGCGGAGTCCTGCTTCTAAAAGGCAGTCACAGAGCCTTCCTCCTACCACTGCCACCTGCTTCCTCCTGCATCCGCTTCCCCAGGGCCTCACAGGCCTTCTCCAAATAAACCCAAATCAGCATCAAAGTCCATCCTACCCATCTCTTTTAGAAACTGTGCCATCTTAGAATTCAATTCTGTTTAGCTACAAATCTTTAACTCTCATAGCCTTAGGAGGGTTTTGTTTTGTTTGCTTCATGAATAAAAGGGAGACATGACCGAGGCAGTGGTTAGGAAGACCAAATGAGGCAAGGTTATGTGTTCTTAATAATTTGGTTTCCCTTCATATATGCTTGGTTTCCACAACACAATCCATGTTTCCAATTACCTCATTTCTTGTGAAGATACAGGGCAGTGTCCTGAGTCACCAACATCTGTCCTAAACACACTGTGTTGCAGTACATACAGAACCAGAAGGCTACACTAGAGCTCCAGGCCAGAACATTCTAGACCCAAAATGACAACCCCTCTGAAACTGTCTATCTCATGGGGAGACCAAGTCCAAGCTTAGGAAGCCCAGCCAAATGGTCTCCAGCCTTATGCACAAGTGTTTTCATATATACACCATTCGCTATTGCAGCAGAAGATTCTGAAACGTGGGCCTTTGAAGATGAATGCCAAAGAGAAAAACAGTGATAGGGTGGGAGTTCTAGTAAAGCTACCTGGAGGAACTGTATCTCTGGACTGGGTCAAAGTGCTTTCCTCCTGTCCCACATAAGCTCTAGAAGGCTGGTTAGCAGGCTGATCCTGCCCTGCCCTGCTCTGTATAACATCTCCTGGGCTTTAGAGCCCTACATAACTCCTGTCCCAGCTTCAAGGGCTCAGAACTACCCAGCACACCACCAACAAGAACAAGTCTTCCCTTCCACCTCTTCTCCATGACTTCCCTGATTCATATCTGCTTCAATCCCAGCCTGTGTAATTCTTCTGATGAGTGCCATGTAGAAGAGTGGAGACCCCTGGAGCACATAGACAGATGTGCACTCACTGTGTACACACACCCTAAAGGGTTTGGCAGGTGAAATGTGTGTGTGCTGATGTGTTCTAGGGTTTGTTCTTCCTCCTGACCCCAGAGTTGGGGTTCAATACAGGCATGACACCCACTAGGGTGCATAACTCGACCTCAATTTCCAGTGTCCAAAAGGACCTTGGTGAGAAATGGTGCCTGTTTTAGTAAAAAATGTCACACCAGAGCCACTACTGCCCACCCCCCACCAATACCCACCTTATGCTCAAGAGTGCTCTCTCTCTCACGCTCTCTCTCTCTCTCTCTCTCTCTCTCTCTCACACACACACACACACACACACACACACACACACACACACAGAATGCTTGCTGCTGTCTTCAGTGACAAAGAACATAGAGATATCGATTCTATCAATCCTCAGCAAACAGTGCCCCCACCACCTCCACCCCTCCGTTAGTTCCCTGGGGGCTGTCTGAAGCCAGGTATCCATGAGGACAGACAAGATGCAGAAGTGTCAACCCAGCAAACAAACCAGTTGTCATCTGTAACTGGGGCATGATCAGGAGACAGAGGAGAAAAAGCAGTGGCGACAAAGGAGAAAAGAGGAGGCTGGTGACATGGGCAGCTTCCTAGAAGCAGCTCTCTCTTATCTGACCATGAGGCTCTCAATTAGATCACCAGGGTCTTACATGGAAGATAAAAGGGTGGCATAGTGTAATAGTTAAGGACAAGGACACTGGAGCTAAGTTGACTGGGTTTGAATCCTGGCTCTGTGTATTCTTGGCAAGTTACTTAACCTCTCTGTGCTTAATGTTCTCAGTTATAAAACAGAAATAAGAATACTACCTACTTTATAGAATTGGTAAATGCATTATTACTTCTAGAACTCTCAGAATAGTAAATATATGTATTTGGTTAAATATTTTTTTCAAGACCCTCTTTTTGCATGTTTGTAGTATTAGGGATTGAACGCAGGGCCTGTATATGCTAGGCAAGCACACTACCACTGAGCTACAACCCTAGTCCTTTTGATTTTACTTTGACACAGGGTCTCACTAAGTTGTTGAGGCTGGTCTTGAACTTATAATCCTCCTGCCTCGGTAGCTAGGATTACAGATGCTTACTACCATGCCAGGCAACACCCTCTTTTAACACCTTCCTTCGAGAGATCATATGCAGCCCAGCAATTAGTAGGGATGTCATGATGAATGAATCTTGGCAAAGGCAAGAAGGTCCCAACAACAGCAGTCTAGGCAGGGCCCTCAACTCAATCTCACCCTGCTCCAGAAAGGTGGAAGGCAGGACTCCCAGCCCTCCTTCATCCCTGGTAGCCCCAAAGACCCAGGCATCCCTGCCCAGGCTGCCTGCAGGCTTAAACACATGTGCCTCTGAAAGGTAAGACTGGTCCCACAGAGTCCAAGCCCTGGCAGCAAAGAAGCCCTTCTCGTACTCACATGACTTTTAAGTCCCAGTCTCCACAGGTGACAAAAATTGACTTGACGTTTGGATCTAAAAGGCCTTCCTTCGCCATCCACTCATGGACCCTCTGAAAAGTACACAAAAACAAATGAGACTTTCCTTTTTTCCCTCCCCACCCCCAAGTCTATGAAGAGTCACAACAATGAAACACAGATAAGCTGCTTGTAATCAGAGCAGGAGAAAATCGTAATCTTATTCGCCTTAGCTCAGAACTATGGAGGCACCTGGAGGATGATCCCTTCAGGAAGACCTACAAGCCTAAGTGTGTGGGAGGGCTGGACCCTCCAATTCCCACTGCCTGGCAGTGGGCCCCTAATCCAGCAGGTCAGTCCAACAGCCTGCTCTAACTTAGTTGTTCCTCTCATTGGTCCTCCGACAAAGGCATAGCCCAGCATAGACTATCCTGGGCCATGAGAATAGTCCAGAAGGAGGCCCCAAGCAGGTACTCCAATCCACAGCTTTGTTCATTCACTTATTCATTTTACTCTTCCATCAAATGTTTACTGACCAAATTCATAAATTTGGGGGCTGGGGATTTAGCTCTGTTGGTAGAGTGCTTGCACAAGGCTATGGGTTCAATCCCCAGCAACTCACACACTTTCTCTCTCTCTCTCTCTCTCTCTCTCTCTCTCTCTCACACACACACACACACACACACACACACACACACACACACCAAAAAACAAAACAAAACAAAACCCCAAATTTATGAATTTGGTAATTTTTCAAATGAATGTGAAGAAAATTTCATCTTCAGGGGAGGCTCTTTTGCTGGGCTGAAGCCCCATCCTGGCATCTGGGTAGCACTGCCTATTCCTATTGCTAAAAGCTCATAAATCAACTTTGTCTTTCTCCTTTTCCCAGTCGAGGATTCAAATTTAGCAGAATATTTTGAAGGCTAGTTCAAATCCTACACAAGGGAAGAAACTGTTCCTAAACATACTTTACATCTTTCTTTCCCTCTGAATGATTTTACTGTTTGCACTCACACTGGAAGTACAAATACTAAAATCAGTATATAATGAGAGAATTATCATGAAGAATTCATAAAGCACTGCCTATTTTTTTAGAAGATCCTAGGCATGAGGAGGGAGTGCAGCAGATCACACCACTGCTTCTATGCACACAGGAGGATTATTTTTTAAGACTGTATCATATAGTTGTTAAAAATGCAGGATTAAAAGTCAGACACATCTGGGTTCCAACCGTTGGCTCTTCCATATCCTGGCTGTGTCATTGATGGGCAGTCATTTAAAAGTCATTTAACCCCTCTGAACCTCAGTTTCCTTCATCTATAAAACAGGGTAGAATGACTAACCTCACAGAGTTGTTCTGAGAATTAAGTTGGATAATGTGTTAAGGGCCTAGTACAAAATAGGACAGCAGACTGAGAAGGGGAGAATGGCAGATCATCATGAAACAATACAACAGATACAGCAATGGAGAAGTGACCAAAGTGCTAGAGGACCAGGAGGAGGAAATGGCTACTTCTGCAGAAGCAAAGATATAGGCATAATAATTTTGTATTTGAGAGGCATTATTTGTTTCACGTCTGTCTTCCCTACCAGACTAAGAACCATAAATGCAGAGGCACTCACTGACTTAACTGTTCACTGACCCTAATCCAGCACAGTGTCTATTCAAAAGATATTTCCTGAACCGACTAAAACACAAGCAGGTACAAGTTTAGTTGTGCATGAAATCCACAGGAGGGATAAGAATGAGGCTGGGGGACTAGTTAGGCCAGACTGCAAAAAGCCTTGGGTGACAACCAGGTAATGGAAAACCCATGGGTACCTTTAAGTAAGATTACTTCTAGGAGGTGTATGCTGACTCCACAAACACCCCTGAGATACTGGAGGCGTGGCCCATGCCAAAGAAGTCCTTGAGCAAGGCCAAAGATCCTATTTAGTTTCATGGCTGTAGCAGGACAATATCCAGAATGTCAGAGCTGCTCCCTAGTGTCAGACTATATAGACCATGTCATCTCCAAACCCTCTTCATAGTCTGAATGCCAGAGAAAACTCCTCAGCAGTGTGTCTGGGCCTTCTGAATAATCATCTCCCCAGTCATCAGCCCAACCCCCTGCATACATGCACATGTACCTGTGGACACACCAGTACATCCTTTCCCTGGGGCTACCTAAAGAAAATAAGGCAGACTTTCCATAGGAAAACAGGTAAGGTGAACCTGCTGGACTACATTCCCAAGGTAGGTGTCCCATGTGCTACAAGGGCTCCCAATGCCCCAACTCCTACACAGCAGGAACAGAGAACAGGATAGAACAGGACTGTCGGGAGGCCATGCCTAGCAAGACCTCCATGAGACAGAAGCCCTTAATACTCACTTATGCTGCACTTAGTGAGCACCTTTTGTATAAGTCCAAAGAAGTAATACTACATTTGGAATCAGACCTGTCCTTCTTGCCTGCTATGCCTGAATGAAAAAAGGATTAGAGGAACCACCAAGACAACCCCAATCAGCTGGCTCTGGCTTCTCAGTTACTGACAGCCTGGTAGGGCCTAGCCTGAGCTCCACTTAGAATAAACGAGCCAGGCAAGCCTCTTGCTGGCTGCCTGCTCAGGACATTGGTTGGGACAAGAAATTAGCTTTAGCTCTATATCCAACTCAGGGTTAATGGGACCCATCTAGTTTCTCTGTCCTGCCAGAAACTTTCTATTCAAGCTGATGCCAGGAATCTTCCCTTCTCACCCACAAAGTATTCTGAAGTGTCAGAAAATAGCTTTCTGGGCAAGACTGAGAAATCCTCTAAGCACCCTGCTCTGGGTCTGGCTTGGGGTTAGCAGAGGGTTGCCTCCTGAAGACTACATCTTCCCATCAACTGGGGGCATGGACAAAACGCCCTGCATCTCAACAGCCCTGGTTTGGTGCTGGCTCACAGCAAGCATTCTCCTGACAGAATCCCAGCCACAGACATTCCCAGGAAAAGCTGTCTGGCCTGGCCTCCCACAGGGGCCAGGCCCTGACTGGAGATGCTGCTGGCTAGGACACGGAGAAGGATCGGCCTCTTTCTTCTTGAGTCTGGTCTTACAGGGAGTGGCCCATGCTGAGGAGCTCCCTCAGTTACAGCAGTGGATCTCCCCTCAAAATTAAATAAAATAAAATAAGTCAATGGGGTCAGAAGGCTTCCTAGAGTACCTTCTCCCAATCTACTGCAGGTGCCCAAACCCTGACCCAATCAGAGGACAAGAGTAAAAGCCACCACTGAGGGGAGCCTAAACCTTCCTCTTGGACCCTGTTGCATCCTGAGGAGCCCCAGGAAATTCTCTCTTCCCATGGGACAGGATTCTCTGCTAATGGGAGGACTCTGGTGCCCTTGCCCTGCCACTACCCTACTTCCTCAAGGCTGTCCACCTCCCAGGCAGATATGCCCTGCTAGTTTGCTATGCCTCCAAATATGTGGCTTCTTCCCGAGCATTGATTATGTCCGAGCTTTGGGTTTATTGGTCTTAAAAATGAATAAATCACCTAATGAGACCCACAGGCCTTTTCTCCTCTCCCCTCCTCTCCCCTCCCCCTAGAAACTTCTCCCCCTCAGAAAACCCTGAGACAGGAGGAGGGAATAGGCAACCTAAAACCAAGCACCACCCTTCCTTATTCCCTTGGGCTAGGGTACAAAAAACAGTGTCTTAACCTTTTCCAGCTCCCTGAGGAAAATATCCTAGAAGTGTAGTCTCTGCCAAGGGTTCTAAAGTCTTTAATTTGATTTCCTCACATAGGCAATTGTTGTAATTATTCTGATTAGGAATCATTACCCAGCGCAGCCTCTGCACCCCTGACAGGCACAAGGCATCCAGCAGCAAGCTGCAGTGGGGAAGGCGGGCCCAGCCGCAGCTCCTGGAGGAGCTGACAGCAAACAAAAGCCATCGATGGGGAGTTCTGGGTGAGTTAATGAAGTGCTCACATGCCACAAGAAGCCAACGCTAAAGCTAAACAAAAACACCTCTAGTCCCGGGGGCTAGTTCCCCAGTGACACAGCTTAGCTCCCCTATGCGCGCCTGCCTGGGTGCAGTGCAGGATGCCCCAGAGCCACCAGGGCAGGGCCAGAGGACAGGCAGGGTGGGGGCCCTTCTCCTGACTCCTGGCAGCACTCGGACATCTTGTCAGTAACCCTGACGGGAACAGCTGGAGATGACAGATCAATGGTTCAATACTCTCAACAGCATGTCACTGATGTGACAGCAAATGTTATTCTAATCAAGCCATAATCATAGTCAAATTACACGGCTACATTCTCAGGAGGGGAGGGAGAGAAAGGAAGCAGGAAGGGGTCAGAGGTCAGGAATTAAAGGTCATTCAACCTACCTCCAGCACTTGCTCCAGGCTTGGCTGACCATCCACCATGGCTTGAATAATCCCGGTGAGCTGAAAAGAAAGAGAAACAGCCTTTGGGTGGAAAACCAGGACACAGACTCAAAGCTGGACCAGCTCCTTCCCTTTCTTTCTCCTTCTATTGTAAAGGTCTCCGACCCGGCACTGTCTCCAGCTCAGAATCCACTAGGAGCCTTAAAAATAAAAAGTCCCAGGACACTGTGTAAGCTTTCCCCACAAGATGGGGGCACACAAACATATTCTAAACACAGGGTGTATCTCGTACCCATTTTAGCTTTCATTTTGGAAAAAAAAAAAAAAAAAAAGATTTTAAATTTCTATTGTATTCAAAAGGCTCAATAACTTCCCCCAAAATACTGCCTGAAGTAAATTCAACTCCAAGCTTCACAGAAGTTCCTGTAAAATTTGGGGGGTACTAGCATAGGATAGGCACAATTGGTTTCAAGTCCCCCTCCTCTGAGCCTCCATGTCCAGACTCACCCCTGCCACACTCTCCATCACACCAGTGAAGCCCCACAGGCATCTACCCTTCACCCTGCACACATGGATCCTCAATACTGACGAGCCAAAGAGAAAAGAGGCGCCTATAACCAATGAGGAAACTAAAACCAAAAGCCTGATGTACAGAATCTGGCCTAGAAAATATCTGGCTCACAGGCCCCTGCTCCTCCTAGGTCAAACAAGCTTCTTCCTCTACTTTGTTTTGTTTTGTTTTTAAGTAAAAATATCCCTCAAGCACAGACTAGGGAGAGACTGCCTACAAGAATCTGAGGCATGAGGACCCCTCTCCTGGACATCGGTTAGAAATCAGCCAAAAATCATGGGCCCAACATGCCCCTGGCTACTTCCAGAAAGAGTAGTATCTCAGGCTTGCTTGGAAACAACTTTTTTTTTTTTCCAATGGGGGAAGGGGTTTAAAACTCCAATTAAACTTTAATTTCATTTAATGAATTCAAAATACCCAACTCATAGAAACCACCAGCTCTAAGAGGGAAGGTTATTTTCTCATAGTGACTTACATGGAATGGTAATACACACCTTTTAGGGAAGAAATTTTCATTTTAAGAATGCTGAGTTCCTCTAGGTGGGATTCTGTAGTTCATCAAGTCATTATTAGGTGGTATTTTAAGGAAGTGTAAGGACACAGCCACTCTATTTTATATTCCAGAAACTGTTTTTATATTAATCTGTATTTTAATTGGGTAACAGCTGCTGCCTACAGACTTCCCATGGTCTAAAAGGAAAATAAATTAGAAAGATTAACTACGCTGTTGTTTCACAAGGCTTTAACCCACAGCATGCCCACCCGGCTGGCACCTCCACACCCTTTCCTTGCTTGGGAGAGCAAAGAACTGCCCAGCAGAGGGAGGGCCTGAGTCAAGGAAAAGAAAAGACGGGTCTTCAGAGAACTGTGGGGGGCAGGGGAGGCGGCCCTGGGTCAGCCACTTTAATCTTGGGAGTACAAAGGACTTTTCCTTTTATTTTGCTAATAACTATCCCCCAAGCACCTACTATGTGCTAGGCCCTATCCTAGGAATCATGGATCTAGCAGTGAAGAAAACATAACCCTTCCTTAGGGGAATCTGCATTCTTCTTGGTGCCCCCTCTTCCACCCAGTGGTACCCTAAGCCTGTCCACCTTCCACAGCTACACAGTAAGCAGGTAGGTCCTATTTTGTCTCAGGCGTGTAGGGGCCAAAGAGAATCAGGAGTAGGCCTGATCTCAACTCCAGGTCCACTCTCCAGATTAGTAAATGACACCCAGGCACCATCGCTGCCAGTTCTGACCCAACTTCTCTCCTGCCAAATTCTTCCATGGCCTGGACTGGGACTTTGGAATGTTCTTGGCACCACTTCCATTGACTCCCTGTGTGAGTGAGAACTGAAGCCCTTCAAGGTACAGCTCATCTGAGTTACCCTTGGTGGGAGCCAAGAGGAGTGACTCTGACCTTGCCCCAGGAAATTCGGACTAGACACAAGGCTGACATTTGCACCCAGAGCTTTCTCAGAAGTGGGAGTAGCTGTGAACCTTCTTTTCCATGACCCTCCTTTGCAGACAGGACTAAGGTCCCCACCCATGTACCCCACTAGTACCTGTCCTGGACTCCAGGAAAATTATAGATGGGTAAGAAACTCACTATACCAAAAAGGAAAACTGGAGATCTACTCAGATGTCCTGTTCCAAGATTCCTCACTATAGACAAGGCCCACCTCTTCCCATCTTGGGCTGGGGGAGGGCTCTGGCATCCTGGGGTTTCACAAACTCTACTCCTATGATCAGTAATCCCAGTCTAGGAGAAGCCTGGTGAGGTCAGCTTCTCTCTGTCCATGCTTCCCATAGAATAAGCATTTTCACTGTGACCCAGCCAGGCATGCTCACAGCTGAGTTCCTAAAGGATCTGAACTTGACCCTCAGAAATGCAGGGGCTTATATACTGGTTCAATCAGACATAGTCTTCTAGGAGAAGGCCTAATGCCCCATTGCTTATCTGTCAGGAGCAGATTCTCAAGGTAAGGAAAGGCCTTGGGAGGGAATGAAACACAGCTCATCCTATCTCTGTTAGTGCTGCGAAGGCACTGGATGTAGAAGAGGTAAAATTAAGAGAATTAGTCCCCTACTTAAAAATGACAAACTGTAACACTTATATAAGAAACTGTGGGAGCTGTGGCTGTGGCTCAGTGGTACAGCACTTGCCTAGCACGTGTGAGGCACTGGGTACAATCCTCAGCACCACATAAAAATAAATAAATAAATATCTTGTGTCTATCTACAACTAAAAAAAAAATTACGTTAAAAAAAAAGAAACTGTGAGGGAGAGAGACAATTTTATAAAATAAATATTGGGCAGTTCTATCTTAGGCCTAACTTAAATCCTTCCTGCTGCAGCTTAAGCCCATTCCTACTTAGGTTAATATATGTTTGTAATAAGCTTTCACATCCTCACAATGAAAGGTACTAGAGCAAAGCCAAGTATTATTAAGCTGAGAACCAGGGCTCACAGGCTAAACAGAGCTCAGAGACCTTAACCACTTAAAGCAGGAGAGGTGAGAGAAAGAATTAATGTGTGTTCTGTGGCTCCTTTCACTGAGGGATTACAGATTAACTCCCACTTCTCCAGACTCGGAAACCACAAGCGAGGGGCTTTTGACCCTGACTGATAACATGGCTGGTTACTGAGATCCCCTACCCACACAAGGGCTTTGTCTAGGGATGATCTGGCTTCTTCTTAAATACTAGCAACTACAGGAAGCAGCCCAGGAAACTCACTGCCAATAGCATGTCAGCATCCAGTGCTTTCTCCTTTCACAGTTTATCTCCAACACAATCGTATTCTGACACCAAGACAGTTTGTTGATTACATAAGCACTTGTCTCTGGTGTACAATCTGATAATAAAACCTACTCTTTCTCCTCAGACAAAGAGACCAATAAATCTCACCCTTTTTAAGTACAGGTACAAGACAAAAGCCCTTCACTGGCATTTAGCAAAATGAGTATTTTTCTAGTTTTTCATGACAACAACAACAAAGACTGCACATGGTCAAGGACTATGAAGCAGCCCAGCTACTAGCGACAGAGATGCGCTGATGTGCTGGAGCAGATTCTCAAGGTAAGGAAAGGCCTTGGGAGGGAATGAAACACAGCTCATCCTATCTCTGTCAGAACCGGGTCTCCAGGCAGACTACCAATTGGAACTAAGAAAGGATCTCAAGAAGGCTTACACGGAGCCTCAGAAGTAAGAGTGTCTGTATGTGGGCTAAGCACCCAAGGGAGAATTCTTTTTCCTGTTGTCTCTCTTCACACAAGATTGTGTTCACCTGTGTACTTGCCACATGCATGTGTGCATACGTGTATGTACACACATGCACAAGCTCGGGTGCATAAGAACTTGTTGTGCACAAGAGAAAATCCCACCAGAATAGCAGCTTGGATACCATCTGAAAGGGCTTGGGGTTGTTACACTTCCTAATAAAAAATTACCTCCACCCCTTCCCATAAAGGCAGCTACTGCCAGGGTGGGTGAAATTCCAGAACAGCCTCCATCCTACGTCTATGCTTCTCTCTGTGATACAGCTCTACCTGGTATGAAGACAAAGCGATATTTAGATAATCTGAAGTTTTCCAAAAAGACTTTACTTACTCAGAAGAGCAAGTCAGGAGTACAGTTGCTTTTGGGGGAGATGGGAACAACTCCTTGACAACATTTGTCTATCTACAGAAGACACTTCAAGTGTTTATTCAGTATCAGACCCCAATGATGAGGTAGAGATGAAAGGTCTAGTGGGGAGACAGAGAGTTAAAAGTATAATGTGTCTGATCAGCACAAAGTTGGGGCAAGCACAACCCAGGCTGGGATCAGGGAAAGCTTCCCAGGGAAGGTGACCGTTAACAGACTTCTAGAAGACAACAGGAGGTAGAGGGAGGACAGCGGCAGTGGTGTACAGGCAGAGGAACCACCATGTGCAAACATGAACTATGGAAGGACAGCCTTTGGGTGAGAGGAGCCAGGTGGGAGATGAAGCAAGGAGATATGAGGCTGGACAACAAAGCAGGGGCCAAGTCATGGAGAGTTTTGAGCTCTGAAGCCCGAGACAAAATGACCCAGTGCCAGCAACACAACCATAGTCTTTTTTCACAAACAGGCTTCATATCAATATCCCAACCATACTCCTACTCCCCCTCAAATTATGCATGTATGTCCTCGGGTGAAACTGTCTAGAAAGAAGAAACATGGCTTTCCTCACATTCTCACAATGCTTCTTCCCCTCCTCCTAACAGCAGCAGCAGCAGCCCTGCTCTGGTGAAAATCTCTCTGGTCCCCATATGTTCTATGAAAAGCTAATTGCCAGGCCCAAAAGATGTGCTTGCGTTAACTACTAACCAGACCTAAGTTTTCCCTAAGTGGCCTATATTGAGCACTCTGGATACTCTGGAACAATGGCGGTAAACAGTCCCAAACAAGCAGCAACCTTTCCAAAACCAGAGTCTGCCTGGAGCCCAAAAGGTATAGGCCTCACACAGAGGATGAAGAATAGGACGAGAAGACTTTACACTTTTGAGCCTATGGAGGGCTCAGGTGATTAGCTTTCCTTCCTTCCCAAAAGGAAAAGAATTTTCACCATATTAAAATGGAGATTTTTTTTTTTTTTTTTTTTTTCAAAAGGAGCCAAAAGGAAACATTAGTTTCTCCAGGAACTTACCTCTGGTGAGTTCCAGGAGAAAACAGGGAAACCAGGAGATAAAAATAAGGAAAAACCTCAACATCATTAGTTAGAACAAAAAGCTTAAGAGACCAGACACCTGCCACGGATGGCAAATTCTGACATCAAGTCCAGGTGACTTGCACCTTGGATGTCAATCTAGAGGTCAATGAGATGCCCAACTCTATCAAGCAGGCCCCCCTGCAGCCTACTCCACTCCAGAGATGTTTGGGATTACTCAAGAACTTCTCTCTTCCTGTTCCATTCACAGGTAGGACGTAGGTCTCTAAATGAAGGCACACAACCTCTAATACCTCAGTGCCAAACTCCTAAAAGATCCCAGAACATTCACATTTTCCCATCACCTCTGTTACTACATGTATCTGACTCATGATTCCACCGCAGGATGCAAAACATGACATGTCATAGGGGAAAGCATCCATAGAAGGCTTCTCCTCACTGTACTGGAGGTCAGAACTTTCAGGGGCTCCTCCCCTCTGCCAATGGCTCTTCTGAGCTTTCAGCAAACCTCAAAACCTCAGTCAGTCCCAGTTTTATAATCTGTAAAACAGGGTCAATATAATCTGCTGACAAGGTGGCCAGTACAGTACTAGCCAGGGTAAGGATCTTTCAGCCTTGGCCAGCCTGTCTTCTCTTTCCTTGGTAATAGCGTGTGCTTCCCACAAATTCAACCAATGTTCCATACAGGATCATTTTACAGAAGGATAGAAAGCTAAGAAAACCTGAACATAACATTTCCTTCCAAGGGGCTGAAATCTTCACCTCTTGCCAACTGACCCTAAAGAAAATAGAACTAGAAAGAATCTGTGACCCAGAAATACCATCCCAGACTCCAACTGCCCAGTTGCCACGAAAAGCAGGAATGATAAGGAAGGGAAAATGTTGGGGAAGCTGGATTAGGTTGTGCTACTGCTCTCCCTAGAATTCCAGGCACAAGTGGAGTCACAACTTTATGAAAAGCTAATTGCCAGGCCCAAAACATGTGCTTACGTTAACTACTAACCAGACCTAAGTTTTCCCTAAGTGGCCTATATTGAGCACTAATAATCCCAAAGTTCTCCCAGCAGCCCTTGCTACTCAACTCCAGGGCCCTTACCTCTGTACAGAAGGGGGTAAGCTGTGGATGAACTACAGGCTGGACATACATGTGAAAGGTGGACTCAATCTCCATGGTCCGGCCATTTAGTTTCAGGATGGGGAACTCGATGATTTCCTGCAATGCCAAAAACACAGAAAAGGAAGTTATTTTAATCAACCATTTCAAATGATAATTCTTTAAGAAAGAATGAATGTTTGGGGCTCATGACTCCTTCCAGGCGAATCCCAAGGCTGAACAAGATGGCACCAGCATAGTTATAGTCCTAACCCTCCCACTGCTAGTAGGACTAGACAAATATCTGCTTCATCCCCATTGTTTCTGGAAAGGGGAATAAAGACAGTGGTATAATCCACCACAGTTTCTCCAACAGATTCTCTAGCAGAGGCCTGCTCATTTGAGCCCCTAAAAAGAGACCCTCCTTCCTTTTTCCAAGTTCCCTGTCCAGGAATGAGTCTGGATCTCTTGCCATGTAGACAATCAGCCATCAGACCATAGATTTCCTTGCATGAAGTTTAAACAGAGCTGTGAGTTTCTTCAGTTTTTATGAGGGGTAAAAAAAAGAAAGATAAATAATAAATAAAGCAAAGCCAAAGGAGATACCAAGAGAAGCAGAAAACTGAAGACAAGTAATAGGAGCTAGTGCCTCCCACCTTTCTTTCAGGCAGTACATGCTCCCCCTCTTATATCCACCCCCAACCGACCCTCGCCCAATTGCTTAGCCAGCCCTTCCCAGTCCACTGGAACGTAATGGAAGAGAAGGAGGAGGAGTGACAATTTGTTTGGTGTCTCTAAGATTAATTTGTCTCCATTATTTAATAGAGATGCACAGCATCAAGGTCCTGGTGTGCAAACAGGCTTGCAGAACGCTGGCTGTGCAGCATGTCTCATACATCGCTCCTGGGAAGGGAGGGACACACCAGAGGGGGGAGAGGGCAGGAGAGCACACGCGCGCCAGAGAGAAGAGGGAAAACAAGAAGAGAGAATAAAAAAAAATATTGCTTTTTAATATTCAAAAACAGTTTGCAAAATTTAATCAAAGCAGAGGAAAAGCTAACATTTTTACCACTTTGACATTTTTATTAGCGCTTTCATAAATTTTTAAAACATGAATGGAATTAGTTTACAACACACACACACATACACACCAAAAAAACTGCCCTGAAAACATCTGGAAGAGACAAATAGGAAATAATAAAAAAATAAATAAATAAAAGCAAAATCTTCCAAGTCAAATTAGCATGTGGAAAAGGCCTCCACTGCAGAGAGAAAAGGGGGGCTTTGCTCACTCAGTGGCCCCAATAGTCAGCATCCCTGCCTCTGAACCCCCATTCTAGAGGGCACTTTTTCAGTATCTCTGAAATCAAGGCCAATTGGTTCTCTTCAGAGACAGCCTGGGGAAGCGACAGAGGGGCTGATGACACCTGACAGCACTGGGGAAATGGATGGGTGGGAAAACAAAAGGAGAAATAGTCATCTCCTGATGTCCCAGGGAAACCACGTATCCTCCCCTGAAAACATACCTGCTAATATTGGGCTTATTTTTAAAGCATTGATTTCAATCCAACACATAACAGCAGGACTGAAAAACCAAATCAAGGCAGTCAGATTTCATGCCAGAGAAATTCAAAGGTTCTGGTTGCCTGATCTCTCCGGGCTGATCCCCAAAGATGGGGAAGTTGACAGGAGCTTACTGCCAAGCATAGGAAGGGCAAAATAGCTGCAAGGCGGAGGCAGAGGGGAGTCAGAGGAGGAGGCCTGGGATACTGCTTAAGACTTAGTGATAGCTCTCTCTTCCTAATGCAAAGAGAAAAGAAAACTCATTCCTCAATTCCCTAGGCCTTTTGTTCCCCACAAAGCATTACAAAGCAGCCCAGAGAGAAAGGAGTTTGCTCTGAAAAACAAAAGTGAACACACACATATACAACATACACACTGGTCCCCCTGAAAAATAAGATATTTAGATTTCCAAGAGCCAACTCTTAAGTGCATCCCATCTGAGTTGGGCTCATCTGACTCCTGAATTTCCGTCCACAAATTCTTCCCTTTCACTAAGTAGGAGAAACACTTCCCCCAATAGAAAGAGCCCCATAGCCTAGTGAGTTTGGCTGCCCTGGTGTCTAAGGAAACAAATACAGCCAGCTCCTCACTAACAATGTTAGCTGGGCCCACAATGAAATTTAACCTGTGACACAACTGTACTTTTCATTTAAACTTTCATTTGAGAGAAGCAGTGTTTGGAGACCTGCAGTTTGTCCTGCTAATAAAGACAAGTGTTGGGACCTTTAAGGATGCCATTCATCTTTGGCTTTTATTAAATTCAATTTTCTTAAGCCCATGATACATTATGAAATTAGGAGTTGACATTCCTCTGGAAACAAAAATATCTATCAAACATAAATAGAAAAAAACTCCTCTATTACCAAGAATTTATGGCTTAAAGTTGATCTCTTTCCACTCTTTTACAAGCACATGGTTTGTTTTAGATACCTGAAATGCTATTATAGACCTGGAATTTCATTAGTATTTATTATAAAATTGTATACATACTCCAGCTCCTGCTCTGACCAGCCCTAAGTCAGCATGCCCAACAGACTCCCTAAAAACTTGGCCTTCGGGTTTCCCCACTGCAGGTTAGTATTCAAACTTCCCTCCTGCTGGCTTCCTTACCTATAGGGAAATGGAGCTGATCAATGTGCTTGAACTCAATGCCATCCTCCCTGAGACAAAAAAACAAGCCACCTCAGCTCCACGTGGGGAAAAATGCATGGACCCCTTTGATGCCTGGACCCACCGACCAGGACACATCAGACTGGGCCTATCATAAACATACCTTTCTGATGTTGCTAGCCCATCAGTCAGGAGTATTCCCCAGTAACAAGAGGGACTTTCAAGCGCCAGTCTCAAAACATGACTGCAGGAGCCCTTTGGCTGCACAGGAATTGTTAACAATGAGCCTGCACATTGGCATATTCATTTAAGCCACTGAAGATGCAAAAGAAGAGCTCTTGATAAAAAGACTTCAGAGAAGTCAGAGCAGAAAGGACCTTACTTATGTATTTCTTATCTTCCCATACCATTCAGCAAGCACAGACTTGAAAATATTGGGCCAAACATCCCAATCACGGAAGAGGAGGCCTACCTTGCACCAAACTGAGGTCACTACAGCAAGTGTACCTAAGTCATGCCAAACACTTCCTTGACAGTTTTTAGCTGATAATGATCAGAGACATAATCCCAATACTACAGGTTGATAGCATCATTTCCAACCAAGGATTTGTGAAGATGTGCCCAGGTCCCAGCTTCTAAGTTCAGTTGCTCGGATAATGAAACTATTATCCCTGTCCCTCTCTTTTCCCCACATCCAATTTCATCATTCCCCGAGGAAGAATTCTTTTCAGGAACAGTTGAATACTTGGGCAATGGCTGCACCAGAAAGGAAAAAGGAGCCAGTTTGTATTTACAAGCCCTCTTTCCTACCCCTAATAACAGCTTCACAATTCCTTATCTTCGTATGCCATTTGCACTCAATTAAACTACCTGAGTACCTACTGACATCATGAAGTGTTGGAGTGTGATTTAGAGATAAGACATAGTCTCTGCTTTAGAGAAGTACATGAACTAGTGAATGTAAAAGATAAGTGAGCAAATAATGAACAGTACATTGTGATAAATACCTTAGTGGAGGGACATACAAAGTGTTATGCTTTTCTACTTACAAAAGTGTGCTTCCACATACATTTTCTCATGTCATCCACACCATCAGTAGGTCATAAACCAATACTATTTAGCACCTACTATTTACCAAGCAGGGACTAGATGAAAACATAGAGATAAATACAATGAGATGTGGTACCTCTCCCTGAGAAGCTCAAAGTCTGTGAAAAGGATGCAGAGTAGTCAATCTCCTACAATCTCCAGGACATGTGAAAAACAAAAGCATCTTAGATCCTTCCATCTACTTTGTACTCTGTGGCAGATGCTGTGCTAGGTGCCAAAAGGGAACAACTCACAAGATGGGAATGGAATCATTACTATCCCTATTTTCATAACTATGGCCCAAAGGAGGTAAGTCACTTACTTATGTCTATATTGCCAGTAAGGGGTGAATGTGAGATTCCAAATGGGAAAAAGTAGGGCTAGCAAGCTTTCAGAGTCTGACAGGTCAACAAAGTCTGATTCTCTTAATATGAAGGGCTACACTCAGTCTTACTGTCTCCTGGAAAGAGAGGCTGTTCTCAAATTATAACAACAATGTATGAGGATTCCCAGGCAGAAAGTTCCAGAGAATTGCCACTGAAAAGTCTCCAACATAGTTGCAGCAGCATGGATGACTCTAGGTTATGAGTTGAGGGAGGGCAAGAACCTTGAGCCTTCAGTTTATATCCTAGATCTATCTGTTCTGGTCCACAATCCTCACTCTCAATGTTGTTGAGCATACATACAAAGAAGCTAACAAGTAGAAGATGGAGGAAGACAGCTTGTTTTTCCAAAGCATAAATTCTTCTCTGCCTGAGCTGATGTTTCCATGATTTTCTAGCTCTAACAGAAAACACTCTGCTTTCAGGGGACCTTCCACAGGTCATAGGGGTGATCTACCTGAGAAGACAAAGATGGCAAGTGGCAGAGCTAGGATTCAATATAGAGATATATAACACTCTAAAGTCCTTTCTCCTAGATCAACCACTCTCTCATCCCTAAGTGGTTTCTTCCCTCAACTTCTACAAACCACTAAGTTACAGTTTCACCTTTAACCAGCTACCAAGTTTGTCCGCACCCAAGAGTTTCAGGGAACAGTGGACTTTTGGTGCTAAAAGAGGGATAGCTAAGCACCTACAAAGTACCTACACCATTAGGTTGTCCAAGGGCAGAGCAAAATACCCAAAATGTTGGTCTGCTGATAGTGGATGGGGAACTGGCTACAACTTGACAATTGAGGAAAAATCCTCAGAATTTCAATTTGTCAAGTATCCAAGGTTTCAAACCTATTGTAACTATTGTCTCTGAATAAAATGGCAACTACAAATCCTCTAAAGGGGAGAGAAGACAGAGAAATAAAAGAGAAAAACCAGGCAAGTATTCATTCACCTTTACCTTTTTAAGTGAACTGAAACAGAGGTTTTAAACCCAGGTGGTTTAAAATTGCTCAACTAGGAACCCCAGATTCCACTGATAAACTGAGGACAAAACTGAAACAGCATTTCACAAGAAATTTCACCTTTCAGTAGATTATAAGAAATAAATGTGTAGGTTGTATTCAAATTCCCTTTCACTGAACTGTCTGCAGCAATAAGATTATATTTGGAGCTGGGTACAGTGGTGCGTGCCTGCAATCCCAGCAACTCAGGAGGCTGAGGCAGGAGAATCACCAGTTCAAAATCAGCCTTAGCAACTTAACAAGGCCCTGTCAAAAAAAAAAAAAAAAAAAAATTAAAGAGGGCTGGGAATGTGGTTCAGTGGTCAAGTGCCCCTGAGTTCAATTCTTGGTACAAAAAAAAAAAGGAAAAAAAAAAAAAAAAAAAAAATATATATATATATATATATATACACATATACACACACACACATACATACATACATACAACAACAACAACAAAAAAAAAACTGATTCTAAGCAGAAAGAACTAAGATTAGACTGCTGGAATTCATGACAATGGTTAACAGTAGAGCATTCTAGCCCTTTTTTCCAAAGCATAGATTCTCCTCTGTCTGAGCTGATGTTTCATGGTCCTATCTGAAATAAGGGAATGAGTGGATCATTTTTCATGGCTTTTCCCTCTTAATCTAAAAAGGAACTGGCATTTCCTCGATTTGAAGACAGTAACAGTTAATCTATTCCTTCCCGTTTGAAAAAAAATTCCAAAACGCACCTGCTCCTATACTGAAAAGTTTTGATAAAATCCAAAAGCAACATCACACCTCAAGACAGAAAAAGGAGTACCTGGCACAAGATGAGTTTTATCCAAATGGGTGGTTTTGAATAAAAATCCCATGCAAAGGCTTGCCCTTTCTCCAAAGGAACAAGGGGGGTCTCTGGGCCATAGGGAAAAGGTGGTTTTGGACAGTGGAAATAAGGGCTGCACTGGGCAACGGGGCATGGTTTGCTTAACAGTTTCTCTCTTGGAGGAAAAAAAAAGACATTTTATGCACAAGGAGCTTATTTCTTAAACAAACACTCGTGGTTTTGATTTACACCACAGCCTGCTCCTAAATAATTTATGGCGGGTTAAATTTATTGCCAAGCCCTGGCTGGCTGCAAATTCGAATTGCCAAATAATTAGATTTTAGGGCAAAGCTTATAAATTACCCGTCGATTTGTCCGGACTTGTTTGTCAGTTGCTTTGTGCTTCGGGTCATCTTTGGCATTTGGCTGTTTGGGTTTTAATTGCTGATTTACACTTTGACAGATGAGAGCTGATGCTCAAAGTTTCAGAACAAGGAATGGTACAAAATCAGAGCTTTAAAGGCCTGATTTTTCACCTGTATGTTCCACTCCACCCATCCTCCAAGACCCAAAAGCAGTTAAAATATAGAAACAAGGGTGAAAACAGACACTGCTATTCTTTATTGGAGAGGGTGAGGATACAGAGTGAACTGTAATTTACCTTTACTAAAATCAGATTTTTTTCAAAACAACACAGTATCAATAAGTGAAGGGAAGCAAAAGCCTTACAAACCATATCCTCACCTAGAGGTGTGCACACCTGTGTCTCCCTCTATATGCAGGTGACTCTGAAACAGCTTCAGTTCAAACATTTTTACATACCTGATTATATCTAACTTAAGATATCAGTGGCCTTTGTGAAGCTGACCCTTCAGGGCAATAAACAACCAAATGATTTCTTTGTAGCTACTTGCATATATTTGTCAGGTAATTAATTTAAATGAATCTTAGTTGTGTGCAGGAGAGGTCCCCTGAAGGCAGCACTAAGGGCAAGCATGGAAATGGAATAGGGTACTAAGCCCAACTTACCATTCCAATGGAAGACAAACAAATCTCTCTGGGCAGTGCCCTGACTCTATCCACTATGTTGATAGAGGGCTAGATGGCTCTCAGTATGCTTCCAGAAAAGTAGGGTCTGCCTTCCAGCCTCCTGCTATACACCAATAGCTTCCCACAATACCATGGGTCAAAATAATATTAAGTACTAATCCCACCAATAAGTATAACACGTATAACTACTATATGCCAGGCACTGCTCTGAGCACTTACACGTATTAGTTAATTTTATCCTTCTATAATATTGGTTCTATAATATTGGTATTATTATTAACTGCCTTTTACAATAAGGCAACCGAGGCAGTAAAGAGTAAAAGTAACTTGCCCTTGGTCACACTGCTAGCAGATGATGAAGATAAGACTCACATCTACACAGTCCAGTTCTAGAGTCCACGTTTAACCAACATGTTAGATTGAATAGCCTCTTCCTCAGTTCCTCTCACTCTGGAGGCCCAAAGTCTCCACTCTGGGACTTGGGCACATGCATTCATTGCCTATTCAATTATTTTCCCCCTAAAGAGCTGGGGGAAAGTCATGTAATTTGCTCAGAATCACAAGATGCATCAGAGGCTTGATTAGAGAATTACCATTTTTCCAGTCAATCCAAATACTGTCCTAACAATTCACTGGCTGTGGTTGAAGAGTCGGTGATTAAGACAGAACCAGGTTCACTCGGGCACACAGAGAGTTCTGGTCAGGCAACTTAGCTAGGAGCCCAGAGAAGCTGGCTGGGATTCAGGAAGGCCTGCTCAGTAATTCCCATCCATAGAAACTGCTGATATTTCCCCATAGGGTAGCTCACAGATTCCCTGTTTTTCTGTCCACATCTGATGGTCAAAAGTCAGTTCAGAAAATGGGCTGACATGACAGATTTAAAAATTCAAACTATTAAGCAAGAATATACAGTCTGTCATCCTGCCCACTGTGCGCTGAACCCTTTTCTCACACATTAGCTCCTGGGATCCCACATCTCCATTAGCTGGCAGGAATTACTCCCCTATTTTATGGATGAGAAAGTTAAGGCAGTCAGTAGTTCTCAAACCACAGTTCCTCATAGGCAGCATCTCATCACTTGGGAACTTGTTAGAAATGCAAATTCTGGCCCCTACCTCAGATTATCTGAATCAGAAGCTGGGGCAAAGGGGGGCAATCTTGGTTTTAATCTACCCTCCAGGTCATTCTGATGCTCACTGTCATTCTGATGCTCACTGAAGTTTCAGAAGTATTGGTTCAGATTAGAATAGCATTTCTTAGTCTTCAGACTACCTGAAGATCTTGTTAAACTGCAAATTCTATTTAGCTCTGGCATAAGGCCTGATATTCTACTTCTAATAAGGTAAAGTGGTCGCTGCTGGTTCACAGATTATACTTTGAATAGCAAAGGTGCAACAGTCTAGAACATCTATGTTACATTCCTTGCCACAGAGACAGTGACCAAGTTAGAATCAGAACTCAAGGCTCTCATTTTCTCTCAGAATAAACCCTTACTCTGGCCACTTTTAAGCCCCCCTGGGGAAAGTCCTTTAGATCTGCCAACCATCCCTGGCTCTTGCCATCAAATTTCATCTTCCTTGATGCCAAGAGCTTAGGGAGAAAAACTGGCATGTCACATCCAGAGCTTAATAGAGCAAGCTGTACATCTCTGTTAGAGGTTTCTTCATTGTGGTGATGCCTGCCACCTTAGGCAGACCTGAACATCAACTACCTTCACAGTGCTCAGCATACTATTCTTTGAAACTTCCAGAAGAACACCTTGTTTCTGTCCAAATGGACCATAAAGAAGGTTTGGATACCTCTTCTATGAAGAACTCTCAGACACAAGTCAGGAGCTTATCAAGTCTGTCTTGCCACTTCTAGTTCTAAGAAATGCTTCTCTAACACTGGCCACAAATCTGGAACAGGATCACAGAAATTCCTGCAGATCATGAGGCACCAACCTGGGGACTCTTTGCCATTGTTACCAACACCCAATTCTACATCATCACCATGAGCTTTCTTTGGGGGCTCCCCCTGACAATGGTACTCTAGTCATGTTTCCTTTCCAGTTAAAGTAGACTTTTTCAAAATTGCATGGTTCAGTCCATTCATGAGTTCTTACCTTTCCCAGCCCCAACTAACTACCAATCCCTTTTAGTTTATCAGTTTGCCTTTTAATGCTACTAGTGTCAGGAAAAGTACCTATGAACAAGAAGACATTGTCCCTGGACCACAATCTCAAATCAGGGCTTTCTGTTTTATCATAATTTTGGAGAGCAAGATTTCAAGTTTTGCTGGGCATGGTGGCGCACACCTGTAATCCCAGCAGCTCTGGAGTCTGAGACATGAGGATTAAGAGTTCAAAGCCAGCCTCAGCAACAGCAAGGCACTAAGTAACTCAGTGAGACCCTGTCTCTAAATAAAATACAAAATAGGGCTGGGGATGTGGCTCAGTGGTTGACTACCCCTGAATTCAATCCCTGGTACCCCCCAGGCCAAAAACAATTCCAAGTTTTCTAGCTAATTTTTATCTTATCTAACCACAACTACCTACCTCTTCTAGTCTAATGGCCAAAAAGTGTCTCAAACAGATCTTAGAGGGGTTACTGCCTATACTACCACTAAGGATCTCACCTGAAACAGTTGCCCCCCTGTAAGTTCTCTTTGATGTGGATCTTAAACTCTGAGCTCCCATTTACAACAAGCTCCACTCCCTATCAATCTCTTGAAGTAACAGTGCCTGTTACTTCCCAGTAGCCCACTACAATGCAAGGGAGTTAAGAGCTAGATAAGAGCATGGCTCTCATGCTTTTCTTTCTTTCCCAGCACACCTAAGGGCTATGACACATAACTTCTATTTCCATCATCACTGCCCTAGTCCAGCCCTCTAACATCTCTCTCAAGTAATACATTCAAAACAAGTTTCTCTACACCCATTTTTAACCCTTGGAACATCTTCCTCTTTGTTCCCATGAATTCCTGTTGCTATTTCTATTTTTTCCCTTCCATTCAACAACACATTTAAACTTCCTTTCTGGCTCACTAACTTTGCCCCCATCCTCACCATGGACTCTGTACTGTGCAGTCTTTACCTTGAGCAATACTAGCATCTCCAAATAAGAGCCTCTGCCAGCATTTAGCCCTCAGATCAGCCCTTACCTGGAATGGCTCCCCAGGAACTAGACACTGACCACCACACTAGAAGAGAAGTAGAGCCTCTCATGTAACAGAACTGTTCTGCTGTTCACAGACCTTCCACATCTCTCACTGGCCCACTACATGCAGAACAGGACCCAAACAGTAGCCTACTTCAAGGCTCCTCTACTTCAGAATAAAAGCTTCCCTGATGTTTGTCTCTTCCTCCAAGGTCTCCTTCCTGATCTGTCTCCTTTCTTATTCTCTCAGCACCTATCTATTAGGGCTTTGTCTATGGATGTACTTCAAACAAACCCCCTCTGCCTGGGCCAGCCTGCTCATCCTTCTGCAGCAGACTGGGGAGTGGGGAGGTTGGGGTATCAATCTGGGAAGACTCTTGTCTCCGGCTTTTAAGGCTATGGCTCAATTCTCTCAATTCTCAATTCTGGAGCTCAAAACTCATCACATAAATAAAAGGCTGTGGGGGCTTTTTAAGTACTGTGAACACCCAGGATAAGAGGATAAAAAATAATCATCCCAATGGCATCTTAATAAAAATGATGCAGGATCCTTTCTTCCAATGAGACAGAGATGGAGAAAGCATCTCGAATATCAGTTTCCTCACATCAAACAACTGAGCTTGGTCTACAGGAAAAAAAAAAAAGTGTAATCAGTTGAGGGGAGAGAAAAGACAAGACAGGATGGAGACAGGAAATCCTTTGGACTTCATTCCCCCACCCACCCCTTTCTGACTTGCTGGCTTGCTTTCTATGGCTGAGCACCTGTTGCTGGAGCTCAGAGGTAGCACTCAATTCACACCCTCCAATCACCTCTACGTTTTCCAATCTTTTCTTGCAACCCAGACCCTCCTGCCTCTTCATTAATTCTTCATTCCACACAGCTCTTAATGTCAGCCAGCCAGCTGTTTAACTGTTTGAAGGATTTAAACCTCCTTGGTCTACTGAAGATGGGTCCTAGCAGATCCAAATCCAAATTCCCAGTATAAGGGAAGGGAGGTATCTTGCCACTCCCAAGTTACTGTCTCTCCCTAGAGACTTACCAGTCCACCTAACTGCTAACTTCAATGACAGCTGAGATATCTGATTGGCTTCCCTGACAATGCCTCAGAGCCTCAGCTCACATATTTCTACTTTGACCCTCACCCATTTTGCCCAGACTTTATAGGCTCAAATTCTCTCAAGCCACTTATAGCGTTCATATTCCCACAACATTCCAGTAAGAACTTCTATCTTGAAAATGAAAAATACCATATAACTGAGATAGATAATCCAACCAACTCAACAGTTAAATATTCACCAAGTTCAAAGTCTTCATTCTCCCTCTCCTTAATTTTCAACTGTCCTACAAACAAGCTTATAAGCAAGGTCAATGTTCTCAGACTTAGGTCAATTCATCCAGCTTTTACTCTGTGAGCCCCTTCTTTTATCCCTGCTATAACAATGTGAGGCCTCCGGCCTACATGGCCCTCCTGGGTCTCCTAAACTTCTTATAATATAAAACCTATTCACACACCCCACACACACAGACACAATGAGAATGGGGCTGATTACTCTCATTCTTTGTGTCCCCACTATACCAATACTTGCCTGTGTAATAATAATTATTATATTGACTGATGATGGTCACAGGTTCCTGGACTCTGAGCTTCTTGAAGGTAAGACTATTTTTTTGTCTTTATACCACTATAGGTGCTATCCCAAGAGCAAAAATAGGTCTTTTCCTTATCTCTAAGGTGGTGACAATGAAGTCCTCCCCATTCTTTTAGTTGGTTTTCTCAGGTCCAATAAAAACTTTAAAAAGCAGCTCAGTGTCGCTGTTATTTTACAGTCCCTGATTTCATTCACCATTTATCAATGGTCCTATTCTTTAGAGCTGTTCATCACACCAAACTAAGCCTAGTGCCTAACAAAATCTGCATTCCAACAGCTGTCTCAGCCCAGGGGAGGCCAGAGGATAATAAGAAGCTATAGGGGATGTTTCTTGATTTACACTAAATTATGTGGTGATTTTGTTACCAGTGACCCAGTGCTCCCCAAGGAAAATTCTTGGTCCCACCCCCAGGCAACTCCATGGCCTAACTATACACCATGGCAGCTTAAAGGTATAAACCCTGGAGAAGGTGAAGAAACAGTCTGAATAAAGCAAATAAACCCACTTCCATGGTGCCTTGCTATGGCAAACACAGAAAGCAGCACCACCATGTATCGGTACTCCGTGTCCTGAGATGTATGTTTTACCTCTATACTGTGTCTGCTCCAAATAAAGAAGAGCCCTTCAGCTTTCACAAGGAATTACAACACTGCCAAGGCCTGGACCCAGCAAATGCTTGTTCCCATTCAGAGTGTGCTAGTGAGGAGCTGGTAGGAAGAGTTGGAGGGTGGGTGTTATGGGGAGGCCCATCTCTATGGGGGACCACCAGAAAACAGCAGCCTGTGGAAGGGGAGGGGGAAGCACCACATTTATGGAGGCAGTGACAAAAAGGACAAAAGGGCCTAGTGGGCCATCCCATTCCCACCATCAGCACTAACACCCAACAGCAGAATTCATTTATAGTGACCCTGGAAGAAAAGATGTGTTAAAACAGAGATATAACTAAAAAGAAAGGCAATAATTGGTCTGATGGGCAGGGGAGAAATTATTCCAGGAGTCGGAAGCCTGTGCAAGAACACTTACGGCTCACACAGTCGTCATAACTCAGCCCCCTCAAGCATTTTGTGCTCTGCTTATGGTGTTAACTTTAATGTCTTAACATATAACACCATCCACAGTAATACAAAATACTACACACGCCAGATGAGGCTGAGTTATAGTTGCTGTGGGAAGCATAACTTTGAATTTCCTGATTTTGGTGCATTTAATCTCAACCATAATGTTACATTAACGTCGGTTTTGCATTTCATTTCCCAGTTTAGAAGAATAGCGTCAGCGTCTTCGCCTGTTTGTATAGAAAAAAATGCAGGCTGACTGGGTCACAGGCAGAAGGACCAGAATTCAACAGCTGGGCACTCCCGCTCAAAGGCCTGGCCCAACCTGTCCCACTTGGAGGAGCTATTACTGGGATAAGCTTAATGGAAGGAAAAGGTGGGTTCTTTCTCTAGGGCACTGCCTTTCTGTTTATTTGGAAACTGAAGGAACCAAGAATAGAGAGAAGGGGAAAAGCTACCCATGCAGCAAAGAACAATGTTTGTCTTTGGAGGTGAAGGGGTGGGTTAGGTGATTCCTGACTTTCAGCTTTGAATGGAGCAGAAAGGGAATTGATAAAGTTTGGTTTGTAGGGATCTTAATCAATTTCCTATAAAGTTTTCCAAAATATCTCTTTTACAAAAGACTGTAATGATGTTTCAGCTCTAGGTCATACTGAAATCCTCCAAATGCCTCAATATATTATTCCTTCTACTCTATCACCATCAACCCTTCCTCCATCCTGCCCTCCAAAAATAACCTAGCATCTGGACAATTTTCTATAAAAAAGAAACTCTTTTACTCAGTAGTTCTAACTCAAAATGCAGATGGAGTCTCTTTAAGGTTTCTATAAAAAGGGGGGAAAAAAGCCCCTGTGGACAAAGACCAAACACTAGAAAACTTCAACCCCAAAGGTCATTTTTCTCCAAAGTTAAGGGCACTTGAATACAGATGAGAAGGAAAACAGTAGGCAGGGCTGCTGTAGAGCATTGAGAAAAGCAGTACCCAGGAGCCTGATGGACGGCCAGAGAGGACTCAGGGAGGCAGCAGCCAGGATGTCAGCTCCCCAAATGGGGAGAGCTGTGTTGCCCCTCCCTTACTAGCCGTCCAGACAGATGAGGTTACTTCCTCCTCCCCATGAGCTGTGGCCTATACCTCATTTTCCTCACTTACATTTACTTTGGTCTCTTCTGAACACTGAGGTGGTGAGAGAACTTGCCCTGAGGTTAAAGATGCACAATTAAAGATCCCACCAAAGCTTTCAGGCTGCTCTCTGGGCCTCAGGGTCAGAACAACTATCATTCCATGCACATCCACACCAAAATGAGCAAAGTGAACTCCTGCTAGTAAGGACAAAGAAGCCACTATTCTCCTAAACCAGATAAAAATCTACTTCTATATCAGGAAACAATTCCTAAAACAAGAAAGGAGCTACGTTCCTGAAATTTAGAGGCTTTAATACATTATAAACTATCTAAATTAACATTTAAGTGAAAAAATGTTTTCCAATGAACAATAGTTTCATATTTGAGGAATACCTATCATGTTAATCTGAAGCAAAACATGTAAAACAAATAAAAAGAGTGCAACAACCAAAACACAAAAGCCTATTATTGGCAAACCAACCACTGCAGTTTCACCTAGTTGAACAAAGTACAAAAATAAACAAAAACGATGACAAATGGAAAATACCAGATGTTTTACTATATTTATAACCAATATTGTTACTCACCCAAGTACGACAGAGCTTACACCTGTTAGATTTTCATGATGGCATTCCTTGAGGATAGTCCCAATAAGCTGACTCAGGGATTTCTGAAAACCAGAGACAGATGAGCCCATGCAAGCCTCCAAAGGGCCTTGGCCCAAAACCTGTTTCTGCCTCCTATGCACCCAGAGTCATGATGTACTCTAGAAGAATCAAAAGTATACTAGGCAGAGATCATGGGTATTAAAAGCTCTTAGGAGCTGGTCAAGAGAGGAGCTGTGATGGTTTTCATTCATGATCCCAGTTCCACCCACAGGAGGCAGGCAAACTTTACCCATAAAGAATCTGTCAAGAGGAGAGACATCACTCCATTCTGAGAGAGCACTATGGAAAGCTGACCTTCTAACTGACTTGCATAGAACATTCTAGCCTTTTATTCTCTTTGGAAGTTCCTTCTCATCTCAAATTTCAAACTTTCCTATTTCCATTTAAATTTATTTTTGTCCTGATTAAAATGAAGAGCAAGTTATTATCATACTCCTTGGAACAACTACTCCCACATGATGAAGTTATTTAGTATGGATGAGAAATCAGTTGCCCAAAATGTAGTCCATTCCTCTTCTTTCTTACTGAATATCATTTTTTTGCCTGAAATGATTTTTGTTCCCCTCATCCACACTTTATCCTTTTCCCCCGTTTCCCATGCTGACTAGAAGACCTAAAGAACCTGACCTATAATGAACTCACTAGAAGGATGCTGTCCTACCTGAAACTAAAAATTTCTGTAATCTATTTTCTTAGCTTTCCCTGAATCCTATGATGAGCCTGCTACTTGCAATCCCTAAAGAAGACCCCCACACAAATACACCAAAAAACAGGGGGGAGGCTTTAAGTTATTAATAACAACAGATCTTAAGCTGCCTATCCCTTTTCTGAGGGTGATCCAAAGAGTAGTCCAACATAGATGTGTGGCCCTAAACTCACCTTCCTACCTGTTGATCAGAGCATTGTAGAGGCTTAATGAAGTTGAGATACATTACATTTATCACTTGCCCTAGATGCACTCAAATCCATCACTATGTCACAGCAAGAAGTTAGATTGATCTGACAAGATTTGCTCTTCTTCACAAACCCATGTAAGTTATTACTCAGTACCCCATGCTCTTCTAGCTGTTTGCTGATTGATTATCTGACGATCAGGTCAAGTATCTTCTCTGGAATCACAGTAAACTAACAGGTATATAATTTCCAAGATCATTCGTATTCCTCTTTTAAAGATAAGACAGCAAATGCTTCTTCCTGAGTTCTCTAAAGCAACAGCTAATGCTTTGCTAATAATGAACCAGGGCAGCCAATTCCTTAAGTGCCCTTGGAATCACATCATCAGGGTTCATTGATTCTGGAGGTAATCTTTAATCAGGCTCAGATCCTGGTAAACAGCATGAGATTCTAACTTAGCCTGAATCTGGAAAGACCTGGTGACTAAGAGAAGAAAGTTTGTGATACAGTGATTTAAATCTATACTATATCTTCAGCACTGTAAAAGATAGATATATAGATACATTAAAAGAATAATAGTTTGACAGAGAGATTAAAAGGTGACACTTAAAAACCCAATTGAGGGGCTGGGGCTGTGACTCAGTGGTAGAGTGCTTGCCTAGCATGTGTGATACACTGAGTTTGAACCTCAGCACCAAATAAACAAATAAAATAAAGGTACTGTGTCCATCTACAACTAAAAAATGTATTTAAAAAGAAAAAAAAAGTTTTGAGCTAGGCATGGTGGTGCACACCTATAATCCCAGTGGCTCAGGAGGCTGAGGCAGGAAGATTTCAAGTTCAAAGCCAGCCTCAGCAACAGTAAGGTGCTAAGCAACTCAGTGAGACACTGTCTCTAAATAAAGTACAAAATAGGTCTGGGGATGTGGGTCAGTGTTCGAGTGCCCATGAGTTCAATCCCTGGTACCCCAAAAAAACCAAAAACCTGAACAAACAAACAAAAAAAACCAAATGAGACACAAATTAGACTCTATCTTCAGGAATACTGGCAAGACCCTCTGCAGGACATCAGAACAAAGCTATATAATTATGAGTTTATAATCTAACTGAAAAGATAAAGGAACACACATCCATAAGCACATCCTAGAGGAAGCAGAAAGCAGCAAACACCATAACAGAGGTGCCAAACAATTATAAAGGGTCAGAAGAGGGATGAATCACATGTAAGAGAGATGTCTTAAATTTTAGATTCCTGTCCCATTAAGGCTTATTCAATGACTGAAACCTAATCTGTAAGGGAAATGGAGTGTTAGGACATGGTTCTCTGATTCTCAACTTAGAAGACTCTACTTAACCAAAACTCCCAACCTACCACACAGGCACATCCACCATGTCAGAGAAACCCCAATAGTTTGAGAAGGCAAAGATCAGACTTTACGGCACAGGCAGGAACAAAAGTCAGAGAAAGTTAAGTGTGGCTTACTCCTAGGCTGTATTCCCTTTTATCCAAAGTTCCTTCTCTTAGGGTATTATCCATATCCAGCTTGTCTTCCAAGGCCTCCATAGGCATGATTCCAATGCCTCTGAGGCACACCATTATTTTAACAGAGAACAGGAAAGAGGAGAGGAGAGAGGAAAAAAGGGTTGTGATGTCTGCTTTAGGCGAAATAATTTATCATTCTAAAGACAGACCCATTTCTGGGGGAAGAGGGCATGAGAAATAAAGCCAGTTTATCTCTGAATGGACCCCCAAAGTACCCAATGCTGAAGGTCCTCTTCTCCTCTTCCTACTTACTCTTACTGTAACCTGCTCCCAGACCAACAAATCTATGCATCCCCAAATTACATACTATATAACCTAGCCCTGTAGAGAAGAGTTACAGTCCTAGAGCCAGGCATACCCGAGGCCCATTGCAATGAACTGCCACATAGGCTCCTGACCACTTCCCTCAAAGCAACCACCAAGCACTTAAACATGATTCAGCATAGTTGTCTCTCTGCTATTAATCCAAGCTTCCTAGCAGCATAACTTTTAAAGGTAAAAGGTCTTTTTACCCAGCTGGTGACTAAGGGGGAAAAAAAAGCAAGCAAAAGAAATTTTCTTTTCCAAAAGATCAACAACAGTACTTGTTCAGGTTATCTAATGCTACATAACAAATACACCAAAACTTGTGGCTTAAAGCATCAACAATCATTTGTTACTTCTTACAGTTCCTATGAGTCAGGAATTTGGAAGTGGCTTGGCCTGCTGAAGATCTCTCCTGAGGTTGAAGTCAAATGTTCACTGGGGCCGCAGTCATCTGAAGGCTTGACTGGAGCTAGTGAATTCACTTCCAAGATGCCTCACTCACATGGCTGCCAAACTGGTAGTAACTTTTGGATTAAAGCCTCAGTTCTAATGTACCTGTCCACAGGATTGCTTGAGTATCTGTGTAGCACAGTGGCAGGCTTTCACCAGGGCAAGTGGTCCAAAAAAACAAAGTAGACTGCAATTTTTTTTTTTTAACTTAGTCTCAGAAATCACACGTTGTCTCTTCTGCTATAATCTATTGATTAGACAGGGCTATCCTTGGTTCAGTGTGGGAGAACTTCCAAGGGTGTGAATCCCAAGAGGTAAGGATCACTGGGGGTCAATATGGAGGCTGACTACCACAGTATTCCCTAAAAGAACAAGTAGCAGTGGCAGAAGAAGGGAGGAAGGAAATGAAAGGAAAGGAAAAGAGGAGAATGGAAGAGAAGGAAATATTTTGATTCCCAAAAGCTGAGACCAGAAAAAAACAATGTGCCCAGTTTTCCCCAGAGACTTCTCAGGTCTACCTTTCCCTAGCATACCTGGACCAAGTCCTGCTTCCTAGGTAGAAACTCCAGATGAACAGCTAAAACCCAGGAAGACATGAGAAAACCGCTCTGGGTCCCAGGTAGCAAGATGCTCCTCCCTCCCTTCTTGCCCACCCCACCTCTTCTAAAGCAATGATTGCAACAGTTACCTGAGGATGAATCTGTGGCTTGTCACACGTGGCCTCAAAGTCCAGCACTAAAAAGTAGTGATACCTCTGGGGAGGAAAGGACACCATTGCCGCCATGGATGCGCCAAAGCCGTGGGCCGCCAGCTTTCTGGTGGATATGGAGCAGAACTCCGGAACACCACAAGGAGAAAATAAGTGGGAGCCCAGCACTTTTCTCGCTCTTGAAAGTAAATACGAAGAAAATCGAGCTGCTCCAGTCTGTAAAGGTGCTAGCATTGAACATCCAGAAGCATCTAAAACTTAGGGGAGGAAAGTTAAAAAAACAAACAAAACAAACAAACAAAAAACACAGAGAGCCTGGGTTACTCCCCTCCCACTGTGGCCTTGTTCCATCTAGTCTTCAGGAATGTCCCTGCAACATGAGCCACTCCTCGGGGTTTCTAGGCCCCTTTCTAAATCACGGTATCCATTACTAAAGTTCAGGACCCTAAAACCAGCACCTGCAGCATTATTACAGCTCTGAGTCTCCCAGATCATTCTCAAAACAACATGCAGCACTGGCCTTCATCTTTAAACTGAGCTCTAGTTCAAAAGGGAGCAAAGAGAAAAATTCTGTGGTCACTTCCCAGGTGGCAACAGTTAACTTTAAAGCGAAGTGTCCCAAAGTTAACATGAGGTGACCCAGTTGCACAATCAGTCCTGGGAGTTAAGTAGACCCCCACAAACAGCCAGAAATGTCCAAGGCTCTCTCCTTAGCTCTGCTACATGCCATTTGACCTGGGTTGTCCTGTGTCTTGACATCTCTGCACACCAATGTGAAAGTGTGAAAGCAAACAAAGCAAATCCTAGGGGAATTTGCTCCCAACATTCTGGTGACTTCCCAACCCTGACACTGGTAAGCAGCACCCTGGGGGAATGAATAGGGCCTGGAGAGCACAGCTGGCAACAGCCTCAGGCCTCCTCATTTGCTGCCATTCAGACTCACTCTCTCCTAAAGGCCCTGAACGACTGTGGGACTTTTTAAATAGGGAAGGAAAAAGAGAAAACCCAGATGTGGCAGTAATGGGAGCTTTGCTAAAAGTCTAGTAAAGTTTTCTGAGTGAACATGTGCAAGGAAAAAAAAAATCATTTTTCCTTTACATTTTTCCTTTAAATTTGCAGTATGTCTGCTCCTCAGAGGGCTGACTAAATATAAAAATCAAAGCCTCAGTTTTACTCACAAATAACTCAAGTTTCAAAAAAAATAAATAAGGAACAAAGCAACAATTTTGTCTTTCTTCCTTTTATACCTAACACTCAAATTTCCTTCAACTTCTCAAACAAGAAATCCTACCACTCAATACAGATATAACCATAATTTATCCTTTTTGAGGCCCCATTTCAACATAGCCAAATGCGATTGCCTCAGAATGGCTGTGAACACCTGGCTCTCTCCACATCAGGTAGTGGGGACAGCACACTGTGAATCCCAAAGCATACTCAAAGGCAATGAGGTCACTATTACCTGGGCAAAAAAAAAAAATGGACAATGTCACATTATCACTTCTTTTTTCCATTTCTCTCCTGATTCACTAAATGAGTACAATCATTTGCCTGTGTTAGGATATGTGCTAGTGTAGGTCTTTAATTTCCCCAAATGAATGAAAACCAAAAGTATTTTAAGTTCTTCATGGATCCTGAACAAGCACAGCACTTGCTTATAGTCTCCCCCAAAATGTAGCCAAACCTCCTCAACCCAGGTGACAAAGGCTAGCTTGAGTTTCATTATGGAATCTCTTGAAAAGGCAAAAGGGCCAACATCCCTTTGAAAACCAGAATCTAAAATAACTTATCACATCACCTACTCCTGAATAGTACTGGGAAACCTTATTGAGATGGCAGACACCCATCTGCTAATTTGGATCAAAAGTCCCTCTCTAACCCCTTGAAATCAGACCACATATAAAGACTTTTGAAATCTTTAACCTTCTCCAATATGTCTATAGTATATGCAGCATAGATAAACTCTTATCTGCAAAATACAGGCAATTAAGCATCATGATGAATGAGGACTTCCAGGTTTGAGTTCAGACTTTATCACTAAATAGCCATGGCACCTTGGACAAGCTCTGTTCTTCAATTCCTCACCTGTAAAATGACAATAACACCACTACCCACTCTTTAAGTGAGAAAGAAATGCAACAACACATGTAAAGCACTAACAACAATGTATGGGACATAAGGGGTGAATAAATATTAGCTTACTATTATCACTACTATCATACAGTAGGCTATGCCCACCTGGCCAAGCCTGGATCCTCATATCCCCAGCCTATAAGTCTAATTAATGCATCAGGCAGCCTCGGGGAGTTACATCATCCATCCCTAGAATGCTCCAGACCACCCATAGAGCACGTTATATACACCCTATCCCTTCCCATGAACAACACATGGATGGCTAGTTCTCTGGCCTGTAGGCCTTATTTTCTCACCTGATTTCACCCATATCAAAAGGCATCTCTTATAGGAAATCTTAACAAAAGACATTAGAAGGCTAGGCCTCCACATGTCAACAGTCACTGGTTCCTTACTTCCTTTCTTCTAACAACTAAGTTCAGTTCAAATCAAGGAAAGAGGATAGCTCTTCCTCTTCCCTTCCTGAAAAATTTAATCCTATAGCAGAAGAAGGTACTGCTTACATCAGCTGGGGGGGAGATGCAGAGGTGTGGGGGAAGAGTCAGAGCCCAAGCAGGGCTAAGAGGGCATCCTTAAAGATGTGGGAAGGTGTGCAGCATGTCAGAGCCAAAGACAGGTGAGGAGGCATTCATGTCCAGGGCAGTCTACTCTGGGGAGTCATGGGCAGGATAAAAGAGGCACTCAGGAGTGACTGAAACAGGGCAACGGCCAGCAATGGGAGACTGGTTACACACAGAGGGATTGAGCAAAGAAATACATACACTAAAGATAATGGGAACCAGGTTTCTCACTGTTAAAGAAAGTAGTTAAAATATGAAAAGGGTGCCAGGCTTGGTGGTGCACAACTGTAATCCCAGAGGCTCAGGAGGCTGAGGCAGGAGGATCACGAGTTCAAAGCCAGCCTCGGCAACTTAGCAAGGTGCTAAGCAACTCAGTGAGATCCTGTCTCCCAATAATACACAAAAAAGGGCTGGGGACATGGCTCAGTGGTTAAATGCCCCTAGGTTCAATACCTGATACAAAAAAAAAAAAAGGAGAAAATAGGTAGTGCCAGATTGGAACTGGCAATTAAGAGTACAAACTCATGGTTTCTGCCTTAGACCTGGATATTTAAGTGTAGATATATTTAGTATGAGTAGATATGTATGTGTGTGTGTATATACACAAATTACATATATATATATACATACACACACAAATATACATATTCACACACACATAAATATTTTCTAGTTCCATCTAAAGAAGAGCCGGGAAGCAGCACCACTCAGTTGGCTTCTAAATACCATTCTCTATTAAAAGAACCTGAGTTGCAGGGCGAGGTGATGCTTGCCTGTAATTCCAGTGGCTTGGGAGACTGAGGCAAGTTCAAAGTGCCTCAGTGAGACCCTGTCTCTTAAATAAAATACAAAATAGAGCAGGAGATATGGCTCAGTGGTTGAGTGCCCCTGAGTTCAATTCCCAGTAGTGCCCCCCACCCCCCGGCCCAAAAAAAGAACCAGAGTTCCTTGGAGAAATGGCTGGTTCCAGGGCTATGGCAGAAAAAGAACAAGATAGGCCTGGAAAATCCTGTTGTACCAGAAAAATCACCTTGAAAGGCTTCTATTGACCAATAATTAATGATAGTAATGGATTAAAATACATTGAATAAACTAGGGAAACTATGAGTCCAAAAAAATATAAATGAATAAAACTAAAGTTAATTGAGGGATATTTACATAGTTTCAAAGTATCTCTCCATAAAATGCTTATTAACTATAAAAAGAAATGATTTTATAATGCAGAAGTTTGACAGACATCACCTTAATCAACTGATCAAAAATAAACATCATCTGTAATATCAATTAAAATCACATGCCATCTGAAAGATACAATAGGAACAAAGCATTATTTCTACAACATTTTGTTGAATGGGCACAACCTGAATCTAATCATGAGAAAATAAAAAAATAAACCCTAATTGAAAGCCAATCTACACAATAACCATCCTGTAATCTTCAAATGTGTCAAGGTCATGAACATCAAGGAAAGTCAAAAAAGACACTAATAATACTTGATAACTAAATACAATCCATGATTCTGAACCATATCATTTTGCTACAAAGAACATTCCTGGGACAACTGGTAAAACTTGAATGGGATTTGTGAGTTAGATGGAGGTGACATACTAATGTCAATTTCCTGATTTTGATGGTTGTATTGTGGTTAAGAAAATGTCCTTGCTTGTAGGAAATACAAAGTGTTCAGGACGATAGGGCATTAGTTTGGGAACTTAACCCTGAAATAGTTCAGGAAAAAATTCTTTGTGCTGTATTTACAACTTTTATGTAAATTAGGACTGTTTCAAACTTTTAAAAAATCCATATGCAGGCCTGGGGGTGTAGCTTAGTGGAAGAGCACTTGCCTAGCATGCATAAAGCCCTGGGTTCAATCCCCAACACTGCAAAATAAAAAATAATACTAAAATATAAATAAAGTCTGTATATGATGTGATCTAAAATATAAAAACCAGAACAAGTGGTATGTGAAAAAGAGAGAGAAAGAGAGACAGAGACAGAGGGAGGGAAGGAGAGAGAGGGAGGGAGGCAAGGAGAGAGAAGGAGGGTGAGAGAGAGGGAGAGAGATATCTCCCCACCGTGTACCCTCTGGCAGCAAGTTTGGCAAAAGCGAGCCCTAAAGCATCCCCTCAGCCCGAACAGTCTCTATCAAGTTGAGTCTTCATCAGAAGAGCCCCTCACTGGCACTGAGGCCCCCAGACAGCTACTCAAGAAACACCTCAGCACTCCCTACATGATATTCCACCTGTTCTTGTACCTCCTGGCAGCTGAAGGGCTTCTCTTTCATATTGATGTCTTTGTACTTTAGTTACAGGTTTGAAGAATATAAGTCTCGCAGTTTACAACCTCAACTGGATCCTTGAATATTTAGTTAAGGGGCAGAACTTAAAAAGAAACAGTTTATGATTCTCTGTATTTCTGCAAACTATCTTTAATCAGGGAACAAGATTTACACATTTATTCTCAGACCTCCTTTTACTTCTAACAAATTAAATGTAGTAAGCAGCCTACAACAAGGGGGAATATGAATGATTCTCTCCTCAAAATGAAGGGATTGGTCCTCCAAAGGGGACAGAAGAGGGGTAAATATGGACTGCCCTAGGGCCAGCCTGATTTGGAGAAACAGGTCTGCGCCACAGCCCCTGGAGAACGGTCTCTGTACAGCATATTTACACAACAGACACCAATGGCTCCTCTGCAGCCATTACTGTCTATCAGGTAAATAACACATGTGCCAAGACACACATTTAATGAGGGAAATAATATGCCTTTATAAAAAGACTCAATCTGTATTTACCTGAGAGACCAAAGAAGCACCAAATCACCAGATTAGTGGAACCACAGAGGAGTCGTTCTGGTGTCTTGGGTAAATAGACATTTTATAGCCTCCATTACTAGAAGGGGGAAGGGAGAGTAGAGGGAGGGGGTCATTCTTCTACTCCACATACACAGGCCAGGGGAGCCTCAGGGATGGGACAAGCAGAGGAGTCCATCAGGAAACACGTGGTCTATTCCACTCCACCTCCCCAACCACACAGACTTAGAATCTTTGGGAACATGGGGATTGATAGCATCCCTGTATTCAATCCATGCCATTAAAAATCAGACTGGGAGGCAGGGGTATCTTCCAGATAAACTCCAAGATACCAGAGGCAGTTCCTGTGTTCAACTAACTAGAAATAACCTGAACCACTAGAACTTTAGCTTCTTCAGTTTTCTGTCCTAGGGCAAGTCTCTGCCCAGGTCTGACCTATAGCATCACAGGTGCTCAGGCCCTGAGTCACAGAAGCAACAACAAAGAACACTGTACCATCTGTTTGTAACTCACCTAGTCCCAAGCTTTGTCTTAGGCAGCAAAAAGTTACTTGGTAAGGACATAAATAGACCGCATGCCTTCAAGAATCATAATCTTCAATTAAAGAATGTATCCTTACTACCACAAATCTTTCCATGAAAATCAAACAGTTAAAAGTAAAAGAAAACCTCAGAGGCAACACAGTCTAGTCAGCCTGTAGAAATTAAGCCCAGGAAGAAAAAGGAGCACCCAAGGTTCACACAGCAAGAAAGAAAAAGAACAGAACCAGGTCTCTAGAACTAGGCCGTGGCTCCAGTGCAAGGAGTAGAGCTCTCCACTCATCCCCCAATCTTCTCTACAGTCTCATAGAATAGACAGGAATCTAAAGGCTCTGTCTATTCCACTCAAGACTACAAACTGGAGAAAAAAGAAACCATGATATAACCCACAAACTCTATACGACTTTCTGATGACCCCAACGTGATAAGGAAGGAAGAACTCTAAAGGAGGACCCTCACCTCAACAAAACACTCTACTCCTCTTTGCAACCTGTCACTGCCCTTATCCTATAACCACAGCTTCTGCTCCAAGGCAGGGCTAAGATGAGCTTCCCGCTTCAGAAACAACTGCTAATCCCAAATTACCTAAGGACTTTCACCAAAGGCTTACAAGAACACCAGATTCTTATGGCAACAACAAAGCCATAGCAGGCTAGCTTCAACTGGTCCATCTCAACAGCTCAAAACAGCACACATCAAGAGGCAACTATTTATAATTTGCTTGCTGTTTGCTAAACCATCAGCATGCTTACAACTTGGTCAAACTCTTTCCAGGGACCAAAGTTGGACGACATCTCAGTATAGTCCTACAAGTCAGCTGCCCCTCCATTACACACAAAAGGACATAAAGTCTTGTTTCCTAAGGTACAGCAAATAAGATAGGGAGGGAGGGATGATCATACTGTTTAAATATCTTCTAGGCTCTTGCTTTCAAGATGGAGAACTGGTGTTGAAGCAGAGCCATACAATCTAGTTGTTAAAACACTTGGGTCAGAAAAATCTATGTTCAAATCCTGACTCTACTGCATATTCTTTGTAATAATAGCTAAAATAATACCAATATCTTGGGTTCAATTCAATAAAATAATGTATGTACAATGCCCTGCACGATAGTAAGTGCTCAATAAAAGGGAGCTACAGTTAAAACATGAAAAAGAGGAAAGGGAAACACCATTTTCTGTGTTGGTGATTTATAGATCTTAATCTCATTTAATCCTACCAAATGTCAAGCAAAATGGTTAACACTATTTCCATTTTACACCTGAGGAAACTAAAGCTAAAAGGTACCCAACTCTTTGGGTACTCTTAGTTTCCTCTACCATGTTTGATGGCCCACATTTCCACACTTGACGGATTCTCCATCGGTCACAGGGCTAACAATGCATATCAATTTTAATTTTTCTTTCTTTCTTTCTTTCTTTTTTTTGTACCAGCGGTTAAATCCAAGGTACTTTTCCACTGAGCCACATCCCCAGGTCTTTTTATTATGAGACAGGGTCTCCCTAAGTCTCTTAGGACCTCACTAAGTTGCTGAGGCTGGCTTTGAATTTGCAATCCTTCTGCCTCAGACTCCCAAGCTGCTGGGATTACAGATGTGCACCACCATGCCCAGAAAAATCTAATTTTTTTTTTTTGGGGGGGGTGCTGGGAATTGAACCCAGGGCTTTGTGCATGCTAGGCAACACTCTACCACTGCCCCAGCCCCAATTTTTTTTTTTAAGTAAGGTGTGATTTTAACCAGAAGTAACTCAAACTTAGGCAGTGATTAAACCTAAATCAACCAAATTTGATTTCATAATAATTTTAAAAAGAAAAACAAATTACAGCCCTGAGCACAAAAGTAGGAACAGGAAGGGATGTCTTGAATTAAAACACAATGGAGAATTCAAAGCTCCTTCTCAAATACAATTCCAGAGGTGCAAATCTTCCCACCTTACAGAGTGAGAAACTGGCAGGAGGAAGGTTATAATCAGCTCTTGCCCAGGTCCCCAAATGTGACATCTCCTTTTCCAAATCTGAACTTTTGCAAATGCTACTCCCTCTATATTGGAATGCCCCTCTATTTTTCACTAGGCAAATTATCAACCCTTCTCCAAAACCCAGCTCAAATCTCCCTCTTTTAATAGCTCTGATAACCCATCAGAAAGTTAATTGCTTATTATTCAGTAACGCAGTTTATTCTTATTTTGTAACTTTTCTCTAGGTTAGATATCTGTTTTCCTTCTAGTAATAATTTTCAAGGAGTTGAGAAAAGAATAGAAAATAGTTATATATAGGCATTTGTGTGCATGTTTATGTAAAAAAAAAAAGCATATCAGATATACTAATGCCTTGACTTTTTTTGAGGCTCCTTCATGTACTTTAAAATTTCATATACAGCATTAAAGAAGGGCATGAGATTTATTTATTTATTTATTTGTTTGTTTATTTATGGTACCAGGGATTGAATTTAGGGGCACTCGACTACTGAGTCACATCCCCAGCCCTATTTTGAATTTTATTTAGAAATAGGGTCTCACTGAGTTGCTTAGCGCCTCACTAAATTGCTGAGGCTGGCTTTGAATTCGTGATCCTCCTGTCTCAGTCTCCCTAGCCGCTGGGATTACAGATGTGTACACCACACCCAGCAAGATTTATTTTTTAAATCTAAATGGTGAAAGAGTTTTAAAAGCTTGAGAAACACTGAGTTAGACCCTTAGGTGCAAGGACTACATTTTGTTCATTTCTGTATTCCCAGTATCCAGCACAGGGTCAGGCACAAAGTTAAGTACGAGTGTGCTGAATGAATTAATATGCCCAAAGTCCACTGCTCTGGAATTAGAACATGCCAGAACAGAGCAGGGCCCAGGCACCAAACAAAGGTTCTTTCTTTCTTTCCTTCCTTCCTTCCTTTCTATTCTTCTCCCAGTCCACCCCATTCTGTCCTCCTCAGTTGAGAGAGAAAGAGAAAGAGAAATTGCCTTGGTGCCAGAATACTATTAAAAGGATTAATTTAGGGACCGGTGTTTGGACTGTCACATCCAATCACTACCCACAGATCTACAGCTTCCCAAATCAGGCTCATGCAAAGAGGAATCAATTGCAAGGACACAGAGGGTCTGAACAGGCATACTAATGGCCTCCCGAGGTGCCAGCGGCCAGCTTTGACACTCCCATAAATTATCTGCCTTTTGATTTTACCTGTAGCTGTGGGGCACAAGGCACAATTTTGAACATATCAAAGCAATCTCTTGTAACCCAAGATTCCCCAAGGAATGTCCCCAAAGGAGAAAAGGCTAAAAACAACAACCCAAAGGGAATCTGCTTCCCAACAGGTCTGGTCCTAGCAGTCATCAAACATTAAAACCCAAACGAACCAAAGAGATACAGTAGGACTCAAATGAAGCCTCAAAGATATGGACAAGGCATGTATCAGACTGCAGTTCTGAAATGACTACACATCTCCCACTCAAGGAAAGAGAAATCACAGCAATAAACAAACGCAATTTCATCTGGAGGCAAATGTGCGCTAGCTTTGACAGTAAGTCACAGTATGACTTTGGGCAACTCACTTAACCTTGTTGGGCCTCAGTTTCCTCACATGGTAGCAAGGAAATGAATACTATTTGAAAAACTTCCTGCAGTGGTGGTAAAAGCAATCTAAAAAATTCAAGAGGCACTTTACAAAGATGCAGGGCCTCAAGGGTGGCAATATCAATAAATGGCCCCAGACAAATAAGAAGGTATGATTAGTCACAGGTGAAATTTACTGGGAAACTGCTCATTCAACTCACTTTACTGACGGTGTTGAGACTAAGGTCCATGCCCCAAAAAATGCTGGGATTCTGAATGGAACTCCTGCTGTGTGCAAATTTTCCATTAGGCAGGACAGTGCCTTGCTTTTGTTGTAACTTCCTCCTATGTGCTGGCTCTCACCACCAGGGCTGTTTCTATCATATGGACACAATGACAACTGTGCTGACTCTAAAGTACTTGTCAACTATTTCCTGCTTTAAAAAAAAAATAAATAATTGTGTAAAATATTATTAGTAATAAAAATGTATCTAGGCACTGTGCTAACAGCTTTATATACATTACCAAAGCCTTTAACCAACCTATTAAGTCCTCTATCTCCATTTTACAGATAGGAAAGTGAAACTCAGAGAGCTAAGTCACTTGTGCAAGGTCACATAAACACTACTATCAGAAGCCTATACGTTGGGCCAAGTGCAGTGGCACATGCCTGTAATCCTAGCAACTCGGGAGGCTAAAACAGGAGGATTGCAAGTTCAAAGTCAGCCTCAGCAACTTAGCAAGGTCCGGTCTCAAAACACAAAACTTAAAAAAGAAAAAGGTGGGGGTGGGGCTGGGGATGTGGCTCAGTGGTTAAACGCCCATGCGTTCAATCCCAGTAACACCCTCCCCCCCACCAAAACAATAACCTACAGTTTGGGGTGGAACCTACAAGCTTCCCTCTAGCAATGTGGAAGACAAAAGTCAAAAGCAAACACAGGGCTCTGTGCTATAATCTCATTAGACATTCAACAAATACTTTATTTGGTTCCTGTGCCTGACACATCATCATATCTGAACCAGGAAACAATTTCTAAAATTGGGAAAAGGTTATCAGTCTGCTGCAAGCAAGGAAAGGAGAGACTGAGTAGAACAGAAAGAGGACAATTCCCTAGAAAGCTTAGGAAAATGGGTCAGTTTCTGTGTGTATAGTTCAAGTAAGTTCAAAGCAACTGACATTAAGCCATGAACCCTAAAACCAATATCCCTTCCAGGGCTTTATTTATTCCATACTTCCTTCAATAGAAAATAGTTCCCGGAGCTGGGGGTTGTGGCTCAATGGTAGAACACTTGCCTAGCATATGCAAGGAGCTGGGTTCAATCCTCAGCACCACATAAAAATAAATAAATAAAATAAAGGTATTGTGTTCAGCTACAACTTAAAATACTTCCACAAAAGGGGAAATATAAAATGCTATCCATGTAACTGCCACAGCTTCCTTATTGGTCCATTTCAAGTATTATCTGTCCCCTTCAATCCATTCTTCACACTGACATCAAAGCAAACTTTCTATAACACAAAACTAACATCACTCTATTACCTAAATCCTTTTAATGGCTTCCTACTATTCTTAAGGGACAGCAAACTAGAGTCCATATATTAAATACAGATGCCACCTGTTTTATAAATAAAGTTTTATTGAAATTCAGCCATGTTCATTCATTTTCAAACTGTCTATGGCTGCTTTCACACATAACTGCCAAGTTGTGTAAAGCAGCAACCACAAAGGATCAATATTTATTATCTTGTCCTTTACAGAAAAGATTTACCAGTTTCTAATCTTTTTCTACCCACCCACATAACTCCAGGTCTAATTCTAAGAGTTTATAAAGCTCTGCCATCAACTTATCTTTCCTGCCCTGCGTACTAAGCACTGTTTAAATCACACTGGACTTTCTCAAACTCAACAAAGCTCTGACACTTGGCTCCTTGTGTTTTCATCTAAATCTAGGTGAAGTGGTTACTTCCTCTGAGAAGCTGTTCCTGCATACAGTCTGGGTTAGGGACACTTCTGCACTCCCAAAGAACTTGCACTTCCTTTACTAGAGCACTCTCAGGTATAACTAACTGCCTCTTTACTATCTGTCTCTCCCATGAATTTTTAAGTTCTTTAGTGGCAGGGACAGTGGCTGTCTTGTTCACCATTACAATTCCAGGAACTAGCAAATTGCTTGGCTCTTAGTTATTACACAAACTGCCTCCAAGACCTAGATAATAATCATCAGAGTCTGCCTTTTTAGCAAGACCCTGATCCTGGCAAAATGGAGACAGGTTGGGACTAGCTATTCACTTAAAGCTATTCACACAACTCAAATTAAACCAATATCACAAAGGCTTTGGTCAAATACATTAAGAGTCAAATGTTGGGATGGAGTTGTGGCTCAGTGGTACAGCACTTGCCTAGCATGTGTGAGGCACTGGGTTTGATTCTCAGCACCATATATAAATAAATGAATAAAATAACCAACATCTAAAAAAATATTAAAATAAAAGAATCAAACGTATGTGTTTTATCCTCTTGTATTAAGACATGTATTTCTCAGGATAAAGGACTATTCTAGCTCTATTCAACCATCCTGAAAGTAAAGGGTGTTCATGAGATGCCCATTAAAAAAATCATGAGAGAGCTCAAGAGTCTGAATCCCCAATTTCAATTCTCAATTTAAACTCTTAGGGAAGTTTCCATAGGTTTTGAGCATATGCTGCCTAATAAAAGAAGCTACAGAAAATCAATCTGCACCAGTCCCACCCCCACCCCCACCCCCACCAAGCCCAAATACTGATAAAGAAGTCAAGTCAAACTTGACCATGCAACAGGATTCTCACCTCTCCTTACTTCGAAGATGCCAAGACTGGCAGCTGGGGATGCTGAAGGTTCTGTGAGAGCTGGAAAGCCCCAATGCTGTGGACAAACACACATCTCTGCAACAAGTCTATTTCAACACAAAGGATCAAATCCCCACTAAGGATCATACTTCACCTCAAATTCCTAAACTCAAAACTTTGGGATAACAGCTATCTATGAAGAAAAACAGTTTCCTACAGAACTTCCAGAAGCTATTAGTACCATATTTGTTTTTGGAATGATGGATTTCATGTTCTCTAGTAATATCCTTTTCTTGGTAAGGAGACTTACTTCCTAGAAACATCAAATATTTACAATGTCTGAGCCTGGGCTGAGAAAGATGGCCATGAAGTGGTGGCTCACTAGGTAATTTCAGAATCCTATCTAGACAAGGAGATACTAGTAAGGCTGACAACATTCCAAACTCAGGAACTAAGGCTAGGTTAGGACTGAGGCAGGGGTTAGTTGCCACAAACCCACAGGCCATATTGCAAATGGCCACAAATACCAGGAAACACTTTCAGGATATTTCCAATTCTGCTTCAAGTTCTAAGAAAGTCAAAGTAACCAAACCCCAACTCAAACCATCAATGGACACCTATCCTATTTATCACCTAATTCAGATTTTCCAAAGAACCAGAAGTTGCATGATGATCCTATAAAGCTAGTGATGTCCTTTACACAAAGAAGCACAAGTGGAACCAATACATTCCTGTCTACCATTATACACATTTAAGACTTCATTCTACTCAGGTCCTCTGGGAAAAGGCCACTCACTAACTTACCCCACCACAGAGAAAACACTTTTCAAAATGAAAGGGAATATAAGCAGTTTTATTTAGAAATTTCAAGTTGGAGGAGGCACTCTTAGGCAAGCTCTATGACCTAGCTAGCTGATTATTTACAGGATCTTTGGGCAGAAATTGTTAATGAGCTTTTAATTTGGAGTGCTTAAGTTGCCAAAGTGCTCTGAGCTCCAGTGAAGCAACACAGAATCCATAAAGGAAACCTTATCAATCACTTACTGGCAGCTCCCTTCCCCCATTCTGCATCTCTTGCTGAAAGGCAGCCAAGTAGGTTTCTAACTAAGATCACAGACACACATTAGTGGAGTCACACTCCAAGTCCCTGTTTATAAATTGGCTTTTAAATGGTAGGGGATTCAGGTATAATATACTTAGGCTCCAAGAACGAACCCACTAAAACAAGGTATACTGTATATGATAAAGTCAGAATAAAGCAGAATTTGATGAAGTCAATTTCTGGTAACAACTCTACAATTGAAAACCAGGTCAGGCCCACACCTTTAATCCCAGCTACTTGGGAAGCTGAGGCAGGAGAATGGCAAGCTCAAGGTCAGATTGGGCAAATTTACCAAGACCCTATCTCAAAATAAAACTTAAAAAGGGCTGGGGATGTACCTCAGTAATAGAGCACTTGCTTACCAAATGGGAAGCCCTAGTTTCAATCCCCAGTTCTACAAGTCAAAAAAAAAAAAAAAACAAAACACATCCAATCACAACCTACTATAATTAAAACAGAGAATAGTCTTTAGCCAATGAAATTCATGTTTTGCTGCCCTAATGCTGGGAAACTGATGAAATGTTGACAAGAGCAAATGCCATACCAGTGGCCAGAGACCTCTAGCAGAAAAACACAGTGGCCACTATTCGTTGCCAAATTCAGCCGTAAGAACAAATTTCACATACCTAGTGAGGGACCCCCACATCCAGCATCTTTCAAGTCAACAAGAAGCAACAACAAAAAATAAATAAATTTTAAAAGGAAGTTACATTTTGCAAGAATTCACAGTCATCCCTCAATCCAAATTAATGTTTTTTTGTTTTTTGTCTTAAGAAAACACCTGTTGCTGGCCCACTTGCAGGAAAGGCAAACAGAAAGGTAGCCAGGTTAGGCCCTGATTCATTCCTTCCATCGCTTCAATTTTACAGAGGTAAACTGCTAATTTTGTGTGCATGTGTCGGGAGGGGGAGAGGGGATATTCTCTCTCTACTATCTCCTAGCCTCTCTGGTCACACCTCTCTAGTAATTCCAAGTAAGGAAGGAGTCAGCCCCCTTAATCAACTCACCCAATCTGTCTGGCAAAACCCAGCCCCGCTCCCCCTACACCAGAACGCTACTCAGTAGATCATGCATCGGGGGTGAGCACACCGGCCAGCACCCCAAACTGCAGAAACTATACACGCCACGACCGGCCACCCGCATGCATTAACCAGGGCCTAGGCTGGGGGAGGGGGCTCTCAGCATCACCCACCCCAGGGTGTTGCCCCCAACTCGGACCCATCCAAGTCCAGGGGAGCGTAAGGGGAGGGGCAGGGGGCCAGGAGACCAGCCCTCCTTCCCAGGGCCGCCCCCGCCCCCCGTCAGCTGCGGGAGAAGCTGTCGCCATGGCAACGCCCCCTCCTCGGGGCCAGCGCGGCAGGCTTGCTCCAGGTGCAGGCCCCGACGTCTCCCTCGGCCTCAGCAGGCGCTCAGGGTAGTTGACGGCGGCGGGCGCGGCCCGCGCCGACTGCGGCGCCGGCCAGGCAGAGGCAGGGCCAGCTCCGCCTGCTCCCCACCGCCCGTTCCCGGCCGCCTCAACAGCGGCAGCCAGCACCACGAGTCCACAACACACCGACTCACCTCCGCGCACTCTGACCCCGACCGACGCGACGGATGGGCGGGCGCAGTGGCCAACCGCTGAGCCCGCCGTCGGCCCCTATGACCAATGGGCTGCAGTGGGGCAGGGCTTCTTCTCCCCAAATGCTCGCTCTCCCGCCGACATGCGCGCTAAAGTGTGTCAAGATGGTGACTGCCGGTAGCGGCCTTATGGGACTTGTAGTTTTGATACTGCACGTACTCAAAAGAGAAGGGGAGGGTCACTTCTGAGCAGTGAAAGGGATTTTTTAAAAACTGAACACTTCCTCAGCCCTAGAGCGACTCAGGTGCCACACCTCTTTTTTCCCCACTTTTCAATATACGCATAAGGTGAGTATAGGCTCATAAAGTGACATTCTGTTTAGGTGACACTTTCTCCTGATTCATTCATTCAACAAGTAATTATTATCATCTACTTTCGAATGTGGGCCTAGGGGAGATCTGGGAGGAGGGTAGACAGATTAGGAAGAAAATGCTTAGATTTCTAAAGGGCATAGGGAGGAGGGAACTGACTTGTTCATGTCCCTTCAGAGGGAAGCTTCTGGGTTGAAAAGGCTTCTGGCTGCAGCTGTGGGAAGCTTCTACAATCTCTCCAGTCACCTGGAGAGAACTCTTACCAAAGCCAGTTGACTGGGAAGTTATGGGTTCCAGCTTATGAGTTGGGAAACCTCAGTCTTAAATAAGCGAATGATGATGTTAACAGCTTCCCAATCAGTCAGGGATCCAGCCTATGAGCCAGCACCAACACCACCACATTCAACCAGCTTTAGTTACCAAGCTCCTCTGTCTGCCATGTGTACATTTTCACTTAAAACAATGATGTCATTTCTGGACCACCTCTAAGATTTTAACATAAGGTTGTCACCTAAGCTGGAAATGTCTGGTAATCCCCATATCAAGGAATGTCTTCCTTAATTTCATCCACATAATGGGTTCGATGATTCTACTGTGTATTTCAGTATTAGTTTTTTTTTTTCCCTTTCTCCATATTTTCCATTGGTGCATTATAATTGTACTTAATGATGGGATTCATTGTTACATATGCACACAATATAACAATATCATTTGGGCTGGGGTTGTGGCTCAGGAGTAGAGCACTCACCTGGCAAGTGCGAGGCCCTGGGTTCCAACCTCAGCACCACATAAAAATAAATAAATAAAATAAAAGTACTGCATCCAACTACAACTTAAAAATAAATATTAAAAAAAGTTTAAAAAAAAAAAGTTAAAAATTTGGCCAATATCATCCCACAATATTTCCTCTTTGCCTCCCCTCTTTCTCTACCTGGTCTCTTTCCTCTAATACTGATCTCCCTTCAATTTTCATGAAATCTCCTCCTACCTTTCTTTTCCTTTTTCCTCTTTAGCTCTCACACATGAAAGAAGACATATGATCCTTGACTTTCTAAGTTTGGCCTATTTTGCTTAACCTAACATTCTCAATTCGATCCATTTTCCTGCAAATGACATGATTTCATTTTTCTTTATGGCTGAATAAAACTCCATTGGATCAGTGTTATATAATTGTCTATTTCCTTGCATCTCTCCTCCAGGACTTTAAGCTCTTTTAGCATAGATATTATTTCAGTGTTGTTCATGTTGCATCAATTTTACCCAATATGGTGCCAGGCACAAAGCAGGCATGCAATTAATGTTTGTGAATGAATGAGGGAATAAACAGCAATAGGGACAGGAGATGGAATGTAAATATAAAAATAAAAATGTAAATATAAAAATAAGAGGCCATAAGTTGGCTTCTTTGGTCTCTAGCTTTGTTGTATCCTAACTTTTGGCTTGAGAATATGACACAGGCAAACTTCTCGACTATGAGAATCAAGTACATTTACCCATCTGGATTGGAGACCTTCTTTAAGGCCCAGCACAACATCCTAGAATGTGGTCTTTTCTTTTTGATGCTCTAGGACTCAACTGTACAACATCTAGGACCTCACCAGGCTGTAAACCCTTTCTGGACAAAGATAAGGCAAATGCATTCATTATTGCATACATATGTGTGTGTGTGTATGTGTGTGTGTGTGTGTGTGTATACATTATTGCATATAACTGTTCTATTATTAAGAACAGTTGATGAGTTCAATATATACTTGTTTCCTTGTACTGCTACTTAATGCCACATTTGGGTCTCTCAAACCTTGGCTCTATAGTATGCCATTTGGTTTCCTAGAAAACAGCCTGAGAAAAAGCTTATGTGCTTAGATTTAAATGGGAAGTATAAGCCCAAGGCAGCAAGAGTAAGTGGGAAAGAGAAGTGAGGCGGGAGAAATGTAATGACAGTACAGGACAGTGTATTACCAAGTTAATGAGAGCTTCAAAGAATACAGCTAGTTATTCTTTGTATTCCAGATGTGCCTAGAGAATACCTCAGGAAGAAACAAAGGGTTATATTACCCCACCATTTTGGTAGCCACAGGGGGCGCCAGATTCCACACCCTGGAGCATAGTGGTTCATCTGAAACTAGAAGTGATGGGCGGAGTCAAAGACTGGCTTGACCAAATGGGGCCTGCTGCAGTCCCACCACCACAGTGGACACATTGGAGACTGTGTCAAAACCTTACCCTCACTCTCAGGAGAGGCTAAGATAACCAGATGAGGTGATAGTGGCAGCTGGACTACTCAGTAAGCAAGTGGCCAAGACTCTGTGTCAGGGTGCAGATGGGGCAAGTGAATTTGGAGACACAGATGGTGAACTAAGTCCAGTACCCAGACTTAGATACACCCTAGGCAATCTCTTGGCTTCTGAATCAAGTAACTGACTAAAGTGAACACTGAGAACAAGTTGCTTCTACTACCCTTCAAGCCACCAGGGAAAACAGCAAGCCAAACAAAACCAGGACCTTAACTAGCAATTGAAGGGCAGTGAGTAGTAGTTCCCAAAACTTGGACCAGGGCCCCCAAACTTGGCACTGTTAGGAAAATCCATACTGGGTCTGAAATCATTTTATCTGGGAACTAAAAAAACTGCTGCTGCCTTCATAGTTTCTATATGTAAGACAGGATGGTTGAGTTATAAATGTGGGCTTAGAAAGAGCCTATTCAGGTTTGAGTTCTGTTTCTTTGACCTTAGGTACATCACACACCTCTCTGAGATTCAGTTTTCTTCATCTCTAAGGTAGAGATAATGCTAGTACCTACCTGTTAACTAGAATTAAATACAGAAGTGTTTAGCACAATACCTGGCATAGAGTTCAGCAAATAGTGGTATTGCTATTATTCTCACCCTTTCCCACCTCTGTCTCCAGTGCCTCTTCCCACCATGACCTACACCTCATTATGTTCTCCCTGCCATCCCTACCCGCTGGCATTATTCTGCTGCTTGAGGAGCAGTGGGGTTGGACCTGGCCATACCCATTTTTCCCTGCTCTCCCCAGGGCTGTTCCCCCTGAGCCTGGGTCGTTCATCTCCCTGGTGACCTGAATCTGAACTAAGAGACAAATGTGGGGTGGCTGAGGCCAGGGTGGTAATGTGCTCCCTTATCTTCGTGCCCCTCACTGGGGCCTAGTTAATTTTCCCTTTGATTTTAATATAGATTTATTGAAAGTTTCAGTTATCAAAACAAACTGCAGCAGCAAATTGGTGTTCTTTGCAGGCCTACAAGTGCCTATAAAGCTGCCATGCTCGGGAACGAATGGCGCTCTCCGGGAGGTCAGTCATGGCAACAGAAAGTCCCTGGGGACACACACACTGCAGTTTAATATTTTTCTTATTAGCCTTTTTCTTCTTGGCTATCTAAGCCTTCCCTTTAAATCGGAAATCAAATGGAGCCACCTGCCCAGGGAGGCTGTCTTCCCCAAGCTACTCCGCTTTCCATCTACCCTCTGTCATCTCTCTAGTCCTAGTCTCCTTGTCTCAGATCCTCTGGCTTCACCCTGCTTTGCCTGTTGTCCCAGGGAGAATTATGATTCACATGCCCCACAGATGTATAAGGCCTGCCTAGGCTACCCTGCCACTAGTCAGAGGCAAAGCATCCCTAGAAAAAATTGGAGCCCCCAGCTTCTTCCAGATCTGGTGCCCAGAAGAAAAGTAAAAGCCAAATTAATAGCAAAGGAGTTGCTTTCAAAAAGGCATGCAGTCCTGTCAGGATCCATTGGACTCGAAAACAGCAAACAGGAGATGATGATCCTGGAGAGTGGGCAAGTTCTACTGGCCCAAGAATTGTGTGATTTCACTCTCATATCCTCACTGCCACTTCCAATGTGGCCTCTTCTCTCAATCCCAGTTTGTCCTCAATCTGTCCCTCTAAGGACATGCTGGTTTCCTAACTTCAGTGTCCCATTGGCTCCAATATCTAGAACCACCCACTGCCACCTCTAGACTCTGGAATCCATTCTATTCCAGGGGAGGGTCCCTATGGCCTGGTTACTAGGAGGCCACCATCATCTCCACCTGGTCAGAGGTGCTGCTAGGTCACCATGCCACTTTCCAATTCCTGGTGGCCTTTTATTGTTCTTAAACATGTTGTGTCAGCAGCAAGGGCTACTGTCCTTCCTCAAGGACATTTATGACCAAATGTTCTGACAACTGTATCTGCAGCTAGAATGATAGTGCTGAGGTCTCGACCAAGTGTGCTGGCTGTCACTTATGGACTCTGATTTGGGGAACTTTGTGGTTTCCCTGCATCTTGTGCTTGCATCTACTCTCATTTAAACACAAGTCTGTAATAAAATGATTTGTCTCTGAGTCTCTCTCCTGTGATATTCCGAGATCCTCAAGGAAAAGAACTGTGTCTTATCACCTTCCTATTCCTTGTGCATATATTTGATGAATATATGCTCCTTCTCTAGGCCTGCTTCTCCAACTATACAGTAGAGATAACACTTGCATCACCAATATAATGAAGAAAGCACTTCTCACGTGCCCACCCAGTATAATGTAGGTATTCGGTGAGTGAAGTGCCCTTCATCAATTTTCCCTTGCGGTTGGGTCATTAGTCACCTGCACTCCCACTTTTTAACCTGTTCCTATCTCGTTTCAAGTTGCCTGCTGGGCATTCACCCTGGGCTCTTCGGAGAGGTACTGACTTCTCTTCTTCAGGCCAGGCTCATCTTTCCAACTCCATTCATAAAATGCTGCTTTCTGGTGGCTCTGTTTCTAATCAAAGTCCAATTCCCTGGGCTGCTTTGTAGTTCCTCTGCAGCAAGGCAAATGTTCCCAATCTATACCGGCTTGCGGTACAAATGAGTTTACATTGATACACCTGTCTTGCTAATTCTGGGCTCCCACCTGCTCTTGCAGAAATGTCAATCCCTAGCAATGTTCCCCGCAAAAGCCTCAAAGCTGTGCCCATGAGTCCAAGCCACTGTGCTCCACTGGCTTCTAACACCAAGTGTATTGTAGATGCTGGCCTTGAATGCCTCTGCCTGATCTGGCCAATTCCTACTGTATTGTGACAACATGAGAACATGGCTGTCTCTTGCAAAGGGAGAAGGTGATTCCCTCCATATGACATTCTGTTATGGGAACAGGAAGCAGTGTTGTTTAAGCTGTTTCTACTTATTCTTCTCATTGGGCACCTCTACTGCTATCAGAGTAGCCAGGATAGGGTGAGTTTACTTAAGAACCATCATATTCAACCAGTTATCATTCTTTTCAACCTCTAGTCCTATTGTGGAAACTGGTTCACTCCACCAGAGCCTTTCTCTTCTATTATAGGTCTGTCTCTGGAACTCTGTTGGTCCTTCTAGCAATATGGTATCCACTGGGTTGTCACATACCCCTACTCAAGTCATGCTGGTACATACCTAATTCAGTATGCAGCTTTTAATTTGCTTTTCACTGAGAATTTTTCTTTTTTGGCCCTCATATAATCATTAGATTAAAATAGATATCTGGATCAGGAGATGTTGCCTAATTTCTCAGATTTGATGTAGCTGAGAATCAGCTCCAAACTCACGATGACACTCATTATACGACACTTCCCCCAGAATGTAGCCAATCAGCTCCTTTCCTGTCAGATTACTTCCTCTGCCTTCCCCAACAGGAGGGCTTCCCCCTTACACCAGACTTATTCAGCTCCTCCCTCTTGGTCCTGGTTTGGCATTGAAGTCCTTTCCACTTAAGCTCCAGCTCACGCCTTCAGCCTTATTTTCCAGCAATTCTTTTAACTCTTTCTTCCAGCCCACAGACTAATGACTACTCATTGAGGTGCTTTGCACTCTTTTGCCTCCAAGCCTTTGTTGATCCTGTTCTCTCCACTGGGAGTACTTTCTCTGTCAAGGGAACATTTCCTGGCTCCTCAAGTGGCTCTTACCTCCCCTCCTCTGACTCCCCTAAGCCCTTCCTGTCCATGTAGCGCTCACTAATCCACAGAGCCAGGACTTGCTCAGCAATCTTATTTTTAGACTATGCCTGACCACAACACCCCAAGACCTAAGAGTGCTGGAGGGATTTTAGGAGGGCATCCCAAGACTTCAGACCATCTCCAGGATCCACAGCCCTCACTTTTCCCATGTCATAAGTAAATGTATACTCCGAGTGGTGTTTTGTTTTGTCTTGTTTTTTAAGATTCAACAAATATTCTTTGAATATTCTTTGAAATGTTGGGCTCCATGAAAGCACAGAACAAGGACATGAACAATAGACACACTTCCTTCCCTCTCTGAGCTTACACTCTAATTATGAAGACTTAATGGTAAAGAAATTTTTGTCACTCAGAGTGACAACTGTGATTCTAAAGACCATGAGCAATAAGGATTGAAGATGAGGTATCTAGCACAGCCTGGAAAACCTTTCAAGAACAGGTGATGTGTAAGTACAGTTACTCAGCAATAAAAGAGAATAAAATCATGGCATTTGCAGGTAAATGGATGGAGTTAGAGAAGTGAAGTTAGCCAATCCCAAAAAAACAAATGCCGAATGTTTCTCTGATATAAGGAGGCTGATTCATAGTGGGGTAGGGAAGGGGAGCATGGGAGGAATAGACGAACTCTAGATAGGGCAGAGGGGTTGGAGGGGAAGGGAGGGGACAGGGGGTAATTAATGATGGTGGAATGTGATGATCATTACTATCCAAAGTACTTGTATGAAGACATGAATTGGTGTGAATATACGATGTATACAACCATAGATATGAAAAATTGTGCTCTATATATGTAATAAGAATTGTAATGCATTCTGCTGTCATATATAAATAAAAAATTACATTTTAAAAAAAGGTTGAGTAGGAATTTTCCATGCTAACAAAGGGAGAAGAAAAAGGTGGCAAGGGGAGGGCATTCTGGGCAAAGAAAATAACATAAACAAAGGCACTAGGCCGAAAAAGAAAGAAGAAAAAGGGGATGCAAAGCATACTATGATTGGACCAGGTAGTGTGACAAAGAGAGCAAAGAAGGGAATTGAAAACTTGGGCAAGAACTGATCATGCATGGTCATAAAAGCCTTCTTTTGCCTTTTTCTTTTTCTAAAGATGGGAGTCTGTCTCCCTATGTTGCCCAGGCTGGCCTCAAACTTCTGAACCCAAGTGATCCTCCTGCCACAGCCTCCTGGGCACATGTCACCTTATAAACTGTTTGGACTTGACCTTGAGTGGGGATAGAAAACTTCTCAGGGTTTAAAGCCAGGCAGTGACTAGGTTACTCCTGTGTTAGAGTATGCTTCTCAAACTTTAATGTGTGTTCAATGCAATCACCTTGTTAAAATGCAAATTGTGATTACTTGGGTCTGGAAACATCTTCAGATTCTGCATGTTAAAAAGTTCCCTAGTGAGGCTGGTGCTACTGCCTCTCAGACCACGCCTGGAATCACAAGGTTTGAGACAACGGTATCGAATGTGTTCACTCCCATCAGCAGGGGCAGAACATTTTTCTTTGCTGAGTCTGACACGGCTGCTGTGGCTCTTCACATTTATTTAGTACTTACATTTTAGAAGCTGTTTATTGCATATGTTTTCCCTGTTCAGCAAAGTGCCAGGTAAAGAACAGTTGAGGGTGGGGACCTTGGGTTAGTCAAAAATAAGACAAAGTGTTTGGTGTCATCTAACAAGGTACAGCTTTCTCTGGGCTGCCTGCAGCCAGACCTGTCATAAACATGCCAAATGAGTCCTGTCTCAGCGGTGCTCCCTGGGGCCCCACTGCTACTCCAGCCCCATCCAGAGATGAGCCTGTTTATCCCTAACTGTTGTCTCTGACCTCTAAATCAATTCCCTATCTGATTCAAAACTCAAGTCCTCCCCTTCCCTTCTCCCAATTCCAGTCAAGGTCAATTTGTAAAACTGGAGGTAGTGAACTCTGTATGACAGCATTAGGAGCACAGGCTTTAAAGTCACACTGGGTTCCCCCCTTAGGAGTTGGGTGACCTTGGGCAAGTAGTTTATTTTCTTCAAGCTTCAGCTTTTTCATCTGTAAATTGGGGATAATAACTTGGCCTGTATCTTTGGGATATGGTGAGAATCTGACATGACAAAGCATACAGTTCAAAAGTCTTTGAAACATCTGAACACCCAATGATTGTTATCTATTGGTTTTATAAATATGAAAAGCGAGGTATATCGAATCTTATCAGAACCCTTTGAAAACTCATATAAGTAGAAGTCACTGCCATCCCTTATACACCTACAGATTTTTCTGCTTGCATCATCCCCTCCCTGATGCTGGGGAGGCGGAAGGAAGCTGTAGATGCTCAACACTGAGAAGCACTGCTGGATAAGGCAGCCTTCGAGAGCTCTGAGGGGGCAGGAGATTTCCACCTAGCAAAGCTGAGGCTCAGTGTTGGAGAGAGATGCTTTGCAAATCCCCTCCCACCTCAACCCCATTCCCACTGGGTCCCCTCTGTCCAGGGTCACCCAGGCTGCCCCACCCCCATCTTCCAGCTGCAGTGAGAGGCAGCCTCAATCATTCATCTTAATGTCTCTATTAAACAGGGTTATGACCAGGAGGAGACAAGAAACAAGGTCTTTGAGTGTAAAAACACAGCTCCCAGGGCTGGGCCCCAGGGGACTCCTCCTCAGCGCTGCTACTTATTTCAGGGTTACTGCTGCTAGAGGAGACTGAGGTTCCAGATCAGGTGCGATGATGCTGCCCTGAGTTCTCTGTCTCTTCTCCCTTCCCTCAATTCTTCTAAGGGCCTTCCTGTTCCCTTTTATTTCCAACAAGAGGAGCAATGACTTGGCATTTGGCAGCAGCAGCCACAGGGACCTCAGGACTGTCTTTGTGTTAGGCCAGCACCCTGACTTGCTCATGGCCATCTCACCTTGTTTTAGGCAGCTTTTTCACTGCTGTGATTAAAGAATCTGACCGGAATAATTGTAGAGGAGGAAAAGTTTATTTGGGGGTTCACAGCTTCAGAGGTCTTAGTCCATAAGCAGCTGGTTCCATTCCTTGGAATTCGAGGTGAGACTGAACATCATGGTAGAAGAGAGAGTATGGTGGAGGGAAGCCACTCACATGATGATCATTCGGTTAAGCTCTTATGATTCAATCATTTCTCCTGTAAACCTCTTGCATTGTCTCACACATGAGCTTTTGGGGAACACCTCACATCCAAACTACAACATACTTCTTCCCAACAGTGTGGAGGCAGATACAGCCTTGGCAACTGCGCTTGGGCTCCAGAAGGCCTCAGCATCTACTCAGAGCCTCAGGGTAACAAGATTCTTTCTGATTGTAGAAAGAATAAATGAGAAATACTAAGAAGACCATAAGTCCCCATCATTCATAATAGGAGAAGTCTTGGGCCATCAGAGAAGTCAGCGTGTGCTTAGACCCAGCCCTGATATCTAGGGTGGTAGCTGTTGGCTCAAGGTTCCCAGTGCTTACGGATGTTCACCTGCACCCCTATCTGGTGAGGTTTGTGGGCTGAGGCTCCTGGAGAACCAGAATCAAAAGGCAACAACCAGGAACTCATTGGAAATACTCAAAGGGAACCATATGCACAGGGTTGCCTTCAAAGGTATGGAAAAAGTCCCAAGAGAACTGCTCCCAAAAGTCAGTAATGCCACCATCAGAACATGAGTCCTTTCACTGGCATAGGAGGATAAGGATGTGGAAAACACAGAGGGACAGATACAGAAGGGAGGGACAGGGCACCCAACAAGTTTAATGACCATAGTCCCATAGGATTCTCAGGTCACTGGCTTCTGTTTCCTTCTGTACAGCTGCCATCTCACTGGTCCTGTCTTTCCCTCCATATCAACTTATTCTAACCAAAACCAAGTGCACGTGGGCTTCCCTGAGGGGAGCTGGCATGGAGGAAACACTCAGGCTGCAGAGCCAGATCAAATGGGCTCATATCCTGGATCTTCCCCTTCTAAGCAACATGACCCTGGGCAAGTCATTGCTGCCTCCTGAGCTTCAGTTTCCTCAAGGTCTGAAGGAGTGAAGGAGTTCTTCGTGTGTCAGCTTATTATAGAACCTGGAACCCAGGGGGAGGAGAGATGGAATGGAGAAGAGAACTGGGAGTCTTAGTCTATTTCATGCATGGGAAGGGCACCTGCAGGCCTAGACTGCAGGGGCATTCTCTACTTTTCTTCCTATGGCTGTGGGTGGGTGGAGGGGCCTTGACCAAGAAGGGCTGTGAGAGAAGGGGGGCTGTGGGGGGAGTGCCAGAGCAGCTGAGGGCAGCACAAAGTCAGAGTGAGTTAGCACTGGTCCCAGGGGCTGCATGAGCAAGGCAGGCTTTTACACAGATATCCTGGGAACAAGAAATACCAGCAAGGAAGTTGCCCCATTAATAAATAAGGAGGTAGGAAATTAATGATGGTCTGAAAATGGCTGAGCTACTGAACTCATTCTTTAAATCTGTCTTTAACAAGAAAAATAAAGAAACAAGATTTGGCCAATTAGGAGGTAATGAAGACATTGTAGAAATAGCACCTGATAAAAACTCAGGGACGGGGGGTGGGGGGAACTAAATGAACATCCCATGGCCTTGACCAGCCTCGCCCCCAGAGACAGAAGAAGGGTGCCAGTGGAGGGCACTCTTGCTTATAAGCAGAGAGAGTAGAGACTCATCCAGGGTCCGGGAAGGGATAGGAAAGGAACAAGGATGGAGAGATTCCAATATGGGCCTAATCAATGTTTTCCAAGAGCCTGTCGTAAGCCAGGCAGGATGCTCCACCCTCTCCAATATTGTCTCCTGTGAAGGTTAGGAATGAAGGAGAGGAATGAGGGATAAAAAAGAAAACCAGGTGAGGGCAGATTGAGTTGATAGAAGCAGGCACAGAGAAGAGAGATCTCTGAGGGATGAGAAACAGCAGAGGGGGCCCTGCTCAGAACTACAAAAAGCCTAGCCTCTGACATATTTGGGGTGGTCCCTTTTGGGGTGTTTAAACCAGAAAAAAATAAGAAGCAAATGGGAGAGAAGACATAGGAGGAAAAGAGAAAAAAAGCAAGAGGAAGGGTCTGGAGTCTAGAGGAGGAGAGAACAGGAAGAAGGAAAATCTAGAAGAAAATATACTAAATAGTGTTTAGGAAGGGCTTAGGAAAGGAGCTGGTGTGTAAGATGAGAAGAAAATGGTCATTATGCAAAGTACAGGATAGACCACACTGCCTGCCATACTAGACTAACTGTGGTATCCCTGGAGGTCCAGGTGACCCACCTAGGGAGCAGAAGAACAGCTTCAGAGAGGCTTTAGGGAAGGAAGTAAGGGAGTAAGAATTCAGGTCCAATCTACCCACCCCTGCCTATGTACAAATGAACCCAACCCTATGGCTGGGAAGGAGCCTTCACCCTCCCCATCCATTCCCAGGCCAGGGCCTACTATCACCAGCAGCCCCTGGGTGCTGTCTTTGGGCTAGCCCACTGTTCAGGGAAGCAAAGGCCTATAGCTCCCCAGGGATAGAGGTTTTAGAATGCAATCTAAAGTGGCTGGGCTCTAATAACACTGACACTGTCTGCATGGGGGGCACAGGGGTGCAGGCAATGAAACTGCAGGAGAAGGAGAGGGCAGCCAGTGATGAATAGGGGCAGCAGCACCTCGTTAGAGGGTGTGTGGAGAGGATGGCCACTGCAGGGATGAGCCCAGGGCCTGATTTATCATCTTCAGAGCTGATCTGAGTGAGAGGGGTTAAGTAGCAAGTTAATGAAATCCGCAGATGCTGCTAAATGGGGGAGAGCTGGGAGCACGGGGGCTGGCGGGGATACCAGGCAGGAGGCAGGTGGCAGGTTGGCCACTGAAGGAGATTCATCTGGAGAGGGGATCGACATATTCCAGCTGAGGGGAAATCCTGCCTTAGTCTCTGCATCCAATTTTGGCAAGCCAGGGAGAAAGAGGTTAGACAGACAGCAAAGATACACAGAGAACCAAGGCCCCATATCAGGGATGTCCTCAGTCAAATTTCACAGCGCCCCTTCCCCAGTTCCAATGGAGCTTCCTCAAACACTGGGCAACCTTGAGCCCCAGAGACAAGGAGGTGAATGAGCCCAGGCCTCTGCATCTCTTCTTCTAGACTGAGTGGCCAAACAAGTAACTACAGTTCTCCGTGATGAGTGCTGTTGAACAACACAAAGGAGGGAGCAATTAATTCTGACAGGGGAGGGCAGAGAGGTCAGGATGACATTAGAGCGAATCTTGAGAAATAAGGATTTAGCCAGGCAGAAAAGGGGAAGTGGGGCTTCTGGGCAGAAGGAACAGCATGAGCTAAGGCTAGGAAAAACTCAAGGGAAGCCAAGGGAAAGGGAGCTGACCTGGTGGGGATGCCTGTTCAGGGGAGGAGGTGGGCAAGGGGAAACCAGCCAAAAGCTGGAGGCCAGCCAAAGTGGCAGGTGCAGGTCCTACAGTGCACAGGGTGTTCATAACAGGAAAAGGAGGCAGCCGAATCCTTGCCAAAGAGCTTCTTCTGCATGCCGGCTGCATCCTCTACCTCCAACAGTAGACTCGGGCCTCGATTAGGCAGTTTCCATGAGGATGAAAGGAAATCAACCCTGCCTGGGGTTTGGCATAGGCCTGGCACACAGTAAGTGCTTACTAATTGTAAGTTATTGTTAATGTGGTTGTTAATCTTCCCAGGATGACCTAAAATTCTGAGTGTTTGTTATGGTTTGGAGGTGAGGTGTCCCCCAAAAGATCATGTGTGAGACACTGCAAGAAAGTTCAGCGTTGAAATGATTGGGTTATGAGTGTTTTAATCTAATCAATGCATTAATCCTCTGATAGGAATTAACTGGATGGTAACTAGAGGCAGATAGGGTGTGGCTGGAGGAGGTGATCCCAGGGGTGTGTGCCTTTTATTATATATTTTGTCCTTGTTGACAGAAGCTCTCTCTCTCTCTCTCTGCTTCCTGGTGCCATTTCCCCAGCTGCTTTCCTCTGCCACACTCTTCCACCAAGATATTCTGCCACACCTGGGCCCCTAAGGAATGAAGCTGGCCTTCTATGGGCTGAGACCTCTGAAATCATGAGCCCCCAAATAAACTTTTACTCCTTTAATTATTCTTGTCAGGTATTTTGATCACAGCTGTGAAAGAGATACTAAAACAATTTTTAGTTTATTTGGGACTCAGTTTTAGAGGTCTTCGTCCACAAACAACCAATTCCATTGCTCTGGACCCAAAGTGAGGCAGCACATCATGGTGGAAGAGCCCAACAGAGGAAAGCTGCTCCGCCCATGGCAGGATCAGAGAGAGAGGGGAAGGGGCCCCAAGGAAGATGCATCCTTCCTGGGCACACCCCAGTGACCCATCTCCTCCAGCCCATGCCCTACCTGTCTGCAATTTTCACCTAGTCAGTCCATTCAAACTGGAATGGATTGATTAGGTCACAGCTCTCATAACCCAATCGTTTCACCTGTGAATATTCCTGCATTTTCAGCTTTTGGGGGATACCTCATATCGAAACAAGAACACTGGGTTAGAAGTCTGACTGAAGCTCCAAAATGTACCTTGGGAATGGCAAGAGATTGAGTGGACAGGTGGCTACTTAATAAGTAGAAACTTGGGCCTATGACGCAGAACATAATCAATAGCTCTAATAACGAGGTAGGTCAGGGTACTGCTGAGATACCAGGGACCAGTGACCTCTGAGAAGGGGAAGACTGACACATAAACTTGTATCAAAGGACCAGCCTGTCCACACTTCTGCCCAGGCCCCACAGGGGCAGCTCTTGAAAGCAGGAAAGATCAGTTTGCATCTTAGGGCTCTATGGTCAAGCCATTTTATCCTTCCTTCATTCCTCAGAACTGTCTTAGGCAGGCAAATATATCTTTCCCTATAGAAGCTTTCCCTTCTCTACTCAGAATCTGAGCAGCAACCCTTCCTTAGTAGGAAAACCTACCCCAAGGGAAGTGGCAAGGGTAAAGTGGCAAGATGTACTCATTTTTATTCTGTATCAACTAGGTATGTAGTACATGTTTGTTGAATGAAGGACTGAATGAACTAATAAAAGTCCTGAAGCTATTTAGCATGACACAGCATAGCCACAGTTAAAAAAAGTCTCCCCAACTCCCCATTATTCTTTCCTCCCTCCAATTCAAGGCATGTGGCTTAAAGAAAATGAATAATAGTGTGGCTACTTAAAGAATAGGCCAGTTGGACATAGTGGCGCATGCCTGAAATCTCAGTGACTTAGGCTGAGGCAGGAGGATCACAAGTTCAAAGCCCGGCCTTAGCAACTCAGAGAGACCCTAAGCAGCTTAGTGAGACCCTAAAATAAAATTAAAAAGGGCTGGGGATGTGGTTCAGTGGTTAAATGCCCCTAGGTTCAACCCCTGGTATGAGAAAAGAAAAGAAAAATGAAGGAAGGAAGGAAGAAATAAGGGAAGGAAGAAAGAGAGGGAAAGAAGGAAGGGAAAGAAAAAAAAGACCTTGACCTTTGACAGTTCTGGGATTCAGACTTTATTATTCCATTATTTACAACTTCATGCTCCTAAAGAAGTCTCAGTCTCCTCCTCTACAAAATGGGCACAGTAATAATACCCATGTAATAGATCATGTGGATTAAATTAATGATACATATAAAAGGCTTTTAACAGTGCTTGGAACAGAAAGTAACTGTTATACAGATTGAGCATGATTTAATAAAATTTAAATAGAAAGTCTCCCTCCATTGTATCCCTTCAAGCCTTCTCTGTGGGCTTGTACTCCCTCCCTGCCCCTGCATGATTTTCAAGGCAGATTCTTTAACTTTATTCAGTAATTAAAAACTAGGTTCTGAAATATACCAAAGCATAAGGTCGGACAGGTCCACTAACCATCTACCCTAACATGAAAAAGACATAGGTAAGCTTGAGCATAGGCAGAACTAGAAGGCAAAGCAAACTCATGGCACATATCTCAGGCCCCTGTCATCTGTCACTGTTGTACTAGTGCCTCTCCACCACTCTTGTAAGTTGAATGAAGAAATTCCTATGACTACCAAAGAGAAGAGTTAGCTCAGTATGTGATACAAGATAAAAGTAGACAGTGACTGTTCTGAAAGACAATGGGGAAGGAAAACCTTCCCAACGAGTGGAGCACTGATGGTCCACTTTTTGTGAAAAGAGAATATATAAGACCAACCTAGAGTTTCAAGGTTAGAATATATGTAGACTCACAGGCAGTGGTTCAGACTGAGTTGACTAGCCAGGTCCCTGAAGGGAAACAAGATTAGGTCATGGGCAAGAAGTCTGGGTTCTGGACACTAAGTGTGAAGATCATTGTAGTACAAGTTAGTTCCGACCAGAAAGCATCTCCCGTGGAAGAGGTACTAAACCATCATATAAACAAAATGACTCAAGCCAGTCAGCTTCTGTCATTGGCTACTGTTATCTTGGCACAGTGAGTGTACAGATGAAGTAACTCTGATGGCAGAGATGGATGGCAGTTATTATGAAGAGGCCCAGCTGCATGGGTTCCCACTTACTAAGGTTGATCTAGCTACTACTACTGCAGAATGTCTAACAGACCAGTAACACAGACCAATGCTGATCCCCTAAAGTGGCACAGTCCACTGAGGATACAAGTATTATTTGAGAATCTTTCCTTTTTGGAAAGAATGGAAATTCATTTTGATAGGAATAGGTGCACATTCTGGTTCTGGGTTTGACTTTTCTTCCTACAAGGCTTTAGCCAGCACCACCAACTGAAGGCTTATACAGAGGGCTTAATCCACCAGCACAGGATCTCATAGTATCCATCATGTCAGACCAAGGGACTGGCTTTGCAGGAAAGGAGATGCAAGAGTGAGCCCATGGGATCAACTGGTTGCATCATGTACTCCAGCACCAGAAACTGCTAGCCTGATAATGGAATAATCTATTGAAGGCACAACCAAAATAACAACAAAGAGATGATATTTTATAAAAATGGGGTATCATCTTCTTAGATACTGGCTCTCAACTGAAGGCAATTTTGCCTTCAAGGGACATCCTAGGGAATGGCTAGTAATGTCTACTGAGAGTGGGGACATGGTTGGCAGAGGGGAGAGGCAGTAATACTGGCATATAGTAAGTAGAGGCCTGGAATATGCATCCTACAGGAGTGCAGGATAGCACCTCTGCAATAAGGAATTATTCAGTCTCAAATGTCTTTGGTGCCAATGTGGAGAAACTGCTCTGGGATACAATATGCACTTTAAATTAAAGGCCTTTGTAATGAACATGTGTCCCCAGATGGAACAAAGATGTGGGAATGTGGGAATGTCCCCATTTACTTTAGTCCTGATGATCCACTTTTAGAAGTTGTGAAACTTTGGACTTCACACATTTAGAGGATCTGGTTTCCAAGGGGAAAACACTTTGTTGGGAGACACATCCAGAGTCCCCCTGATCCATGATATAGCTGCTGCCTGGGTTCTTCATGCCAAGGGACAAACAGGCAAGAAGAAAACTCACCATAACTTGACAGAGGTGATTGACTCTGGTCATCAGGAAGTGGTAGGGCTGCCTCTACACAATAGAGGCACCCAGGTATGATTCACTTAATACTTAGGCATCTACCATTTCTATTTTGGTGATATACAGACAATTGTAACAATCTCAGACTGAGAGGCCAAGGTAACTAGTCTATGGTCCCTTGAGGATGAAAGTCTAGGTCATGCCACAGGTTAAACTACCAAGACCAATAAATGTTCTAGATGAGTATAAGAGGAATCTTGAATTCTTAGTAGAAAAAGAATATAATGAGTGCAAATTGTAGCCCCAAGACCAGCTGCAATAGTGGGAGTCTGTAGTTCATTTTGCCAACCTTTCTCTTTTAAATTTCCTTCAGGAAGCAAGGTCCATCAAAATCCTATAGAAAATTCTCTTAGAACATTTGAAAAAGTGAATGTAAGTGGTACCTGGTGTATATTGCAGTGGATGTTTGATCCGGTGCCTAGATACGCCTTCAGAAATGGAATTGCGGGCTGGGAATGCGGCTCAAGCGGTAGCGTGCTCGCCTGGCATGCACGGGGCGCTGGGTTTGATCCTCAACACCATATAAAAATAAAAAATAAAGATATTGTGTCTACCTAAAACTAAAAAATAAATATTAAAAAAAAAGAAAGAAATGGGATTGCCTCAATTCCAGAGCTCCCAGCTGCAGAGTTCTCTTTTGGATCATTTGAGGCCTTTGATAGGACTGTATCACACATAGCTCAGCTGTTCCCTTTGCACCAATCCTTTTTACCCCCTCCCCTTCCATTAGTGTTGATCCCCAGAGTACTCTCTAATGATCATCCTATGTACTAATCTTTTCCTCAGAAACTTCTTCCTGGGGAACACAATCTATGACAGTTGATAAACAAAATAAAATCATTACTATGGTCTAGATATCTGTCCCCCCACCCCCACCAAAATTCATATGTTGAAACAATTACCAATGTGAGAATATTGGAGATGGGGTCTTTAGGAGGTGATTAGGTCATAAGGGTTCTAGGAATGGGATTAGTGTCCTATAAAAGAGGCCCTAGAGAGATCTCGTGCTCCTTTCATTTGTGAGAACACAGCAAGATTATGCCTGTTTATCTATGAACCAAGAAATGCTTATTCATTAGATACTGAGTCTTCCAGTGCCTTGATGCTGGGTTTCTTGGTCTCCAAAACTGTGAAAAATTTCTGTTGCTTGTGGCCACCCCATCTATGATGTTTTGTTATAGTAGCCCAAATGGACTAAGATGATTTCTATACATGTTGAGCTTGCTTAGATTCTAGTCAGGTAGACAGACCAAAAACAATAAACATAATAAACAAGTAAATCATTAAGGATGTTGGATGGTGGTGAGTCCTAATGTAAAAAGAAAAGGTAGATCAGGGTAAGGCCATCCGTAGTTCCTAGGTGTAGGAAGTGGCAGATAGGATGCAGTATTAAATCAGGCCTCATTGCAAAGATGATATATGAACAAAATTGAGTTGAGAAGGTTGAAGAAGTGGATATCTGGTGATAGTACGGGTAAAGGGGATAGCAAGAACACAAACCCTAAGACACCAGCCATTGTATTTCAGGATCACCTGGGAAGTCAGTGAGGTGAGAGCAGAGTGACCAAAAGGGAAACACAGTAATGAGAATAGAGACTGTAGAAGGAATGTGGGGGTGGAGGAGTCAGATTATGTAGCCACTGTGGGTTGCTTTAAGGATGATGGCTTTTACTTTGAGTAAAATAGGAACTATATCTTGTCTCCAGAAAGCCCTCCCTAATTTTCTCTGGTTAGATTGGGAGCTTCTTCTGTGCCCTCATAGCTTCTTGGGTTCCCTCCATGGTAGCACTTATTATATTCTATAGTAATTGCCTTGTTACCTGTTCTGTTATCTACTTAATTTTTTGTGAACTCCATGAGGATACACCAAGATTTTCTTGATAACAGGGGACCATAGTGAGGATGTAGATAGGAAAGAGGAAGTTAAGACATAGTCACACAGAGCGACTTCATAGAGACCATAACAAACGTTGGAAACTGGACATTGTTCAGAATATAGCCAGTTCTAGAAACTAGGTTATTTCATTGCTGTCTTTGAATTGGGCATTCATTGATCACCACTCTTAGGTTTCACCATTATAATCATTTAGTACTCTGTTCTTGCTTCCACAGTATGTAACACTTCCATGGACTCCTGGCCAAACCAATAGATTGGCTGCCTTTAGGTGGGGTATCCATCCCAGACCCAGTTAGCAAGGGTGGTAATGGCTCTCCCCTATGCATAAGAGTTCCTTATCTTGACGGTGAGCTGTAGATTTGGCAGTTATTCAGGGTATAGTAGATTATGTCTTTAGTACAGCTTAGTCCAGTGACTGACAAATAGGAAATATTAATCAATCAATCAATCTTATAAAAGTCCACCCCTCTCAAGCATCCAGAATTGTGTCTGGCACAGAACAGACAATAATAATTATTTTGGAATAGAAAGTCAGTGTATTCAGCAGCATAGCACTGAAGGAAGCAGTATAGAGTAGTGGTTATGCATATGGGCTCTGGCTATAGACTGCTTGAGTTCAAAATCCAGCTCTGCTACCTAGCAACTGCATGACCTTTATAAAGCTACTTAACTATCAGAAACTCAGTTTTTGCTTCAGTAAAATGAGGCCACAAATGATCCCAGTGTCATAGGAGTTTTTTGTGCATTAAATGAAGCAATATACATAAAGAAATTTTCTACAGTCCCTGTCACGTGGTGACGCCTCAATAGTTAGTGGTGTTATCTTCCTCCGTGACACTCATGCAAATGGGTGTATAGCTTATACCAAATATTTTTCTGGAAGACAGAAGTCACTTCTCATCCTCGACTGAGTGAAGGAAGGTCCTACTGTGCAAGAGAACTTCCCAGGTACACACTGATTCTGAGACAGTCAGGAACATGGTCAACTAGCTGGACTCTCTTTCTTCCCTGAGCTGGAGTTTATAGGTCATCCAGGTAATAATTGTCGACTTGAGCAAAGAAATCCACTACAAAGGGTATACCCTAGGAACATTTCCAGGTCAGTAATCAATATATTTGTTGTTGGATAAGCAGTGTATCCTCCAATTCCTGAAGTGAGAGGATCTCTAGACAGAGTATGTGACAGAGACAGAGACAGAGAAAACTCATTGACCATAGTCAAGGATTCTGCAGTATGTATATCTTAATATATCCAGTATGGAGAAGCCATTTGGTCACCAACTCTGTGCACACAGGGATCAGTAAGAAGGTCAAGATGGAGACATGTCTGTGCATTTGTGTGAAAGCAGACACAAATGAGGCTGGAAGCTTATTTCAGTGCAAGGGCAAGACCTATCCTTAGGCCCTCTTGAGCTCCTCTCCAGGTTAGCAGAAAGACGGAAATAAGGACAGAAGGTGAGGCTTTTTTGGGGTGGGAGGACCTACTTAAACAAGAAGGGCTTCTGGTGGAGGACATGATGAGACAATTTGAGAAAAGGTATGAGAGTGGCTGCGTTGGCTTGGGTTATATTGAGGAGGCAGAGGGGCGATGGGAAAGGAGAAGGAAGAGCAGAAGCAGAGGGAAGATGGTGTCCCTGCTTCAAGTGCAGCCCTCAGCAGAACCGGCAAAGAACAAAAAGATGCCATGACAGTCTGCTCAGTGGGCAGGAGCCTGAAGAGCTTCCCTTCAGGGCTTTCTGGAACAATATGTCTAGGCCTCTGGCTCCACTACCACAAAGCCTCCTACTCTGATTACATGCCTAAGGAGCACCAATGGCAGCACCAGCTTCCCTTACTGTGCACAGCACCTGGTAGCTAGAGGCACTCTTGTCAAGAGGGAAGTATTTATTCAGAAGACCAATCTTCTCTTTCCTAATTAGGCTGTGAATTTCCTTTGGGGAATTGGTAGAGCCTCAGGCACCGCCAGGGGGCACTAGGGCCTCTAGGCACCAGGGGCCAAGAAAAGTGAAATCCCCCAGCTCCGAGGTCCCAGTCCAGATGCTGAGGTCCCCTGCACAGGACTAGGTGCAGCAGACCAGGGAGACTGTTGCTGGCTTATCTAACGAGAAATGAGAGGACTGGGCCAAAGAGCCCTATTTCTGTCCAGCCCTACACTACCTGCCATAAAATTAAATGATCACAATGAGTACATTAATTACCTGACACAAATGCTTTAACATAACAAAATTATTAGCCATTCTAGATTTAGTGTTTGTACAGCACTTTATATTTGCAAGGGCGTTGCAATAACTTACCCTGCTGAGGGTGCGTTTCAAGCCCTGAATGACATCCTAAAGGGTCTCCTCTGGCCAGCCAGCTGTCTGGCCCCTACCACAGCTGGTCCCTTGCCCTTCTTGCCTACATTGACTGCTTTTCTTCTGCTCCAGCTGCCACCTGCCATCTCCTCCTGGAAGCTCCCTCATCTGTTCACTAAAGTCTTTCTACCTCAGAGAGCCATGGGCCCAGTTATCTACTCAGTTCTGCAACAGAATTCCAGGGTTCAAGGGCAGCAGCCCTGGGTGGGGGAGGCCTTGGCTCCTAGGAAGTTTCTTCCTTCTTTGACACAATGTGACTCCAAGTATGGACACATGATGAGTTCTGTACATAGAAGGAGCTCCAGATTTGGGACCTACTGCTGCTCAGAGTCCACAGGAATTGACTGCGTGTCCTGTTGAAACATTTGCAGAATGTTCACTGAGCTCACATCAGAGCAAGGCTTGGCCCCCTGGGGAGCATGGTATTGAGGAGGGTCACCCTTGTGCTGAGTCCATTCCAGACTGGATTCGAAAGCATAGGAAGCCTCACTAGTAAAAATGTGTTGCGGTTGGCTTGGGTGTGAAATCTGCTTCCTGGGCAGAGAGATCAAAAGCTCAGTTGATGGATGTCTGTATACCCAGCTCTCCTTGCTTGCTTTCATCTTCTTTCCAGAAGGAGGAGTAAACATTCAGCTAGCAAGCACTGCAGGTGTTCCTTAAGGAGTGTGAAGGAATATCATTGAAAGCAGACAAGACCACCAATGAAGGTGTCCATGGGGATCCCGGAGGCCTCAAGGAGGATTAAAATGAAGGGCATTTGCTGCTGCAGTTCCAGAATTTCTATGTAGGAAGGTCTCTGGGCCATAACAATTTGGTTGGAAGGCAGCTGAGGAGGCTTACCTTGAAGCTACATTTGTATAGCTTGTATGATACAGATCCATAATGTTTCCCAACATGTATTTAGTCATACTTTATGACAATTGAGAAAGCATCAATTTTCTATAAAAAGTCTATCATGGCACAGGGTGTAATGATTAAGAGCAGGATTACTTGGGTTCAAATGCCAGCTTCACCATTAACCAGTTGGGTAACCTCAGGCAAGGACTTTAGCTTCTCTCTCATCCAGTTTCTTTCTTTAAAAAAAAAAAAAAAATTTTTTTTTTTTTTTTTTTTTAGTTGTATATGGACACAATACCTTTTATTTAATTTATTTATTTTTATGTGGTGCTGAGAATTGAATCCAGGGTCTTGCACGGGGTAGGCAAGCGCTCCACCACCTAGCTACAACCCAGCCCTATCACTCAGTTTCTTCATCTATATAAAGGGAGCTGGGCATGGTGGGGCATGCCTATAATCCCAGCCACTTGGGAGTCTGAAGCAGGAGGATTGTAAGTTTAAAGGGCCTAGCAACTTAGCAAGATCTAGGTAATTTAATTAGACTGTCTCAAAATTTAAAAAATAAAAATAAAAAGAGGTGGGGATGTTGCTCACTGGTTAACACCCCTGGCTTCAATCCTCAGTACCCACCCCCCAAAAAAGATATGGATTAACTAGTGTGCATGGACAAATATGTAACAAAAAGTCCCATCGATATATACAACTATAATGCACCAATAAAAAAACTGTAGATAGCTATAATATCTAACCCACAGACTTGCTAGAAGAATTAAATAAATTAACCTATATAAAGCATTTAGCATATAGTAAGTATTCATTAAGGGCTAATTACTATTCATTGGGAGAAATCTGGAAGGGTCTGGGACTGCCTATGGAAACCATATTGCACATTTGGGAGTAAATTCCTATCATTCAAAGTGAGGGAGATGGAGAGAGAAGTTCACAATTTAGGCTAAATGTGGTATATATGATGTGGTATTAAGATTCCCGGTGCAGTCCAGAGAATTCTATTTCCAAAGGGGTCATGGAATAAGGGTTGAGTTGCAGGTGATCATAGACCCTCAGCTTTTTGGTATACATTGACCAAATGGAAATCCTCCAACACCACCTTGGACTGGGCCAAATGTTATACCTGAGAGTAGAGGGGAGTATGCTTTTCTAGGCACAGTCTATGGCACCCCTGGAAAAAAGTCCAGGAGGCCAGTGGGAAGGGTTAGGCTATCAGTATGGTGGATGGGCAGCCCTGTTTTCATGCACTTACTCAAAGGCTTCAGCAGTACTCACTTGGGTCAGGACACCATCCCCTGGAAAAATCAACTGGCCCTGAGCTGGTGAGGCTAGCCTCCTCCTGCTCCTACTTCTCTATAAGGTCTCAGCGTCTAAGAAGCTCCAAACAGCGACCACACCAGGGGAGGTAACATCCAGGTTCCTGGCCCTGATGCAAGGGGTAATGGAGTGGAATGAGTTAGACATGTGAAAAAAACTGTCCTCTGGTTGGGTTTTGGTAAACCCCAGGCCCATAGGCTTCCAATGCAGTGAACAAAAAGGGGCTCTTCCAAAGTTTCCTGAAACCCTCTTCCACCAACAAGTTCATTTGAGATCTGTCTCTTCTTGTGATGGCCACCAGAATAATGAGCAGAGCCGAGTTCTAAGGTTTTGCTATGAGGTCTTAGGGCCTTAAAACCAAGAATGATCACTCAGAGCCCCGGACTCCCATTCCCCCACTGAGGAGGCATTTCTTGAAGTTACATTTGTAGAGCTTGTATGATACAGATCCATAACATTTCCCAACATGCGTTTAGTCATACTTTATGACAACTGAGGAAGCATCAATTTTCTATAAAAAGTTTATCATGGCACAGGGTGTCATGATTAAGAGTAGAGCTCTGGAGCAGGATTACAGAGTCTCATTATATCCAGTCTCAGCTCACTTATTATACTAGTGAGCACATGTAGGATATGCCCAGCCAAGAGTGAACATACTTATTCCTTGGAACAGCACTTCTAGAAAGACGCTGGATTAAGAATTAGGAAGCCAACTAAAAGAATTCTGACCGTGTTACTTGAGGCACTCCTCCAATCCAGAGGTCTTCAAAGATGATTCCTTGGGTCAGAACAAAATACTAGAAATAAAATTTATATGTGTTTCCTAATGTAAAAAAAGAAGAAATTGGACTTACTGTCACTTAATATGCATTTGCAACAAGCACCTTTATTTGGTAATTTATCCAGTCACCTGTCATGTAAGAGATATAATACATCCTGAAGGGAGATTGGGATATAAGTAAATCCAAACTTTCCAACAAAAGGTTCAGTAATTGGATCTACTGAAACAAACTGACAATAGATTAATTGCATAAAAACAAAAAAAAATTTATATATATATATATATATATATATATATATATATATGTACATATGTACGTATGTACGTACGTACACACACGCATATATAGGAGCCATACAAAATATGAAACTCAAAGAATTGCCAGATGGTTGAGGCTTAATTGCTCTCTTCACAGTGGGGAGTGAAGTGAGGGGGCTATAGGCAATTTTAGAGGGGTGGCAAATGATTTTTTAGGGGAAAGACAGAGCCCAGAGAACAGATGGTGGCCTGAGACAAAGTTCCTCTGAGCTCTAGGTGTGGTGTTTGATTTTCAGTCTCCTCTGTGATATAAATTCAATCTTCACTGGTTAATGACTTTCAGTTAGACGTTTTGAATGCAGTTGTATTCCTCTTGGAGGATTTGGACTTTAGGTAGGTAAAGGGGAAGACCATCCCTGCATTTGCTACTCTCTAGGATCTCTAGGTTTGAGGCCCAAAGTAGTATATTTTAGAGTCGGTTTTTCTTTTTTTTTTTTCCACCTTTTGTTTGTGTGATGTTTGGAATTGAACCCAGGGCCTTGTGCATGCTAGGTAAGTACAAGCTGAGCTACAGCCCTAATCCCTGGAGTCATTGTTTCTGAGCCCCCAAAAGATTTCAGCAATGTAAGGGTTGACAGTGCTTATGACATATTGTAGTTAACACGTGCCCAAAGAAGTGATATGCTGATTATATTAGTAGAATTTTTTGTTGTTGTTCTTTGATTGTTTTTGGTTACTAGGAATTGAACCCAAGGGCGCTTTACCACTGAACTACATCCCCAGTTCTGTTTTTAAGTTGCTTAGGGTCTTGCTAAATTGCTGAAGCTGGCTTTGAACCTGTGATCCTCTTGCCTCAGCCTCCCAAATCACTGGGATCATAGCATGTACCACTGTGCCCTACTAAAAATCCTCTATCCATTTTTCAGATGGTTTGAAAAGATCCCTGCAACAAAACATGACTTGAGAATAAGACAAAAAAAGTAAACATAGGCAATCACTTTTACTTCTACCAGGAGCGTCTAGTCAGATTACCAGATAAAAACAATTACAAGCTAATTATATCTGAAAAGAAGTCAGCAAAATCTTTTTTAAATTATTAAGAAGGGTATTTAAAGTATGGATTTATGAACATTATAATAAATTATTCCTGAGTATATAATTTACCTTATTAACCAATGATGATAATTGATAAATAAACATATGTACATGGGGGGAATGTGTGATTTTTTTTTTTTACTGATGCTATGCATGATCAATATTTTAGCTTTAGCTTGGGTTTTATCATCATAAAATTAGCATAATTATTGTTTTCATGATAAGATAAAGCTTCATTTCTCTTAATTTGTGATGTTATTTAGTGTCTGGGCTGTCATTTTCTATCAATGAAAACTGGAGGCTTTTAAGTTTCTTAAAACTCTCTGAAGTGGACATGGTGACATGCACCTGGAGTCCCAGCTACTAGAGAGACTGAAGGGAATCCCTTGAACCTGGGAGGTTGAGATTGGTCTGGGCAACATAGTGAGACACCATATTTGAAAACAAATGAACAAAAAACTCTGAACCTTGCTTTGCTTGTCTACAGATCATTATGGGGTTGTTATAAGGATTATATAAACATGTTTAAATATCTGCCACATCATGGGCTCTCAATAAGTGGTTGTTATTACAAAGAAAGACACTAAGACAAATTAGTAGGATTAATAAATTAACGGAATAAATGATAGTTTGTACAAGAAATTTGTAAATCCCTGAAATTGCCAATTCACCTGAAAATTGCTATGCTGGTTGAAATTAACCACTTAAACATTCACCCAAAACCTCCATGCCAGGCTGTAGGCTAAGTGCTAAAGAGAGAAAGGTGATTTTTCTTGGGGGTAGTACCAGGGATGGAACTCAGGGGTGCTCAACCACTGAGCCACATCCCTAGCCCTTTTTTGTATTTTATTTAGAGATTGGGTCTAAGTTGTTTAGAGCCTTGCTGTTGCTGAGGCTGACTTTGAACTCAGATCCTCCTCCCTCCGCTGCTGATCTGCTGGGATTAAGGCGTGGGCCATGAGAGAGGCCTGCAATCTAGAATTTGGAGTTGGCCTTATCTAAATTACTGTAAATTTCCTGCCCCTTCTCCCATGCTCCATTGTCTCCTTCTGTTCCCTGGTTCCAACTTCCACTGCTTTTGAATGACAAACCAGTCTTCCTTATCACTTTCACCTTTCCGTTCCATGCCTAAAAGCCTTCAATAAATCTTGTACTATCAACTTTTCCTCTGCTATATACTATCTTATATTGTTCAGCATTTTTTTTCTTCAAGTTAGACTTGTCTTCCCACCTGAACCTGTTGTAGTTTGTACTTAGAACTCAATAATAAGATTGTCCTGAACTTAATCAACAGGTAATGAAAGGAACCTACTGTCTCCCAGGCCCTTGGGAGCTGCTGTTTGACTGCTAATCAGTGGTATTAACATGTCTAAGGACAGAAAGCTTCAGTATCTGCAGTGCAATTTGGAATAGAGGAAAGCCATTATAATAGCCATTGCCATTATACTGAAGGACAACTTGGCTAAAAATAAAGTTTATGAGTTTTGTTTGCTTCCCCTTAGAACCTTGAAGTCATTGTTCCACTGTTTTTCTCAATTCAAATTTTGCTTCTCTGGGCATGGTGGCTCATGCCTGTAATCCCAGTGGCAAGGGAAACTGAGGCAGGAGGATCTCAAGTTCAAAACCAGTTTCAGCAACAGCAAGGCACTAAGCAACTTGTGAGACCCTATCTCTAAATAAAATACAAAATAGGGCTGGGGATGTGGCTCAGTGGTTGAGTGACCCTGAGTTCAGGCCGCAGTACCCCACCTCCCCAAAAAAAGAATTTTACTTTATTTCTTTTACTCCAATGTCTTCATTTCTTGGTTGGTTTGATTTCATCTTAAGTATATCCCATCCCCTCCCCACACCCCAGGAAGAGTTTAATATGTTCTTTATTTTGGGGTACCAGGGATTGAACTCAGGGGCCCACTTAACCACTGAGCCACATCCCCAGCCCTATTTTGTATTTTAATTTTGAGACAGGGTCTCACTGAGTTGCTTAGCACCTTGCCCTTGCTGAAGCTTTAAACTTGCAGTGGTTCTCCTGTCTCAGCCTCCGAAGCTGCTGGGTTTACAGATGTGAGCCACTTTACCTGGCAGTTCATATGTTCTTTATCTTCCAAATTCTTGTTTGTTTGAGAAGATCTGTCTTTGAGCAGATATAACCTTCTTAGTAGTCTCACTCTATTTCCCTAGAAACTCAGCCAGTGAATGCCACTATGAAGAAGTCTGAGGCCAGCTTATTCTATTTTTTAAGTGATCTTATTTTTTTTTTTTTTTTTTGTCTGGATGATTAGGAATTGCTTCCTCACCCTAATGTTGAACAACTTAACAAGAAGATATCATGGTCAGTTTTTTTTTTTTTTTTCTTGAAAAACAGAAATGAGAGAGGGAAATATCAATGATAGCTCAGATTTCTAAATGGAATGGGCAAGTGATACGTTTGAACAAGCTAAATTGAAGACACCTTGGAGATGACCATTTGAAGATGTCAGGTAAGCATAAGGTTTATCTCTCCGGAAGTCCAACAACACAATGTAATTTGAGGGGTATATGCATACTGATAAGTGATTGAAGTCCTGGGAAGAGTTGAGTCACTTGAAGAAAGACTAATGAATGAAGAGACGAGTTCTTTGGACAAATCTCTGAAAACCCCAATATTTAAAGGTTCAGTGGTTGAGGAGGATGGAGTTAGCTGCCAGAGAAGTAAGAGGAACTGGGAGAGTATAGTATTTTAGAAGATGGAGAAAGAGTCTAGTCAAGGGCAGAGTTGAGAGTAATTCTAAGAGAGTGAATGAAATGATGGACTATGAACTCTAAGCTAAATAGATAGGGGAATGAAAACAAGAAGAGAGTAATAGAGGAAAGTGAAGGGGTCAATAAACTGATATTCAAATGAGAGGGAAGAATAGATGTAGTCAGATAAGCTTAATAAGCAAGTTGGAAGGATAGAGGACTGAGGTCAGAGAATGAACTATTTGAATTAGTGACTTTAGAAGTAGAGAGAGAGAATAGATAGTTGGGTATGGTGGGGCTTGCCTGTAATGCCATCCATTTAAGACTGAGGCAGGATGATTGCAAGTTCAAGGCCAGCCTCAGGAACTTAGTGAGATCCTGTATCAAAATAAAAAATGGGGAAGACTTAGACTTAGGATATTACTTGAGGTTAAGGTGAAGTGTCCCTGGGTTCAAACTCCAGTAGAAAGAGAGAGAGGAGAGAGAGAGAGAGAGAGAGAGAGAGAGAGAGAGAGAGAGAGGAGTCTTAGGTTATAATGACAAGATCCTGGGAGAGACTCTGGGGGTAGGTGGTTGAGTAAGATTGTGAGAGGACGCTGGATATAAGGTCTTTTATGTGAACTTTGCAGTCACTTAGGATGATGACAGGACTCAGGGCAAGAGAACATGGTATATCAAATGCTATTGTTTTCTGTAAGCAACAGGGAACAAAGGGAACTGAAGTACAGTGCCTACTCTGGGAGAGAGTAGCAAGGGTTCCTATGAAAGATGAAGACACAGTAGTCTCTAAGTAGAACTGGGGAGTGTCCTCAGGTCCTGACACTATATAACTGTGACAATATGAGCAGACTTCCCTTGAGGGAGTGCAGGGAAAGTAGTGTAGACATCCAGGTTTAGATAAGGCAAGGGATAGAAGGGACATTTAGGGAAGTGTTTGAAAGCATAGAGGGAGTTGGAATTCCAAAGGGCAAATGGAAGGTTTTGGTAGGGAAGATGACAGGGGCTGGATTAAGCTTAAGGAAGTATGAAACATTTCAGGAATGACAATTCCATAGAGAACAAATATGAGAAGAGAGAAAGAATTTATATCGGGGGCTTTGATCTATGAAAATGGGAAGGATGCTTGTTGGGTTCTGTTCTAAGTGTCCCTTAGAGATGAGGGCTTAAAGAAAGTCCTGCAAACATTTCTTTCCATGCATAGACATAGGAGATGCAGCAGAGGAAGGTTGTGTGGAATAAGAAAGCTTGAAGTTCAAGGTTCTTTGTAGAGGGGCTGAATAGTGGCCCTGATGTCCTGTTTAATCAGAGGTTGGAGGTCTTGGTGTTTGAAGTTTAGGATGGTGTGTGTGTGTGTGTGAAAGGAAGGACTTAAAAGAGGCCCAGGAATCTTGAGCTTAGATCTCTAGGTGCAGATATAGTTTAGAACTTCTTAAATTGCTAAATTGCTGAGACGGGCCTCAAACTTGCATTTGGCCTCAAATTTGCATTCCTCCTACCTCAGCCTCTCCAGTTGTTGAGATTACAGATATGTGCCACTGCACCCAGTTTGGAATGCTTCTTATAATCCAAACTGTCTTTGACTTAATGAAATATAGTACTTTGTCATAGTACTTTGTTTCACTCCCTCATGCAGTCTAGTTTAATTTCTGACACAGAGCAAACACTGAACAAATGTTTATTTATTGATTGATTAATAGGTAAACTAAGAAGAGATCACATAATTTGAATTATGACTTAAAATACAAACTTTAATTAGACTTCTTGCACTTCTTCAAACTTTTAACCTTCAGGAGCTAGATGTGGTGATGCACGCCTGTAATCCCAGCAGCTTGGGAGGCTGAGACAGGAGGATTTCAAGTTCAAAGCCAGTCTCAGCAAAAATAAGGTGCTAAGCAACTCAGTGAGACACTGTCTTTAATCAAATACAAAATAGGGCTAGGGATGTGGCTTAGTGGTCACATGCCTCTGAATTCAATCCCCAGTACCTTCCCCCACAATTTTTGCCTGTGAAAAATAATTTTGAAATTAGGGAGACCCTGTCTCAAAATATAAGATAAAAAGGGCTGGGGATGTGGCTCAATGGTAAAGCATCCCTGGGTTCAATACCTGGTTAAAAAAAAAAAAAAAGGAGGAAAGGTTAAGGAAAATGTAATTATTTACCCACTTTTATGATTTTTAAAAGAAGCATTTTTAAATAATATTTACCTCACTTTTAAAAAATTGTGTCAGGGATTGAACCCAGGGTCACTTAATCACTGAGCCAGATCACTAGCCCTTTAAAAAAATTTTTTTTTTTTTTTTAAATTTTGAAATATGGCCTTGCTATGTTGCTGAGGTTGGTCTCAAACTTGTGATCTTCCTGCCTCAGCCTTCTGAGTCACTGGGATTACATGCATGTACCATTATACCTGGCTGCCCCTACCTCAAGTTTGTGTAAAGTTGTCCAAAACAACAACAACAACAACAACAAAAAAAAAAAAAAAAAAAAAAAAAAACTTGCCATATGATGGAAAGAAAATGGCTATAGAATATTGAAATATGTGTTCTACCTAAGTCTCCAACTCTTCTGTGTTTTGGTTTCCTGCTTATGGAAATTTTTCTTTCTACTACCTTGTCCCATGGAATGACAGATGTTTCAAATCATTCTTCAATGTGATCCATTTTTGCAAAATGCTTCTTAAAACTGATGCCATGGAGTACAATCCTAACTGCTGTGTTTCTCTTACTAGTCTTCAAAAGAAAGGGAGAGAAGGATGCAGCAGAGCTCAAGTGTAATTGCTTATTAGGCCTCATTCAATGAGGGAGGCAGTAAAAAGCAAAACTACTAATATTGCACAGTAAAGAGAACTTATTCAGCTCTTGGGAAAAATTGAAGGATATTTACTGCTAAAATGCAATTTTCACTCACTTTGAAGGAATCATCGCAAGAGTCAACCTGTTTTCCAGCTTCAAACCTGTAAGTACTGTCAGCCAAACGTTCCTACTCCTTTTTCTTGCACATGACTTTCTGACATTTTCCCATTGTCTCTCCACTGCTTGGCTTTCACTCAACTTTGGGAGTAATTTTCACTGCTGCATGGCAATTTTTGTTTGTTTGTTTGTTTGTTTTTGGTACCAGGGATTGAACCTGGGGTCACTTAACCACTGAACCACATCCTCAGCCCTTTTTTATATTTTATTTTGAGACAGGGTCTCCCTAAGTTGATTAGGGCCTCACTAAGTTGCTAAGGCTTGCCTTGAACTTGAGATTCTTCTGCCTCATCTTCCCAAGTCAACAACATTATAGGCACCTGTCACTGCTCCCAGCTTGCACATAGATTTGGGGGCTTTCCTTAGGTTAGCCTTTTCTTGCTTGTTCTTTTAAGGCAATAATATCTTATCTGACATCCATTTTAGCCAAGATTAACTTTCTTTGGCCCCTGAATATTTTATTTTTTTCTACGATAAGCTCATTTTGAAGTCAAATGAGTCCTGGTATAGAAGTATGTATTTTATATTTCACTGAAGTTACTTCCTAAAATTACTTCTCTCTTGGGAAAAGAAAGGTAGCTTATGATGAAGTTCACTGCTTCAGAAAATAGTGGACACTGATTTTGCAAGCTACAGTGAAGGATCATGTTCTGGGGAAGGTGTCATGTTGACGTTTCATTTTCTCTTCTCAAAATGCTTGCAAATTTCAGAGCAGGAATGTGTCAGTGGCTTCCAGATATCCTCCCATGTGGCTTCTTTTTTCAATTATTTATTTATATTTGGTTTTATTTATTTAACTTTTTAAACTTTTTGAGCCGGTTACTTGGTCTGAGTTTCAATTTTTATATTTGTAAAGTATGGATGCAAATGCCTACCTCTTAGGTGTTTTGGTAAAGATTACCAATACTGCTTATAAGGGGTTAACAGAATACTTGTTTTTCATTTCATATTTAGGTTTTCATAAAATATAACTCAGTTTGGCACAGCCCTTCAACTTGAAGTCACTCTAATTCTTTGTCATGCTCTTGTCCCAAATAGTCTTGCCCTTAAATCACTCATTTTTTCCAAATTCATGCAGTCTTCTGGTAGGCCGACCATCTGACTTATTTGAACACTTTTGAGAGTATAAGGGGCAGGAACCATCAATATTATGTTAGGACAACAAGTGATAACTGGGACTGTTCTAGGTAAATTAGATCGCATCCCATCAGTTAGTCTTTTCTGGCAATAGCACACTGCTTTCAACCCTGGAAATTACTTTTATGATTCCCCTTTCAGGACCCCCATTGCATTACTGATCTTCTCAGTAGGTATCAATTCTCCCCTATGTCACCACAACTATCAATACTTCTGTTTGGAACTGCATGTATTTACTTCCTAAATCACCTCCTTTATCAACTTCTCATATCTGTCAAAGGCTAGGCCAACTCAAGTTTGTCTTTGACTTTCCATATTATTTCAGTTCTCATACAAGGTCAGTTGATAGGAGCTTGTCAATTTCATTCTATAAATCTTTATTGAGCATTAGCATTATGCCAGACACCAGGTGAAGTATTAGAGATATTGTCCTGATATACAATAAGCTCAAATTTTAGAAGGGAAGTTAAATATGTAAGTAAACAATTACAATGCAGGGTATTAAATGCAATATAGAGGTAGAAACTTCAGTATAGTGGTGATGGGAACATGGGCATTGTCAATTCTGGTTAGGCAGTTCAAGAAAGGCTTTGCAGAAATAAACATTAAGCTGACCTGTAGCTGATATTTTGAATTAATTTAAAAATATCTTACTAGGTGATGGGTAGAGATTGATAGGAGAGCCAGGCACAGTGGCAAATGCCTGTAATCCCAGCAACATATGAGGTTGAGGCAGGAAGATTGTAAGTTCAAAGCCAGCCCTCAGCAGTTTAGCCAGGCCCTAAGCAATTTAGTGAGACCCTGTCTCCAAAAAGAAAAAAAAAAAAAAAGGCTGTGGATATGGCTCAGTGGTTAAGTGCCCCTGGGTTCAATCCTTAGTATTAAAAAAAAAAAAAAAAAAAAAATCTTGATTAGGAGAGAGTTGGAGCCATATGCTTCAATAGCCATATTGAAGCACTGAGAGGAGACCAATGTGGCTGGAGAAGCAAGGAAAGAGACATGAAACGAAGCTGGAAATGTAAGTAGAAGTCAGAGCATACATTATCTTGTAGACATATAAAGGATTTGGGACTTCATCCCAAGATCAATGGATAACCATAATGTAAGCATTGGGAGTGATGTAAACAGAGGTACTCTTTTTAAAGGGAGGCTGTTGCAGTTGCTTAGTTTATGATATTGCTGAAAATGGAGAAAAAGAAATATCAAGGAGATATGACAAAATGGTAATTAATTTGTCATGGGTGATAAAGTTGGAATGGTAGAGGATAATTCTCAAATTTCCCTCTTGAGACTGGGCATGGTAGTGCACATCTGTAATCCCAGAGCCTCAGGAGGCTGAAACAGGAGAACTGCAAGTTCAAAGCCAGCCACAGCAACTTAGCAAGGTCCTAATCAACTCAATGAGATTCTGTCTCAAAATTGAAAATTTTTAAAAGGGCAAAAGGGCTGGGGATGTGGCTCAATGTTTAAGTGACCCTGGTTCAATCCCCAATACTGATAATAATAATAATAATAATAATAATAATGTAATTATATGTTATAATTACATTATTATTATTTAAAGTAAATTTTGTCTTGAGTCACTGGTTAGCTGGTGCTATTATTTAGTCAGTTTGGAAACACCAGAGGAGAAACAGGTTTGAGAATGAAGATGATGGATCCAGATTTGGATATACAAAGTTTGAGGTTCCACTGTAATCTTCTGGTGGAGAGCCCATGCAAGCAGTTTGCCCATAAGGCAAGTTGTAGGTGCATCAGTGATAATAAAGCCATGGGAGTGAATCATTTACCTAGGAAAAAGGGCAAAATTGGAAAAGAAGTGTGCATTAGAACAGAACCCTAAAAACATTTAGTGGTTGCATAAAGGAAACCCTGTCAATGATGGGCGAGAGGGCTGGGGATGTGGCTCAAGCGGTAGAGCGCTCGCCTGGCATGCGTGCGGCCCGGGTTGATTCTCAGCACCACATACAAAATAAAGATGTTGTGTCTGCTGAAAAACTAAAAAATAAATATTAAAAAAAAATGATGGGCGAGGAGGGGTTCCTAGAGAGGAAAAAAGAAAATCAGAATAATGTGACGTCACAAAAGTCAAGGAAAGAGAGCCTTTCAAAAACGGAATGGTTGGGCTGAGGATGTGGCTCAAGCGGTAGCGCGCTGGCCTGGCATGCAGCAGATCTGCTGATCCTCAGCACCACATACAAACAAAGATGTTGTGTCTGCCTGCCGAAAAACTAAAAAATAAAATTAAAAAAAAAAAAAAAAGGGAATGGTCAAGTAAAATAAGAAATAAAAAATGATGACCTTATAGCAGTTTTTGAGGAATGGCAGGCACAAAATATAGCTTGATGTGGCTGAGAAGTGAGAGGTGAGAGTAGAGGCAGAGTCTACAAGAAACACTTTCCACACATTTGGCTGGGGAAAGAAAGAGGGCAGAGAGAGAGCATGAGAGAAGGATGTGGATGAAGGACTATGAAAGATTTGTTTTCTTTCTCCCCCTACCCCACCCAGAGATACCCAAATATGCTTAAGAAATCATTAAAGAGAAGAAGTTGAAAACAGGAACAGATTGAGTGCAAAATCCCCCAAAGAAGACCAGAACTCCAAAGCACAGGTGGAGGATTCAGCCTCACTAGGAGAAGGGTTTCTTTTCTGCATTAGGAGAGAACAGGGAAAAAGAGGTCTAGTAAGGGGTAGGAAGTTGAGGTCATTTCCACTTGATGGGTTTGACTTTTTCAAAAACAGGTGCTCAATAAATATTTATTGAACCCATGAATGAATAAGTGTAAGTAACACAAATAAGAAATCCGCAGTTTCCTATTTCCCCCTGGAAACATTCTATTGCTCAGAAAAAGCTTGATGATGGTAGTGGAGGTGAATAGATTTAGAGTATTTTTTAGGAAAAGGAAGAAGGATGCTTCAAAACCAAATAATAAATATGCTAAACTCTTGCTCCAGTTGGAAATCATTGCTTTGTTGGATGGAGTGGCTATTCCTTACAGGTCTATTTTATTTTACACTTTTAAAGTAAAAACAATTCTATTTCAATCCCTAGAAGTTTCCAGCCACAGACTTATACATGGAGGGGAGAACACAGAACTATCACCTATGGAATGCTTATTATTTGTCAAGAACTGTGGTGAGTACCTTTCATTTAATTCTCATATCATCTGTAAGGAGTAGGTATATTAACACTGTCTCTGTTTAAGGTTGTGGAAACTGAGCTTCACAGAAGATAAGTGTGTCAAGGTCCTTCAACCAATAAGTGGTAGAAACAGGACTCCAACCCAAATCTGCCTTTAGTTGTTCTTAATTGCAGTAATTTTAATAACTCTAATCATCACAAAACTGTTCATAATGCCATCCTTGAGTAAATTGTTCCCTGACACAGTATGGGCATTATTCTTGTGATAACTTTCCATCCTCCAATATTAAAATCTCATCTCCTTTAATGATCCACTTAAATCTCACTTTGTCTCAAAACAATTGGGGTCAAAGACGGTGGAATGAGATGGACATCATTACCCTAAGTACATGTATGAAGGCATGAATGGTGTGACTCTACTTTGGGTACAACCAGAGACATGAAACATTGTGCTTTGTATGTGTAATACGAATTGAGTCGCATTCTGCTGTCATATATAACAAATTAGAATTTTAAAAAAATTGGCTTCCCTCAAACCATGTTGGTCTCTCTGGCCTTTGAAATCCTTCAACAATTTATCTGTTAGTTTCTAAACACATTTTATCTGCATTATAATTGAGTTGGGTCTTACTTAACTTCTCTTTTGACTATGAGTTGACTCCACAAATTCGCAAGCTTTTTAGAGGACAAGAAGTGTATCTTGTACCCTTTTTAGGGGGCTGGGGTGGGCATCCTATGCATTGTCTCACTGTCTTACTCATAGTATGCAGTCAGTAAATATTTGTTACTGGATAGTCAATTTCGGCATTTATAGTAGTAGAATGTCTCTGAGAACTGTCTTCAAGTATTTGAGAAAGTTTCTTGTAGATATCAATCTGGACAATGGAGGATTTATTATTTTCACTGTTAATTAATTTTTTCTTTTTTTTTTTTGGCTTCCTAAAGTAGAAATCTCAAAAAGACCTTAGAAGTGTGTGTGTGTGTGTGTGTATGTGTGTGTGTGTGTGTGTGTGTTCCTTTTGAAAGAGAGTGTTAAAAAGCAGACTTTATTTTGTTAAAGGTTTTTTTGAAGCTTACAAGTTCTCATAAAAAAAAAAGTCCAAATTGGTCGAACTTGAAGTTCCCCTCCTCCTTTCTCTTCCTTCAGAGTCTTTTTCTAAACCTACTTCCCTTAAAATGACTTTTATTGATTTTCACTCAATGAGAGTTATTCTTCAGAATGAGGATGGAGGGGTCAGAGAGAGAAATTTACCCTGTGTTACCTGTGGAATAGGTGTATCTCCAGATCCAGTCTTGCTTTATTTGTTCTGTTTCCTGTATCTAGAAAGCTGCACACTGGGGATCATTAGGTCCTCTGTGTCTTGGTCAGAGCTTGAGTACAGTATACTAATAGATCAATTTATGTGTTCATTCATTCAGCAAACATTTATTGAGCAGGCATGTCCTAGCCATTGAAGATACTAAGATGAATAAGACGTAGTCACTGCCCTCAATGACCTCCAGATGTGCGCTAAGGCACCAGCCTGGTGGGGGCTGGGGTCAGAGAAGGCTTTTGAATGAGGTAACTGAATACCCTACATCAGGGATTTTGTTAAAGAGGATAAAAAGATCAGGCTTGTAAAATAAATATAAACACCTAATCAAATTAGCCAATTAGACACTTATTAAGAAAGGATACTCTTTTACCCATATGTCCCATACTTCTTTTATAATTTTTTTTTTTTTTTTTTTTTTTTTTTTTTAGTACTGGGTATTTGAACCCAGGAATTTTCTACCTCTGAGCTATATCCTCAGCCCTTTTGTCATTTTATTTTAAGACAGGGTCTCAATTAATTGTTCAGGCTGGTCTCCAACTTGTGATCCTCTTGCCTCAGCCTCCTGAATAACTATAATTAAAGGCATACACCACCTTTTCCCATAATTTCTTTGTTACCAGTGTTTTATCTCTATAGTTTGCATTTAATATTGCCTCCAATGTTATTTTTCTAAACCCTGATCTGATCAGGTCATTCCTGTCTTGAAAAATTTTAATGGATGCTCATTCATTCGTTTTATGTACTTATCAGTCACCTACCGTGCTGTTTCAGGTGAGTGTTTAGTGTTTGGGAAAAAGTGGTGAGCATGCAGTGCCTCCCTTCAAGGAGCTTAGAATCTAACCATGTAATTCTTCCTGAATCTTGTCCTCTTATGTAAATCAATTCATTCCAATAAATATTGGAATCTGCAGGTTAAGTTTGTTTCATGCAAAACAATTAAGACAGAATTTTGCTTTTAAGCAGATCCAAGCCTAATGAAGGAACCTGAAAGCTTAATTCATCATTTCAACCCCATGTGGTAAGTGGATAGATAACTTATTGGCTGCTATGATAACAAGGTTGTGGGGAAGAGAGGAGTGCTGGGTAGGGTGGCTTCCTGGAATAGACTATGCCTAAGCAGAGCCTTGAAGTATGACTAGGGAGCCGCTAGATATTGGGAGTGCCCAGTTCCTCAATGTGACAAGATCCTTCACAATCCATTGACTTAATTTTCCAGTCTACCTGTATATCTTTGTTTTTCAAATTAGGAACAAGTGTCCCTGGATTATTTAGTGTTGCACATGGGGTATGAGAAAGTACCAGAAAAAATGTAGTGCATCTTTCTGGAACAGTGGTGTTACCAAGTGATAAATAATTTAAAACATGGTTTTATATCAAACCACAATGTATTTGTGGAGTTAAAGGCAAAATTTCCAATCATTTGTCAAGGTACCACTTAGGTACCACCATCCACTATCACCCTTTCCAGGAGAAAAATTTGAGATGTTCTATCTGAATGTGCCAAGAAATTTCATGCCTTTGGCTTTTGCATATGCTATTGCTCATCCTGGAATCCTGGAGTGTTCTTCCCATTTCTGCCCTTTGGTAACATTTTTTTTTAGTAGCACTGGGGATTAAACTCAGGGCCTCACAAATGCTATGCAAGTGCTCTACCACGGAGCTACACCCCACAGCCCAGGTAAACGCTTCTTATCCTTCAAAGCCCAATTTAAGTGTCATCCTATGCAGTGGTCACTTTTAACCAAGCACAGATGTTGTCCCATGTAGTAGTTGTGTTTTTGAACATCCGCTGTGACTGTGGCCTCTTTCTCCTCATGGCTTTAGGCAGAGTTAGCAGTCCTCTCTTGTGTTTCCATTATCCTCTACTCAGAATCCCCACGATAACATTGCTCACATTATACCACAGCTACTTGCTTTCCTATCCATTTCTGTTTCTGGAATGTAAACTCCTCTAGGGCAAGGACAATTTTAAAAAATTTATCTTTGTATTCTTGACAGTTGGTAGACACTCAATAAGCTGGATGTTGAACTCAGGACCATTTCTTACTATGTAACACTCCTGCTCTTATATAAAGTAACATCTCCTTTACTTCTCACCTTCAGGTATTCCGCAAAAGCATCTTTTCCAGACAACTGTAATTGACTTCCCAAAGTATCCAAATCTGCTGTTTATAAATCTTCATTTTGGGAAAAAAGTGTGTTGGCAGGGTTCTTATCAAAACAGAAGGGAGACCAATAAAGTAGAGGAAAGGGACCAGAGGAGGACCAGGGAAAGATATTGACCAAATTATATTGTTATATTGTGCATATGTATGAATATGCAGCAATGAATTCCACTATTATGTATAATCATAATGCACCAATAAAAAATTGGAAAAAAATCATCATTTTGGTGGGAATTTCTTTTTACACACTTGCTTGTTTTCTCATAAGTAAAAATAATGTGTTCTTTGGTGACTTGACCCTGAAAATATCAGGGTTATGCTGGGTTGGATTTTGTGACGTCCTCTGGGGCCACTGATGGGATAGGTTTTTTTTTTTTGTTTTTTTTGTGTGTGTGTGTGTGTGTGTGTCTTCACACTAAATAACACTATTTTTCTCTGGGTTTTGTTGTGATTGTGGTGGTGATGATGGTGCTGGGGATCAAACTCAGGACTTCCTACATGCCAGGCATTCCTTCCACCACTGGGCTACAAACCCAGCTTGGTTTTTGAATTCTTGTGCCTGTTTCTTATAGTTTGGTCAGTGTGCTTGCTCTAACATTACCCTTTTTCATTTTTTATTTATCTTTTATTTTGGGAGATAGAGGGGGCTGAACCCAGGGGCACTTTATCACTGAGATACATCCCAAGCCCTTTTTATATTTTATTTTGAGACAGGACCTTACTAAATTGCTGAGGCTGTCCTTGAGCTTGTGATTCTCCTGCCACAGCCTTCCTCCTGAGTCACTGGGATTACAGGCATGTGCCATTGTGCCTGGTTCCCTTTGCTCCTTTTATATACTTTGTAATGGATATTAAAAATTACAAAACAAATACATCTTAATTGGAAACAAACAAAAATGTATGAAGTAAAAAATCCAAATCCTCACTTCATTCCCGTCACTCACCCATACCCACATTCCCATTCCCTAGGCATATTCATTGTTAACAGTTTAATATGTTTCTCTGCAGGCCTTTTTCTGTCAATGTGTGTGTACACACACACACACACACACACACACACACACACGTGTGTGTATATATATATATATATATATATATATATACACAAATATTAAATCATATATACATAATGTTCTATGACTTGCTTTTCTTCACAATTGACAGTATATAAAAGGCATCCTTCCATGTCAGTACATTCAAGTCTATCTCATTCTTTTTAATGGCTGCCCCCTTTTAATTTGACAATCTTAATCAGCTGTAAATGGGAAAGCCAAATAATCAAGCTTATTAGAATTGTACCTAAGAAAGAGTAAATCGGCTCTGAGTGAAGGCTTGTGGAATTCTCCTAGGAGTAAAATGTGTTAACTTTAGTGCATGGACTTTGTAATGTTTATTTTGGCTATTCTGGGACTCTTTTTGCTTATTTCCTGCTTCATTGTGTTTTGTATAGCTGAGGTTGCTGAACATGTGATTTGAGAATTAGTGAGGTATTACACATTTGTTTTGCATGATATAATTTTGCTATAATTTTCAGGAATCTCACATTTCATTTTTTTTCATTTTTTGTTCTTATAGACAGTGATTATTTCTTCTGGTTTCTAAGTACTCGAGTCTTAGTGAGGACCATTTCATATGGTAGCAATTAAAAATGCCTGGCTTGATGACTGACACAAGGATTCTTATCTCTGTGGTCTACCTGTGAGAGTATGCACTAGACTTATGGGAACTCTATAGTTTGATTTGAAGACACCTTTTACCACTGATGAACATTAAAATAAGATAATGCATTGAGCTACAAATGATAAAATCCTACTTAGGATTTATACAGGTCTTCTCCTTCATCCACCATAGTAAAAAGTCTAAATCTACTTGATTCAACCTTTTAGATATCACTGTAATGTGCCCCTCTTCCCTATTTCTACTGCTCTAGTATCTTGGTTCAGGACCTACTATTTCTCTACTGAGTTACTTATAACAGACTTTTAATTAGTCTCCCTGCTTCTTGTCTCCCTGCCAGCCTGCCCACAACTGGTGTTTATTTAAAAACAGAAATCCTACCACATTACACCCCTAAAAGCCCCTCTAGGGGTTTCTTATCATCTCTAGGATAAAATCCACTTTCCTAGCTTAGTATACAGAGCCTTTTATGATTTGGCCCACTTCTGCTTATTTTTTATTTTTTTAAATTTATTTTTTAGTTCTCGGCAGACACAACATCTTTGTGGTGCTGAGGATCGAACCCCGGCCGCACGCATGCCAGGAGAGCGCGCTACCGCTTGAGCCACATCCCCAGCACACTTCTGCTTATTTATTGATGTTTGGTGCCTCATTACTTCAATTTTTAGGGAATCAAGTGGCTTGTAGTTCTTTCAACATATCACCTGAGAGTGTTCAATAAATGCTTGTTAAATTAATTAATGAGGGGCTGGGATTGTGGCTCAGCAGTAGAGCGCTCTCCTAGCACGGGCGGGACCTAGGTTGGAACCTCAGAACCACATAAAAATAAAGGCATTGTGTTGTGTCCATCTACAACTAAATAAATAAATAAATATTTTTAAAAAATTAATTAATGAAATACCTTAGGTACCTAGGATGACCATTTAACTTGCTTGACCCAAGATGATCCCTGATCATACCTGTCATCTTAGCATAATTATCAACTTTGTTCCTTTTTATGATCAAACTTGTCTCAGACAATAAATTATATGGCCACCCTAATTACAGGAGTCATCAAATTGATTTCTGACCCTTTCTTGTCTCTTCAAGTAGATGGTGAGCTCTTCAGGGACAGGAATTTTGTCTGTTTTTATATCCACGTTTATTTATTCAAATAACAGATTGATATTGTTAGGTACTGAGGAAATAATGTTGACTAAAACAAACATAGTTCTTGCCCACATAGAGTTTACAATTCAGCAGAAAAGAACAATCTAATGAAAAGAATAGTGCCTAACATAATAAATGCTGGTGTATGAATGAATGACTAAACCATGGATTTAGAGATTTAGAAGTTCCTAAATGAACTACCCTAATCCCATGAATTATAGAGACAGAAATAGTCATAAACTAAGCGATCAACCATTAATTTAAAGAGTTGTAAATTAAAAATTTTAAATATAAACATCACACATACTTAAGCATGAGTAATATTAAGATGTTACCTTAATGTTAAACATAAAAAATGATGAAATAATATAAAAAATGAAACTTTGGATCTCATTCTGTTTTAGGCAACATGTTATCCTTTGCAGGATGGATTATTGTTATGGTACTCCTAGGGGATTTACTTTCTTTCCAGATGAGAAATCTGAGGTTTAGAAATCAAGCCACTAAACAAAGGAATGATTTTTTAAACCAGGCTTAGATTTTGGTTGGGCTTTACTTTCAGAGCTAGGACTACATGCTATCCTAGACTTGTTAACTGAGTTTCCCTGGGCCAATTACAAAACCCTTTCAACCTCAATTTCCTCTTTTATACTAGTGATAATATAACTCCAGAATTAGTCAATGGATAAAATGATATTATTTAAAGGTATTGTAGTTCCATAACCTGCTTCTAGAAGGCTCTTAGGAATATTAGTTCTTTTCCCATTTATCATTCTGTGCTTGATGATTTAAATGAGTTGAAGAGAAAGAACCAGAATATGAACATCAATAAAAAACCAATGAAAAACCGTACTCTCAAATCTCTGTGTTAAACTAGGCCCTCTTTACTTCCTCTGAAAGTTATAGTTTTATTCATATTCAATAATTATTTTATTTTTGTAGGCAAAGACCCAGAGAAGTATTCTAAGAATGAAACCGTGGGTAAGAGCGTTCTGGAAAAAAAAAAAAAAAAAAAGGCAGAGTTTATGAGAGAACCAGGCTTTGGGAATCAGTTTGCAGCCTTGGGTGTCAGTCTTAAAGATTTACCATTTACTCTTAGTCACTTTTGGTTCAAGAAAGAATGGACAACAGCAAACCATTCATTGAGACTGTGGGGAACTGGGGGTAACGAGGAGATGTAAACAATAGCAGAGGCTCTCTGTAGTTTCCACTATATCTAGCGACCCCAAGACTATCTGAGCCCTTTCTTAAGGGCCAGCAGGTCTGTTCTTCAGGAGTTCCCTGCGTCTGGACTCCATTTCCCAGAGTCCCTTAGTGCCCTAATGTATTCAGTGCTCAGAGTGCCTGTATGTGTGTGAGTGTGAGAGAATGTGCGTGTATGTGTGTGTGTGTGTGTGTGTGTGTGCGCGCGCGCGCGCGCGTGTGTATGTGTGCGCCTCCGAGTCCCTGAGAGAGTGGAGGCTCATTCACTGATTAGAGCCAGCGCTGAGAGGCAGCACTGCTCCTTCTCTCACACCAACCGAGTCTCTTGATCTGTACATGCAATCCCAGGCAGCTCGCGAGCACAAACCCGGGGCCAGCCGCCTGCTGCTGCTGCTGCTGCCGCTGCCGCCGCCGCCGCCGCCGCTGCCTCCGCCGGCTCTGCGCACCCGGGACTTTTCATGCACCACACTCTCCGCCTTCTTCCCTCAGTGTCCTGAAAAGTGCGATCGTTCTCCCCAGGAATTTCCACGGCAAGTATGGAGATCAGAAGGAGGTGTGGATGTGTGTGCGTACATAAGAGGGGTGGGTGCGAGGGCGGCCGGATTGCTCAGGAACCTGGCTAACTTTCCCGGTCCGTCTCCTAGGGATTCGGGCGGCTCCCCCACGATAGGGGCAGAGGCTGGGACCTGCACTGGCGCGTCTTAGATCCTCGCGACGAAGCCTCCCGGCGTCGGTGCCCGGCGCGCTCTGTGCGCTGCCTCACTCAAACTTTCCGTCTTGAGTTTTCCTTAATGTGTTTTATTTGGGGGGTGCAAGGGGGAGGGACCAGACGCGGGAATTGGACTAGTAGGGTGGGTGAGGGGACAGCCAAGAGAAAGGAGTAGGACTCCTTTTCTCCATGTTCTAATAAGCCCCATTTCCACTTTGTTTGGGTCGATCGCAAGAATGCCCTCTTGCTGGGCTCTCCGGTGTATCCCGCGGAGATTTCCGGCGGGTCCGGGGCTGGGGCTGGGTGGTACTCAGTGGGGAGCCGGAGGCTTCGGGAGGGTTAAGGAAGGGGAGATCCGTTGAGACACTATTCTGGCCGCTCCCACACAACACACCGCCTGCCGAGTGGGGTATCCAAGGAGAAGCTGGGGATTCTAGGGGTCCCCGGAGGCTTGGCTTACTTTTTTTCTAGCGGAGGCGGGTGTGGAAGGTGTGGAAGGAGGGGGGTGGGGTGAGGGGAATCCTCTGCGACTGGAAGGAGGCAGGTGCTGGCACAGAGGTGGACTGTTCTAAATGCAACCGGTAAACTCCCGGCTTCGCTGGGGTGGACCTGCCTGGCCTTAGAGCAGCCCAATCCGTGGGGTCCCCCGGGATTTTGGGGATCAGAACCCCTCACCCAGCAGCTGTAAAGGAGTGGAGAAGGGAGGATGACCGTGCAGACTCAGGCGCCGTTGCTCTTTTTGTAGTGTTATTTTTATCTTAGACCTGCCTTAAACTGAGTAACAATTTCTCTTCTTCCGACTTGAGAACAAAACTTTTCAGTGAGCACGCCGGTCGCTGCAGTCCTGCGGCCACCGCCGCCGCGCTCTTCAGCGTGGGCAGAGCGACTTTCCCCGCCCGGAGTCTGGCCCGCCACCGCGCTCCGGAGCCTCCGGCGTCCCCTCCCGCCCCCCCGCAACCCGGGGCTTTTCAGGGCTCGGCCTGGGCGTTTCGCCTTTGTGCTTTGTAAGAGAAAGCCTTTTCTTCCAGGGCACAACAAACTTGGGCGGAGAGCTTCCGTGTGGCCCCCTGGGCGAGGCCGCCCACGGTGGTGAGGCCATTCAAAGAGATGTCCAGTTTATCCCTGGCTCTAGGAGCCCCTACGAGAGCTCGATGCCTGGGTGACCGTGGCCGGCGAGGGCATGCGGAAGCCTCGAGGTAGCAGGGTCTCGGGCTGCCCAGAGGCAAAGGACAAGCCCCCGCTTCCCTTTAAGAACGTACTGCTTTCTCAGGCCCTGGCCGCAGCTCTAGCCGAAGACCGTGGCTTGGGCCGCGGATTCAGTGCGCGTCACACCGGGTGGGTGCATAGGGCCAGGGCCATCGGGATGGGGAGCAGGCCTGCCTGGAGGGCCGGGCTTGTCCGAGGTCTCATGCCTGCCGCCTCCTTGTCCCGGGAGCAGCAGAGAGGGAAAACACCGGCTCTCTTTGCCCACGCTGCTCAGCAACTACGTCTTGCCTCTCGCCCCCGCGCCAGACTCGGCTTGAGGGGCAATGCGGAAAGTAAAGAAAAATAAAGAAAAAAGGGCGGGCAGTGAGGAAGCAGCGAGTGGGACTGGGGGAGTACAGCGGGCAGGGGCCCTGTGCCTTGCCGGGCCTCCTCCTCTTTCCGTCTCTCCAGCTCTTCCCGCAAAGGGAAAATGAGCAAAGAGGGAAAGACTGAAAGAGCGTCGAGGAAAAGCGCTCCGGGTATCTCCGGTTCGGATCTCTTCCTGGCTTGCGAAGACGGAGCAAAAGTGGCGTGAGTTAGCTCGCTACGCTCTGGGGAAAGGTGGGGGAAGGCCGAGGACAGGGCGGCGCCCCTCCGCTGGTGACCGACGGGACCGGGGCTGGGAGCGGAGCGAGCCGGGACACACACCTGTTCTGCTAACCGCGCCGGGTGCGGCGGCTCGGCGGTGGTGGCGCAGAAGGCAAAACCCTCCCTTCGGCTCCCCACGCCCGCTGTCCCGGAACGCGGCAGCCCCACACTCGCCCGCATTTGTACGAAAGTAGAGTGGAGGAGCCCGTTGCTGCCCGCTGAAGCGGCGACAAGACCCGGGTGACCCTCGGGGCGGGGCTGTTTAGGGCTCCAGGTCCTTGGACTTTGCTCGAAGGCAGAGTGCTTGGAGACCCTGCCCCGAGGCCTTGCGCGGCTGCGGACCGAGCCCCTTGGGCTTCTTTGCTTTTGCGAAACCGGCACCTTGGTTCCCCAAAGTTAAAGCAAATTGTTTCCATGCGGAGGTTGTTGGGCTGTAAAGTATTCTTTGTACAAAGGCAACCAAGAGCTGGAGAGAGAAGTCAGGCCAACGAGTGGTGGGTGGGCTCGGCTGAACGACGGCCCCAAGTTTATGTAGGCTTCGCCTTCATCTCATCTTTCCCCGTTTTCCCCCAAAGAGATGGTTTTTCCGGGTCATGACTCTTCCCGGCTGAATGGTGCACCCGCTATCTCAGCGGGTATCCCCGCGGCTCCGCACAATCCGACCGGTCCGGTAGTCTCGGATTCGAAACCCTTAGCCAAGCAGGGCCTGGGTCCTGATCCAGATGTGGGGCTGATACCCAGCCTTCTCTGAACCTTAGGCGTCGGCCATAGCCTGAGAACCGTATTAGCCTTATGCTCCCAGAGTTTTCGCATGTGGTGGTAAAATTTCTGTTAGGGCGGTGTTTCCAAATACCTCCTGGTCATTTGGTGTGCGGGGTTGCGGGGAGGGGGGGTTCTCTTTAAGCGAAGTCTGTTAACTTTAAAAAAAAAAATCTTTCCTGCGTTCTTCACAACCCCCAACTACTCTGGCCTCACTTTCCATTGTTCTTTGCTTTTTAAGTTGCCTGTTAATTTTTTAAAAGTTTATTTATGCAAAGGAAAAAATATCGTTTAATTTGTTCTATATTTTAAGTCCTGGCTTTTGGAAACGGTTCAGAGACCACAAAAATGTCACCTGTTGTTATAAGCAGAGGAGTGTTGTGTGTGCATTTTAATTGCCAGCAGAGTCGTAGTTTGGTGGGCGCCCTGAGCTCGGCTCCAGGAGAGAGCCCTTTGCAGCTTGCTTTGTGGCAGTCATTTGCAAGTGGGTTTGGCTCCCAACAGCAGCAGCAGCAGCAGCAGCAACAACAGCAGCAGCAGTAGTAGCAGCAACAGCAACAGCAGCAACACGGCTTCTTCCTACGCCAATCCTGGGCGAGGGTCAGGAAGCCCAGACCCTGGACAAGGGTGGGAGATAGCCCACTCTCTGGGACTTTCTGGCTTTCGGTTTTTCTGTGTGAAAGGGGTTAGTTCGCGCCGGAGAGCGCGGAGCGCTGCGCATCAGCCCAGTCTCAGACATTTTCACGTTCCAAATGCCGGCTTCTTCGTTTCATTTGTCTTGGTTCTGGCATGTTTAACCACGCAATTAGTAATCTCACTAATTATTCAGTTAGCTGGCGTCTTGTAATCACTTTAAACCAGGGTCGGGTGTGTGATTTAAGAAACAAACTCCCACACACACAGAACTGAACCAAAACCCATCACGTCAAGGATTTGAGATTTTTAAAACTCAATATTTGTTGGTCCCTCTGTCCAACCTCACTGCCTGCCAGACAATTTATTTAGCTTCGTGGATTGATCCCTCCTCCTTGTTTAGTTAATTCAACAAAGACTTTTTGCAATCTGTTTGGAGTTTGTCTGATGCCGTGGAAAAGTAGCTGATGATTTATTTGGTTGCTTTTCGATTTCTGTCTTCAGCCCTTCTTTCTCCTCCTTTCAGCGGGGATGTCAGCTGTTATTACTTCCTATTGATCCCTTTGCAAAGTGAGAAGTGAACTAAAATTAATGTCAATTCCACTGCTCGGATCAATAGCTGGAGTTATTTTAATCTGGATTTGCACGAAGTGCTAAATTAAAAAAAATCAGCATAGAGGCAGAAAAGTAACAGTTACTTACTTTCCCTCTGCCCGGTTCTTTACAGTCACCCAAATGCTCCATCAAGCTGATTATCTTACAATCCATATTTTTTTAATTAAGAGGGTCAGTTAGTTTTCTTATTTTGGGTTCTGTGTTTAAACCCATGACATTTTGACATTGGGAGTGTATTAACTATAGATTTTCATAATGACTGTGGTCTGCTGAAGCCTCATCTATACAAGTTGTTAATGTGAGGAGGGGGGAGAAAGAAAAGAGAAAAGAAAAAACACCCCTCCTCCCCCTCAGAGACCAACGCCTACACAGTGGAGTAAAAGAGATGTGGTCTGGAAAAATATTGTTGATTTATTTTCAGTATAATGAAGTTTTCAAATGAATAAGCAGGTTTGAGTGATTCACTGTGTTCTATTGGAGTGTCCGGTGCTGTCACCAGATTATTAATTTATGAAACTCATTTAATATAATGAGGTGATCCAGGAAGCAAAAATACAAAGTGAATCCTGGGGGTAGTTATTTTGGGGAAGAAACATTTTTGCCAGACCCCCAGTGTATTAAGTTTGTCCTTTTCTCCAGCCAGCCTCACATACTATGGTTTGTGGACAGACTTGTAGTTATTTATTTCGGTTGTGAAGAGCTGCTTAGAACCCTTAGAACAGCCCTAGATCCACTTTTAGAGCATCCATGTTGTATGACCATTAATCTGACTTGAAAACAGCCAAGAACCGGATTCCCAGACTTGTCAGGCTAACTGGCTGTCCTTGGCAGATCATTCCCTGCACTGCTATAACTTGACAGGAAAGTTATTTAAAATTTGGAAGAGAGAAAAATCCGTTAATGTGAGATACATAATCTGGTAATTTAGCAATGATGTCTATAAGGAAAGATGCCAAATGAGGAAGCAGTCTGATGGTGTCCACTCATCTTCCCAATTAATAACAGTCATTGACACGTCTGCTACAGGATGGGAGAAGGAAATACTCTCTTTGCACTGCATTAAGCGGAGTGGATTCATCTGCAGTTTAACTGAGGATTCTCTACTTGAGGGAATACCAAAGAGACTCCATTATGGAAGTGGTTTTTTAAAGGGTGGGGGTCAGTTTTATTTCTGTCTCTCAATTTAAAGATTATTCTTTGTAGCAGGTGGTGTTTTGGGGTTACACTTTGAGTTTCCTTCAGTTTCTACTTAGTGTATATATTTTTGAAGCTAATAAATCTATCTTCTCCTGGCTTTTGATATATAACCCTTTCCCCCAACCCCCACTCAATATAAATTCTGAAACCCAATCAGTGGCTATGAAAACTACAACCTAAATTTACAAGGTAAACCAAAAGAAGTCTGTCTGAACTCCAGTTTGTTTTAGGGGGCCTTTATTGGACATCAACTCTGACCAGGCCAATAAGCAGAGCAAAATAAGTCAGAAATTTTGTTAACATTTTACTCTAAATGTTAATGGCAAATCCAAGACAGTTTACAAATCTACTTAGGAGTGAGTGCATTAGTAACTAAAAAAATTACCAATCCGTTCTTTGCTGCCCCTGGAAGACAAACGCTTGTGGAGAGCATATGCCAAAGGCACCCATTATGTTTTTTAAATATTGTTAGAGACGCCAGGCATTTTATTGATGAAGGTTTTGTTCCTTCTCAGAAAAGAGAAATAGGAAGGCTGTGTGATTTGATAGGGGTGTGCATCAAAAATGATGTTGCTACTTCTTTCTAGAAACAGTCTTAGATGATACACAAAGATATATGTTTATGTACATGCCAATGGATATGATCAAGCCACATGTACAGTTTGTACCCACTAATCTGTACAGATGTTCCTGGTCTAGGTGTGCTTGATATAAGGGTTTTTCAGTATCTGGGCGTTGTTAGGGAAGATAAAGAGAGGATGGAGATGTGAGAAATCATAAGCAGAACCTAGCCTCTGAACATCAGGCCTGCCATGACTAGGGTATGTGGTGGAAGCCCTTTAAAATATAGACACCCCCCCCCCCCCACAATCTACTGGGTGACTTGGCCTTCCAAAGCTCATTTGCTCAGGGAATATTGTATTTGGAGGTTTTATGATTTTTTTTCTTTCCTGGGCTCAGGCGCATTTCACCCGGAACGTGTAGGGACCAAAGTCAGCTACGCGTACATCACAGTAAGTTGTCTATTGATTTTCCTGAATGAAAATGGTCTGCTGCTGCTGCCCACTGGCTCCTAAAGCCTGTGGTGTCTCTTGCCCGAGCATCTGTAAGCCAGAAGGATGGTGTTTCGATCACTTGGGGTTTCCCTTTTTTTCCCTCCCCCTGACTTTCCTCCTCCCTCTTTTTTTCTCTTTGCTGTTTCTGCAGGTCTTAGAAGGGCATGATTCCTCAGTAATATTCCCTGCCCTGATCCAAGGTGCCGCTTGGCCTCCCTCCCAGGGAAGACTGCTTCTTGTGTGACACCAGCCATTGAAAGAGACTCCGATGGACTTACACCGGGCAGCCTTCAAGATGGAGAACTCATCCTACCTTCCCAACCCTCTGGCATCCCCAGCATTGATGGTCCTGGCGTCCACGGCTGAGGCCAGCCGGGATGCTTCCATTCCTTGTCAGCAGCCACGACCCTTTGGTGTACCTGTCTCAGTAGACAAGGATGTGCATATTCCGTTCACCAATGGTTCCTACACCTTTGCCTCTATGTACCATCGGCAAGGTGGAGTGCCAGGCACTTTTGCCAATCGTGATTTCCCCCCTTCCTTACTACATCTGCACCCCCAGTTTGCTCCCCCAAATCTAGATTGCACCCCAATCAGTATGCTGAATCATAGTGGTGTGGGGGCTTTCCGTCCCTTTGCTTCCACTGAGGACCGGGAGAGCTATCAGTCAGCCTTTACACCGGCCAAGCGACTTAAGAACTGCCATGACACAGAGTCTCCCCACCTGCGCTTCTCAGATGCAGATGGCAAGGAATATGACTTTGGGACACAGCTGCCATCTAGTTCCCCCGGTTCACTTAAGGTTGATGACACTGGGAAGAAGATTTTTGCGGTCTCTGGCCTCATTTCTGATCGGGAAGCCTCATCTAGCCCAGAGGATCGGAATGACAGATGTAAGTACTTTGGTTGGAGCCCTCCCTCGCCCCCAGTTAGCCCTGCCTCCCAGTAGTGTTCAACAGGTCGGCGGCATTGTGCATGCTCCTAGTGACGGGAAGGGTCAACTACTTCCCTTGCGATAGCTATGGAGTGCTAACATTTATTTGTCTCTCACCAATGAGCACTGATAGTTCTTATAGAAAGTGTTTTTATGAAAGTAGCCAGAGGCAGATTGGCCTCAGCACTGCTTTATCTCCTGGATCTGGCTTACTTCTTCTGGGGATTGTGGAATGAAGAGGGTGCCATATATACACTGGAGTGAAGGTCATTTCATTAGAAAGTGTAGGTTCCCAGGGAATTTGGGAGGCCTGAAAAACTTGTCCATCCTTCCTCTTTTTGCTGGTCTCATTATGTCTCTCTGATCGCAGTATTATTTTTTAGCTTTTCCATTGTATCTCAGCCAGCAGACTCCACGTGATTTTATTTTCACAACTCTCAGCCCTTGTCCACATCAGGCTATTTTTCAGAGAAGGACAAAGGTGTCGTCAATCACCATAAAGCATTTCAAACAGCTGTGTTTTCCTTGCGCTCGCAAGGCTGGAAAGCCGACCTCTCTTGGGATTTGACAGGTTTGCTGGACGCTTATCCTGGAGCTCACTTTTAGGACTAGACATGGTTGACCTGTGTGACTGCTCCATAGTTGATGTTCACAGCTATTATTAATTTCTGCTTAGAAAATGGCTTTTCTCATGTTCTCCAAGAACCTTGTTGGGCTCTGGCTACACTTATATTGTTGAAACTACAGCTTTATTTGGAACTTGTAGACTAGAGTGCTGAACCTTGCAATCTTCTGCTCTGATATAATCAGAAAATAATTGTGTTTTGAAGCTTTTGGGCTGTGGGTAGACAGAGCAGTTTTCTTCAAGCCTGGTGAGAATTTATGAACTGAGGGTGTTTTCCCACCCAACCCTTTGTTCTGAGATTTGCTTCATTTTATTTTCTTAAGAAAACTACATCTGAGGTTTGCTTTCCCCTCTTCTCTATTTTTTTGTACTCCTGTCCTCTCTATAACCACCAACACGAATACCATTTTTTTCTCTTCTCTTTATGATGCCGAGGAGAGTAATAGAGACATTGCAGCTCTCTCCCCTGTCGGCACTGCTTCCTCAGGCTGTCTCCTTGAATTAGGCACTGTGTTAACTTTCCTGCGCTAAAAGGCATCTGCCTAAACCCAGCGTACCTTTTCAATAAAAGTCATCATAAAATCAACCTGCCTTGTAAATCCATCGCTCTTTGGTTTTGAAATATGTTGCTAGTGTGTCTTTTATGTCAGCGTCTGTAAGCTGGAGACCTCCCCACTTAAGGGAGAAGGCTGCTACATGACAGCACAACTGCTAGTATGGTTCTCACACTTGGGCTTTCGAGCCTTTCTGTTGACTTTCTGTCGACTCCTGTGTATTTTGATCCTGCTTCTGAAAATACCTGCTGGACAGGTGTTGGTATTATGTTGATCTGTTTTTGTTTTTGTTTTATTTTCTTTTACTTTTTATTTGTTAATGGGATGTGTAAGTGATCAAAGCTGGCTGTAACCTGACCTCTGGCTAAAAGTGCCCTGGGTTAGGGTTCTGACCCTTTTTTCCTCCAAGTCCAAGTTGAAAATGAAATCTTCTCAAAATGAATATGCTACAAAGTAACATCTAGAGATCATGATTCCTTTCTTCTCACCTAACAGATCCAGCTTGTCTCCATTTGCTGTCTTTTTAGCCCAAACCCGTGTCAGACTCTCAGAGCAGGCGGAAGCTTGTTAGTCAAGTCAGAACTCATAGCTATGGATATCCATTCCCCTCCGAGTGTCAAAGCCATAACTCTTCTGTTTGCCTGGTTTGCATTGTGTGGTGGTGCCATTCCCCCATGGAGATGGATCCCTCACACAGGAATACGCCTGGGTGGAGAAAAATTAAATGAATCTGTCTCCTAAAGTGAAATGGAATTCTGACCTTGAAATTAATGAGATTCTGATCGGAAGGGTGGGGAAACTTCTTTATTTCAAATTGTCATGTTATATAAATTGGAGTTTCTTCCCTTTTTATTTGTTTAAAATATGCTTCCCTTATGGAGTACTTTGTGTTCTCCTTTTCTTGGGTGCAGACATTATACCTATGGGAGTATCTATGAGTGCAGGCTGTTTGTACACACCCACATTATTAGCTAGAGTTGCATTTGTGACTAATCTTTAACCAGACACAAAGGTGCCAAGTGAAGAGGAGACTGTCACCCTGTGCTAGTCCTGGATTCGTCCTCCTTCTTCATTTCTTTGCCTTAGATTGGATAGCAGCCTTTGAAGGGTTGGACTAGGCAACATCTGTGCTTTTGATTTTTGAGTTTTTGGAAGGCAAGAGAAACATTTCCTGCAAGGAAGGGTTGAAGAAGCACTATGACAAAGTCAGTAGCAACCTTCTTGGCTCTTGTCATATGCCAAAGTGTGTTGGAATATTTATGGTCTGTTTTATGTAAATACATATTTAAGGGCCGTTAGAAGGCCTGATTATTCCCACTAGATGCCTTTCAGGTCCTCCCTACAGAACCGTTTTGAAATAAGTAATATTTCTCAGATAATCGAGTGACAGTATACAAGACTGGTTCCAAAGGGAGAAAGGAGCTTCAGGGGCAGATGGGACAGTGATGGGGGATGGGGGGGGGGAAGAGAGGAGAAACCGTGGAGGATACAGTGCTTTTCCCAGGATTGCCAAAGGAATCATGTATAATTTAGGTTTTTTATTATTAAAATCTAGAATTAATTTCTGATGATTGATTTATTTTTCAGTTCTTTTTATATAAATAAAATGTTTTCATAAAATGTAAGAAATGTTTTAATTAAAAAACAACAGTAAAACTCTAAGTAAGTGTTTAGTTTTAGAGCTTTGTTGGGAATGGGGGGGGATGTGAAAATGGGGGTGTGTACGTCCTTCCTCAGAGTACAAGTTTTATGACTTGAGTTTTAGGTCACTGCAAAACCAGTTTTATAATGGAAACACTGACAGCTTTTACTGTTGCAGCCACCCCCTGCTCACACACTACATCCATATGCAGATATGTCCACATGTGAATGAACGCCTTTTAAGAGGGTCCTGCAGGCATGGTGTAATACACAAGCACTGATTCCTTAATTCTGGGTACTGATAGGCAGAATTTCTTTTGTGATCAAACATGCATTTTTTGAAGATGGAAATATAGCTATTTGGATAAAATATCCTCTCTCCAGTAGATGATTCCAGTTTGCTTGCCTTTCCATCTACCTGGCATCACAGGTGATCCTGAGGTAGGTGTTGGGCTCTAAGGAACAGGAAGCCTTTGCTCTACAGGACTGACTTATTTGCCCTGGAAAAGGGGAGAAGTGTTTTGTGAAGAGCCCTTCATGGAGAATACATAATTCCCCAGGAAGAGGACTGAGGTAACTCCAGTTTATTGTCACTCCCTGAACCAGTCCCCAAGGTTTCTTGTCCAGGGAAAGGATGCTGAAATTTATGGACCAATTACAGATAGTCCTTATTGTGTCTTACATATGACACGTCTACAGATAGGTTTCCCAGGGCCTTTAAAATAAACATTCCTCATTAAGGAAACTTTACAACAAAAGAGAAGGTAAGTACTGTCTGCTGCCTTGTGCTGTAATCCATACACTTATTACCCCCTCAACACTCTGGCTTTGTCATGTGCATCTCCTGATGGTTCTCTTTAGATCTCCCCTGTGCCCAGACTCCTGCTAGGTGACACAAGTCTTTGGCCAGCCCGCTATCCATTCAGCCCAAATTGGAGTTGGCTAGTATGTGTGCTCACCTCAGGACTGAGAAGGCCCAGAACTGTCCCCATGGAGCAGGGACTGGCCTGCCTTCTGGCTCACCCCAGAGAGGGGCACTGGGCACTGACCATGAGTGGCTTTACTTGGCCCTCTTCCTTGGCCCTTCCTTTGGTCAGGCAGATTCACAGGTAGGCAGGAAAGCTGATGGCTCCAAACAATTCCTGGATATTTTGCTTTGCTCTCATCTTTGATATATTTGAAAAACTATTCTCAGGTCCCAAAAGCCCTGAGTAGGAGATGGTATCTTGTACTCTGAGATGTATCTTTATAAAGGCATGTTATCATTGAAGACCCTATGTCCTGAGAATACACTGAGCTCTCAGGCCAAGGACAGCCTGAAATGAGGAGGGCTGGCTGACATCATGGGGATGATGTTAGTGGACTACCTTCCAAGGGCTCTGGGGCTGGGTGGGCAGAGATGTTAGTCTGGGGTGTGGAGAATGTTTGGAGGCAGTTCCAAGGTCACCAGACGCCACCTCTGGATTGCAGCTGAAGCAGATGAACAGTGTGAAAGGGTCAGCAAATCATCAGAGGAGAGGGGTCAGATGGTTCCCTCTGTCCTGACTGCCCAGACCTAGCCCAGCTCAGCTGCTCCCCTCCTCTCCTCCCTTTCTCCCCGGGGGCAAGAACTCCTGTGATGTGTGTGGTTTCTGGTTGTTCACTCCCAACACAGTCATGGAGACTCCTTTTCATGCTGCTGGGTTTAATTGTCTTGTTGGGATAAAGAAATGTTTGCACAGCTAAAGTGGGGCCGGGCTGGACGGGAGCGGTCCCTGATGGCTGCAGAGCCATCTGGCCTGGCTTGGCTCAGCTCGGCGCGCCGCTCGCCGGGCGCCTGGGCTCGCTCTCGCTCTCGCTCCCGCTCTCTTCCCCTGCCCTCGCTCCACAGCGCGCCGCTGTTCGGCGGCTGCCTCCTCGCACGGCCGGAATGCCTAATCACCATGGTGAGAAAACGGACACCCGCGGCCGTCCTCCCTCCTCGCCTCGCGCCCTCCCTCCCATCAATTGTCATGCAGAAGTGATCCGGGCTGCCGTTTCCTCGCGGCCGCCAGCCAGCCCCTCGCCGCTCCCGGCAGAAGGGTGGCTGGTAATTGATCGTTGGGGGGAGGGGGCGCGGAGAGGCGTGAGGACCGGCCGGGGGAGGCAAGGCCACACTGTGGGCGCCTCGCTCACTTGCAAAGGACCCCCCAGCCGCCACCACCGAGGCGGCTCGCAAGTGGTTTCAGAAATGTTGGTGACCTCGCCGTCGCTCTGCCGTACTTGAAGGCTGCGCGAGAACTCCGCGCGCTGCCCCGAGGGTCCCCGGAGAGTCCGCGCCGCCGCCCTCCTGCGGCGCGGAGATCGAGGGCCAGCCGTGCCCCCCGCCCTGTCCTCCTTCCATGTCCCCACGCCCCCAAGTCGCACACTAAGAACCCAGCCCCGGGTCGGTTTCCTGTACGTCGTCCGAGCAGAGGAGTGGGGGACTGGGGCGAGGCGTCGGGGAGGGAGTGGGACTGGAGGGGGGGCACGCCCAATGCAGACGTCCTGGGTGATGGGGGACCCTGCGGGAGGTGCAGGTGGTGGGTGCTTGGGGAGGGTGAAGCGGGCACGGCGCGGGCGCGGGGAGACCGCGGGGCGGGGGCCTAGAGAGACGAGGGCTGGGGAGGGGGGCGAGCGAGAGGAGGGAGGGGGCGCCAGGGCACGCGGACCCGGAGGCTGGACGTGCGTACACGCGCATCTGGACCTGGCTTTTCCTCTGTACTCGGGGACTTTGAGGTTTTCTCCTTTCTGTTCAAAATGTTTTTCCCGTCTAGCTTTTCAAATCTGTAAAACGTTCCGGGGAACGTTTCCCAAGTCCAGGGCTGGGCGAGTCGGCACGATTGCTGGTATTCGGGCGAGGCGAGCCGCGGTCGCCTCTGAGGGTCGGAGGCTCGCAGCCAGCACAGCGGGGCTCGTTAAAGTCCCGGGCAATTTCTGGAACTCTTCCCACGGGAAGTTTTCCGGGGCTGCCTTCCGGTCAGCGGCCCCAGGTTGATTATTTGGTGGCCCTTTTTTGTTTGAAAACAAAAAAACACACATTGTATCCCAATAACAAAAGTTGTTCTCCTCCCCCCACCCCCTTTCCTCATTAGGCAGGGAAGAGGAAACTGAAAAATAGAATTATATTTTTATATTGGTTTTTCTTATTTTTAACCCTTATTAACTACCGCCATCTGGTTAATAGATATTAGCACACGTTGAAATGTATTCTTTGCAAATACTCGGGTTTTGGAGTGACAATACGTTTAATGGTGTTATATTTTCATGATGATTTTTCTTGTTTTTAACTCATTTGCCACCTCCATCTGGTTAATGAATACCCGAGCACATGTTGGAACGTACTCTTTATAAATACTTGAGATTTGGAGTGATGGTACATTTCATTGTAAAATCCACATGACTTTAACACCCAAATAATAATTTTTGGACTTGAACATTCTCTTCTAACACTTTATAACTGCATTTCTCAGCGCCATTTTATCCCTCTTAAAGAAAGATGAACTGCAGACTAAAGAATAATTTATTGCTATATGACAGCTACAATGCCTTGAAATTTTTAAAAAGTATCATTTCAGTTGTGGCATTTGTGGTTGAACAGAATCTGTTTTTATCCTCAAAGTGTGTACTACAGGGTGAGGATTTGTAAATCTGTCTCTCTTTGGGTCACAGAGGAGAATTTTCTGCAAAAGAACTTTCTTATGCTTTTTTTCCAAGAAAAGGTCCTGAATTGGGACTACGTTTTTAGACCTAGAGAAATGACAGACTGTGGTATGAACCAGGAAACCTGGTGGTGGATGCCAGCCAAGCAAACAGAAGTAATTCATCCTTTCCCAGCATTACCCAGTGGATCAGACTTTTCTATTATCTAAATCACAGTTTAGTTTTAGTGTTAAAATTTTTTTTTGCATTAGTGACAATCATATTAAATGGTTTAATAAGTTTTAGTTGGAGTATTGAATACATTGATGGTGTGGCTATAATATAGTTTTTATTGTAAGTTTTCACCAATTTGCCACTCTTTGGAGTGGACTTACAGAACAGAATCTGTAAGTCTCTGCTATCCCAAAGGTGTGGAGATTTGAGGAACAAAAGGAAGAATTGATTTAGCCTTGAGTTTTGATAATGACAAAGGTATGTTTTTTTTTTTTTTTTCAAAATATATGTGAAGTCCCCTTTCTCAAATATAGACTTTTATTGTTAAAATACTAAAAAATCTTTCATAACTGAAAAAGTAATATAAAATTTGCTTTTGTTTCCCTTACCTTCTAGAAATCTGAGACTGGAGTCTATCCCCTTTCCAAAAGGTTTCTTGCATCCCCTATCATGGAGTCCATAAATACAAATCTGCTTTTGGTGTATATTAAAAAAAAAAAAAAAAAAGTTTCTGCCTATATCCTGGTTGAAGCTGGAAACAGTCAAGTGATATGGGGGCTTGTAGACACATATAACCATCTGGCAATTCAGATATTTGACCGTCAAATTTCTCTGTGGAATGTGTTCTGATTGCAGATGACCTAGAGGAAATGAAAGTTGTGTTTTTAAGGGGAGATGTGGTGCTGCGCCCAGTGCATTCTCTTTAGCAGATCCAGGGCTTTAGGAAAGTCTGGAGCTACAAGGGTGAAGAAGGAACCTTTCAGTTGGGTCTCATGAGAAATCAAGCCCAGTAAGCCTGAGTGTGACTCACCAGATGAGGGTTGTCTTTTTCCACTGAAATTCATCTGCAGGCTGAAACTTATGGCTTTGCATCCATCTTAGAGAAGCAGAAACAGTCCAAAAGCCACAGGGAGGGGACAAGGGCCAGCTCTGGAAAGGCCTTCGCTTTATTTTCAGCTTATGATTCCCATTTAGGTGCCAGTTAATCCTATATTGCTCTCATTTGACCTTTCTTTTTGAGGGTTGTTTTAAACTAAGTCAGTGGCCTAGCATAATAAATACCTGTTAAGAGAATAAAAACTGTGTTTGTTCCTTTGAGCCTCAACTTGAAGATGTTAAGGCAATATAACATAGTAGTTATGAGTATAGTCTTTGTAGTTTAATCTTGACCTTTTATCTTACTTTCTCTGTGAAACCAGGCTGTTTACTTATTGTCTCCAGGCCTCAGTATTCTCATCTGTAAAATGGGAATTATATAACCTTAAAGGGCTGTTCACAAAGGGCTGAATGAGGTTAAACACACAGATAATGTTTAGAATGGTTCCTCACACACATCAAGTAATCAATATATAATGACTATTATTATTTCCAGGACAATCTGATGGCCTAATCTTCCTTGTTAGAAGTACCAACATAGTCAAATGCAGGGCCATTAACAACTAGCATGGATGTAGGATCCTTTCACATACACTCATGCCTTATGGCAATGTGGAAAGAGGGAGGGAAAGAGGCTGGAAAGCCCTTTTCGTGATGGCCAGCTGCTTCGCCTCCCTTCATTATCATCCTTCCACCAGGATTAGCCCTGGTGTCCCTCTGACCTCCTTCTCCCTTAGTTTTATTTAGAAAAAGTTAATATTATAGTTAGGGACTCAGAGTCTCTGAGTCTGAAAGGGACTTGACTGAGTTAGATATCTAGGCAGTGCCCCAGGTCAGAGAATCCCAAGCTCATGATATTTTCTTTTTTGAAATTTTGTCTTATCAGATATGGTTTGAAATAAATGGGTTATTAGAATTTGTGAGTGTAGAGATTTGGCTATCTATAGTCAGATTTGCTATAATGGTATTTGACTGGTATTAGAATTCGAAGTCTCAGAGTTTCTAAAATGTCCTTAGATTTTAAGTTATACAAACACTTTTACCCTCTTGCCTATGTAAGACAAATCTGTGAACCTTCCCCCATCTGTGTGTGTCACAGTCCCACAGCATGATGGATTGTCTCTGCTTGGGGGAGGCTTAGGACCAGGCTTGAAGGGGCCTTGCAGGTCAGGAGAGAAATACAGCAGCAGGGCTGTGATGGTTGGGGGGGGGGGGTCCTGGGGAAGGATTAGCTGGGGGAAAGGGAGGGCAGGGTTGGGCGGGGACAGGCCTCTCACATAGTGTCTGTGTGCATTCTCCTAGGAGTAAAAGAGGGCTGTCCATTACCCTGAGCGCACAAATAAACTCAGTGTTTTTCTCTTTGTAGAAAGAAAGCCCCATGGGGTTTGGAATACCAGAGAATGACTCTGCATGTCAGTGGGAGAGCTGGGGAGTGGAGGATGGGAGTGGGAAAGACCTACCCTCTGCCTGAGGATCTTGGTTTTAGTTTGTATTTCAGTAGAGTGGCTCATGTTTAGAAAGTCTTATGTTCACATAGGTATGTAGCAAAAATGGGCATTGGAAGCCAGTCAACTGCTACCTTCATCTCTATCAGCTCCTTAATGCCCTTTAGGGAAAGGGCTTCAGCTCAGCTCACTGCTGCAGACAGAATGTCCCTACAGATTGTGGAGCAGGCAATTCTGCTCTCTCCCTGTTCCCAGTCCCTTCCCACAGATAGGCACAGAGATGTATGGGAAATGCTAAATGTTCTTAATTTGTGGTGTTTAAAGAAGGGGCCATAGCTGGGAGTGGTAGTGTCTACCTGTAATGCCCACCACTTGGGAGGCTGAGGCAGGAGGATAACAAATTTAAGGCCACTGGGCAACTTAGCAAGACTTTGTTTCAAAACAAAAGATAAAAGAGCTGGGGATATAACTCAGTGGTAGAGCACTTGCCTGGAATGTGTGAGGCCCTGGATTCAATCCCCAGAACAGTGGGGCGGGGCAAAATTCTGGGATTTAGACTCAATGTCAAAATCATAATTAAGAAGAAATCTATATGGCTCAAGCGGTAGCGCGCTCGCCTGGCATGCGTGCGGCCCGGGTTCAATCCTCAGCACCACATACAAACAGAGATGTTGTGTCTGCCGAAAACTAAAAAAAAAAAAAAAAAAAAAAAAAAAAGAATATATATATATATAAATTCTTGCTCTCTCTCTAAAAAATAATTAATTAAATAAATCTTCTAAAAAACTTTAAAAAAAAAAAAAGAAGAAGAAATTCTAGAAGAGGAAAGATGGGAGTCAGGAGTCTAAGGTAGCTAGAGAGGTAAGGGCAGTGGCACATGCTAGGGGAAGGAACCAGCAGGACTGCAGTTAGGGCCTAGGCTTCAGCTTCCTTCCTGAGCAGTAAAATTAAAAAAAAAAAAATCCTTAGAACAACAAAAGTCTGGACTCATGGGCTTCCTTCCTGACAAGCCAACCTGGTGGGGCTTCATTCAGACTGAGCAGCAGTCAAGGCTGATTTACGGGTGCAAGAGCCCAGACATGTGAGCTTAACCCTTTCCTAGCCACAAGGATGTTTCATTGCAAATATTGCCTCCTCCTTCCAGCTCCCCATCATGGTGTGGGTGGGTTAATACAGTCATTTCCTCTTGACTGAAAAAGAGTGCCCACTGTTGAAGTGCCTACTACCCTCATCATGAAAAAGCTGAGTTTATGAGAAGGTGAGTGACTTGAATACCTTCAAGTCTAGTACAGAGTTGGTATTGGGACTCTTGGCCAGTATAGCTCACAGGTCCTTGGTGACATTATGTTGTCTTTGGAGCATTACATCCATCTTTGATAATGGAAAGTGTTTCCTGGAGTCTGTATTGGGGTGATCCTGTAAGCCCCAGTTGTATCTCTGGAACATATTGGTATTGCAGAAAGAATGGTACTGTTTCATCTCAGCTGTTTATTTGTGGCAGTGGATAAAACCATGGTGAAGTACATGAGGCATGATTCAGCTGCCATCACTGGTAGAGGCTCTGATGTGCTCATTAATCCAGTTAGTCATTCAGCTGCCCTTACTGGGTACCGACATTGTTCCAGGCACCATGCTTAGTGTTGTGGATGGAACAATGAGCAAGATAGATTATAGCCTCTGCCTTACTGGAGGTGAAAGTTTGGTTAGCAACAGCAGAATGTGGTAAAAAGTGCTATCTTGGGGAAAGTGGCAAATGCCACAGGATTAGAAATAGAAGTATTCGATCTTACCTAAGAGGGGTTGTTTTCTGGAGCAAGCAACCTTTAAGCTGTTATCTGAAAATCAAGAAGGAATTGTTTATTCAAAGGAGCTAGGCTTGGCAGTTTGCCTTTTTTGGATAAAGTATTACATCCAAAAGTGGAAGAAAGGACTCCAGAACTGCCAAGGATTGCTTGTGATAAAGTGAGAATAGAAATCTCTCTGCTGGGATCTGAAACCTAACCTTGGATCTCTAAGGCACATCATTCTATAGCCAGATATTCTTGAGAATGTCCATTTGGTGCTTGTATGGTTCTGAGGCCCAGTATCATTAGAGGGTCCCGCTTTTAAAGTAATGTTCTAAGGATAAGTCACTATAAAGTACTTTCTTTTTTTTTTGGTACAGGAAGTGGAACCCAGGGGCAATTAACCATGAGCCACCTCCCCAGCCTGTTTTATATTTTATTTTGAGACCGGGTCTCGCTAAGTTGCTTAGGGCCTCGCTAAGTTGCTGAGTCTGATATGGAACTTGAGATCCTCCTGCCTCAGCCTTCTGAGCTGCTAGCATTACAGATATGCACCATTGTGCCCTGCTTATAAAATACTCTCTTATGACATGTGATATCTTAACCACCAGAAGACCCATTTGCTGAATGAAGGAAGGCACCCCCTTGCTGATGTTTAGTGAGGTAGGTAAAATGTCTTCGTCTTTTTACTGAAGTTCATGGTCAGCTCTATTCTTTGCCCTGTACAGAGACGTGATAGGTCTCAGGACTTAGAGTGCTCACTTGGCCATTAAACTAAGCTACATAGCACAGGGGATTCCTGGCAGGGTTTCTTGGCAAAGTTTCCTATAGGAGGTGCATTGCTCAGGCTTGACTTTCATGAATAGTGCCAAAAGGGAAAAAAAAAGTGGCAAAGCAAACGGTTGTTCCAGTCTGGCACACATCGGCATACTAAAAACAGTTCCCTCCAGCGGGGCATCTGCACACTGCCATCCTTGTTGTGGTTTCCCTTCCCAGGTCTCTTATCTTCATCATCTCTCTCCATCCACGAGCATTTCCTGAGCTCCTGTGTGCAGAGCCTTGTGCTCAGTGCTGCTTGCAGGGGAATCAGAGAAACAGGAGATCATACTTCCTCTTCTTGAGGACTTCATGGTTAAGGTGAGTAGTTAGGATGTATACACGAGAAAGGAATGATAATGTGAAATCACAGATGGTAAGGGCTTAAGGATTTCAAGAGAGGGAGTCAGCTCCAAGGCTGGGTTCCTCACATGTTATCTAAGGACTGTCTGCTTCAGATCACCTGTGGTGGGTGGGGGTTGGGGGGGAGAATGCTGTGGATAACCCAGAGTCCCAGGGCCCACACTAGACTATCCGGGCAGAATCCCTGGGAACACTGAATTTTGGAAGCAACTTCCCCACACGAGTCTTATGTTCCTTAAGATGTATGAAACACTCATCCAGGGTGAAAGGATTGGAGGAAAGTTTTTGCAGAGGAGTTTGGCCTTGAAGGAAGGGGAGTTAGGACTGGGTGAGTAGAGGTGACAGGATGGCATTCCATTGAGGAAACATAGGCTCTGGGCACAAATAGTACTTTTCTTTCCCAGCCTCCTGCTGCAGGGAGCATCTGTCCAGCTGCCTCAAGTCCTCCCTCTCTGCCTCGGCTCCTCCTTGGGCTCTTTCTCTTTGCCTCCCTTATTGCAGATCAGCTGACTGTGTATGCTTAGACGTCGCCTTCTTGCAGCAATATTGTCATTATGTGGCAGCCCAGTGGAGGGGCTGGAGGTGCTTAGCCAGATGTGAGAAGGCCAGAGCATGCCTGGTGCTCCTTGGGCTCTGGCCAGCAGCTGGTCTTCTCATGTGTTTGTGCTGCCTGAAGGGACTGTGGAGGGGTGGTGGTGGTGGTGGTTTTGTTTCTGTTTTCTTGTCTCCGCTAGCCTCCTCTTAGCTTCCCCAGCCCTTAAGCATTCAGATGCTCATTTGTAAATAAATACAGGTTGAAGGGGTAGGGGCATCTCAGAGGCAGATTTAGTCCCCACCACTTGCAGACTGGTTTTCTGCTTCAAGTTTTAAGTTTTCTTGGAGCAGCTGCCAGTGGGTGGAAGGTTAAACAGACTGGGTTAAACAGACTGGGCTTGGTCTGAGGCTCAGGTGCTTTCAGATTCTTGTGCATGAGGGATGCCCTCATCAACTTTGCTTCTAGAGCTGAAGGTGCTTGTTTTTTCCCCAGGATAATTCTACCTTTTTAAAACATTCATTACGTTATAATTGTAAATATTTGCTTTACTGTCCTTCTCCCACGGGCCCATGTCTATGCCCTTGTATGACTCCATACAATGTGTCTCCTCATGTAATGCCTGGCTTGATCAATATGGGTATGAGAATAAATGAACCCAAGATTACAGTTTCCTCTGCCGAGTTCTGCTGAGACTGCCAGCTGGCTTTCCACACTTTGACATAGACTGAAGGACCACACAGGATCCAGCACAGGGCTGGGCACCTCTAGCACAATGACATGTGGAAATTGATGACTGCAAATAAAGGAACAGTTCAGTGATGGGACAAGAGCACAGAATCCGAAGCTCTGGCTGCTCAGTGACTAGCTATGTGACCCTGGGTCAACCACTTCATTTCTCTGAGCCCTAGTTCCTCACTTATGAAATGGTGGTGGTGGTGGTGAATAATCCCTACCCTACCTTATAGACTCGCTGCATCAGAAATGATAACACAGGTCTACTCTGTAACCTAAAATCGTGCCATACGGGTTGGGCTAAGAAGAGAGTCTATTCACGGGCACTGGCTGCAGCATTATTTTCCTCAGTAGTTTGGGACCAGAGTTGCTCAACTTTTGATGATTTTTTTGAAGGTAGGCTGGCAGGCCACTTTCTGTACAGATTTGTGACAACTGAGATACCATTTTGTCAGATCACCCACTGAAAGGAATTTATCCTTTACCTTTCTTCTCAACAAAGTGGACTGCCTTCATATATTTTTTTTACTTCCAAGGCTCTCTTCCTATTTTTTGGAGGGAAATGTTTTGGCTTAGAGACATAATTCCCTGGCCTGAGAAATGATGGACAGAATCAAGGCAAAGAGAGCTTTCTGCCCTAGAGAAGCTTCCCAGGCTGCAGGAATAACCAAGCTGGTGTGATAAGATGGAGAAGGCTGCGTCAGATTTGGAAGGATTTGGAAGGGCTGGCTGCTTAGGCAAGATCTTTCAAAGTCAGAGCTGGGCTAGGAAGACTGGAAAGCGCCAGCATTTGAAAAAGGCTTTACTTGTGCGGTAAACTTCATTGTGTGATTATTTAATAGACCATTAACAAGCAGATTCATTAACAAGATCTTAATTAACAAGTTCCAGGGTTATTCCTCCAACTTCCCAGGGGAACTGTTCTCCTCCTATTTAGTCCTAGAGACTTCCTATCCTCCTTAAACTAACCAAACCAGATGCATTTAAATTTAGTCTTTTTATTGCAAGTGAAATGACTGCAGGCGAAGACAGGAACATAGGACTCTCCTAACAATAATAGCTAACCACCCCCACCTTTTTGTGTGTGTGTGTGCTGGCCATTGAACCTAGGGCCTTGCATATGCTGGGCAACTGCCGTACCACTGAGATACTTCCCTAGCCCATTAGCTAACCTCTTTTGAGGGCTTTTATATGTCAGGCACTGTATGGAGTACTTTACAGGTAGTAATCATTTAATCCTCAAATATCTCTAGGAGATAGGTGTTGTTTACCCCTATTTACAGATGAGGAAACTGAAGCATAGAACAGTTAAGCAATATACCCCTTGTCACACAATGAAAAAATAGTAGAGATGAGATTCAAACCAAGGCAGTCTGGTTCCAGAGTCAATGGGAAGGGAAAAAAACCCAGGAGATGGAGACCTGTGGGTCAGATTCATGATATTAAGCATAAGAGGGCTGGGGATATAGTATAGAGTGCCGGCCTAACAGCATGAGTCCCAGGTTCAATCCCCAGTAACTCACCCCACCACAAACACAAAGAAAAATATTTGAAGCTGTGCACTGTGTGCCAGATGCAGCTTGCTCTGAACTCTTCATGAATGCATGACAAACTGTGTCCACACTTGGAGAAATTGTAGGAGTCTTTTGTGGGGAAATATTCCTTAAATACAATCTGTTTTGATCCATTCAAAAATCTTCGTCACCTTGCTACACCGTGAACTTCTTGAGGTAGAGACTGTGTCTTGTTTATCTCTCTTCCCAGTCCCTAATGCATTGCCTGAGACTTACTAGTTGTTATCTAAAAAGAAAAGTTTTCAAATGAATCCCCTGACAGGGATGGAGGAAAATAATGTGGAATCTGCTAACTCCTCATGCTTAGTGCTCCTGCCTGCCTCTGGGATACTTAAAACACTGCTCAGATGTAGTTTAGGAAGAGCCACCTCTGAGATGGGACAGACACACCTATTTTTTTTCTGTGCCTCTGTTTCCTTAGGGTAAAGAGCAACAAATATTGGTTATGGTTACCATCTCTAGAGCTACAAGGATTAAGGGGGTTAATATAAAATACAAATAAAATCCTAGGAATAGTGCCTGGTGCAAAGAAAGCCTTCATTAAATGTTAGCTCTAACTAATATTACAGGGGCTTGATCTGGGTTTGAAGTCTCTTTTAAATTTTTAATTAATTAATTTTTATTTCTTGGTTTCAGGGATTAAACTCAGGGATGCTTTACCACTGAGCTACATCCTCAGTCCTTTTTAAATTTTATTTTTTTAATTCTGAGACAATTTTTTGTTTGTTTGTTTTGCTGAGTTGCTGAGAGTCTTAGTAAATTGCTGAGGCTGATCTTGAACTTGCAATTCTCCTGCCTCAGCTGCCCCAATTGCTGGAATTACAGTCAGGGTTTTTGTTGTTTTGTTTTGCTTAGTTAGATTTGAAGTCTCTTGAACAGTCCCTCCTCACCATTCACCTCCACTCTTGATCACATACAGGGACAGTGACTCTGGCACTTATGGGTTTATTGTGACAGTCTTTTGATAGCCATAAAAAAATGCCAATTTGATATTAAGGAGCTGGTACCTGTAATGTTGTCTTTCCTTCCTGACTCCAGTTACATGGGGCCTGGAGCAAGGATGACTTTAGAACTCACCTCATGACCCTCTTTTTGAGCTTCTCTAAAAGGCTGAAAGTGGCAATAACTAGAATTCTACATTAAACTCCTACCTGGGAAGGACAGTAAGCCACAGGGACTTTTTCTCCGGCAAAAGGACTTGATTAGTCTTGTTCTTTACCTCTGCCTGCCAGCTACTCAGATAGCAAGGCTGTGGCCATTTACTCTTTTCCAACTATCTGGGGGAAAGGACAAGGAAGTGACAGAATGCCTAAAGTCATTGGGAAATTTGAGCCAAGAAGGGATCTGTTACAGGTTGCTTTATTGTCTTCATTTTCAAATTACTATATTTACATAAAGCTCAGGACTTTTTTTTCCTGTTTTTCTTTTCTTTTTATTTTTTTAATATTTATTTTTTAGTTGTAGTTGGACACAATATCTTTATTTTATTTATTTTTATGTGGTGCTGAGGATTGAACTCAGGGCCTCACACGTGCTAGGCAAGCGCTCTACTGCTGAGCCACAACCCCAGCCCTTCCCTTTATCTTAAGGGGAAAAAAAAAAATTGTGTTTTTGCCTATCCAGATCTCACCTCATTTTTACATTCTAGAAATACCCTTCTCCTAAATCTCATCCTGAAGACTTACAAGAGCATCCATTTTGGGCTGGGGATGTGGCTCAAGCCGTAGCGCGCTCGCCTGGCATGCGTGCGGCCCAGGTTCGATCCTCAGCACCACATACAAAGATGTTGTGTCCGCCGAAAACTAAAAAATAAATATTAAAAATTCTCACTCTCTCTCCCTCTCTCACTCTCTCTCTCTCTCTTTTTTTTTTTTTTTTTTTTAAAGAGCATCCATTTTCATGGCTGGTGTCTTGCTACCCTCCAGCATCCAGCCCCACCCGCTCATCTTTAGCTCATGATAGATGCTCATAAACCCTCAAATGGGCCTCCCTCTTCCCCAAGTCACACCCTTGTGTTCTTCCTAAGTAGCTTGGCCATAATATCACTTTCTTTAGCAGCATTCTAACTTCTAAGAGGCTTAATAGACAAGGAGATTGTGGGGTCTTTGACTCTCCCTGAGCCTTAGCCCTAAGTGGTTTATTCTATTAAGCTGCTGCTTGGTGGTGGATAGAGCTTTGCTGAATAAGAAGTTGGGGTCGGGGGAGGTTGCAGTAAGAGTAATAAAAACTTTCACTCTCCCTTGTGCCTACCCCTCCCTCCAGCCCATTCTTGCCCGATGATGCTGTTTTTAGAGCTTGGGAATGAAGGGAGTGGCGATGGAACTAAGAACTTTCCTTACAGGATTTAGGAAGTTGGCCTTTTTTCCAATGCTGCCTTTTGCCGCCTCACCTCTACCCTTCCTGCCCATTTGTTCCTACTCCTCAATCTGCCACTTCTGGGTTTTCCTTCCACTCCCACTTTTGCCTCCACTCCAACTCTGTGGATCTGTCTAGAAGTGATGAATAAAAATTATGAACTATTGATTCAAAGGAACTTGCTATCCTGTCTAGGTGTGAAATGTAGGAAAAAATAACAAGATTCAAGTTTAACAAAGGACACAATGCAGAATTTTCCAAAGCATTTTTTTTCCCTCAGAGTTACACCAAGATGAATGTATTCCTTCTGATATTTTGACCCAGATTAAGGATTTTCAGGTCTCCCTATTAATATTCTCTCTTGGTTCAGGGGAACAGCAGGTTGAGTGCTGGGAAACCGTGTCTGGTTTTTATTTAATCATGCTGAGCTGCAGAGAAACTAGAAGGGAAATTTGTGAGACAGGAAAAATGAGGTTGTTGGAAAAGTGAGGCAAGAGAATCAAGAATGTAAGTGTAGGGGGGAAAAAATAAGAAGCCAGTCTTCACTGGGAAGGCAGGAAGAAGGCCAGAAGTAGGGAGGGAACTAAAAAGAAGGAAAGAAAACTTGAAGCTGGAGGTGGGAAGAACATAGAAAGTTTGAAGCATTCTAAGGAATTACGTAGGTTGGGGCAGTAGCTCCATGGTAGAGTGCTTGCCTTGCAGGCCGAAGGCTCTGGATTCAATCTCCAGTATTGAAACAAACAAACCACACACACACACACACACACACACACACACACACACTAAAAAAGGGATTATGAATAATTTGTTTGATAGCACACCCTGATTGATGAAGGTATTTGGAGGACAATTTAACAGTGTCTATCCACGGAAAAATTAAAATGCAAATGTCCTTTGACAGGATTCAACTGTAGGAGTTTATCCTACATATATTTGGCCAAATACGTAAAGATGTGTGTTCTTTACAATATTGTTTGTAATGTGAACAAAACAAAACAAAACCATAAACAACCTAAATATGTATAGATAGGGAACTGGTAAAATAAGTTTTGATACATCCATATAATACTACATAGTGTTTTTTAAAAAAATGCGTTAAGGTACCAAATACCTATGTATAAAACAAGGAACAGAGAAAAATGTTTCTTTGTATAGAAATATATATATATATATATCATATTTAGCTTTATTTGTGAATATAAAACTTTCAGAAGGATATACAAGATACTATTAATGATTTCCTCTGGGAAATATGACAGGGACAGAAAGAAGGGAATGATACTGATCATAGTTATTGTTATCTGTATTGGGTTCATTAGTTGTGACAAATATACCCTATTGATATTAAGTGTTAATAGTAGGGTAAACTGGGCATAGGGTATATGGAACTCTGTACTACCTTTGTGATTTTTTCTGTAAAATAAAATCTAAAATAAAAATTTTTTACTTTATTTTTTGGTACTGGAGATTGAACCCAGGGGTGCTTAACCACTGAGCCACATCCTCAGCGCCCCCTCCCCGCCCCCCACCATCTCTTTTATTTTGAGACAGGTTCTCACTAATTTGTTTAGGGCTTTGCTAAGTTGCTGAGGCTGGTTTTGAACTTATGATTCTCATGCCTCAGCCTCCTGAGTCACTGGGATTACAGGTGTGCACCACCATGCTTGGGAAATTAAAGTTTATTTTTAAAAGATAATCTGAAAGACTATATTATGGGAAAGGTCCATAATCTAACATTTAAAGATTGAACCTTGAAATGATGAATTGATAAAGTTAAATGATTCCTCTAATTATAGAAGTAAGTACTAATTGGTTCTGTTTCTTCCAAATGGTCAAGTGGATGGGATTATAGTCACAGTAGCTATTGAGTGTCTGATTTGTTTATTTACAAAATTAGCTTTCTTTCTGAATTAGTTTGTAAAACAGTTAACCCATGGTTGTTTCAGTTTCTCCATCCAAAAACCACAGACTGGTCTGGGGAGCTATACAGTGAAGGGAATTTTAAAATGAAGAAACTTCAAGGTGGTCAAATGCTTATTGCTTTCTTCAAGTGAGCAAGTTAGTGTGGAGAGAGAGCAGATAGAAGGATAAATGGAATCCCATTTAACCAACTCTACATACTGCCATTTCTATGAGATTTTTTCCCCCCCTCAAGTTGGTGCTCCAGCCAAGTAGGAGCGGACCAGAAGACTCTAACTCTTGCCATCTTCTGAGTGGGGTCTCTTCCCTCCTGTGCACCAGCAGGAGTGATGGTAGCCACTGAGTTCTTTGCAGGATCTGGGTCTGGATATCACTGACTTGCTATTGGCAAAGTGATGGTGCTTATCTACATTCTTTCCTCTGAAAGTAAGAAATGATTAAGGCCCAAATAGAAGACATTTTCCCTTTGAATTAATTTACTTCCCACCAGAAGAAGATGCTTAGTTTTACCTTGTAGAAGGTAACAAAGGGAGATCTCTGGGCCCTGCTCCCAGTTGGCCCTGGCACCCAGTTTGAAAGGGAGGATCCTCTGTAGTATTGATTACACTCAACTTCATTGTCCTTGAATTCCCCTCCATTGGCTTTTGGAACATTTTACTGTCATTGTTCTTGTCCTACTTCTTGGACCCTACTTTTGCTCCCATGATATCCTATATCCCCATATTACAGCACTTACACATTTTTTTTTACTGTGATAGAAGCATGCACTGGGAAGAGGAATGCTGTTAGTTTGCAGAGGAATTTTAAAACAATAGTCAACTAAAAGTTGGTTTGCTTTTTAATATCATCATGCCCTGGCAACTTTGAAGAATGTCAATTGTAAAGTATCTTTAATGTAAAAAAAATAGTAATTTAAAAAAATTTTTAGTTTGAAAAAACTGCTATGGTTTCTCTTGGGTTTTGATGTGTATAGAACTTTTGAATTAGCATATTTAAAAAATTATTCTCTAATAAACACTGCCATCTGTAAGGAAGAATTTGGAGATCTTCCACTTACATCGTATATCCCTGACATCTGCAGACTCAATTTGATTCAAAGATGAGTATGGATCAGTTCAGAATTTGTTCGGCTCCATTAGGATCCAGTTGTGTCTCCAACTCCTGTGGCACTACATATTCCTGCAGTCTCACGCAGTAGATTCAAAATTAACACCGAGAGCACTTTAATCATAGAGAATAAAAACCAAAAATTGAGTTACTTCAATCTTGCCATCCTTTGTGACCACTTGGAATTGTTAATTTGGCTTAATTTTTTTTTTTTTTTTTTTTTTTTTAGTTGTAGATGGACACAATACGTTTATTTTGTTTATTTAGTTTTTATTTTATGTGGTGCTGGGGATCAAACCTCATGCCTCATGCATGCTAGGAAAGCACTCTACCACTGAGCCACAACCCCAACCCTGGGCTTAAATTTTAAAACAGTAAAATAAATTGTGAACTGGGTGTAATAATTTTGTTTGGTATGTGCAAACTTTAATTTGCCTAGTAAATAGTTTACTACATTTGAATATCTTTTTTTAAAAAACGTATCCTTTTAGAATTGCTTATATTAAAACCAAGAAATAATCAGGAAAGTAATTACTGTGACTGATTATAACACGGTTACTTATTTGTTGTTTAACAAACAACAACAACAACAACAACAAAACGGCCACTCTATCAAATATGCTCAGTACACCCTTGGAAATGACCTTTGGATTGTAATGTGAAGAACAAGAAGCAGGAGACAACTATATAAGGGCTGGGGAATAGGAAATCTTGGCTCATTTAGGAGCAGGAAGGCCTGAGAGCCAGGATAGTGTGTTTGTAGGATGGTGGTAGCAGATGAGGTGGAGAGGGGCCAGACCTTCATAAATCTTTTAGGCCACAGAGAGTTTGGATTTTATTCTAGGTGCACAGGAAGCCACAGAGTGTTTTAAACAGGCAGAAGTACTGTATTGTGATTTATCACTTAGAAAGACTACTCTGGCTGCTGTCAAATAGGGATTGAAATAGGGAAAGTTGGTAATAGAAGACTTGTAAAAAGGCCATTGCAGTATTCAGTGGGATCTGAGGTTGGAGTAATGCCTTATACTTTTTTGAAATATTCACAGTGCCTTTCCCATAGAAGGCACTCAATAAATACTAAATAAGTAAATTTACAAAACAGTAAGTGTCCCACGCCCACCAAAACAAAACAGAAAAACAGAAGGACAGCCATAAATCTGCAACAGACCAAGCACTGACCAAGAGCACTACCTCCAGAGTTCCCAAAATAGGTTTTTGTTTTGTTTTGTTTTGTTTTCCAGAATAGGGTTTTAATTGTGGTCCTAGCACTCCTTAGCTACCTTGCAATGGGGCAAGTGATTTAAACCTTGTGAACTTTGGTTTCCTTGTCTGCACAATAGGAATGAAATGACAGATAATTTTTGATTTATTGAACAAATTAAATAAGAGAATATATTTATCCCATGGTAGCCACCCAGGAAATGGTGACTATTTTGCTTAGCTGGACATGAGAATACCTTGAGAGAGCGGTCAGTAAAACTTCATTGTGATTCTGTCCACAAACACAGGTATCCCAATTCTTTTGGTGAGGAGGAACACTTTGGACCTTTTTCATAACTGGGATTCTGTCCTGAATCAAAACTTTTGCTGGCCTTTGAATAACTGGATTTTTATTTATTTATTTATTTATTTACTTTTTCCTAAAGTGGGAAAACCATACGAAGAGAGCTTTTGGAAATACAAAGTTAAGAGTCTTCCATCTCAGATCAGCTCTTGCCCCTGATTTTCAGAGGAGTCAACTCCTCTTCCTTCATTTCCAAGTCGAAGGGTAGCACCCTAAGGTACGTGCTTTCTTGATACACAAAGTAGATGCTCCCCAGAGCCCAGGGAGCTGTCGTCTTATACAGAGTTAAATGCCTCGATTAAGGATGCAATCATAGTTGTTTGGCTCTGTAAATCATTTGACCCTTGCCTCGTGCAGTCAGGGTCTCTGGGGGCCCCAGTGATGACCATTCTATAGCTGCGAGGGGGGTGGAGTTGAAGTCAGCTATTATCTGTTGTGGAGAGATAGTTGGGGGTGATATATTTTTCTTTTTCCTTAGGTTTCTTGGCAAGATGTGTGTGTGTGTGTGTGTGTGTGTGTGTGTGCGCGCGCGCACATGTAAGAGAGTGCAAAAAAGAGAGAATGAAAAAAAAATGGGACCACCAATGAACAGAAATTGTTAGCACAAAAGACTGGGGAAGAACTTGCAGAAGACAAGGAAGTGATTTTGCCTAGTTTAAATCCCACTTGAACCATGTGGTTTGAGTCCTAAACCTTTTGAGGTTCAAGTTGAGTGCACTCTTGACAAAACGTGATTTTCTGGTTCACATCAAAAAGGCTTTAAAAGACTTCGAGGTCTTTTCCTTGGGACATCAAACAGTCCTTAACAAAGCAGGGTGCTGATGAGATGCAGGCAAATGAACAGATTAAATTCTCCCGTGAGGATTAGATTCTCCCTAAGAAGCATGTGAAGTTGGCAACACGAAAGATGGGACTATGCCAATGCACACTCACACTCAGGACCCCAGAGCGCCCTAGTGCCTGTTGTGCCCTCTGTACCTCCTAGGGCCTGGAGGCAGACCTTATTTATCAGAAGGTTCACATAGAAGTACCCAGGGAATTAGAAACTAAAACAAACTCTTCTGTATTTTCTGTCTTGCCTAAGGCAACACTTATGTCCCCCAATAAAAGGTGTAAATTAACTTAGAAAAGATAGGCCATTCCCTTGAAAAATTATCAGTTGTTTGGGTGGCTTGGAGCACAATTTTGCTTATTGAACCAACCTCAGTCTTTACAAGAAAGGACTTAGGTGACTACTGCTTTATGGCAAATGGAAGAGCTGACTTGGGGATTGGTAAAGCAAACCAGCCCATGCGGTAGAATTTCTGTTACCAAGCCAGTAGCTAAAGCTAAAGTCGACAGCATAGACAGAGCCGTGAGTGGGCCAGCTGTACCAGTGCAGTGTCTGAGCCAAGCAGGTAAAATATTAATGATGAGCTTTAAGAAGAAGCAACTCTGATTGAGGTCCCTCTCCTGTCGGAAACCGTAATTAGCCATATATATAGATATATATTCATTCTAACCAGCAGCTTCTAAATAAAGAATTGTTGCTGCTGATTGAACCTGTTTTATTTCCCTGTGTTTTTTCTTATCTTTTTTCCCCTTGCATAACTTACAACCTTGTAAATGCTCAGTAGCTGTTAATATGATTCTGTCAATACGTTTACCATGGTGACTTGGGCCGTATTTGGCGAGCATTTGAAGAAATCAGTCACTGGTTGGAGGGAGGAAAGACAAGCTGTCGATATCCAGGGAGAAATGCTAATAACCCTGGTGACAAATCGTCCTCTGGATTCTCCAAGGGTTAAGAAAAACCACCTCATAGACCTGGGAGCTCAGGGCCAAGGAATGGTGACTTGTTAGGAAGCAGGGACGAAAGCTGTCATCGCCCTGCAGTGTCCTGTTTTGCTTTGAAACTCTTAAAGCCACACTTGAGTTTTGGAGATACACAGGCTTGGATTGAATCTTGATTCCCTTCCTGTGTAACCGTGTGACCTTGAGCGACCACTGAACCTTTCTTTTCTCATCTGTGAGTTAAAGATTGTAATACCTAGCCCCAGGAGGGGGTGGGAAAGTCCTTCCACAAAGACTCTATTCACTGCTGCTCAAACTCTTCTGGGAAGGTACACAAATAGAAAAAGAAAAGAAACTTCTGCATTCTATTTAAAATATTTGGAAGTCTGCTGTTATCCTAATTTTTTTGTGAATTTTGCACTTGATATTCACTTGGTCAAAATAATGTTAAAATATGTTTATCATTAAGTAAAAATTGTGCTCTGTTATGATTCATTAATTCACAAATATTTATTGAATGCCTACTATGTGCCAGGCAATTCTAGGTGCTAGAGATACAGTAGCGAATAAGATAGATGTGTTCTGGGCTTCTAGTAAGCTTACAGCTACATTATCAGGGAGCCTGGTATTGGATGTTTCTTATGTCCCCTGGGGCCCATTTGAGGGGATAAAAATCCTACATCAGAGAATCCTGTGGAGGACCTCCCACTGGCTATATGTCATGCTTTTAAGTGGAAAAAGAAAATGAAACACCTACACAGAGAGAATTATTACTATTTTGGTATATATCCTTCCAGATTCCTTATTAGGAGGGGATAGGTAACTAGATCAATGTATTTTTATATAAGCAGGAACATACTAATATGCTAGTTTGTGATTTTCTTTTTCTCTTATTCATTTATTATAGATACGACTCTACATCAATAAATATAGATCTACATCACCACTCTTAATAGCTACTTAGTATTCCATTGCAGGAATGTATCATGTTTTATTTAACCAGTCTCTGGCCTAATTAGGATGTTTCCAGCTCTTCAGTATTGTAAACAACACTGCAGAGGACATCTTTGTAAATTCACCTTTATCAAGTGTCTTATCATTTTCTTAAGATATGGTCCCCAAAGTAGAATTGCTGGATAAAAAGGTTGGCATATTAAAATTTTTATGCTTCCTGCCGGATTACCTGTTGCCTTTTGATCTTAACACATAATAATAAATCTTCTTATATTCACTGATTTAATAGGCAAAATGTGATATCTTGTTTATTTAATCTCCATTTCTTTAGTTACTAGTGAAGTTAACCATTTTTTAAAATACTCATCGGGATTAGTTTATTTCCTTTTTTGAATTTCTTATTTGTGCTGTTTATCTATGAGGTGCCTGTCTTTCTCTTACTGATGTTTAGAGTTCTTTGAAAAAATAAGAAGGATATTCATCCTTTTTTATCTGTAATACATGTTATGCATATTTCCTCCACAGTTTCTGACTTTTGGTATATTCATAGAAAGGTATAAGGCCCTTCTTAATCAGTCTCTACAGCTGTTTAAACGTACTGTAGTTATCTCAGAGCTAGTCCCCAATTGAGAACAAGTCTAAATCTTAAGCTCCTGTCAATGTATACTCAGAGGGAAGATGAGAGGCACCCAGACCTGGAGAAGTCCATAGGGACCCAAGCTATCTGATGAAATTTACAACCAAGTGGAAAATATAGGCAGACAAGTAATTCGCATAAAATGTGATGAGTGATATAATAGGAGTTGTATAGAGGATGCCAGAAAGCCAGGGGGAAAACCTAACCACTCCTGGATGAGTAGATAGATGTTCAAGATGAGTAGAAGTTAACTAGGTGAAGAGTGTGGAAATACACTTCATACAGGGAAGTAGCATATGCAAAGATGTACTGTCTAGAACCATAGGTTATGGTAGCTACTGGCCTTGTGGGTATATTCAAATTTAAATTAATTAAAATTAAATAAAACTGAGATTTTTTATTTCCCCAGTTCCACTAGCCACAATTTAAGTGTTATCTACCCACGTGTGACTAGTGGTGGTGACATTGGACAGCACAGGTATAGGACTTCACCTCTACACAAAGTTCTGTGGGACAGTGCTGTCCAGGAAGAACTTGATGTGTTCAGGGAACTGAAAAGGCTTCACTTCAGCAGGTATGTAGCGTGCAGGAGTGAGAGCGGCACAAGATGAAGAGGACCGCAGCACAGCATGGAGGGACTTAGTCAAAGCTGACCTTGCTACTGGGGCTGATGTTCCTAGCCAGTTGCCTTACAGAGCAAGTAGAAGGGAAATAAATTTAAGATTTACCCAACAACCCTGTAGGTAGACGTTATCTCCATTTTACAGATAATGCATGAGACTCAGAGAATTCCAGACCTGTAAACAACATACAGCTAGTTAGTGGCAGAGCTGGATTGAAAGTCTGACCTGCCTGATGCCAAAAACCTGTGTTCTTCCCTTTGTATCACTCCAATAGAATCCAGAAAGCTCTGCCTACTGATCTCTTAGATCAGGATGGAAGAATCCTGACTTTTAGAACAGTCTCCTCAACTTGACACTTTTTTCTGTGAAGGGAGTATTGATCATGGGGGAGCTTGACTCAGCCTGGGTGTGCAAGCGAGAGCTTGCAGGCAGAGTTTTCTTTGGAGCTGTTGGCCTCATTCCCTGAGTTGCAAAGAGGAGCTCTAAAGGCCAGATTCAAGGGAGACCCCGTGCATATACTGACATTAGAACTAGGACAGCTTTGCCAAAGAGAGCTGCTGGCTTGAGGGCATTCATCCGAAGCCTATCAGGGGGATTCATTGGTATCATAATGTATGCTTTGATCCATCCCCTGACCAAGAGTCTATTATAATGGCCACTTCCAAGACAGTGTCATTGGAAAGAGAGTGCTGATTCCCAGTTAAAAGAGGAAGCCCTTGCTTGCCCGAGGGCATTCCCATTTTGTACAGCATTGGAGTAAAGAGTTGTTTCAGGCCATTCCTGCCCCAACCCTAAGCAGCCACTGGGAGTGGAGGCTTTGAATTTGCTGTCACAGCTCCAGGCGTTTTCTGAGCCAGTTAAAGTCATGCCTGGCAGGATATTAAAAAGAACATTACCATCAGAATGTGAATTCTGGATTAGTCAGTTTCTCTGAGTCCAAGATCTCATATTTTCTAGGATGAATATGGTGCCTTTGCATTATCTGAGCTGGCATGAATGAATGAGTGGAAGGAAAAACAAAATGTGTGATCATACAGAACAAGAATAATAAAGGATGCCTGTGTTAATTGGCTTTCTGTTGCTGTGACAAAATACCTGAGAAAAATAACTTAAAAGGAGGAAAGATTTATTTTGGCTCATGGTTTCAGAGGTTTTTGTCTGTGGTTGCTTGGCCCCATTGCTTTTGGGCCTGTGGTGAGGCAGGACATCGAAGTCAAAGTGCATTTCAGAGGAAACTGTTCATCTCATGGTGGCCAGGAAAATGGAAGAGAGAGGAAGGGGCAAGGGTTCCCATTATCCCAAGGGCATTCCCCCAATAACCTAATTTCCTCCCACTAGGCCCTACCTCCTAAAGGTTCTACAACCTGCTGATAGTGACTCCGGCCTGTGACCAAGCCTTTACCACATGGCCTTTAGGGAATATTTAAGATCCAAACCCTAACAATGCAAGTCTGAAGAAGCAAGATAGGGAGCAAGATAGTTTGTGGAGAACTGGGGAGCAAAGGAAACTTAGTATGTGGAGGTCTGTGATTCTGTTGAATATAGTGCAGGGAATATTAAGATGATTCTAAAAGGAATCAGCAGCATCCCATCATTCATTCATTCATTTCACAAATTCATTGCTACTAGGAATCATTAGGCCATAAGGATCCAATGTAAACAAGACCCAACTTCTACCTTGAAGCAACTCATAGTTCTTGTGGGGAATAGACACGTAAGCAGTAAAACACATTATATTGAGCAACATATTTTAAGAGTAGTATAGGTTTTTTTTTTTGTTGTTGTTGTTGTTTGTTGTTTGTTTTTGTTTTTTTTACTAATGGAACCCAAAATTGTAATTCCAAACATATCCTTGTCCTCCAAACTCCAATGGTGAACACAGTTGCCTATGTGATGATTCCAGTTGAATGTCTAAAGATATTTCATGTACAGTATCTGTAAGAGTATAAAAAGAGAGATCTTGATTCTTTTCCTTTCATCAAAACCAAACAAAACAAAATAAGTAATTTTGCTTCTTTACTTGAACTTGCATCTCAGATTAATGGCACCCACAACTTACCCATTTGCTATGGCCAAGAAGTTAGGCATCACCCCTGTTTTCTCATACCCAATTACTCTCTTATCCCACCCTTTCACCAAGTGGAAGTGAGACTTCTCAAGTTGGTATTGGTCCAAACCACATTGAACCAGTTAACAATTTCGAGACCTAGATTTAGCAAACAGTATCCAGACCAAATATCTATGCTGCTGAGCTTCATACATGTACATCCAGTTGCCTTCTAGACATTTACTCTTGGGTATCCTAAAAGCACTTCCAAATCAACAAGACCAAAACTGAACACACCATCTTCTCCCCTTGTATTACCTATTTTGATTTATCATCATAACAGTTATTCAAACTAGAAACTCAAGATCCCTTCATTATCTTACCTTATAGCTAACCAATTTCCATGGCCTAACTACTCTAGTTATTAAACACCACCATCTGTCCCCAAATCTTTCTCCCTACTTCATGCTCTCATGCTTTAGTATCAAACTATGCCAACAGCATTAGTCTGATCTCTAATTAGCATTAGTCTAATCTCTATTATTTCCAAACATTATTGATAAGGGTCTTTCTAGCATACACACCTATTTGTGTCACTTTCCTCCCTAATATTCCTCTTAATTATCATTTAAAAATTCCAGATTTTTCAGTGTCCTGGTCCAGGTTCTTTTCTCTCTTCTTTTTTTTTTTTTTTTTTTTTTAAAGAGAGAGTGAGAGAGAGTGAGAGAGGGGAGAGAGGGAGGGAGGGAGAGAGAGAGAGAGAGAGAGAGAGAGAGAGAATTTTTTAATATTTATTTTTTAGTTATTGGCGGACACAACATCATTGTTTGTACGTGGTGCTGAGAATCGAACCCGGGCCGCACACATGCCAGGCGAGCGTGCTACCACTTGAGCCACATCCCCAGCCCCCTTTTCTCTCTTCTTAAATTCTGTCTTAGCCACATTAAATAAGTTGCTGCTCTGGGATTATGCTCTTTTCTCTCACACTTCCATGAATGTGGACACACTATGCTCCCTATATATAATTCCCTTTTTCCTGTATTGGCTGGGTAAGTTCTAACCAGTCCTTTATATTTCAATCCCTGTGCTTCTCTTAGGTGAAGCCTTCTGTGATTTCTTTCTTTATTATTTTCAATAAAACTAGCTTTCCAGGGCTGGGGTTGTGGCTCAGTGATAGAGCACTCACCTAGCATGTGCGAGGCCCTGGGTTCAACCCTCAGGATCACATAAAAATAAATAAATAAAATAAAGGTATTGTGTCCAACTACAACTAAAAAAATCATTTAAAAATAACTTTCTATTTATCTACACATTTAGCAATACATAGCTGTGACTGTACTTTTTGTGGAACCCAACATGCATAGAGAAGGGTACATGAAACACATGTACATTTTTAAAAAGCAATTGTATGATGAACACTCATGAACACTATTCAAAAAATAAAACATTCTCAGCATCTGATAAGCACCTGTGTATTTCTCCTTGATCACAACCCATCCTGCTCTTACTTGGATTATCACTATCTTGATTTTTATGATGGTCATTTTCTTTATAATTTTATTACCCATATGTGCAATCCTAAATAATATAGTTTAGCCCATCAGTTTTAGACACTCAGGCATGAAATTTGTGGCATTATCCATAGTACTTTGTGTAGCTAGAATTCATTCACATTTCTTGCTGTGTAAGAGTACATTTTTTTCAAATATACCCTAGTTTGTGTATCCATTCTAAGGGTGATACACATTTGGGTTATTTTTGATCTTTGGTTCCTATGAAAAATGCTGCTATAAACACTTTTTGAATGTATCCTGATGTTCAGGGCACAGTTTCTTTAAGGCTGGGTCCCAGGGTAAGATTCTTCAATTTTACTAGCTAATATTGAACCATTTTCCAAGGAGGTTCTACCAATTTGCCCTGCTTTCAGCAGTATACAAGAATTCTCGTTGCTGTACATTCTCACCAAGACTTGGTATTGTCAGACCTTCTTATTTTTGTCAGCTTTGTGAATAGATAATGATTTAAATTTAGTTTTTGTTTACATTTTCCTGGTTACCAATAAGGTTGAATGCCTTTTCATATATTTATCAGCCATTTGAAATTTCTCTTTTATGAATTGCCTGTTCATTTTTCTATTGAGTTGTCTCTTCCCTTGATTTCTTTATGCAGGTTTAGTATTTCTTCTTCTAGTTCAACTATTGTTATGAATATACATCCTATAAATATATTCTACGTATTCTAACAGGTCTCTGTATCTCTGGTCTCCAATCTGTTATTTCATCTTTTCACAGCTACCTGAGTCCTATTTCTAAGAAAAACCCTATTCTTGGCATTCCCATGCCTAATAGCCTTTAATGACTCCCCATTGCCTCCCAAACAACACGGGATGCAAGGCCATCGATCACCTATTCTGGCCTAACACCCTCATCACTTGCTGGACCCCCTTAAACCCCTCTTCATCTTTTTACTGTAAACTCCATCTCTACCAAAAGGCTTATAGCTCCCCAAACACATAAAATTGTTTTATACTAGCCTTTGCCAGGGTTACCCTTTCTCTTCCCTTTGCCCTTAATTTGGAGAACATCTAGTCATCTTTTTAAACTCAACACAAAGTTCACCTTTTCTATAAAACCTTTTCCAAACTCTCCTTCTCATCCCTCATTAACCCTCTGTCTTTTGTCTCTCTACTAGGCACACTGAATTATTTCTTGCAGGCCACCTGAACTCTGTTACCTTTATTGGTTCATATGCTAGCATCTTCCATCAGATTATTCATGAGTCTTTTTAAGGCAGAGGAAGCCTTTTGAGGGTAGGGGCATGGTGTCTAGCACTGGGCTGTGGTAAATAGTAGAAATCGTTATTAATGTTAATAGCATTATTGAGTACATGTCTGTTTTCCTTCTTAGATGGTAAATTTCTTGAGGAGCCTGGCACTTGGATGGCGGGAAATAACATTTGTCTTGTGAATTAATAACTTAGAAGGACAACTGCTTTAGAGCAATATTTGGAGTAGGAATATAGAGGCATTGAGTATCACGTTTAAAGAAAAACAAAATTGATTTATATCCATCTCACAGAGAATGAAAATTTAGGTTCAAAAAAATTCAAAGCAAAAACTTAAAAGAACAGATGTAAAGTTTTCTGTTGGCTTAAACAGTAAGATTTAAAAGTAAAGATGGAAAAGACCTGAATTGTCAGTTCATATGAAAAAGAAGCTCACATATGATATTTTTCTTCATCTAAAAAAAATTAAATTTTTGTAGTGGGTGATTTGACATGAGTGTGACTACGAAGATGAAAACCTAAGGAACATAGTGCTAGAAGATTATCCTTTGGAAGCACCAATATCGCTGTCTGAAGATATTGTCACGGTCATGGTGAAATCTGTAGATGGCTCAACTAAGGCTTTCATTGCTCAAAAAGGGAGGCCGGGCGGAGCGCAGTGGTGCACACCTGTAATCCCAGTGGTTTGGGAGGCTGAGGCAGGAGGATAGCAAGTTCAAAGCCAGCCTTCAGCAAAAGCGAAGCGCTAAGCAACTCAGTGAGACCCTGTCTCTAAATAAAATACAAAATAGGGTTGGGGAAGTGCCCCTGAGTTCAATCCCTGGTACCCCCAACTCACCCCACCCCACCCAAAGAAAACAAAAGCAAGGCTGGTTCATTGGAGTAACCGTACTTAAAATGGATGAAGTTCACATGCATGATGTATTCGCATAGACAAACCTACAGTGACATGTAATTTCAGGTCTACCTCCACCTCTTTCTCTCCCCCTCCAGAAAGCATATCCTAATGGAAGTGAACAGCAGTGACATTGTTTATTATAGTGATAACTTTGGTCTGCTCCATGTTCTATTTTCTAAAAAGCAAATCATTTCTCTAAACTTCAATACTGTATTAGTGGTAATAAATTACTATATTCCTCACAATTGACATCTTTGTTGGGAACCAAGATAAATATAGTGGTAGGTTTTGTCTGTAGATAGAAGAAAGACTTTGGAGTCATGCCAGTTATGATTCATATTACACTTTAATCATTGCTCTGTGATTCTGAGCTAGTTACTTACCTTCTCTGACCTTGATTTGAAAACAGACTATCTACTTTTTAAATTACTTATGTAAAACATCCAGCATGATACATACCACCTAAATATCTTTCATATCTGTACACACACCTGTGTTCCCTACTGCTGCAGCCCTATTTTTAGCCACTTGTGTCTGTGTTTTGGATTCTTTAGCAAACTTCTGACTGATCTTTTGCTTTCCATATTGCTCACCCAGTTTTGTTGAGAGAAAAGGATGTTCTGAAACACTGACTTGAGCCCTTAACAGCTATGTCACTGGTGTGGAGATGGATACATAGCTGCCATTCACGGAGTGCCCATGATTTGACAGGGACTGACTTAGCATTCTGTGTGTTACCTCATTTAATCCTTACAGTAAACCTGTGAGTGACTGCCACCATTGACCTTTTAAATTTCAGTACCGGAGCTTGAAGAGGTTGAGTGACTTGCCCACAGCCACTCTGCGAGGACATGGGCTGTGTGTGTGTCTGGATCTATCTGGTTCTGAAGCCCATGTTCTGCTCCTGTCTCCTGCTGCCCTGTGTACCCAGTTATCAGAGCCTGCTGCTCTTCAACATTGTAGTCCTATTATTAACCGCCTGTGTGCTAATTTGAGCCCACCATACTGTCTCCTAGTCATTTTGTTTTGTGGATCACTGGGCTACAAGGTGATGAGGGCGGATGTGGATATATGCTCTGCCTGACGGTCACATTCCTTTTCATGCATTTATCAACCAACCAATACTCTAGTTTCATCCTTGGGTTTGTAGGGCTTCGTGAGCACACGTGAACCTCCCTGGGCTCAGCTCTGATGGGATTTGTTTCTGGACCAGAGGGTCAAGGGCCAGACTCTGTGGACTTTTGACAAATTCGTTAAAGGAAATGCCACCTGCAATAAACCTCTGGCAGCAGTGTGCTACTCCGAACTACAACTTTCTGATACCTGCAACTAACCTTGATGACCGTGATGAAAAATCTCTTATTTGGTGTGAAACCTGGCTGTTTTTGTGAACTTTTTAAGATAGTGGCAGAATTTGTCTACACTGGTTTCCTGAGACTTGGGCTAGTCTCTGTGAATGGCTGCCCATTTCTTGATGTTTTCTCAGGCGTTCAGTCAACAAAATGTTTTGAGTCCTATAACAGGAGACTATACAAAGAAATTCATTATTTTGCCATTGCCCTCAAGATGCTTACGGTGTAACTGAGAACATTAGACCTAAAAAGAAAAGAGCCAACTATTCAAAATATCAGATGACCCTGTTTTTACATAGTTAGCAACCTATGAGTCACATGGGCTTGTATACAACATGTGCCCGGCTTTTGTGTAGTAAGAACTTGATTAAGTATTTAATGGATGACTATTAGAGGTTGGTCTCCCAGATGCCACCTTCTCACAGGCAACTTCCTGTACATATACTTAACTCTGACCACTCTAAGAAGCTGCAGACTTGTGATATCAAGATACCCACTGGGCAGCTCCACCTCATTGAATCTCCCATCAGAACTTGAAACTCAACATATCAAAGTAGAATTGATGGACTTTCTTTGGAAAGGCAGCATACCCTCCAGTTAAGAGCATGGAGTCTGGGATGATGGTGTGAATCACAGCTCGAGCTGAATGACACAGGGACAGTCTCTTACCTGGGCTTTCTTTGTGTGAGGGAATATGAGGGTGTTCTTAGGACTCAATGGAAATAGCATATTCAAAACATTCCACAGAGCTGGGTGCAGTGGCACACGCCTGTAATCCCAGCAGCTCAGGAGGCTGAGGCAAGAGGATCACAATTTCAAAGGCAGCCTCAGGAAAAGCAAGGCACTAAGCAGTTCAGTGAGACCCTGTCTCTAAATAAAGTACAAAATGGGGCTGGGGATGTGGCTCAGTGTTCGAGTGTCCCTGAGTTCAATTCCTGGTACTAAAAAACAAAAACAAAACAAAACAAACAAACAAAAAAAAACCATTCAACAGAATACTTGCTTGTGGTCAATCACTAAATATTACCCATTATCATCCATAATTTCCTCCAAATGTTCTATCTTTCCTTACTTGGTAATGATACCACTACTTACTCTAGCCTTCTCCTTCACCTCCTCTCATTTAATTAGCTACTAAAAACTGTATGTTCTACCTTTTCACATACCTCTCAGGTTATAATTCATTCAACATATATATACTTGTGTAGCATCTCATGAATGCCAAACACCTTGCCAGGCACTGCAGACACAGAGATGAATGCTTATCAGTCTGCGTGTTTGTGGAAGCAGACATATAGAAAACTGCTGTCTTCAGGTGATCCAAATAATAGAAATATGCAAAGTACCTTTAAAAGAGCCTGAAAGAGCTATCCCTTCCTCTTTTCAAAATCAATGCTCTCACCCAAGCCTGCATCACCTCTAACAGTAGCTGCTACTGCAGATTTTTTCTTTCTCTATTGCCCTTAAAAATATATAGGTAGGGGCTGGGGATGTGGCTCAAGCGGTGGCGCACTCGCCTGGCATGCATACGGCCCGGGTTCGATCCTCAGCACCGCATACAAATAAAGATGTTGTGTCCGCCGAAAAAACTAAAAAAAATATATATATATATATATTAAAAAAAAATTCTCTCTCTCTCCCCCTCTCTCTCTCACTCTCTCTTTAAATATATGTAAAACAAATACATGCTCCTTGCCCCCCCCAAATTAAATTATCAAAATAATTAAAAAGTATTTTCTACTCTACTTCTTTAATCCTCCTCCCCTCCATGAAGGTAAAACATGTTTACTGTTCAGTATGTACCCTTCCAATTTTTTTTCTCTATATACATGTGTACCTTGTGTATACTTATGTAGATTATAAACACAGTTTTTATGAAAACGGATCTATACCTTAAGCATACAGCTTGCTTTTTTCCATTTAACAACATGCCTTTTAAATTTTTTCTGCATCAATACAAAATAAAATTATCTTATTCTTTTTAACTCCTAAATAGTATTCCCTATTTTGTAACTTACCACAATTTGTTTAGTAGTTTCTCTGTTGGAAGCCTTTTGGTTCCACTTCCCCCTTTTCCCTGTTGCAATCAATGCTGAACTTTTTATACATCTCTTTTTATAGTAATGTGCAATTCATTCTGCAGGCAAATTTCTAGAAGTGAACGTACTTAGTTAAAGGCTGTGAGAACTTAAAATTTTTTAGACTGTGCTACATTATTCTTCAAAAAGACTGTATACATTTACAGTCCCACTCAACAATAAATGAGAATATTAACTTATGTAATGAGAATAATCGTTACTTATCTCACCAATACTGAATATTATCAGTCCTCTAGTTTTTGCAACTCTAATGAGTAAAAAAAAAATGCTGTATTATTCTTTCATAAACATATATCTGTGGTTACAGTGAAATTGAACATACTTTTATATATTTATTGATCATTTATATGTTTATGCCAATTGCCTATTTATATTATTTGTTCTGTTACAGAGTATATTTCTCTATTAGATTGTCTTTTTTTTTTTTTTGTAGGTGTAGATGGACAGCATGCCTTTATTTGTTAATTTTTACGTGGTGCTGAGGATCAAACCCAGTGCCTCACAGGTATGAGGCAAGCTCTCTGCCACTGAGCTATAGCCCTAGCCCATCTTTTTATTTTTGATTTTCAAGCATTCTCTGTTATATTAATCATAATGTAACATTCTTTCTCTGTTAAATATGTTGAAAATATTTTTTCTTAGCCTATTGCTTTTCTTTATTTACATTATTTTATATAATCTGGAAGATTTTGATTCCTATCTAGTAAATCTGCTAATCTTCCACTGTGACTTTTGGAGTTTTGTGTTTTGCTTAGGAAGAGTATGCTTATTGCCCAGATTTTTTTATATTAATTTATTCCTCTCCATTCTTTGATTGCTTTATTTTCTGAGATTGATCTTTTATACAAATAAAATGTATTTTTATCTATAATCTGAATTATTATTTTTTTCCCAAGAGAATTTCCAACTATCCCAACACAATTTCTAGTGGTTTGAAATGCCAGATTATATGTGGGGCTGCTTCACAATTCTGCTCCTTTGACTTTTTTGGGGGGAGGGCTTGGGGTCATTTTTGTGCAAACACAAGGCTGTTGCAATTAGTATAGCATTATAGGAGACTTTTATACTTTATGGAGCCAAAAATCTGAATAGTTGACCTTTTTTCTTTTTTTCTTTGTCACACTATTTTTTGTTCTTCTGATTTTTCTGGATTCCTTTTGTACATTTCTTCTTGCAGGTGAATTTCAGAATAGTTTTTCCCTGTTCTATAAAAGACCTAAAACTATTTTGATTAGAATTTCATTAAATTTATTGTTTAATTTGAGTCTCATCCAGGAACACGACATATTCTTCATTTCTTTTCTTCTTCTTTTAATGTCTCTTAATAAGATTTACAGTTCCTTAGTATAAATCTTGGACGTACTGATGAGTTTAGCCACATGTATTTTATAGTTTCTATTATCAATGAGATACTTCACATTGCATTTTTTCCATTTGGTTGTTGTTGGTGAATAAGAAAAGGATTGATTTTTTTATTGTTGATCTTTTATCAAGTCTTTAATAAAGTTTAGCATTAGTTTTGAATTTTTACAGTTTTTAGATGTTTACAGTTTCTTAGATTGTCTAAATTGAAAATCAAATTACTTGTAGAGATAGCCTTATGTCTTCCTTTGTAATACTTTCATTTCTTTTTCTTGTCTTATTGCATTAGGTAGGACCTCCAGTGCCATATTTAGTAGTTGCAATGATAACCATGAAAACAGACATCTTAATGGGAGTTCATAACTCACTTGAAGCTAATGTATGCTAACGTATGAAATATGATATGTCAAGAGCTTTGTAAGGTTTTGAACAACCAATAAAAAAAAAAAAACTAAAAAAAAAAGAAAAAGAAAACAGACATCTTTGTCTTGTTCCTAATTTTAATAGGAATGATGACTGCTCTTCCTCAAAGGAAATAAATTTTCTTCAATTATTGGTTTGCTAAGAATTTTTAATTTTTTGTTTTGGCTTTTAAATTCATATGTATGTATGTATGTATGTGTGTGTGTATTTATGGTATTAGGTACCGGGGAATGAACCCAGGGACACTTAAACCCCTGAGCCATATCCCCCAACCCTTTTTATTTTTTTATTATTATTTTTTTAATATTTATTTATTTATTTATTTATTTAATTTATTTATTTTTTAATATTTATTTATTTATTTTCGGCAGACACAACCCGGGCCGCACACATGCTAGGCAAGCGCACTACCGCTTGAGCCACATCCCCAGCCCTTATTTTTTTATTTTGAGATAGAGTTTCATTAAGTTGCTTAGGGCCTCACTAAGTTGCTGAGACTGGCCTCTAACTTGTGATCCTGGTGCCTATTAATGCCTATCTACTAATTAGTTATATTAATAGATTTCCAAATATAGAACAGCCCTTACATTTCTGGATTAAATCTTATCTGGTCACAAAAATTGTTATTTTAAGAACAATTCAGCCTAAGATATGTGTATTTATGTTCTTAAATAAGCTGATAATTTTATTTGTGCTATTATCTTAGTTCACTTTCTGTTGCTATAACAGAGTACTTGAGACTGAGTAATTTATTAAAGAAAAAAAGAGTGTATTTTGGCTTGTGGTTCTGGAGGCTGAGAAGTCTAAAGACGTGGTGCCAACTTCTGTTTAGCTACTACTGATGAGATGCTGCTTCGGCTGATGGGAGAAAGCAGAAGGGAAGCAGGTGAAAGAAAAAGTGAAAAAAGTGAAGAATTGACTTGCTTTACAACAATCTGCTCTCCTGGTAACTAACCCAGTTCTATAAAATCAAGAACTCATTTACAGGAGAAAGGCATTAATCCATTCCTGAGGGCTCCATCCCAGTCACATCTCACTAGGCCCCGCCTCCCAGCAGGCTTTGAGGGATTACATTTCTAACAGGTGGGAACTTTGGGGGGACATGCTCAAAACTTTAGCAGCTGTTTTTCTCTATTTTTCATATTGGAGCAATATTCCTTCAGTACATTGGTTCTCAGACCTTTTTGATCTTAGGTCCCATTTGCCTTCCTAAAATTTATTTAGGATCTTCAAAGAACTATGTGAGTTACCTATTCATATTAGAAACTAAAATGAAGAAAACTTTAAAACACAAGCATGCATTTCTTTGGTTGGCAGAGCAATGACACATCAGGGAGCATCCAGTTAACCTCTGGAAAATTCCACTGTGCAGTGTGAGATAAAGAGAGTAAAAAGATCAAAGTATCTTAGTATTGTTATCAAAATAATTTGGACCTTGTAGACTTCCAGAAAAGTGTTGGGGATCTTTAAGGATCCCTAGAATGCACTTTGTGAAGTGCTGGTCTAGCAAAATGAGTTGTAAATTTCCCATTTTTTTTTTCTATGTAGTAATAACATAGATTTTACGTATGTCTTGAAGGTAGAACTCGTTTGGAAATCATTTGGAACTGATGGGTTTTGGAGTGTATATCTTTGCCTATTGATTCAATTTTCCCCATGGTTATTGGTTTACTCAGGTTTTATATCTCTTATTCGGTCAATTTGTTTTGCTTTGTTTTGTTTTGTTGAACGAGAGTCACACTATGTTGCCTAGGCTGGTCTTGAGCTTATAGGCTCAAGTGATCCTCCTACCTCAAAGACCACAGGTGAGGGTCACCATTCCCAGCCTTAGTCAATTTGTAAATTATAATTACCTACAAATTTGTGCAGTTTCATATACATTTTCATTTTTAAAGTATAAAGTTGTAGGGCTGGGGTTGTGGCTCAGCAGTACAGCGCTCGCCTCGCACGTGCAAGACCCTGGGTTCAATCCTCAACACCACATAAAAATAAATAAGTAAAAATAAAGGTATTGTGTCCAACTACAACTAAAAAATAAATCTTAAAAAAAACAGATAAAATTAAGAAAAAATTAAAGTATAAAGCTGAATTTTTTTTTTACATTTTATTTATATCAAGAATTAAGGGGCTGGGGATGTGGCTCAAGCGGCAGCACGCTCGCCTGGCATGTGTGCGGCCCGGGTTCGATCCTCAGCACCACATACAAACAAAGATGTTGTGTCCGCCGATAACTAAAAATAAATATATATACTCTCTACCTCTCTCTCTTTAAAAAAAAAAAAAGAATTAATTCCCCTTTTTAATTTCTAAATTGTCTACCCATGTGTTTTGTTTTATTCTCATTTGAATTTGCCAAAGATTTGTCTATTTTACTGCTGTTGTTGATGTATTTTAAAGGACATTTTTAGTATGATTGACCTAGCTTCTTGTTTTTTGCTTGTTTCTAAATTTGTCTTTATTACTATTTTTTAATTTTAGGGGGTATATTTTAAAGTCAAATTTATCAGAGTATAACTACTATAATAACACTTACTCTTGACGGTGTAGTTTTGTGTGAGTGTGTGTGGTGCTGGGATTGAACCCAGGACTTTGTGCATATGAGGCAAATACTCTACCAACTGAGCTATATCCCCAGACCTCATGTCTATAAGTTTTGACAAATGCATACAATCATGTCAGCACCACCACAATCAGGATATAGACTCCCTAAAAAATTTCCTTTTTTAAATTATTTATTTGTTTGGTACCAGGGATTGAACTCCGGGGCACTCGACCACTGAGCCATATCCCCAGCCCTATTTTGTGTTTTATTTAGAGACAGGGTCTCACTGAGTTGCTTAGTACCTCACTTTTGCTGAGGCTGGCTTTGAACTCTCAATCCTCCTGCCTCAGCCTCCTGAGCCACTGGGATTACAGGCATGTGCCACTGTACCTGGCTCCTCATTTCCTTTTGTCTTTAGCTCCTGGCATCTTGCTTTCTATTTTAGTAGTTTATTACTTTTATCTCTAAGTAGTATTCCATTGTATGGATGCACTAGAGTTTATTTATTCATCCACCAGTTGAACATTTGGGTTGTTTCCAGTTTGGGATGCTTATGAATAAAGCTACTATAAACATCTGTGAACAAGTTTTTGTGCAAACATAAATTTTCATTATTTTCAAGTGAAGATCTAGGAGGGAAGTGCTGGGTCACATGGTAAGTATGTTGACTTTCTAAGCAACTGCCATATTGTTTTCATATTCTATGTTTCCTAGATTTTTATTTCTGTTGTTCTTTCTTTTGCTTCAAATTTCTTTCTCAAGGATGTGAGTTTGGTCTCCTCATTGCAGTTCATCCTAGTGAGGGCATAGGGCACACCACAATGCTGCAGGCACCAAGTGCCAGGAAGGACACCTCAGTGACAGGACTTGGGAGATGAGGGATCAAGATGATACTAAAAAGGTTTCCTAAGTAAGACCCCAAAGGGGTCATAGGAGGCAGATGAGAAAAACGGAAAACATAAGAAAGGAGAGTAAAAGAAGGGGAAGAAAAGAAATGAAAACATAACGTTGCATAAATGGGGCGTGGTGAGTGCTACCCTGGAACACCATGATGTAATGGTGGCCTAGAAAGAGCATGGGGCCTTGAGGACAGTAGGTAGAGAGAGGTGGGCCTGGAACCTCTAAGGCTGATCCTGAAAGTCTGTGGCACCAAGATTTAGTTTGAATTAGAAAGGTGAGCCATTGTCAGCTTCAGAAAAAGGTGACTGTTATGGTGGAAGGGTTTGGGGAAAGGGGACAGGCTGGAGATAGAGCTGGCAGTGAGACTGAGGTGGGAGTCTTGCTGCCAGACTCCTGGTGCTTCAAAGGAAGGAGAAATGGGTGGGATGGGAGAAATGTAGTGGGGATTCAAAAAATATTTGATTAATTGACTATAATTAATTAAGGTGTTTGATATTTTGAGTAGGTTGCAAGAAATGGAGACAGTGAGAACAATATGGAAAGATGAGTAAATTGGGAAGGAAAAATAGTTCTGGAAACTAAGGGTCTGGAGTAAGGAGAGGACTCGGCAAGGGGATAGACAATTGACTAGTCATAAAACTCTATACAGAACTATATAAACCTAACAGAGAAATTGTTTTGGAAATAAGCATGGAAACTAGCGAAGAGCAAGAACGACCTTCTGAGTTCTCTAGTTCTGGCACCTGCTGCCTGGCTGGCTGATACCTGAGCTTGTCTCAGGAACCCTGAGATTAGACAGCTAAATGATAAGCAAGGGAAGTTCCTGAGGGAACTTAGTTTTTTAAAAAATTTTATATGTATTTTTAGTTGTTGATGGGCTTTATTTTATTCATTTATTTATATGCAGTGCTGAGACTCGAACCCAGTGCCTCACACATGCTGGGCAAGTGCTTTAACACTGAGCCACAACCCTAGCCCAGAATTTAAATTTTGAATGGGGATGATGAGGGGGTGATTAAATGACTCTGAAGAACTTTTCTAGCCTTGAGATCTTGTCATTCTAGTGTACATATGGGTGGAGTGTCATATTTCCAAAATAAGTTTCCTTTTAATTTGGAGAAATATCCTAAGATCTTCAATCGGAAAGAACACAAAGACTGTTAGGTAATCCAAGTCCAGACAGTTGCCATTAGACTCTGGAGGTGTGTAGTTTAGGAAAGAATGGAATTCCTTTCCACTACAGAACTTGTGGAATTATTTGGTTGCCAAGGACCCAAAAGCCTTATAATGAAGTAAGGTTATTACATGGTATAGGACAAGGGGGGAAAAATCTGTTACCTAGACAAATGTCTCCTCCTTTTAGACAATATTAATTTTGTCCACAGCTTTCACATTGCGTTAACTATGACTTTAGTCTTTCCCTCACAAGAAAAATCGTCTCTCACAGTCCTGGGAAACCACCGAGTTGAGATACTACATAAGAAAATGGGGTAGGGTGAGAAATGACGTAATACAGGTGCACTATCTAAGTAACATTTATTAGGAACCTACTAAGTGCTGGAAGCTATTTTAGACATTGGGGATTCAGTAGTGAATTGAACAGACCAAGTCCCTGCCCTCAAGGAGCTTCCTAAATTTGGTAGGCGCAGGTGGGAGAAAAGTTTTATCCCAAAATGGATCCACTGCCACTGGGATCAAGGAAGGCTTCAGAGAGGAGTGACGATTGTCACAATCACCCTTTGTTCCCCACATGGGAACAGAAAGATTTTTGCTTGTTTGTTTTCGTGGTTTTTTTATACTGGGGATTGAACCCAGGGGTGCTCTACCACTGAGCTACGTCCCCAGTCCTTTTTATTTTTTTTATTTTGAGACAGGGTCTTGCTAAATTGCTGAGGCTGGGAGATAGGATCTTGCTAAATTGCGAGAGCTGGGGTTGAACTTGTGATCCTCCTGCCTTAGCCTCCAAAGTCGCTGTGGTTATAGACATGCACCACCATGAATGGCTTGGAAGGAGTTTTAAAAATCATCACCTGAAAACATTATTTCCTTGCCTAAGTCTCACCCATGGCTTCCTTTTGCTTTTCTGATAAAGATAAAATTGAATTCAATGGCCTCTGGAGCCCTGTAGGATCTGACCTCATCCTCTAGTCGAAGCAGGATGCTCTGCAATCCATAGTCGCCTTCTTTGAGTTTCTTAGACCTATCTCCCCTCCTTTGGCTTTAGCATCTTGGTACTTGCTATTCCCTTGGTCTGTAACACATGTCCTCCCACCAGAACCATTTTCCCCTAAGCATCCCCATCTCCAACCTGCTTTGCCCAGGTAAGCCCACAAATCCTGCAGATCTCAGCCCCAGTATGAATTCCTCCATGTTCCTGACCATTTCCTTCTCCCTGCAAACAACATGTACTCTCATAGCAACACATACCTATACACTCTTCCCTTTTTCCTCAAACATTAAGCAAATGAACACAAAACCAAACATAAAATAGTAAATTGTGATAAATGCTTTGAAGAAAAAAATATAGTTTATCATAACATTTCAATGAGGATGTGTGTGTGTGTGTATGTGTGTGTGTGTGTGTGTGTGTGTGTCTCACTGTTCACACAAATAAGTGCCTGGAATTGTTTGCTGAATAAATTAATGAAGAAAAATTATGAGTAAGTTTTCCCCAGTTGGAGGAGAAAGTAAAGAGAATTCTAGAAAAAAAAAATGATACACGCAAAGCTACAGAAGCATGACAGGACAATGGGTAATTGTCAAATGACTAGAAATAAGGGCAAAGAGGGACTGGCCTCTTCCCAATAAGATTGAAACTGTAGGCAAGATCCCATTCGTAACCTTGGATTTCTTCCTAGTGGGGAGTGGGGGTAGGTGTGGAAATCAAAGGTTTAAAAGCAAGGGAGTGTTATATTCAGATTACGCTTTAGAAAGATAATTGCTTCTTCATCTATGGCTTTGGCTATGTCATGTCTAAATTTCTAAATTCTCAAGTAGAGAAGCCTTAACTTATTAATTTAGATTTGCCACTAAGTTAATCAAAGTCACTTTGTTAAAGTAAGAAATACAGAAAGTGCTACATATATACTTGGAACATTTTATTCTAAATGTACAGCTACTTACTAATCATTGAATAGAGGATGGGGGTCTTTCCTTAAAGGTGGAGTCCTGGATTCTTGAATAACTACATCCATATCCAATTGTCTATGGATTTTAGATTCAACTTCTTTAAAATAGAACGAGAAACTTCAGCATAGATTTCATTGATAGTTGTTGTTTTCCATTTTTTTCACATGACAGCAAAACAATTAAGAGCAAGCACAGTCTTGCTGGCTGCAGCAGCACATGCCTGCTTGGGAAGCTGAGACAAGAGGATCATGTGTTCAAAGCCAGCCTCAGCAACTTAGTGAGTCACTAAGCAACTCAGTGAGACCCTATCGCTAAATAAAATACAAAAAAGGACTGGGGATTTGGCTCAGTGGTTAAGTGTCCCTGGGTTCAATCCCCACTACAAAAAAAAAAAAAAAAAAAAACAATCTCATGAACCAGACTGCCCTGGTTCAAATCGAGCACGCACCATCTAACATGAGCAAGGTGCTTAGCTTCTCTGGGCCTCAATTTCCTCAGTACCCATGTCAGAGAGTTACTGTGAGGATCAAATAAGTATTTTATGTAAAGGTTTAATGTGGTGACTGACACATACTAAACCTCCAATAAATGCTAGCTGGTTTCCAGTTATCCCCATCCAATCAATAGCATTTTAAAAAGATATTTACCTTTACTAAGTTTTCCCAGAGCATTTGGTGTTTGTAAGAACAATAATTCTTCTTTTTGCACTATTGGCTTACATCATATTTGATTAAATTATGTAAACACAGTAACTACTGCCATGGAAATACAAACATTTTGGAATCATGACAATGACTTACACTAGCTGGGCAGAAGAATGTGGTCATGCAACGTATGGCCTACAGCCAGGAACATTCTGGGTGCTGTGGCCCCTGATGAGTATGTGTTACTGTAGGAATAAATTCCACCTAGCCCAGTAGGTTAGTACAGAAAGAGGACAGCATTCACCCCAGGATGACAACTTGTGTCCCTCCAGCTTCCTCTCTCTCTTGCTCCTACTATAGCTATGCTTGAACCTCATGAACTCCCAGGCACAGACCAGATTTTTATCTCCCTGAGCAACAAAAAAGAGAATGTTCCCTTAGGTAACTTAATAATAATAATACTAACTTGTAAAATAAGTATAAGGAAGTTCAATAAACTTCTGATTTTTCCCACGGTGACTATTTTGGTGCTTTTCAAATTTTTTTCAAGAATTTTCTAAGGAGATGTTAATGGGAGTTCACTTTGCTTTGCTGATGTCCCAAGTATGTGTCTACCTGTTGAATAATCCAGCACCACCTTAGACTCTTGTATATTTTTGCCATCTTCTCAGCCTACTCCCAGAAGCACCTCCTTCCCTGGTGAACCTACATCTCATAATCCATCACTTTGAACTTATCTCTTGTTAATATCTTCTACACCATTTCTTTACAGACTTGTCCTTACACAGAATTCATCAGATAAACCCCCAAACATGGCATGTATTAAATTCGAGGAGACTTTGCAAATTCCAGGTACAGGTGACCAATAGGTAGTTGGAAACAAAATATGAAACTCAGGAGACAAAGTAAAAATAGGTAAAGAGAAGGGCACATAGAGAGGGAGGAGCAATGGCTGAGCTGAGAACATGGCACCACTGTGTGAGGGTCATGTGTGGGAGCTGCAGATGAAAGAGGGAACATCTACATGCAAGGAGGCCTAAGCCCAAAGAAGGAGAGCTGCAAGAAGTGGGTACTGGTACCCAATGTAACAAAGAGGGAGGCAAGGTGAGGCAATGCCTGGCACCTAGTAGGTGCTCAATGAACATTTGTTAACTGGTTGATTAGGACTGAAACAATCAAATCGTTGGTGAGCTTGGTGCTTACTTTGGGGTTTCCTAGAAGCAGAAACTGAGACAAGGATTCCTTTATTGGGTAGATAAAAGAATAGTGGGGAGTGATTTGTGGGTAAGGGATATGAAATAAGGAGAGGTGGAACAGCCAATCAAGGGTGAATCCAGTCACCAGCCACTGTGGACAATTGAGCTTAATCCCACTGGAAGAGTTCTGGAGTGTTCTGTGCAGAGCACTCACCTCCTGGTTACCCTCTGGAGGGCTGAGGGAGGTGGGTTATTTATATAACAATTTTTTTCAGGTCATTGGTTGAGGGCTGCTGAGAGAAGGCATTAATTCACTGACATTTCCCGTCACCTGCTTGGGCAGCAAAGACCTGCTTGGGCAGCAAAGATGATCCTGGCTGTAAGAGAAAGCCCTCGGGCAAATGGATGCAGGTACTAATGGCTGGAAGTCTGGTGTTCACTGAAGTAGTAAGGGCAGGGCGCCGATAGCACCCATAACACTTAGTAGTCGCAGTTTCAACAGCAAAGGCTGGAGTGCTATGGATTGATGGTAAATTGGAAATAGGAAGTGGGAGGAAATGAGCGAAGACGACTCTCTCAAGATACTTGGTTGAAAAGAGGATTAGAGATATGTCAATAGGCTAACTTTATATAAGGTGGGAAAGAAGGGCAGAGTGTGATGGGAGATCACAGCCTCTCAGTGGTGTTCATTGAGGGAATTCAGAATTCCCAATTTTTAAAAAAATATTTTTTTTAGTTGTAGATGGACACAATACCTTTATTTTATTTGTTTTATTATTTATTATTGTTATTTTTTTTTTATGTGGTGCCGGGATCGAACCTAGTGCCTCATGCATGCTAGGCAAGTGCTCTACCACTGAGACATAATCCAGGTCCAATTCCCAATTTTTTGTTAGGGTGAGAAGTAGTCTTACTTCAGCCTCGTTGGACCAGCATCTGGGGCTTCCTTTGCCAGCTGATGCTCAGTTGGCCATTGCCAGCCTCACTCACCAGCAATTCCAAGTCTGAAGGGGCAGAGGCAGAGGTTTAGAGCAGACTGGGGCGGGCATGAAGCACAGTGGCTAGATGCTGAACCCCAGGGGAGCCAAAGGTCAGAAGAGACCTGCTTCTACAGGGTCTTCCTCTAGTGGTTCCTCGCATTCCCAGTTTGTCCCTCTCATGTCAGCAAATCTCAAGAATTGGTTTGGTTTGGGCACAACAGGAACAACCTCAAAGAAATCTTCTTGTCACCTTCCACTAAAGTGTGGCTCTTTATTTGATTGATATTCATCTGTCTTTTGGCTAAAGCATAAGCTCATGAGGACAGGGACTATATTCATTTTAGCACTATCCCTAGTGCCTAGTACCTGGTCAGTATTCACTAAATGTTTGTGTAATGTAGGAAAAACAAAACAGGTAATGCTGTCTATTGATGGTGCTTAAACCAAGAAAAAGTAAAGCTGATTTTTTTTTTTTTTTTTTTGGCAGTGGTGGTCTTGGGGCTTGAATCCAGCGCCTCACACATTCCAGGCAAATGCTCTACCACAGAGCTACATCCTCAGCCCTAAAGCTGGGATTTTTATCCACCTGGAAGTGGACCACCTCTGAAACTGATCTAAGCTTAAGGATCTTTTACTTACATGGATTCCATTCAAGACCCTGGGAAGGGCCTTAACAATATTTTTACATGGTGACACATGTGTCCTGTGACACCTGGCAATGGAACAGAAACAAGGCTTAAAAATGGATGGTTTCAGAAACTTGTCATCACACATGTAAAATTGTCAGTGGAAATTTTGGTTCTTACTAATGTCTGGTCAAAATGAAACCTCACCTATCTGGAAGATGCTTCTTATGCAGTGTATAGAACTATAAATCTAGCATATATTTCTTTTTTCTTTTTTAAAGGGACTAATATGAGATAGAATTTTTAAAAATTTCTGTATATATAGGGCACAAACCTATAGCAATACTTCTAGTAACGAATGCATTTTGTGCATATCTAATTACTGACATTGCCAAAAATCACATAAAAGTTATAATATGTAGCTCTAATTAGGACACCAGCAATAAATCAGTAAAAGTGTCAATGAGGTTCAAGAGTATTTAGGAACTTGAAATGCCCTGAAATATTACAACTCCCATATGAAGAAAACTTGATAGAGATTTCTCCAAATTATATATAATTCTAAGGAGTAAGGATTTTTGAAGTTGAAAGAAACATCTCTAAACTACAAATAATAAACATATTTTGGTCAATAGTGGTACAAAAAAGTCTGAATTATCTATTTTCTTTGTAGAAAATTATAACTTCAAAATTGTTGTTCATATGAAGAGTCAGAATCTGCAGCCCCCCAAATGTAGTAAATAAACATTTAGAGGCATATCAGACAATTAATTTTAAAAATGTTATTAAAAAGTTTTTATGATGTTCCTCAACTTTAAAATTCTGTTAATTTGTTATGACATTATTTGTCATTCTAATAAATATTTGCTTTGAACCTAATTTTACATTTGTAATTTTGTTTCTTTTTTTTTTTTAAAGAGAATCCTTAAAGTTATAAATGCTCAATTTCAGATTCCACAAAATATGGATCAGCCTCATATTTTGCCTTTACCTTCCTAAAGGCTTTGTGTGGTCTTGAATATAAAGCAACAGTATTTTCTTTCGAGTATCAGCTATAGACACTTGGTGCATGATTGGCATCCATATTGACATTTTTGATGTTTCCTGAGATCCTTTTTTGGTTTATAGAATAAGTTGAGTTTCCAGAATTCACAAGATGCTGAGGACCACTCCCATCTGATTCACTTATTTGGGGGGGGGGAGGCTTGAGTTTTAATCTCACTAAGTCTTTTAATTCTAGAGTTCAAACCCCAGGGACAGATTCCTTCTTCCTTTGCCATATGGCTGCCTCTAGAATAGAGGAAGAGTTGAAGGGAAGAGGGTCATATGTGTGCAGAATTCTAATTTGATGACTCTTTAGGGCAGTGCTTCCTAATTGGTTCCAGTTGGGATATCTTGCAGAGCAATCTGGCAGAACTAAGAAAGGAGAAGTCATGATGAACAGTTGAAAGAAGTGGAGGAATTTAGCTTAGAGAAGAGATAGATATTGCTGTTGGAGATCTATATCAGCAGATCATGCTCCAACAACTTTGAATAACAAACCTACTCAAAACTCCATGCCATTAGGTGGGGGTATCTATTTCTGTAGTGCAGAGGTATGTGGATCAGCTGAAATGCAGCTGATCTAGGCCAGGCTCAGTTGGGCTTGGCTCCAAACTGTGAGTTAGGTCCAGGTCTGCTCTGTGTCCTTTATTGTTTTGAACCAGCAGCTACCAGAAGCATTCTCTTCTCATGGTGGAAGGTGGAAACCCAACAGACCAAGATCAACTTTGCATGCACACTTTGAGCCTCTACTTACCTTATGTCTGCTAACATTCCATTGGTTGAAGAAGGTCACTGGCTAAGTCTAAAGTCAAGCAGTAGAAAAGTGACTCTATTCTGCTTTGAAGACAAAGCAATTGTTATGGGCCAGGCACATCAGTGGGGGCAGGGAAGATGGCAGTGGAAGAATGGAAGGAGTGGATGATTCATGAACAAATATCTAATATGCCACAAGAGCTGCCATATAAAACAAGCAGCAGCTTTCCTCACTTCTCAGTCACATCCTCAACTCCCTGCAGTCTGTCCTCGTTCCCTGCTCTTATCAAAACCACTGTCTTACTTCTTTTGCCTCATTATATCTAGAATCTGATTCCTCTTCTTCATTCTCACTGAACTGCTTGCTGAGATGGCTGCTACAGTCTGCTAACTGCTCTCCTTGTCTCTGGTCTCGTCATTTCCCAATTCATCATCCACAGAGCTGCCAACTATTATCAGTATCTCATCAGCATCCACATCATCATTATTGTTATCTATTTTGCATTACACTTTCGGTTTATGCGCTGGCTCCTTCATTATATGAGAGCTCCTGGATGGCAGGAACTGTGGTAGGTGGTTCTTTTTTTTTTTTTTTTTTTTTTTTTTTTGGTCTTCGAATCTCCAGCATCCTATACTGGGTCTGACAAAAGAAAAGGCAAAGGAGGAAGATGGCATTCCAATTTAAGTCCGCATAACATAAAAGCTCATACTCTTTCTACACTACTTTTGTGTATCCTGAGTCACGGATGTGTGACTGATAAAAAGAAGGATAAAGCTCAAACCCTCCACTGCTGTACCAGTGGGCAAACAGGTGACTGAATCTAGATTAACTAAAGATTTTTTTTTTCTACCATAATTGCAATAATCCTTCTTAATCCTAATTCTGCCAAAATGGAAGAGTTTAGAAGCCTTAAAAAATTTTGAATGGCCATAACACATTAAATCTATGATATGATGCTCAATTGTATTCTTAGAGAAAACCATGCTTTTCTTTCTTTCTTCTTCTTCTTCTTTTTTTTTTTTTTCTTTTACGGTTGGTAGAGATCAAAAAGGGTTTTAACATTGTACTAGTGAAAGCTGTGGAATGAGACATTCACATACACTGCTGATCTGAGTGTAAATTGGTTCAACCTCCATGGAGGGCAATTTGGCAGTATCTATCAGCTCTTTATGTACTGACAGAAAGGTCTCCAATATACCTGTGTTGTAAGTGAAAAGGCAAGGTGCAGAAGCAGAGTACAGTGCTACCTTTTGTGGACGTTGGGGAGGAAAACAAGCTACGCATGTCTGTGGTGACTGCTTAGACGAGCTCTGAAAATATATACAAGAAACTGAATAGCCCTTGCTTTTGAGGAGGACTGAGCTGGAGAATAAGGATGAAAGGAAACTTTGTAGTTCATTATACATTCTTTTCGTATTTTTAAAATATTGTTCTATATAGAATAGAATTGTTTAGATGCCAAAAACAATATCAAAAGATCAGCAACAAACTGGAGAACATTTGCCACATAATTTGACAAAAGGTTAATTTCTTTAATCTGCCAAGAGTTTATAAATCAGTTTTTAAAAATTAAGAGAGAGAGAGAGAGAGAGAGAGAGAGAGAGAGAGAAGGAATAGAAGCACTAGTTTCAGGAATAAATACCCATGGCCAATGGTCATGTGAAAAAAATGTCAAATTTTTATGTTATTAAAGAAAAGGAAAAACAGAAAAAAGATGAGTTGGACTCTATTATTAGATGTGTTTAAGTATAGAATAAATGACTGATTATTAAGGTTGATGAGATGCTTTTTTCAATTGTCCGGTAAAGGAAAGTACTGTGTCCGAAGGAACTAATTCCTTCCAATTTAGGAACCAAATGGAGTTGTGTTGATAAGGCCAAGCAGGCCAGCTTAAAGAAAGGAGGGAATGGAGAAGAATGGAAATTCACCCAGAAAAGCCAGAGACCTCAAAAATGAAAGGGAACTTGGAGCTCACTTTTTAAACCTCCCTCCTAATACATCTCCTCTTGGGACACGGTTTCTGATCTGTCACTTATCAACATGGAGCAAGTTTATTAATATAGCATTCATTCAGTCAATCAATATTTATGAGTCCCTTCTGTGTGTCAGGCACAGCCCTTTCTCGTGGAAACAGATATTAATCAATTTTTTTTCAAACAAATGTAAAATTGCAACTATGAATTATGCAGATTATGCTATGGACGTCTAAGAGTAGGATATGACCTAATCAGGAATTTTAGGAAAGCTGAGCAGAGGAAGATGAGTAGGAGTTAGCTAAAACCAGGGAAGGAAATACTTTGTAGGCAGAGGCAACAGCAGAGGCCTGATCTACATCAACTAAAGATTTATTCTCCTATAACCACAATAATCTTTATTAATCCTAATTCTTCTGTAATAAAAAGGTCTAGAAGCCATAAAAATTTTACTGGCCACAAGCAGGTTGAATCTACGAAATGATGCTCGTCTTAGAAAAATTATATGTCAGGGATCATGACAAGGACCAGGATGGGAAAGATTGGGAACGTGGATGAAAGTGTGATAGGTGGAAGGTGGAGGAGACATCTGACAAAGACAGGGTGGAGAATGGATTGCAGGGAGGTGAGAGCCATGTGCAGGTGAGTCAGGAAGTAGACTTGACAGACAGAAGACAACGGTTGCTTAGATCAGGGTAGCGAAGGTCAAGCAATCTGGACACAAGTGAGAGATGTTGAGGAAAGTGCCATAGACAAGACTCGATGATGGATTTGACCCCCAGTGACAAGAGAAGAAGGAATACGTCAATAACGTGTCTTAAGCTTTTGGCGTGCACAGCTGGGTAGATGATGGTACCGTTCACCAAGACAGGTAACAATGCAAGAGAACTAAATTTGGAAGGAAATATCAGAGTACAGTTTACAACATGCCAGATCTGAGATGCTTTTGAGAACATCAGTCAGTTGGCAGTGTTTATTTATGGAGCGTCTACAATACTGCTGTCAGTGGAATATATAGGTGTATTTATTGGCAAAAAAGAAAAATAAACAAAGATAAACACAATTGCCCCTCTTTGAGGCTCTTACTGTCCCACCATTCATTCATCTATTTTCTGATTCCACCTCTTGTTGGGTCAATGGGATGATCCCATACTTTCCATTTATAGTCACTTGGCCTATTAATTTCTAGAGACTTATATTGCCACTCCACCAGCCTGTCCCATGACCACATCATGAACCTTCTCACTAAAAACACATCAACCTCAAACTTTTCACCTTTTGGCTGTGCCTTCCTATCCTTCCAACTCCTGCCATGGCTTGTATCCTCCTGTTTACTCTTCTAGTTCTTTCATTATTTCCAGACCCCTCTAGAAGGATTTCCTCCCTATCATGATCTAACACACAGCAGACACTCAGTAATATGAGTTGACAGAATAACACTTCCACTTCCTTATCTCCCATGAATCCCGGACCCAGTGCAGCCCACTTCACCTGAGGCCAGCTGCCTGGCTGCTAATTATTAAGTCTCATGGATGCCTTCAGCTATCTCACCAAATCTCTCTTCAATATTGCTCACATTGTTTGCCCATTTTTTCCTTTTCAAACTTTATATTTCCTTGAATTACGCTTTTTTTTTCCTGTCATTACATCTACTTTCTCTTTTTTTTTTTTTTTCAAAGGACATCATCTTCGAGGATCGTGGTAAGCTTTCTTTTCCTCTACCCATTTTCCTAAACAACCCCATCCACTCTCTATGTTGTGAATCCTTAATTATCTATGTCTGGCTTAGAACTCTCTACCAAACTCCAAAAATGTGTTTCCAACTGCCTGCTGGACATTTCTACCGGGCACATAGTAGGTATTGATTCCTTGATTATTTGTTGAACAAATGAGTGAAAACTCTACAAGCACCTTACAGTTATTATGTCCCCCAAAGACTTGTCCTGCTTTTCTTCTAGCCCACTTCTCATTTTCTGTTCCCTGTTCTGATTAATGGTAACATCGCCTATCTGATCACCCATCTCAAATATCCAGATATGATTTTTTTTCCTTAAATATGTTTGAATCTTTCTCTTCCTCATTGTCCCCACTACTACTATTTTAGTTCAGACACTTACCAGATATTTGTTGGATTTCCATTTCTCATTCTTATTATAGCTCGCCTTGATCATTTCAGCAGGTTTCTATACTCATTTCCTTGACCTTGCTCCTCTCTTGATAGAGATCATATATATGTATGTGCAAAACACCCGATACAATTCACCATTTCAATCATTTTGAAGTGTACATATCACTGATTTTTTTAGTATATTTACAATGTTTATGGTTCAGACCTTTCAATTCTCTAATTCCAAAACATTTCCATCCCACCCAAAACAAACCCTATATTTCTGAATTCTCCCTGCATCCCCATTGCCTGGAAACCTCTCTTCATAGATTTGCCTATTCTGATTATTGCATACAAATAAAATCGTCTCTTTCTTTCACTTGGCATGTTTTTAAGTTTTACCACTATTGAAGCATGTTTTAGTACTTTCTTTTTTATAGCTAAATAATATTCCATTATACAAATATACCACACTTTCTTTATCCATTCATCAGTTGATAAATAGTTGTTTCCACTTTTCAACTACTATGAATAATGCTACATTATTAGCATTACTGTACAAGTTTTTTGTGTGGACTTATGTTTTCAACTCTCTTGGGAGTTGCTAGGTCACATTTTAACTAAGTTTAATATTTTGAAGAGGAGTAGCCAAATTATTTTTCATGGATGCTGTATCATTTCCATCATTCCCATAAGCCATGTACGAGGTTCCAATTTCCCCACATTCTGGGCAGCACTTGTTTTTCCTGTTTTTGTTTTGTTTTTATATGTAGCCATTCTAGTAAATACAAAGAGGCATCTCATTGTGTGTGTGTGTGTGTGTGTGTATGTGTGTTTTAAGGGAGGAATTTTTTTAATAGCTTTATTCTATTTATTCATTTGTATGTGGTGTGAGGATCGAACCCAGGGCCTCACATGTGCTAGGTAAGCACTCTACCACTGAGTTATCACCCCAGTCCCTCATTGTGGTTTTGATTTCCATTCCCTGGTGACTATTGATGTTGAGAGTCCTTTCAATTTTTCACCATTTGTGTATCTTCTTTGGATGCAGAGTCTTTAAAAAACTATCTTCTCATGTTGTTCCGGTGCTCAAAAGTTTACCCTATTTCCTAAGTAATAAAATAAACATGTCTTAGCATGGGGCTGGGGTTGTGACTCAGTGGTAGAGTGCTGGCCCAGTACGTGCGAGGCGCTGGGTTTGATCCTCAGCACCACATAAAAATAAATAAAAGGGCTGGGGATGTGGCTCAAGCGGTAGCGCGCTCGCCTGGCATGCGTGCAGCCCGGTTCGATCCTCATCACCACATACGAACAAAGATGTTGTGTCTGCTGAAAACTAATAAATAAATAAATGATTTTAAAAAATAAATAAGTAAATAAAGGTATTGTGTCCAACTTCATATATATATGAAATTTATATATATATATATATATATATATATATATATATATATATATATAAATTTTTTTTTTTTTTAATGTCCTAGCGTGACACAGGAGGCACTTGGGGAATCTGGTCTCAGCATTCCTGTTTGACATCTTCTGTCACTCCGCTCCCTACCTTCTGTGTGTTTGCCATTTTGAACTGAGGGGAGTAGGAGTTTTTCCTTTTGTTTCCTTTTTGTCACCCCAGTCTCCAACCATAGAGGATGCTCAACCCAAGTTAGGGAAATTCGTCATTCGACCAATGGAGTGATGAGGCGGGCTTCAAATGCCTTCTGCTTTTCCTTTCTCTAGTCTTTCTTGCCTTGCTTCTTGGCAGCGTTCACGCTATCCTAAGTGTCACTCATCAGGCCTGAACAGCTCTGTATTCATGGCTCCAGATCTTACTGGAAAGCACTTGCTTTTAGGCTTCCTGGCTGTGAGCCTTGTGCTTGCTCCTGTCCCCTTTGCTCTCCTGGGACTACAGTAGGCAGAGCTTCCAACCTGGGAGGAGGCAAGAGGGTGGAGGGATAGAGGCGGTTTGCTCTTGGGCCCCTTCCCTCTCCTTTCTTGACGGCAAAGGGCTGAAAAGTCAGCTTCTATTGTGATTAAGTTATAATTTAAGGCAGTGAACATGTGCTCTGCTGGCGGCTATAAAGATTCAAATCATAAAGTTTTACAGTGGAACGGTTTCTGTAAAAGCATCGTTAGGAAGTGGGAACCATGCCTTTAATTCTTATGACATATGGGACTGCCTGGTTTGTTTTGGTTGCAGTGGAGTTTAGGAGGGTGATGGGCTGACTAATTAAAGTCAGACCTTCTTCCTCTCCATAGTGCTGTGCCCCATCAGAGGACAGTGTCTAAGGTGGAACTTTCCTCCCCGTTTGCGTTCCTGTCTCAGTTTATCAGGGACAAGCCGCTCTCAGAAATCAAGAGAAACCCTTCAATAGATAAACATTTAAGAATCTCTTCCAACTTAGCAGACTTTGTTTCTTGGGGAATTTTTATCTTCCTCTGTCTGTTACTGGCCAGGGGCAAACTTAAAACAATGAATCAAGCCCACCTGGAAGATAATTTCTTTCAGGGAGATTAGTAGAGAGAGTGTGGCCCCTGGAACTATGTCAATGGAGAATGATGATGTCCTGGTTATCTTAACCAACTTCCACTTAGCTTATTTGCCAGGTTAACTAACACTCCCTCTGTCCTGTGTAAAACATGTCAACCGATGCCCACAATGTACTCTTGGCTCTCGATTTTGCTGTTATACAGAATGGCCTCTCGTAGCTACCCTCACCAGGTATCTTGAATGTGTACCAGAACTTGACCATACTTGTTTCTAAGCCTCATTATGTCAGGAGTAATTGTTGAAATTGTTTAATTTCATTACATATTTTATAACTTCAGCAATATAAAATTGTAAAGATTTTTTTCCTGTGAAAGCCAAGTTGAAAATTAGAGTGAATGTCTAAACACTAATTGCTCTTAGAAGAAGTGTAAGACTAATGAAGGAGAAAATATCGCGACAATCTAGGAATCTAAGTGCGATTGCTTTAAGTTCTTGTCCCACTAAAAACTAAAATTCTAGACAATGTATTATGGGTGTGATTTATGCAGGAAAGATCTGGAAAGCCAGTCAGCAGACACATGCCTTGGCTTTACATCAAAAAGCTGGAGAATGAATCTATATTCATGTATTTTAAGTTAAAATAAAATGTTCAAGGTAAGTATATATCTCTTTTTAATGATATTCTTCTTTATGGGACTTTTCGGATTAACTAACCAATTCGTTGAACAATATGGTTTCTCTGTAATAGGATTTATCATTTATTGGGTGTCATTATTAAATGTATTAAATCTTTATGGAAAAAAAGTATTGCTATCCCCATTTTACAAGTAAGGAGATTGAGGCTTAGAGTGGCTAACCTTGTCCTAGTGCACACAGACACTATGGCCATTCCAGAAAAAGGAAAAGCTTAATGTGGTATACATGAGCAAATGATATCGGGGAAGAGGTATTTATGTTTGATATGAAAAGTTATAATAAGTAGGACCTCATAGGGCTACTGAGACTATAAATTGATATCATCACTTTGGGGAAATGTAGCATTATCTTCATTTATTCAACCAATTAACTATCAGGTCATCTACTCTGGGGATAAAGCAATGAACAAGATAGATAAAACTCTCTGGCCTCATGCATCGTAGCTTACCTTCTTGTACCCTGATCATGTATATATTCTATGACTTAGCAGTTCCATCCTTACAAATATCCCCTAAAGGATTTCTTGGTCATGTACTCCAAGGTATGTGTATACACGAATGTTCCCATCAGTGTTGTTCATCATGGCAATAAAACAAAGCATGTAGATGATCCAAAGTTCCACTAACGGGGGATGGATAAAGAGATGGCAGCGTAGTAATATAATTGAATACTTTAAGGCAGTGAAAATGAAAGCACTATAACCATATACGCAAAAAATCCTCTTAGAAATATAATATTGAATGAAAAAAGCCAGTTGCAGAAGAATACCTACAGACTTAGATATATACATTTATAAAGTTCCAAAAGAAGCAAAACTAAGCAACATATTGTGGAAGGACATACAAATTGGGCGAGTTATGGAGGAAAGAAAGGACCTGGGGGAAGAGTCTGAGACAATGGTTAGGTGCGTCGGGTGGGAAGGTCAGGTTCCCAGATCTAGAAGGAGGACCTAAGAAGTGCCAACAGTCCTGTTCTGGTTCTTAAGTTGGATGGTGGTTCACAAAAGTCCATCTCTTTTCTATGCTTCATAACTTTCTGTAACTCAAATGTAACATTTAATAAAAGCTTAATGTCTTGAAGAAGGAAATAAAATAGCAAAGTATAGAGCTTAAAGTCAAAGATCTTAATTTAAAGAAACTTGCTGGGGGCTGGGAAAAGCCAAATCTCCCGAAACAAGTAGGTGAGCTTGGTGGCTTGTTCCAGGATCCATGCCCTGGTTTTTCTTTCTACCCTTCATCTATGAGAGGATCGCCATGCCTTTGAATCCCCTTTTTCCTCATAGTGTTTAATTTGAGGCTTCAGTCACATTGCGAAGTCTGACACTGGGACCTTGTAGCTGCAAATGCTACTGGAAGGAAGCTAGGTGTAACTTGAAAAAGATGTCTATGGGCTTAGGACCAACAGGTTGATGATATCATTGGGCCTCACGTTTCTGCCATAGCCTTGATTCAAGCTCTGTGTGTATGCATGTGTTTTGTGAGTATGCTTGTGTTTTGGGGGTAGATAGAATATGCCAACCAACTTCATTAAGAAGTTTGCTCTGGCCTTGGCAGAAATAGCAGATGACCTGAGCTGCATCTTTGACCCAGTCATAATGTTGGTCCAGATGCAACCAGGCATGGCATAAGCAAGTATTGCCCAATATCTCGGCTTATTCGCTCACTTTAAAATTCCTCTATTCAGTAAATATTTACTGACCATCTACTATGCATTAGTCTTAAACCTAGATTTTAGGAATGCATTGGTGAATAAATGAACATGGTCCTTTTCTTACAAGGTTTAGTTCAATTGGGAAAACAAGTCAACAAAAACTATTTACTGTTGCAAATGGGGACCAGTGCTATGAAATAAATGGCACAACTATCTAGAATAATAAGGTGGTCTCTGAAGAAATTCATTTAAATTAAAATCTGAGGTTAAAACCTGCAATGAACAAGGGAATGTTCAAAAAGAAGGAGCAGGTTATTTTAACAAGCCCAAGTCAATAAAGTGCTTGTTGCATTTGAAGAATAAGAAAAAAAAACAACTGCCAGATAATGCTATGTAACAAACACATAAATCTACATTGCATATAACAGTGGTTTTACTTCTCGCACATCTCTGTAGGTGGACTGTTCTTAGTCTAGCTTGGCCAGGCATCTCTGTCCTTGTAACAGGTTGAGCTCAAGTCTGATCCATGCAAATTCATTCTGCAGCTTGAGCTGCCTAGGGAGAGCTCTTTTCTCCAGGAGGGCCTGCCACACAAGCACATTTCAAGGCCATGGTTGGGTCACATATGCTAATGTACCATTGACCACAATAATGATATAATTGAGCTAAAAGTCAAGGGGTGTACATTTTTCCATGAAAGTAGCCTGAGAAATAAATATTTTTGGACAATAATTAATCTGTCACTGTCCACCTCTTCTTCCTGAATACACATATTCCTCCTACCTGCAAAATATACTCACCCACAATCCCAAGACTCCTTCAGATATTATCCAACCATGGTACCCATTTAAAGCCCAAGGTCTTGTAATCTCTGTGTGGATCTTGGTATGGTTTCTCTTGATCTGAAGACGTAAGAACTTAAAAAAAAAAAAATCATTGTGTACCTCCCTCAACACACAGTGATGGAATAGGTACAGGATAACAGCAATATACTACTCCATTCAAATGAAGGAAGAATTGGTGGCACATGGAATCATCAATCCATAGAAATTTAAAAATTCTGCAGAGCAAAGGTTGACAGGGCCCACCATTCTAAGGTTTCACCTAGGTGGTAGGAATAATCTCCGATTAGGCTCTGATTCTGCTTCCGCTTCCGGGGAGTGGATATTCATCCATTATTCTGATGCTCTTGGTTCAGGTCTCTGGGAGTCCTTCCTTTTTCATCCTCCATAGCCACTTCTGAAGAGGACATTAGATAACACCCCTTTCTGTAGTGAGCAGGTTTTTCAACCCACTATCTGCTTGTAAAAATTTGGGGACCCAGAAATCCTTTTACATCTTGAATGGTCTCAATCTCTTTTAGTTAGAACTGGCAGTGCTTTTGCCAATACAGCTCTCTTACAAACATTGTGGGTTTTCATGCATCAATACTAATCGATTCTATGTGTCGCAAGCTATATCCACAATATTTTACAAGATAGGATCTACCTAGACTTAACTCCTGATACTCTGGGCATGTCAGGCTTCTGTAAAGCCATGCTCTTAAGCTTTTTAGGAACTTCTCCAGCTGAAAGATGATTCCATCTTCATTTAGAACACAAAGACTTGATTTTGACTTTACCCTAAAACTACCATGTCTTTCTGGCAGCTTTTGATCTTTAGCCCCAGGGTCAAGCTTAATTTGAAAATCTTTCACTGGAATGAAAAAGTTATTTTTCAACCCAGCAAATTCTGACTTCTGTATTCCCACTAATCCTGCTTGCAAACTAGCCAGTTCTTTTCTAAGTTTGTCTCTTTCTTATTAGTGCCACATCAAACACAGCTAAAAGCAGCCAGTTTGTGCTTTCATTATTTAGTTTTAGATCTCCTCCAACTCTAGTAGTTCATAAGGTACATTGACCACCTTCCAGATTATTCTAGCTTAAACAAATAATGTACCACTAAATAATACAGTTTGCAATTATTCCAGTCTTTTATGCCAGCTTCCTTCCTGCCCACTGCCTAGTCACAAAGCCAATGTCACATAGTTTAGGTGTTGTTTTTGTTTTAACAGAACCTCACTACTTAAAGTGATTGCAAATGATGAAATCACCAAGGTGATTGTATAAAAAAGAGAAAATATAAGGGCACAGAGCCAAGCCCTGGAGAACTCTAAAATTTAAGATCTAGTAGAGGACAAGAAGAAAGAAGTCCAACAAGACAGATGGTTTAAAAGAAAAAAAAAAAGAGCAGAAGAGAAGAGTGTTTTTAAAAAGAACAAATGATGAACCATGTCCAGTGGTATTGAAGACAAAGGACAGGGAAGGGTCTTCAGCATGTGACAATCTGGAGGTTATCTGGACTGATAACCTTGAGAGTCATTTTAGGGGAATGACAGGGCAAATTCAAATTCTCATGAATCGAAAATTTAATGGAAAATGAGAAAAGGGTAAACAGCAAATATAGGCAAAGGCTTGGAGATGTTTTGGCTATAAGGAGAGAAGAAGGGCTGGGGATGTGGCTCAAGTGGTAGCGTGCTGGCCTGACATGCGCAGGGTGCTGGGTTCGATCCTCATCACCACAAACAAATAAAATAAAGATGTTGTGTCCACCGAAAACTAAAAAATAAATATTAAATATCTCTCTCTCTCTCTCTCTCTCTCTCTCTCTCTCTCTTTAAAAAAAAAAAAAAGGAGAGAAGAAAAATTGGATGGCAGGTGGAAAGGATGTGGAGTCAAATGAGAGATTTTTTCTTTTTAAATGGAAGACCCTAGGGTATGTGTGTGCACTGACAGAAGCAATTCAGACAGAGAGAAAGACTGATTGTAGCAAAAGAGAGAGACAGTGATTAAAGAAGCAGGTTTTAAAAGACAAGAAGAGGTAGGATCCAGAACACACATGCAGGGTAAGACTTCAACAGCAAGAAGGTCATTTTCTCGGTTGTTAACAGGAAAGAACAAAGAGAAGATGGATGTTAATTGAGAGATTAACATCTCATGATAGCTAACACTCCAGGGTGCCTACTGTGTATCAAGCGTTGTCCCAAATACTCCGCATTCAATACTTCAGCCCTCCGAGTTTGGTTTCATTTCATCCCCATTTTACAGATAAGAAAACAGAGGCTTCACAAGTTTAATTAATTTTCTAGGTTTTCTCAACTTATAAGGATCAGAACTGGGATTTAAACCCCACTTGTCAGAATCTGAATCCAGACTTTTAACTTCTATTCCAAAATGACCAAACTCCTTTTTCTATAGAGGAGTAAAACCCACCTTTCCCCAAAAAGACAAAACTAAGAATACAGTGCATGCTGGCCAGGACTGGGTTAGGAGGAGTGGGGAGAGAGGGCTACAGTAATGATAGTGAAAGGAGGGAGAAAAATAAGATTAATACTAATACTGACCTGTTCCCCTTTAATATATGGTGCTGCATATTTTTCAAAGCATTTTTGCAGTTCTTCTCTCAGTGAGTAATGAATAGCTTAAATGGAGCTAGAAATCTTTCTACAGGAAGAAAAGGAGCTATTTTCTGATTGTCATGAGGTATTTGAGTTCTAGGGATCTGAAATGGGATTCTTCGCATTTGCCATTGGCATAGCCTATGGCTGATTCAAGCAAAGTGTTAAATGTACCCCTTTCTAGGGGATGAGTTCCATCTCCTTAAGGCCAGTTGGCTTCGCTCTGCCCTGCTCCCTGGCAGAAAGCCAGCTTTCAAATACCTGCTCTTGATCAGGAAAAAAAAAAGTCTAAATGGAAACCTGTGGAGGAACTATCCTCCACAGCACTATTTTAGAAAGAATCTCAACATGTAGAGGAAGAAGAGGCAGGGTATTGTGCTCATACCAGAAAATATACTGTGGAGCCAGGCATGGTGGTGCACGCCTATAATTCCAATGACTCAGGAGGTTGAGGCAGGAGGATCATAAGTTCAAGGCTAACCTTAGCAATTCAGCTAGGCCTTAAGAAACTTAATGAGACCCTGTCACAAAATTAAAAAAAAAAAAAAAAAAGAAAAAGCTGGGGATGTAGCTTAATGGTAGAACTCCCTGGGTTTGATCCTCGGTATTAAAAAAAAAAAAAAAAAGAGAAACACACTGTTGGGCATGCTGATGCAGGCCTGGAATCCCACCTTGGGTGGCTAAGGCAGGAGGATCACAAGTTTGAGTCCAGCCTAGTCAACTTAGCAAAGACCCTGTTTCAAAAATAAAAATTAAAAAGGGTTGGGGATATAACTCAGTAGTAAAGCACCACTGAGTTCAATCCCCAGCCAAATCAAAATAAATACACCTGTCATACTAACATATAGCAATGCTTTGTGCTCAGTCACTTAGTGGATATTGAGCTGGTGTTGGGTTCCAGGTCCTGAGGTGACTGAGGGGGTTTAGAGATGCATGAGGCTCTTCTGATATTGAAGAGTGAGTGAGCCAGCAGACGGTTCTATCCTGAAATGTTATTTAATGTAGATGTATCCAAGAAGCCATGAGAACACAGCAGTGGAAGGATAGAGAAGGAACCAGATCAGAAGTGGCCAAAGAATGTAGGCAGTCATGCTACATGATCTGTTTTGAGATTATGATTTTTGGTTTGCTTTCACATACACATTTATTGTTTTGTTTGGGTCATATGTTCATAGCCTTTCCCTTATTACCTTTTCTGCCTTGAGACTTCCAAAGCCCATCAGAGTGAAACTTGTCCAGGTCTGTGAGGAAGTCCTCAAAGCTATGAGGACCTTTTCCATGAGTCTGAGCCAACAGCTAGCCATGGCTCTCCCAAGCCCCTGACCTTTGCTCATCCTCTGCAAGCAGTGAAGTGGCTTCAAGATCTGGGAACAACAACTGTTTCCCAGCCTTGGGCTCTGGGTTGTCTTCCTTCCCTGTTCTTCACAAACTGTAGAGCCTCCTAGGAAGGTGTTGGGTCCTCTCACTTTCAAGGTTTAGTCCAAGCAGGCTAGTTACTCTATGAAAAACAAAAACAAACAAACAAACAAACAAAAAAACAGTCTTTGAAAGTGTTTGTAGTGCTGATTTTAAAATTCAAGTTTAGCCATCCTCTAGAATTCAGAATCTTTAATCCAATGACTAGACTCCAGTCATGTCTATTTACCAGCAAGGTAGGCTGGGAAATTCAGTCTAGTTGTGTTCCCAGGAAGAAGAGGAGGTAGTTTCAATGAGCACACAGAGACTCTGCCACACAGTAGGTGGCATTAGCTGAGAGTGTAGAGTACTACAACAGGATCCCCAGGATTCAAATCTGGAGATCTAGCATATTCTACTTAGAGTTTTAGGGAGAGTGGCTGGGAGAGGCACAGTCTACTCTATAAATGGAAGGAACCCATGCTTGAGTGGACGGGTGAGAACCCTTTGCATAGGAGAGGAGCTGACTGGCACCTGCAGGAGGGCTCTCTGGGGTCCTTCCTTAGTATTGCTGTGGCTAAGTCAATCTGATTGTCTCTCTTCAGCCTTTTTCAACCTTACAGCACAAATGTTCCAAGGCATTCTCAAATGTAAGGAATTAAGTTCTCTCCTATATACCTAGAATGCACCATCTAATTGTACTATCCTTGGGAAAGCAAAGAAAACGGTTACTTGGGTCATTTTTTTCTTTGTGGTCCAGTTTGGGAACCCTGGCTGAGAAACACCGAAGAGAGGCAAATTCATCGTATATTTGAGGCAAATGCTCTGGACTGTTTTCTCCCTCCCCCCAGTCTCTTGTCCCCTGAAAGGAAGCAAACTGATGTCATGACAAATTCCTTTCTAATAACAAAAACAAATGGGAGGTCTCAGGGGATTGTTCCTATGGAGAGACAGTGGTCTTGTAAGAATGAGAAAATGGTGACTCCTGCTCAGAGTTCTGGTTAAGGATCAGGTAGAATTTTTCCAACATCATTTTGAATCAAGAGAGGCAGTGAAATCACTTTAGTAAAATCTTTGAGTGGGAAAAATGTAAAGAAAACAAAATCTAACTCGGGCTGCTTTCCCCAGGAAAGGCATTAGTCAGGCAGCTGCTGGAGCCAGCCACCTCTCAAGAGCCTGTTTTTCAGTGTCACCGCAGTGACTCGCCATGCTCTGGGTTTTAATTCTAGCCTCTAATCTCAGTCGCTTCTGTGATAAATTAATTGTAATGATAGAGGCCCCAGTTACGAGGTCTGCACCGTTTGCTTGTAATGTGAGCGACAGGTTTAGGGCCTGCTTTATTTAAGATGCTGGGGTAATTACATGGGAGTTAGCATATGCAGGCAGAGATATGATTCATTCTTCCAGCCACAAGCATGACACAGCTGTTTGCGGGATAAAATAGGGGAACCGTGTTGTTACAAAATGTTCCCCTTATTATACCTCATTAAAAACAAGGCTGTGGGAAGTCAGGACTGGCAATGAAGAAAATCTATTGCCCCTCTGTAAAACCTGATAGGAGAGGAGCTTAGAGCTGTGCTGTGTCATTTTATTTTTTATTTCTTTTTATTCTTTTTATTTTTTTGTCCTTTCACTGACTCTTCTCTCCCTATTATTCAGCAACTCCCTGAATACTTGGGGAAAGAACAGCCTCCCGGACCCTCTCCTTTTCTTCTTATGAAATAGGGGCTGCCCTTTCTCTTGCTTAGCTAAAGCTGAGGATTTTCAGAAAGAGAGAGCATTTGCTCAGAACAAAGCAAGAGGGGTCTTCTGGGCGACCTGTCCCAATTTTGTCCTCATCACCTTCAACAGGAGCACATAGGCTGAGAGAGCTCAGAGGCTCCGGCGGGGGCCAGAGCTTCAAAGTCAGAGAAAATCATGAGCAAGAGACAGAGGATCATTCCTTTCAAGAGACAGACATATGCTCTCTGCCCCCATCATCTCTCTTTTTAAAAATAACTTTAAAAAATGGAAATGAATCTTGGCCTGATTTTCCTTCTTCTTTTTCTCTCTCCAAGGGAACTAGTGAGAGTTTCAACCAACACGCAGGTCAATATTAAACTACAGAGTGCCAACTAAATCAGGCTGGTTTTGATTAAAAATGGATGGTTAGAGGCTGAGGTTGTAGCTCAGTGGTACAGCACTTGCCTAGCATGCACAAGGCCCTAGGTTCAATCTCTAGCACTGGAAAAACAAAGGAAAATGACTGATTAAGGAAGAGAAACCACAGTACAACTTCAGTGATAGCTTCTCAGGGCCATTCCAAAAGAGCTGTCCATGAGACAGATATGTGTCTGTTCAGCAGTAAAACCCAGCTTGGGAGCCATAGGGATTTATGGTTAACAGAGTATGGGTTGCTTAGGTTCAAATCTTAGCCCCACCACCTGCTCGTCATGTGGTCTTGGACAAGTTAAGTCAATATCTCCTTGTTTCTATCTTTGCTCTCTATGAAATAAAACTGGCAATAATATTACCTACCTCTGGGGTTAGTATAAGGAATAAATAGGATGGCCCATATAAAGAGCTTAGAACAATGCCTGGCCAACAGCATGTGCTAGATAAATGTTATCATTATAAGTAATGTAATTAGCAGCAGCAAATGGCTATGGGTCTGGCTGTGTGTTAGACTTGAAAAGAGGGTTTTAAAAAATGTGGTTGCTGGGCTGGGGCTGTAGCTCAGTGGTAAAGTGCTTGCCTCACATATGTGAGGCAATGGGTTCGATCCTCAGCACCACATAAAAATAAATAAAGATACTGTGTATTCATCTACAACTAAATAAATATTTTTTTTAAAATGTGGTTGCTGCAACAGAAATAAGGACAATCACCTGATTTGTGACCCTTCTCACAGTTTAGGATTTGGGGACAAAGTCTCAAGATTTAGGCGATTCAGGGAGGAAAGTCCATGGACACAACTGATTGGCTCTTGGTTAGTTCTCCCTAAGTGCCTGTGAATTGAGTGGAAGTTTTCTGGTCTTCTGGAGGAGAGGGTGGCCTACAGAAAGGAACAAGTGAGCATGGCATGGTCAGGGCACGTGAGTGCTCAAATACTGCTGGCACCATAAAAGTTGATGTTGAAGAGGTTGGCAAGGGCCAACTGATATAAAATTTTACATATAATACAAATAAGTAGAATCAAACAGGCAGTAGATACTAAAAGAAAAGGTAATGAGGATTATAGATGACTCTACCATAATATAGAAGGTGGTAAACACCATAAAAAGAATTCTGATCAGTTGTCCTGGGAGTTCAGAATGAGGCGAGATGGCGTTCAGCTGGAAGCTCCTGGTATTCCTCAGGATTCTGTTCTGCACATTGTTCATTCTTTCATTTACTCAATGAATATTTATTGAATTCCCACTATGTACCAGGCACTCGTCCTTGGCTCTCATCCATCTCCTTGGTTTCAACTACATGAAAATTAGTTGGATTTTCATCTGCCTGTTGGGCATTTTCCAGCATGAAAAAGCAAGTCTTTTTCTTAAAATCCCAGTCAAAGGCCCACTGCATCCCTTTAGCTTTGATTTGTGACCATTTCTGAACCAATCATGGAGGACAGGGAAACATAATGCTGTAATTGTCTTATGCCTGTGTCCCGTCCATTACCCTAGAGTGAAGGGTACAGTCTGCTTCACCAGAATCTCATAGACTGAGAACGGGGAAAGAGTGGTCTTGAATAACCCACTTTGTTTCACATCTCTTAAGTCTTTAAACATGCTGTTTCCACTGATCAGGAAGTGGTCTTTTATCACTTTGCTTAAGCAATAGGTTTTGTTTTTTTATTTGTCTTTAGAAATCTTGCTCAGTAATGATCTCCATTGTGAAATCTACTGCATTAGAACTAATGACTTTCTTTTCTTTTTCATTATTTCTTTTCTTTTTCTTTCTTTCTTTTTTTGTACCACGGCTTAAACCCAGGGGCACTTAACCACTGAGCCACATGCCTGGCCTTTTTAAATCTTTTACTTTGAGACAGGGTTTCCCTAATTTGCTTACGGCTGTGCTAATTTGCTGAGGCTGGCTTCAAACTTGTGATCCTCCTGCCTCAGCCTCCTGAGCCACTGGGATTACAGGCATGAGCCATTGTGCCTGGCCTTTTCTATCTTCTTTTGTACTCTAAACATAAATCAATCTTTTAATACATCAACCTTTGCATACAGTGTATTTGTGTGTTTGAATGTAAACAATGTATGCTTGAATGTATCATTCTATACTTTCAATTCCTATGTATCTGGGTTATCTTTCCCCACTGTACTGTGAATTACTGCAATAGAGGGATTGTCTTATATTTCCAGCACTTAAGTTTGAACATATTAGGCACTCAACAAATGTTTATTAAACTATTCTCTTTTCTTCCCCTAGTACTGAGGATTGAACCAAGGGGCAGTCTACCACTGACACACTCAGGACTTTTTTATTTTTTATTTTGAGGCAGGGGGTCTCTTTAAATTGCCCAGGCTGGCTTCAAATTTAACAATCCTGCCTCAGCCTCCCAAGTAGCTGGGATTACAGGCATGTGCCACTGTGCCAAGCTAAACTATTCTTTATAAGACTAATTGTACAACAAAATGTGTTATCAACTAGAAATGGAGATACTGGATATGTTTCCTAAGAATATTTAAAATGAGAAGAAATGAGGAATCAAAGATGAAATCACTAGGGAAATTTTAAATTAATAAAAAATAAAAACGTTATATCATAACTTATGGGATGTAGCTAAAGCAGTTCTGAGGGACATTTATGGCTATAAACACCTGAGTTTTATTTTTTCCATATTTTTTATTATGCATTAAAGTTGTGAATAATGGTGGGATTTCTTCTTACATATAACAATATAATTTGGTCAATATCACTCCCCAGTATTTGCCCCCTCTCCCCCCACACCACACATTCCTCTACTCTACTGTTCTACCAATGATTTTTTGAGGTCTTCCTCAACTTTCTTTCCCTTTTTCCTCTCTAGATTCCCCATAGGAAAGCAAACATACTACAAGACTTTCTGAGTTTGGCTTATTTCACTTAACATAATGGTCTCAAGTTCCATCCATTTTCCTACAAATGACATAATTCCATTCTTCTTTATGGCTAAATAAAGTTCCATTGCATATGCCTAACATATTTTTAAAATAAACACCTATATTTTAAAATAAGAATATATATATTAGTACCATGAATTGAACCCAGTGGCGCTCAACCACTGAGCCATGTCCCCAAGCCATTATTATTATTATTATTATTATTTACTTTGAGACAGGATCTCATTAAGTTTCTAAGGCTGGCTTCCAACTTGTGATCCTCCTGCCTCAGCTTCTCATGTTACTGAGATTACAGGCATATGCCACCATGCCCAATTGAAATGGGACTTCCTTAATGGTGAGAGACTGGGTGCTTTCCCTTTCAGATTAGGAACAAGACAAGGATTTCCACTCTTACCACTTCTATTCAACATTGTACTAGAGGTTTGAGTAATTAAGTAAGGAAATGAAATAAAAGGCATCAGCTAGGAAAGAGAGAAGAAAACTCAATAATAAAAAAAATAACCCAATTTTAAAATGGCAAAGGATTGGAATAGATGTTTTTCTAAAGAAGATATATGAGTGCTCAGTAAGCACATGAAGAGCTTCTCAACATCATTAGTCATCAGGGAAATGCAAATCAAATTCACAGTGAGATTCTACTTTACATTCACAAGAATGGATATAATCAAAAAGCCAGATAATAAAAGTATTGGTAAGGATGCGAGGAAATTGTAATACTAACATCCTGCTGGTGGGAATGTAAAAGGTGCAACTGCATTGGAAAAGAGTCAAAAAGTTAAAAAGTGTTACCATTTAAAGCTGGGCACTGTGGCACATGCCTGTAATTCTAGCAACTCAGGAGGCTAAGGAAGGAGGATCGAAAGTTCAAAGCCAGCATGGGCAATTTAGTGAGTCCCTAAATAACTTAATGAGAACATGTCTCAAAATAAAAAATAAAAAGGGCTAGGGATGTGACTCAGTGGTAAAGTGCCTCTCGGTTCAACCTCAAATCCCCACCCCCCCAAATAGTTACCATTTGAACAATATTACTTCTTGGGTACAGTGGTTTCCCCTAATTTATAGGGAATATATCCCAAGGCTCCTAGTGAATGCTTGGAGCTGTGGGGAGAGTTTATATATATGATGTTTTTTCTTATACATACATACCTATGATAAAGTTTAACTTGTAAATTAGGTACAGTAAGAGATTAACAACAATAGTTCATAATCAAACAGAACAATCATAACAATAATAAAAGTTATGTGAATGTGTTCACTCTCTCTCAAAATATCTTATTGTCCTGTAAGAACCCTTCTTCTTGTGACCATGAGATGAGACAGTGCCTACATGATGAGATGAAGTAAAGTGCATGATGGGAGCCTAGTGATATAGCTCTAGGATACTACCGACCTGAGAAGGAGGATTGTGGAGCCACCACAATGCCGTTAATGGAGGTAACTGAAATGGAAAAACAAAGCTCCAAATAAAGAGGAACCACTGACCGGGTGTGAGGGTACATACCTGTAATCCCAGCTATGGGGAAGGCTGAGACAGGAGGATCACAAGTTCAAGGCCAGCCTGGGCAACTTATTGAGACCCTTTCTCAAAATGAGAACAAAAAAGGTTGAGGGTATAGCTCAGGGGTACAGCCCTTGCCTATCATAGGCCAGACCCTATGCTCAATCTCCAGTACTGGCAAAAAGAAAGAAATCAGACACGAAAGGTTAACTATTATGTCATTCCATTTATATGAAATATCCAGGATATACAAATGTACAGAGACTGAAACTAGATTAGTAGTTGTCTAAAGCTGTGAGGATGAGAATTGGGGGTTACAGCTTAAAGGTATGGATTTGGGGAAGAGGGAATGATGAAAACCTCCTAAAATTCACTGTGGTAAGAGATGAGGATCTCTTAATAATAACAAAACCAATGCATTTACAAATGAAAAAAAGAGGCTGAGATATAGTCTCTCAGAGGTAAAGCCCCGGGGTTCAGTCACCAGTACCTCAAAAGAAAAGACAAAAATAAGTGAATAAGTAAAAATGAAAAGGAATCATGAGCACTTGAACTGAAACAGTAATAGTGGGGTAGAGGAAAGGGGCTAAACTCAAGAGAGATGATGGAGCTAGAGAATCTATTGGACTTTGCTAAATATTTGATTTATGTACAAATGAGAAAAACAAATCAATTTCTTGATGAAATTTCTAAGTTAGGTGTCTAGGCACAGTGACACACAACTGTAATCCCAGCATCTCTGAAGGCTTAGACTGGAGGATCGCAAGTTCAAAGCCAGCCTCAGCAACTTAGCAAAGCCTTAAGCAACTCAGCAAGACCCTGTCTCTAAATAAAATTTAAGAAAGGGGTGGGGGATGTGGCTCAGTGATCAAGTGCCCCTGGATTCAATCCCAGTACCAATAAAATAATTTTTAAAAGAAACAGCAAATATGAAGAGAGAGAAAGTTTGGATGGCAAGATAAATATTTTTAGATTACCACAGTGCTTCGCACAGAGCAGGTGATAATTAAATATCTAATTAGGGAGGCAGATGAAGCTCGGTGATAGAGAACTTTCCTAGCATGGACAAGACACTGAGTTTGATCCCTAGTACCAGAGTAGGGGAAAGTATATACTGTAGCAGAACACAGACTACTTAAAAAGTAGTTTCAATAAGATGTGGTGATGAGTGTTTTGATGGGGCTGGTACTAAGTGCTTTGAAGTATGTGGTTAGTAAGGGAACAGTCCCTAGTTTTCAGAGTGAAGGAAATCCATCTGTTAAGTAGGAAGCAGACAAGAGGCAAGAATAGGGAAACATTTTGGTAGAGGGAGGATAAAGACCTTTCTAAGCAGAATTAACTGTATATGTTGACCCAGAGGTAAAAGAAGAACTAAAAGTAGATTAGGATACCTAAAACTTCAAGAAGGCACACACCTTTTTGTTCACTGCTGTATCCCAGCACTGAGAATAGTATATCAAGCATATAGTAAGCACCAGATGGGCTCATTGGGTGGAAAGATAGATGGATGGATGGTTGGAGGGAAAGAAGGAAGGAAGGAACAAGCGAACGAACGAAGAGTGGCAAAAGATGATGACAGAGAGGCAGGCAAGGATTGGTTCATGTGGGACTTTTGTAAGTCTTGCTAAAAAGCTTGGGCTGAATCCTAATGGCAATGGGAAGCCATCAAAGAGAGGAAGGAACATTGTCAGGTTTGTCTTTTACAAGGAGCAGGACAGCTGCAAAGTGGAGAACAGGGAGCTCTGGAATAGCCTGGGTAACAAAGTAAACAGGGGACCATCCACTGACGTGGTGGAACAAATCAATGTGAAGGGGAGAAAGAATTAGTTGTTTTTAGCATATTGAATTTTTAGGTGCCCTTGGGAAATCCTGGTAAAGAAGTTAGGATACAGGCAATTCTAGCAGGATGAAAATCAGAAGAGGGGTTGGAAATGGTGATAGGGATTTGGCCAGTGTTATTCATATGGTTGCTGAAGCTATGGGAGTAAATGAGAGATTTCTGTAAGAGAGATGCACGAGCAGGAGAATGAATGAATGGATGAAATGCAAAAGCTGCTCCAAATAGCTTTAGTTAGAAACCTGCAGGATGATGGATGCTGAGGGGAAAGGGAAGGCTTGAAGTAACCAAGCAGTGTTCCTCCCGATCCCTCACTGCAGAGCTGAGCTTGAGGGAAGAAAGCTATGTGCCTGGGTAGGCAAGGGTGGCTTCCCACGCCACTACTTTTTACCCCTGCCCTTTGCCACCTCCACAGTAGCATGGCTTTCCAGTCCAGTGTGGTGCTTCTGGGTAATAGATTTGTGTGATGTGGGTGATGGTCCAGAGCACAGCTCTTATTCTAGTGCTTTCCCTTCCCCCCAGCAATGAACACCCCCCTCACACACACCGTTCACCTAGCAAGTTGCTAAAATTAAAACTTAATCAAGCATGTTCACTTGGGGATGCTGAATAATTTTGCAGCCCGCCCCAGAGAGCAGGGAACTGCTGGGGCAGACAATTACAGCATGAGAACCGCAGGAGGTGCCTCCACTTTCTGTGGTCCCCCTCCAAACTCCCAATAGACAGAAAGACAGTGGGTCCTGCCTCCTGCCAGCTTGGCTACTGCCTCAAAGGCGAAGAGTCCAGGCCGGTAATGTCTCCTCTGTGACATTGGCCTGAGGATGAGACAGAACCTCTGGGACAATTTCTCTTCTCGCCAGTATTGCCCTTTTCCCTGGAAGCAAGAGCAAGGGTTGTAATAGTGTCACCTTTCAAATAAATCTTAGGAGTAATAGCCCTAAACCCCTATGGCATCTCTGGAGTTTCCACTGAAACAAAGCCGTTGGGCTGGAGGTGTAGCTCAGTGGTAGAGCACTTCCCTGGCATGCATGAGGCCCTGGGTTCAAAACCCAGCACCACAAACACCCAGTGCTGTGACCACAGCCATGTCTGATGGGTTTATCTTAGCCTTTGCAATTCTACTCACGGTCTAGGTTCTTTCTTAAGGGTCTTGTAGGTTCCTGGTTTAAATTAGTGATCACATATGAATATGTTAATCCTCCACCAACACACCTAAGTATTCCAACCTATGCTTAGAGACCAACTTCCTCTTATATATAAAAAAATATCCTGTATACTCTTGGATCCTAACCACTCATGTGGAGTCATCTCCTACAATTTTGAGTGAACACCAGGTCTTTTCAGAATGTAATCTTACTCCAGTGTACACCTATTTCTATTATCTACCTGTGTGTTAGCCAGCTTTTTGTCCCTCTGACCATAATACCTAACATAAATAATTTAAAGGAGGAAGATTTTATTTTGGCTCACGGTATCAGTAGTTTTAGTTCATGGTTGGCAATCTCCATTGCTTTGGGCCTGAGATGAGGCAGAACATCATGGAGGAAGGGTGGAAGGGAAGAAAGCTACTCAGCTCATGATATTGATGAAGCAGAGTAGCGGGCAGAGGGAGATAGAGTGAGGAAGGGACTAGGGATAAGATATAGTCCCCAGGGCACACCCCCCACTGACCTAATTCCTCCAACCATGCTCTACCTGCCTGCAGTTTCACCACCTCCAACTAATCCTTTCAAATTATCATTTATTTATTTATTTATTTTGGTGCTGAGGATTGAACCCAGGGCCTTGCGCATGTAAGGCAAGCACTCTACCAACTGAGCTATATCCCCAGTCCCTCAAATTATTAATCTATCAAATGGATTAATCCACTGAGAGGTCAAAGTCCTCATGATCCAATCACTTCCTAAAAGCCCCACCTCTGGACATTGCTGAACCAAGCCCTCAGTGCATGAGCTTTTAGGGGACACTCCAGATCCAAACTATAACAATTTGTGTGTTACAATCCATTATATTCTCATCAGCACCATGTGGAAATCTTTGTTATTGGCCTTAGTATTATTTTATTATATGAGATAATCTTCCTCAATCAAGTCTTCGTGCATAAAGGCCAGACCTTATGTGTTTATGATTATATACTCTCTTTCCTTAGTACAAGATAAGTACTCTACTTCCCCACGTTCAATAAGTCCCTTCAATACTCGGTTAATTTATTACCCACATTTATTAAGCATGAACCATACTGCTCTTAGGACATCCCTTTCTCGTGTACCCCTTCTTTCTGTTAGAAGTCGCCTCCCAAATTCTTCAAATAAATATTGCTATGAAGTTAATGATGTTCCTTCTTATCTGTACTCCCAAGGGGTCTAGACTGGCCTTGAAGGCCAAGCTGTGTGAAACATGGAAAGCTGCCTGTGCTTGCATGTGAAACAGAAATGAACTGGGGGAAAGCCCAGCCTGGCCAGGGAACATGCTGCCTGGGACCAAAAGATCAGCAGTGGCCTGGCCCTAACTTGGCTCTGACAGTTACTGTTCCTCTAAAACCAGGCATGCCAGATGTGTGTCAACATTTACCATGAAATATATTTGGTGGGTGGAAAATATCCCTGTTTCTTCCATTGATGGATCCATCCTTCCAAAATATCCGCCCCCCCCCCCGCCCCCCGGCCTCTCCACATTCCTAGAAGAAAAAGCTCCACTGGCAGGTGTGAAGTAGTAGCACCAAAGACCCACATTGTCACAGCCAAATTCTGCCCCAGTCTACTGGGACCAAAATTCCTTTACTCTCTGTTTACTCAACACAAAGTTCCCTGACTCCTAGGAAGCCTTCATTGCCTGGACTGTCGTTCTGTAGGATTCTACATACTCGACAGTGGTTCTCAATCCTGCCTGGATATTAGACTCAATGGGCAAACTTTTAAAAATACTGACATCCTTAAGGCTCTCTCCCTGACAGATCATAATTTAATTGATTCTGGAGCATAGTCTCAGCACTTGGATTTTTAAAGTTCTTCTGATTCTGATGTTGGGTGACCACGGTGGAGAACCACCACTATGATGTGGCCTTATCTCTCACACCTCCTCAATTCCAATAGTCCAATCAAAATCCCCTACATTAGTGAATCTCAAACTTAAATATCATCAAATCATTCGAGAGGGCTTGTTAAAGCACAGTTTACTGGGCCCCGTCCCCCAGGGCTTTTGATTCTGTTGGTCTGGCGTGTCCTTGAGGATTTGCATTTCTAGCAAGTTCCCATGTGTTACTGATGCTGCTGGTCCAAACTAGGACCACACGTGGAGAATCAGTTCCAATATCCTGCTCTGTCTGCTCCTTGACTTCCTTTCTTCAGTGAACTTGTCCTTCTACCAACGTTATAGATTCTGATGCTCATCCCCCAAGCCTTGTCATTACCAATAATTATACCCTTCTGTAATATCCATGTTAAGCATCCTGCCCTCCAACTTCCACCTCATTCCTTGTATTGCCCAATTCCAAGCCCAATGGGACTCCACTGTACTAGATATACCTGCTTTTCACTGCCCCCCCCACCCCATCATTCTCTTTTTCTTAGCCCAGCTTAGGTTCCATGGCCCAGTATTATTTGGTTCCTTCAGATACCCACAACCAATTCTCTGGCCTCTTTTTCTTTTGTTATAATCTAACAAAACTCTAACCCTAGTTAAGCCCACCACATGCATCTTGTGTCTCATTTAATTTAGTGAGTATTCATTCACTTCTGCCTGCTGCTACCGTTTCATGGGCCAACCCATTTTTGTCCAGCATTGTTTGGCTTTCTTTCCTGTGGGCGATTTGATACTCTGGATCTCATTCTCTCTCACTTCCTTAAGGACATTGTTCCACAAATCATCTCCTTCTGATCTCATCATTAATTCTTCCTATTGGTTCATTCCTGTCTGCACACAAATATATAATAATATTTACCATCTTTTAAAACAATCTTCTATTGGTCTTACTTCCCCTGATACTTCTCCATTGCTCTATTGTACTTTGTCATTCTCCTCTCCTCATTCTCACTTGAACCCTCACCGGCCAGATTTTTTCCCTGAAAATCATTTTTTATCAAGGTCACTAGTGATTTTCCCATTGCCAAATCCAGTAGCCATTCTTCAGTCCCAACATGTCATTCCCTCCATCTAGAAAAACTTTCTTCACTTGGCTTCTGCGATGTTGCTCACCCTCCTGGTTCCCCTACCTCACTGCTTGCTCCCTTTGATCTCTAAATTCAGAGTGCACTGGGACTTGGTCCTCAGATTCCTTTCTCCTCTGTCTGCACTTCCTTCCCAGGGGATCTCATCCACTCCCGGGCCTTCAACACCAGCTCTATGCTGGTGACTCCCAAACTTGTATCTCCAACCTAGGAGATAGAAAGTTCTCCCCGAACTTCAAACTCATGTACCCAGTGGCTTACTGGACATCTCCAGTTGACAACTCATATTTGTAAGTTCAAAACCAAACTCCTGGTTCTTCTAATGAGCATGCCCAAACAGTTATTCCTTTATCAATGACATATCAGTAAATGGCTATTTCAGGCTTCCCTTTAGATTAGGCCCAACACAAGAAGTCATCCTTGATTCCCTTCTCTCACACCATCCATACCACCTATTTACAAATCCTGAATGTTCTACTATCAGAGTATTCCCAAAATCTGACCCCTTCTCTCTATCTCTACCACATTACCCTGGTCCAAGTCATTATTTCTCACCTAAATAATTGCAACAGTCTCTTAAGTTCTTCCCATTTCTACTCTTTTCCCACAATCTTTCAATATGTTCATCAAATTCTGTGATTCCTCTGTCCTGTTCCTCATACAGAGTACTCTAAACCCTTTATAAAGGCAAAGGAGATCTCTTTGTCTTGCTCAGGCCTTTGCTCTTACTGTTCCCTCAGGCCCACCCTGGGTTTCCAACTGTTTTGGAGGCCTCCTGTGACCTCCACCCCCATCTAACACACCTCTCATTGGCTCTTTCTAGCCCATTTCTTGCTGTATAGACTTTAACCTGAAGTTTTATGCGTTGGTCTGGTTTTGACCATTAGAATATGAGCTCCATGAGGATGACCTTATTTTATTCCCAGCGTTTTCCCAATGAGCATATGATAGATGCTCAATAAATACTTGTTGAATTAATCCGTTAATTGAAAAGCGTTTCGGCCTTCCCTCCCCAGTGGCTGCAGCCCTGTATGGGGAGATGTCCCCCGACTGCCTCTCTCTATTTTTCTAATAGCCTCCTGGTCACCACCTGGGCCCCTCCCCTCCCCAGAGCCTGCCAGACCCTTCTAATTGCTCCTGCTGCAGAGGGAGGGAGTTGGTCTCTAAAGAGAGAGAGGAGGGAGGGAGGAGCTCCATCTGGTGTCCAGGAAGGTAAGGGAGCAGCCTGGGGTCGGCTGTTCTCCTGCATCCTTGAATCCACAATATGGGGAGGTTAGGGAGCCTTGGGGCCTGGCACCCTTGGAGTAGGCTGGCTCTTGACTCTTCTCAATTCTGTTGTCAGAGGATGGGCCCAGAGGCCCCAACTTCTCTTGATTTGACCAACTTAGCAGGACCCAGCAACCAGCCTCCGGGCTGCAGAAGGCAGGGGGTGGGGGTGGCAGGGACAATGGGCAGCTCGGAGCCAGCGCTCCTTTTGCACCAGCCTGAAGTGATACAATGATACAAAGGGAGAGTCTTGTGCTCCCGGGAAGGGGGGTGGGCAGAGGCCTTTGTCCCGCTATTTTATACATTGCTGGAGGGTGGGGGGTTGGAGGGTGGGGGGGTGGTAAGCGGCTGTCAATATGGGGAGGAGTAGAGAGTGATGCAGAGGCCCTGGAAAGTTTTTGAATTTCAATCAGGTTGGCTTTGAAAGAGTTTGGCTTTTGTTGAAAGAAAGAGAAAGGTTAATGCTAACGTGGAGGGGAAGGGGGGGTGGGTCCTGTTTGCAGGCGGTCAGCTGTGGGACACCCAGGCTGGCAGAAAGTCTGGGGATGGGAGAGCAGAGGAGCAGTGGGGTCCCATCTCCCTGGGCCATCTCCCTGGGCCAGACTGAGGAGCACCAGTCTGGTTAGAGAACCAGTCTGGTTAGAGTCCCTGGGAGTGAGCAGGGAAAGTGGTGAGGAAGGGGAGGCAATATGGGCAGGAGCGAGGCAGTTTCTTTCTTCCTGTTGCATGTTTTACAGAGCCTTTGACTTTTTAAGCCAGGAAAGAATGAAGTTCCCTCCCCTTGTCCCCTCCTCTGTAATCCACCCAATCACAGCAGCACGGCATTGGCCTGGACTGACTTTGTGACAAGTGGAGGTGAGGACTGTAGGGAAATGAGGAAGGCTAGGGCGGCTTGGGACCTCTCAGTGTTCAGGAATCAGCTGTCTTCCCTGCTCTGACTTCTGCTGACACCACCCTCCCACCCCCTGCCCCCTGACTCCATGCCCCCTACCTCCTCCAGAAAGCCAGCAGAAAAACCTGGAGTCTTTGGAACAGGCAACACATTCCTTTCTTGAGCGTTGGGGAGGGGGTCATAGTCAAGCAACAGGCCAGAAACCTGCAATTCCAAGTCCAGGAGTAGGGACCTGGCATTTTCCAGTTCAGGTCATCTCACAGCTCTACAAAATGTTTGATTCTTTCCTTTTCCTGAACCTGTCACAAACACATACATACACACTTCATCTGGCTTCTGGCTAAGGCTGCATGATCCAGTGTCCTAGGAGTCTTGGTAAAGAAGTCTATTAGGGGCTCTGGGCCTGGTGGCACACACCTGTTATCCCAGAGGCTCAAGAAGCTAAGGTGGGAGGATTGCAGGTTCAAGGCCAGCCTCAGCAACTTAGTGAGGCTGTAAGCAACCTAGTGAGACCCTGTCTCAAAATTCAAAAGATAAAAAAGGGCTGGGGATGTAGCTCAGTGGTTAAAACCCCTGGGTCCAATTCCCAGTACCAAAAAAACAAAACAAAACAAAAAACTAGTCTATTGGGGTTTTCAGTTCTCTAAATGGCATCATTCTATGTACAGACTATGGACCCGCCGATGGGAATTCTAGGACCAATCCCTGAACTTCAGCCTGGAGAGAAACATGGAATTATTCTTATTTTTATATTTAATAAACATCTATGCAATGTTAGGTCCCATCTCCATGGAGCAAATTTTCATTCAATAATTTTTTGGGGGGAGGGGTGGTACTAAGGATGTACCTCATGTACTCAGAGCTTTGTACTTGCTAGGCAAGTACTCTACTAAGCCACACCCCAGACCCATTGCTCATTAAGTATTTGCTAGGCATTTCTTTTTTCTTTTTCTTTTTCTTTCTTTCTTCTTTCTTTTTTTTTTTTAGTTGTATATAGACACAATCTTTATTTATTTATTTTTATGTGGTGCTGAGGATCAAACACAGTGCCTCACACATGCTAGGCAAGCGCTCTACCACTGAGCCACAACCCCAGCCCTTATTAGGCTTTTTACACACTGTGCCAGGTCTTAGGAGACATAGGAGGAATAAAAACTGTCCCTGACCACAAGGAGCTCATTCTAAAACAGAAAGACAAACAGAACACAAATCAGCATAATCCAGTGAGATAATAATAATATTATTGCCAGGACATAAAATACACCCTAACATATATCACATCTGACTTCATTTGGTGGTGGGTCTGGGAATATTTTTTGGCTACAAACATTTTCTTACCAAAATATAAGGTTACATTCATGTTTTTGTCTTTAGAACTTAATGCATTTGAAGTGTTTACTGAATCTGTTTGTGGAGATGAAAACTTGTCTCACCAGCAAGAAGGACTTGGATTCCAAATCCAGGATAAGGGAAAAAAGAGGCATGTGTCCATTTTTGCATGCTGGGAGTCAGCATGCTAGAAGATGTCCATGACTGTGCTTCCTTCATCTAATGTCACCCTGAAAATATGCTGCTGATTGTATTCTCCATCTGATTTATAGCCAAAAAATAATCCCAGACTCCACCACCACTACCACCACCTCCCCAGGCCTTTCTGTTTATCTTTCAGGGCCAGATCTTAGGTGGAGAGAGAATATGGCAAAAAATTCCTAGCCCAGTGTTTCCTAAGCCTGGTCCCTGGACCGAGAGCATAAGCATCACCTAGGAATTTAGAAATATAAATTCTCAGGTCCCACCCAGGTTACTGAACCAAAAATTCCAGGTGGGCCCAGCAATCTGAGTTTTAACTAACTCTCCGGGTGATTTTGATGCTTCCTAAAGTTCCAGATCAGTTTTGCAATTCTTAGATGATCCTGATGTTCCTCAGAAATAATTTGCTCTGGATAGAAGGCAGGCCAGTGGGGACAGTTCAGCCCAGCACCTAAGTGTTTGGCTAGTTCTTGGGCCAATCTGCCTGGGAATGTGCACACAAATGGATGATGCTCAGAATCTTTTAGTGCCCCTATTATTTGGGCTTCCTAGAACCTTCTGGTCTCCACTGGCCCCCTGCGGTCACATGAGGAGAATAAGGCCTGGCTGTGGAGAAGCCAATAGAAATGCAAGGTGACATCTGGTATAACTTGTCTGTTTGAGATTCCTCTTAAGAATCTAGGCTTGTAGAACACAGATGGTGATCTGGTTCTCTGGAATTTCTGGATGGTCACACATTAAGAGTAGTATATTAGAATTGTGAAAGACAAAGAGGAAGAGAGCAAAGTCCCTTCTTCCATATTTGATTTTTCAGATAGCATCTGATACTGTGGGGACAAGGCCCAAGGGATACCTGGCGCCTGTCTTTCTTGGCATACATTGAGAGTTTCTCTGCAAAAATCTCTTGGCCAAAGCCATGTGACCATTTATGTCTCAAGAAGTTGGCATCTATCTTTTTTCCAAATGTGTCTCTTTGGCCTCTCTATCCCTCCCAGTTTTCCCTTTCACCTTGAGCTAGAAACTTCAGGTATCCTACAGGATGTTTCAGATTGATGTAACCAAATTATTAGTTTTGAGCTATAAAAGTAAGGCTAAGAATTCCTTTCAGAGAGGAAGAAAAATTAATATTAAGTAGATATTAAGTGTCAATCACTGTACTTGCTGCTTTACATAATTCATCTCCTTCATCCTCCTGGCAGCCCCACACAGTTATGTCTCCCACTATATCAATAAAGAAATTGGAGTTGGGAGAGTTTGGCATCACACATACTCGCATGGCTTTTAAATAGGCAGCAGGATTTGAACCTAGATCTGAGCAACTTCAGAGCACATGTTTGCTCCTTCTTATGCCTCAGGAGAGTTCCTCTAGGTCCTGGCTTCCTCCAGCCAACCCCAAGGAAATAGGCTTCTGGCCAAGTTCATGGGCTTAACCAGTCCTGGCTGCACTCCCCCTCCACTTGCCCTGTCAGACCTTACCTGAATTCTCCCAGCCAGCCGGACTGTCCACCTTCTGGCTCTGCACAGGCTCCCAGGGGAAAGGGCAGAGGGAGGCCACAAGGGCTCTGGACAGGTTGCTGTGAGTGTCCCTTCCATCCAGTGTTAACCCCTGCGGCTGGCCCACAGCAGGGAAGCCTTCTTGCCTAGCTCTGCAGGGACTGCTCGCTTGCCTGAGTTTGCATTATTTATTTAATGTCTTGTACCGTAAATAATGGTAACTTTATGGTTATTAGGAACGGGTTAAGGTACATGCGGGTAGCACCAGGCTGCCTTCAAAAGGAACAGTCCTGGCATAAAATGTTGCGATAATTGCTTTACTGCTGAGTGTTGGTCTTTATTTTGTGTCTGATTTGTCCCTTAAGCCAGCGTAACATTCTCCCCACGGCAGGAGAATGCAGAGAGCAAATTGAAGGGCTGAGCATGAACAATGCGACATGGCGCACTGCTGGGTTTTTCTTTTTTCTTCTTTCTTCGTTTCTCCCTTGACCTCCCTCCAATCCTCTCCGCTCCCCTCCCCCCATGCCCTGCCCCAGTCTTCGCCCCTCTTTGGTTGGCAGAATCATTCCCCCCAACCCTGACACCTCACCAAGGTTTCCCATCTTACCCCCTTATTTTGAAAATTAGGTTAATAGAGCACTCCTTTTCCTTACCTCTTCTTTGGGCAGCAAACAAGACAAAACAAAAGAATAATCACATAAAAGACCCAGGCATCCCAGTCCAGAGGTTATGGTCCCTTTCATTTCTCACAAGGAGGCTGTGTCTTGGCACCAGCTAGGACACAGCCTGACAGTCCTCTTTGTGGTCAGAAAGGGCTGGTTGTGGAGGAGGACCTGGTCTGTGGCTCCTTCCTGATGCTGAGAGAGGGCAGTGGTCTCCAGCGCTGGCTGGAACTCTCTTCCTCTTCTCTATGTGCCATCCCACCAAGGTGGGAGACCACTGGCACTGGCCACCATGTGCCATACCCAACTTTCCCTTCTCAAGGGAAGAAGGCTGTCATCAAAGGTCGCCCTCAGCATGCATGGGCTTATTGCTTTCCCAGAAGTGGATTCTCCTGGCTTTCTCTTATCCCCCACCCTGACCCTCACTTTCAGACTCCAGCAGTACCCTCTGGCTAAATGATTCAAGGAAAACGAAATCTGTTCCTTCCCACAGAAAAGGTGCTCTGGATCACCTGGGTTCTTGGACATTCCAGGAGGCTGGCCCAGATGAGAACACTGAGGTAGGACTCAGGAACCCTGGGTTCTTGTCTTTGTTCTCCCTCAACTTGCCCCGCGTAGTAAAATGGTAGAAAACAAAGTTTCTTGGAAACTTTCCGTCTTGGTTTCATCTGTAAGATAAGGCAAAAATACCTGACTTGTGGGACTTTTATGATCATTAAAAGGAAATAATGGGAGAACACAAACTCCAGAACCAAATGTAGTTGGTTTCTGGTAGAGTCAGCTGTCCCATCATGCTCTCCAGCCAAAGGCAAGTGGCTATTTCCAGGTAAAAGAAGGTGGGAGTGGGGAGGAGAGTTGGGATGGCACAAGGAGAAGAAGAGGGAGGCAGGGGTGCACCAGCCCCCCTCAGCTCTCTGGGAAGGGAGTCCCCTTGCTCTTCTCCATGGAGGTAGGCACGGGGCAGTACCCTGACTTAGAGGGATGCCCTTCATCTGGGAGCAGGACCTCCTCTTACCCTTTGCCTCGTTCCTTCTTCTTGGTTCTCTTTTCTCTTCTCCCTTCTCTCCCCCACTTCTTTCCTTCCTCCTCTAGGGGCTTTTCCCTCTTGGCTACAACAGAGGGGGCAACAATGTCCAAGCAAGTTGACAAGGAGTGGCTCTAAGCTCTGGGAGCCTGAGGATTTGTATGTCTCCACTTACCCCACCTCTCCAGAGCCTAGTAACTCATCAATAGCGGAAATTTGAACAAAGTGGAGAACCTGGGATGAAAGCAGAAATGCTGTGGTGATTGGGGTGGGGCATGGGGGGAAAGGGGGATGGCTTTAATTAGGGCTTCTTGGCCTCTTTAGTCCTGGGGCTGGTCGGGGTAATCCAGTTAGAGTCCTAGCCTTTCATCTCAGCTGGCTGGCCTCTCTGGGGCCCTGTCAGAGCCTTTAGGGGGCAACAAGTAGCGGGCAGGCTTGGAGTGGGTGGGGGCTGGTGCTGCACTCACTTCCAGCTGGACGCAGAGGGGGGCGCGGAATGAAGCCCAGCCAGGCAGCAGTTGGTGGTGGGCAGTGAAGTGGCCGGTGTGGGCGGCTTGGGCGCTGGGCGGCTGTCTCCTGACACCAGAAACTCTCTTTATGAAAGGATCAAGTCGGGAGCATTGTTCTCTGGGCCAGGGAACCAAGGGCTCAGAATGCTCTTTTGTGTGGAGGTGCCCCCCCCACCCATTCCCCTTCTTTTTTTCTCCCTTTGAGCCACTGCTGGCTGTGCCTCTGCCCTCATGCTTGGGGGTGGGGGGGGCAATGGAGTGGTGGAGATGGGCTGGGGACAGACAGTCCTGGGGGAGCCATCTGTGCTGGGGTAGGATCCACTGGAGCTGAAAAATTAAACAGCATTTTCAATTAACTTTTCCTCTCTTGTTTGGGGGTGGGCGTGGGGGGGGCGGGCTGGTTGAATTTAACCTTTGAAAAGCTGCCTTGGAGAGGAGGAGGAGGGAATGACCTTTCTTTCCTGAGGCAGGGCTGGGTGGGGGTGGGGAACAGTGGAATTGTTTCCTGGAGCTAGACAGGGGACCCTCTCCTGGTGAATATTCCTTGGTGTCCTTAGCTTAGGTGCCATGTGGGGAGCCCTCGGGTCGTGCCTGCATCTCCAGAGTGTTTGCCACAGGAGAGACAGTGGAGTTGCTTGGTGTTGGCAGGTGGGTGAAGATTCGGTGCTGAACAGTAAGAATGTTTTTACCGTCCCTTGAATGGCAACCATTTTTGCCTACACATCTTCTTTTTCTCCAGAAATCCTGCTTTTTAGTTTCCCCTCTTAGACTGGGTGCCCTAAAGATGGCTGAACACATGTAAAAGGGATTCGGCTTTAGGTGGTGCTTGACCCACCTGGGCTGACTGTAAAGGCCTTTCCAATTCTGTTGCATTGGCAATGTAGAATAAAATGGACTAGAACATGGCCAGACATCAGAATCCAAGAGCCCAGTTGGTTCCCTTCTCACATCCCCAGTGCTGTGTCTCATGGCCTTCTCCCTTTCCCTGGGCCTGGGAACAGGCCTTCCTCATGCCTCTCCAGTCTCTTCTTCATGCCACACAGCAACTACAGGGTCTTGGCCTCTTCCTGGGTCCTCAGTGGTAGAAGACTTCTCTAACCTGAAGAACTCTCCGTAGTTTTAGAACTGTTCTGAGTCTTCTTTTAATCATGGGGACAGATGGAGAGGATTAATCCCACTTTTATGAGAAATTGGTTCTGCAAAATGGAGCCTCCACCAAATGGCCATCAGTAACACCTATGGGACTTTTTCAAATTGTCCATCCCTACTCAGAGATTCCACAGTTCTCACCCTTCTTACTCCTACTTTCACCCCAGAGCAAGGCTCTTTCATGAAATGGTATCTTGCAGTTTCCTTTAGCTAAGTACAAACTGATCCATTCATGGGTGAGAAAATCAGGAAGGCCACTCTAGTCAACTAAGGAAAAAGAGGAAATAAATCCAATAGTGTCATTTGATTTTTCACCAGCCCAGGTATTTCTAATCCTCCCTGGTTTCCTTAAAGCAACTGGGAGGATTAGAAAATACACATGGAAACAAGTTGCTTCCTCAGCTGCCCCTGGGCACAGTGGCACATGCCCTTCCTTCCCAACTTACTCCTTGTCTTCTGTTTCATGCACACATAATGACACTGCTGTAGCCTCAGCTGAGGCTCTCTCTCCTCCCTGGCCATGTCAGCCAAATTTCTCCTTCCATTCATCAAATGTCAAGCTTTGGTTTTGAGGATCTGTGTATATACTTCATCCACCTCTTCCTTAGCCTCCTGTCTCTGTAAGTTGTTCTGCTTAAAGAGCCTTTCTGACCTCCCACTGTAAATCCTCTCCTGTTATTCTTTCTCATAGCACTCTGTACTTGCTTGATGTAATGTAACAACACTTCTAGTTGGGAGAATAGTTAGCAAAAGTTTCTCCTCTGCTAGGCTTAAGCATCACAAGGGAGGTATCTTGCTATTTGGTTCACTATTCTGTCCCCTGTGCTTCTGGAATTCACCCAGGGATTTAACTCATGCTAAATAAATAATTGAAAGAATAATTGAAGAGGAAGAATGTAGCAACTCACCTAGAAAATGAGCAAAACAACCGGGCACAGTGATGCCAGCTTACTGGGAAGGCTGAGACAGGAGAATGGCAAGTTTGAGGCCAGCCTGGGCAGCTTAGAGAGATCCTGTTTCAAAATTTAAAAAATAAAAGATAAAAAGGGCTGGGATGCAACTCAGTGGATGCAACTGGGTTCATCACCAAATTAAAAAAAAAAAAGCAAACTGAAAACCAAGAGTTCCTAGAAGTAATGGTGATGATTGGCTATTGCTTTGCCATCTAGGAAATTTCTTTTAGACCCCAGAATGGAAGTCAGTAGGCTTGAATGGAGCAGAGAACACTTTTAGGGTTGGGGGATGAGAGAGTGTGATGGTTGAGGTCCTCTCAGTGTGGCAGCCAACTTCAGCTTTATCCTTGTATTGCAAAGAAACCAGTCCATTTAGAAGCTGTGTAAGAAGGAGAGGGCTAGAGGAAGTATGTTCAGAACTACAACCAGTTCTGTTGAAGATAAGGGGAAAGAAAAGGCTTTGCCTGTTGGAATAGCTTTGAGTCAGGACACCCTAGTTTTTTGCAAAAAAAAAAAAAAAAAAAAGGATAGACTTTAGGAGCCAGGAGAGGGTGGATGCTGGGGCTTGTGGACAAAAGGAAAAATTAGAGGAAATGGAGAGAAACTTTTAACTTGTGAAGAGTTAATGGGAATAAACATGTTTAGCAATAGATTTGAACGTAACATGAAGGAAAAGGTGGGGAAGACCAGTGAGCATAGAGACCACTGATAAATGAAGAGCACAGGGAGATTCATCTTGCCTCCTACAGGGCAGAGATACTCAGCTCATTTTTTAGATCAGTCTTTAAGAAGAAAAATGACAAAAAGGAATTTGGATAATTAGGAAGTAAATGCAGAGTGTGCAAAAATCGTTACTGATAGAAAGCAGGTAGGAGAATACTGAGAAAATGTAAAGGTTTCACAAATCAGCAAGCCAAGATGACATCCATCATGAGGTATTAAGGCTAGTGTTCTGGGAACATGCTAAGCGGGGCGCTGATTGAACCACTTATAATTATGTCTGGAAAATCATAGAAAGTAAAAGAGGCCATCAGGAGCCTGGGGAAGTGAAACGGATGTGACGCCTGTCTTCTAAAAAATGGTACAAAGTCCTAAAAATCCTCACCCAGTCAGTGTGGAACTAGATAACAATGAAAGGGGGAGACAGTCTGTCATCTCCGAGAGGAAAATAAAATTGCAAGCCGTGTGTGTGTCTGTGTGTGTGTGTGTGTGTGCGTGTAAGTATGCCTAAGGGCCAAACCACACCAAACAGAATAACACTAAGTGATCAAATTGGAAACAGAAAAACAGATGTGTTGTAATGGGCGTGCCACAAGTGGCTGTTGTTAAAACAGGTTCAGGTTTTCACCGGTGGTGTAGGTATGTAAATGAAAACTGCACAGAAAGGAAAAATCGATAGCAGAGAATCTATTCAGGGAGAGGGATGCCCTCCTGATAAATGTTTAACGAGGGCTCCTTTTGGATGAGGAGAGAACAGTTTGTAACTAAAGAAGTTGATGGGTAGGTGTGGCCAAGGAATAATACAGGAACCCAAAGAAGTCACAGACCTAAGCACCTAATTATGGGGGGGATGGGGGAGCTGGAACAGAGGAACATATTTGGGGGGTGGGATTTCCCTCCTGCATGTTGGAGGGAGCTGTGGGAAGGCCCTGGAAGCTGCTTTGGTGTGGGGGCTGCATGCACAAAATTTAGGTACAGAGTCTTTGGGGCTAGAAGGGAGGTGACATACTGAAGTGGTTTCAAAAAGTGTGGGGAAGGACCCTAAGGGGGCTTGCCCAGAGTGAGTGGCTTCTCATGGTAACAATCCTAGCTGGCTCCACAGCCCCAGCACCCTACTCACTTTTACAAGGTTAAAGCAACAGCTTGAACCTGTATGGGGTGAGCATTTGTTTCCTTTCCAGATTGCCAGCTAATGAGGAAAGATTAAAGGAGCTAAATCTGTTTAGCTTGGCTAAGTGACGATGGAGGCGACGGGAGTGGAGAGGCATGCTGGGCCTGCCTGGCTGAGCCAGGGGTGTGATAAGTGTCTGCAGATTTCAGAAAGGTGTGACTACAGAGCAGGAAGAGCCCTGTCTGTCTCAGTTGGTACAAGGAGCCCCAGCCTTCAGCAGCGGGAAGACAAGACAACAACAGGAGAGTTTCCCAGCAGGGTGCTCAGGGAGCAGACAGGTGCTGAGGAGAAGTGAGGGCTGGGGATATCCTAGCTGAGCCCAGGGAGGGACCCAGCCAGGCCATATAACCCACCTGACTCTGCCCCTACAGGCCAGCTTTCTTCTGCTGCTAATAGCATCTTCAGTGTTCCTGAAGGTCTTCTCTGACCCACTGCCCCCAGCACAGGCAGTGCCTTAGGGAGTTTGGAGTCTAAAAAGGTTACCCCACTTTTTGGCCTATGGTATTCTCAGTAGCTGGCTTGGCAGTTCACAGCCAGGCTGCTCTTTGATGAAGTCTTCAGATAGATTCCTTCAAGGCTGTGAGATCTGAATCTGCAAGAACTCTGCTAGGAGCAGAAAGAACTTCCCCCCAAAAGGAGCAAGTGGCAAGGCCCAGGGTTTGGTGTCCAAATGGTCCCCAAGCCTGGTCCCTTGGGCGAGCTGGACTGTCTGCCTCCTACTTCCTCTTGGCAATCTCACGGTTAAACACTTAAACAATCTTTCTTTCTCCTCTTTTCTCTCTCCCCCTCTCTCTTTTTCTCTCTCTTCTTTTCAGAGTTGACAGGGGCCAAATAAAGGCCCTTTTAAAAAAAACACACAAAACAATTTTGTTCCTTCTGAAAGTGATGGAGTGAAAGTGAGTGCAGATTATAGGCCTGTGAGGCGAGGGCCTTCCAGACGGGGGAGAAGCGGTGACATGATGGGAACCTAATGGCAGTAATTGGCCCCGGTTTTGACAGGGCCCATATCACAGCTCAGGAAAAGAGAGATGTTTAAAGTAAAAATTTACACAAAATTATATGTTTTCGGGGTGAAAAAGACTGTTTGGATTTCATTTTTTTTTCTTCCTCTTCTTCCCCCTAGGGCATGTTTCATGGGTCATCTTCCGCTCTGTGTGTGTGTGTGTGTCTGTGCTTGTGTGTGCGTGCGTGTGTTTGTGTACGTGTGTATGCACCCACCCCATGCATCTGTCTGCAAGGTACATTCTACACCTGCACTGACAATGCTTTCTACTTTTTCCCTCCCTCAAATAGAGGCACTGGTTAGCTTCTGAAGTCTCTCTTTAGTAGAAAGAGCCTAGTCGAAGGAGGAAAAAAAGAACCATCAGAGTCCTATATTAGGCCACCCTTCATAGTTTGACCCAGTGCAGCTTGTAGAGACCCAGTGTGAGCTGCATGGCGTTGTGTATTTATCCTCGCAGCACTTAGTCCTAAATAGAACAAGCAACAGATTAGGTAGTTATATTTGCTTAGTGTCTTGACTCCCTCTCCAGTCTTGGAGCCCACTGAGTGCAGGACCCTGTTCGTCTTGCTCACGCCATAATCCCAGCCCCTAGCCGGGTAGGATCTAGCACACAGCATGCTCTCCATGTTTGCTAAATGAGTGACCTAAAATAAGGAGTTATGTTGGGAAAGCAGCTGTGTTAGAAGGTCATGGCTTCCTGAGGATAAAATGCTGGGATACTAGAATATTCAAATAATTGACTCTTGTGGGTAGTGGATGTTAGGGGTTCAATCCAGGGCCTCACTTTACCCCTAAGTTACACTCCCAACACTTAAAATTTTGAGACAGGGTATCTCTAAGTTGCCCAAGTTGGCCGTGAATTTTGATCCTTCTGCCTCACCCTCCCAAGTAGCTGAGATTAAAAGTATGAGCTACTGTGTCTGTCCAGATAAATATTTCTTCATAGCTTATTGGAATGGCACCTGACAAGAGTGTCTCAGAGGTGGCAGAGAAGCTATATTGGAGGTTCCTCCTGGTTGGGAGGGGTGAATACTTTTCCCATAGTGAATGTCACTAGGGGCCCTAGGGGCCATCCCAATTACTTTTTCAATGATAATGAAAAGGAGCAATCTTTTCCACTGGGGACCCACCAGAGATACTGCCGTTCCCTCTCCTACCTGGGGTTTTAGCATCATGAATGGACTAAGCTGAGAACTATCCAACTATTAGTCTACTTTTCAGATTTTAAAAAAAGAATATTCTTTAACTAACATAATAACAAGACTCACAAATGAAACTAAATTGAATGCTTTCTTTACATGAGCCCAAGGTGAAGTAGCAGAGTCACAGAAACTCAGACTGTGGAGTAGTGTTGCAGGTTTGAAGCCCATCCTGTACTAGCTGCATGCATAACCTCTACAATAACCTCTCTCTCTCTAGTTTCATAGATTAGTGGTCCAGCAAGAGAGGTGGAGCTTAAAGTCAAGAAATGAAGGCCTGGGAACTGTGTCAGTTGTGGGAAACATAGAAAGAAATTCCGAAAGGCAAATCCATCAGGTTGGTACAATGAATGGGAATGCACAGAAGCCAGCAGTGGGTCAAGCCAACAGTCTGTGTCCTTCCCATTTTGCCAGTATTTCAAGAAACTCTCAGCGAAGCCAAACCAGGTGGTTCTAAGACCACTAATGGAGTCCAGAACACTGAGTAGATAATTCTGGGGATGAGAGAGGCACAGTGGTATCTAGAATCATATGGAAATGATGCTCTTGGAAATGTGGCAGTTGTTAAGATCAACTGATGGTAAGGTCAATACATCTCAGTAGGTCGTTCTTGAATAATACAAGTATGGCTCATGTTCTAAGTACCATGTTAGATTCAGTAATAGCAGACAAAATTGTAAGTGATTTGTAGGACTGACATGCTCTCGGAGTGGAGAGGAAGAAATCATCACTTATCATCAGAATACATGTTCTTAAAGAAAAACTATGGCATTTGGGGTTTGGGAATCATTTATTGGTGCCAACATCTAGGGAACACCTATTCTACTCCAGGCATCTTCTGGGGTCAAGACCTTTCAGACCTAATATTCCATTTGAGACACTTCCCTTTTATTTTTCCTTTGTATGCTGAATTGAAAGTGTGACTAAAGAAAAGAACGTGGCTGACATTCCATCCATGAAAATCACATAAGATGAGAATGCTCTCTTGGCACCTCAGGGTTCTCCCAGCTCTCCAGATGCTCCAAGAGTCTAGGGAAATAGCCGCAGCTTACAGAATTTTCCTCCTTTGGCATACTGATGGTAACCTTGTCCTCATATATTACCTCTGTGTAGGAATATTAAAATAGTAAATTACATGCATTTTCCTAAAATACAGTCCTTTCGCTGTGATCTGAAATAACGACTTGGCTGCAGGTGCCTCTGGGTATCAATCACTTGGCTTGCCAGTCAATGTTGATGAGATGCTAAAACCCTCAGGACTGTCTTCCTTGGATGTCATCTTAGCTGTTCCACATACCTTTCCTGAAAGGATAGCAAAAGAGCCATGGGTGGCGTTTGCTTAAAATTATAGAATCTAAACTTTTTGCTTAAAATTATGGAATCTCAGAGCCTTACAGGTGATGTGGTACATTTTTAAATAGACTGCTTTGTCTAAGTGCTGGGGATACATAGGTTTAAAAACAGTTCCTGCAGTAAAGGAATTCATAATCCACTGAGAAGATGGGCCAGCCAAAGGGATGATTTCATATACTATGGTGAGTGCTAAGACAGACATAAGATACAGCATTTCCGAAAAGAAGCATACCTCTAATCAGCTGGAGGCCTCAGGGAAAAATTCACAAAACTGGGAAAGCTTAAAATGAATCTTTAGGGACAAGTTTACTACCCAGCCAAAGAACAAAGGGAAGGGTCTTCCAAGCAAAGGCACCTCATGATTGTTGAATGCATGGATTTTAAGTCAACTGATCCTAGCACTTTGTTCCTTAATATGTTTAGCAGCTTTGAAAAAAGTGTTGTCACTTTTGTGACAACTGTGCACAGGATAGTGGGAAAAAAAAGAGGGGATTAAGGAGCTGGGTGCTGTGACACATGCTTGTAATTCCAGCGGCTCAGGAGACTGAGGCAGGAAGATTCTGAATTCAAAGCCAGCTCAAAGTGAGGTGCTAAGCAACTCAGTGAGACCCCGTCTCTAAGTAAAATACAAAATAGGGGTGGGGATGTGGCTCAGTGATTGAGTGCCCCTGAATTCAATCCCTAGTTCCCCCTCCCCCAAAAAAAGAGGGGATTGAGGAGCCCTTAAGAAAAAAGAAGATAGGAATAAAGTACAGGAAAGTAAGAAGAGAAAGGAAAGGAAACCATTATTTATTAGGTGTCTATTATGTGACAAATGATCTTATTTAATGATATTATTTACATTTTATGAATTAAGAAAATGTGGTTCAGAGAGATGAGTGGGTTTCTTCACTCTCCCTTCACCTTTTCCTCCTGTCCTCCATTCCCACTCTAACTCTACCTATCTATATCTATCTCTTTGAAGCCACCAATGCTTATTTCCCACCACCCCTCAGATGGCCAACAGATTTTCTGACTTAACAGTTCAAATGCTGCTGTGAATTTGCCCTGCCCAACTTAACTTGCTTGTTCTCCACTTTTCCATGGCACTTCTCCATCCACTTGCTCCAGGCAGAAAGCTGGGAATCAGTCTTTGGCTTTTCCTCCTTCCTTAGCCCCATTCTCAGTGCTGCACAGTATATCTCATATGCATTCGCTTCTGCCCAATTTCTGTGGCATCATCTAAAATGAAGACATCATCATCTGCCCATCATCCATCGCCGCTAGAATAGTCTATTTGTTTTCTCTCTTCTGCTCTCACCACCTCCCATTCCAGACTCTTCCCCTGGTAGAAGATGTGTGACCTCTGGAGCAAACCCATAATCCTTAATCTTGCTCCCTGTCTACCCTGAGCCTCACCTCACCTCAGGGTCTTTGCATCCTGTCCCCTCATGCTCCCCTGCCTCCTCACATGATTGGTTTCTTCTCATTCTGCAGATCTTAGCTTAAATGCCATTTCCTCAGAGAGTTCTTGCAAGTCTAAAAAAGATTTCACCTGTTTTCCTACGTCTTATCTTTTATCTTTAAAGTATGTATGACAAATTGTAGTGAACATTTATTTTTATGTTTCCTTTTTTAACGTCTGTGTCCTCTGCTAAGCTTCAGCTCTGTGAGGGTGGTACTATAGTCAGCCCTCCAGGTTTCTGGGATCCACATCTGCACAGTCAACCAACCTCACACCTAAAGTATTTGGGAAAACATTGAGTTTGTTCTGAATATGTACAGACTTTTTTCCTTGTCATGATTCCTAAACAATAAAGTATAACAACTATTTACATAGCATTTACATTGTATTATAAGTAATCTAGAGATGATTTAAAGTATACGGGAGGATGTGTGTAGGTTATATGCAAATACTATGCCATTTGTATAAAGAACTTGAGCATCTGAGGATTTTTATATCTTCGGGGGATCTTGGAGCCTGTCCCCTGAGGATACCAAGGGACTACTATATGGTTCTTGTTCCCTCTTGAATCACCAACACCTTGCACAGCACCAAGCATCGTGTAGACATTCATAGGTTATATTTTGGCATATTATATATCTCTTGTTAAAAAGAAGTATTTCATGAACCGTCCAAGACAAAGAAGAGTTTGGATTTAAACCTACTTCTTTCCAATGTCAGAGCCCATGTTCTTTCCTCTTCACCACAATACTTCTAGTGGGTAAAATCAACCCCTGGCCACCAGGCAGCCTGCAGTTTTCCTGCAGTTTGTTTCAGAGAAGGGATAAAGAGCCTTCAAAAACTTAATCCTGCTTAGAAAGTGAACTCTTTGAAGCTAGGGGCCATGTCCTCATTGTTTAGTAAAGTGCCTGGCACAGGGTAGGTGCTCAATAAATAATGAATGAATGCACAAATGAACTATGAGAAACTCTCGGCTTGCTAATGCAAGCCAATGGGCAAAGACACCAGTTACTGAGGTGGATAGCAGAGAGGAAGAACAGATTTGTTGGCAGTGTGGGGAGGGGTGGGAGAAATGAAGCAAGATTTAGTTTGGGAATGACATGCAGAGAAAGGCACAGTCATCAATAAGCCTGCTGTGTTTTGAAAACAATGAGCACTCTGTTCATTCAGTCATTTATTTATTTAATCATTAATTTAATCAACAAATAGCTATTTGAAGCTTAGTATATGTCAAGCACTATGCTAGGCGCTGAGCATATGAAAACAAATCAGACAAAGGCAAGAAGGGGAAATGGATAAGAAAACAGATATTAAAATGCAGAGTGGTTGGTGCCATTATCAAAGTAGGCCTAGGGTGTTGTGGGGCTTTAGGAGAGGAGCAACAGGGCTTCCTGGAATAAGCAACACCTCAATCACACCTTGCAGAATGGAGGAAGAAGGTGCTACTCTGACTAAAAGCCAGAGAAAGAGCTTTCCAAGCAGAGGAAGGAATGTGTGCAAAATCCCAGCAGGAAAAGAAGTAAAGTGTTCAAAGAACCATAAATAGATCAGCATGGCAGGAGAGATAGTGTTGAGAACAGGGTGCTCCAGGGACAGTAGTGAGAGACCCAAGTGGAGAAACTCCTTGACATCCCTCCTCTCTATCTTTCCATCCAGAGAGAATAAGCCAGGGGTCATCAAGTCACTGTGGCTCCCAAAAGGTGTGCAGTGAGGAGAGAGGAAAGGGAGGAGAGAGTGGAGGTGGAAGCCTAACCTGGGGCCCACTTGTTAGGAACCTTGTTTACCAGAATAGAGTACAACTTCTGGGGACGATTGGTAAGCCCTGAAGGTTTTAATTGGTGGTAACATGATCAGATCCATGTATTAAACATAACTCATGGTCAGGGTGAACTATGGGCACATGACCAGGGGCTACCGTGTTTTCTGAGAGGGTATTCTTCAGATTGGAGAAAAGTAGAATAGTCAGAAAATACCAAAACCTAACACTGTGTGTATGTGTGTGTGTGTGTGTGTGTCTAAGAAGGACTCAATTCTGACCTTCACGGGCCAGCTGAACACCTACCTCAAGATTGCATGCTTCTTTGCATTGACACATTAAAAAGTCCTCCTGCCTCTTTCCTATCTTAAGGTAAAACTTTAAATTCAAGTCTGTTCTACTTCTTCACCCAGATGATTTTTTTTTTGTTAAATATTTTTTAGTTGTCAATGGACCTTTATTTTATTTATTTATACACTGTGCTGAGAATCAAACCCAGTGCCTCACACAACACATGCTAGGCAAGTGCTCTTCCATTGAGCTACACCCAGACAGATTTAACTGCTCTGTTCTCTGGGCTAACAGGTCACTTGGGATGTAACAATCACATTAGATTACTATTCTGTCCATCTACTCCCAAACTAGACTCCATATTCCTCAAGATCTGATAATGTACAAGTTTCTTGGTATGGTCAACATATGCCAACATGGTAAACAGTAGGTACTCAATGATAATAGATAGATTGGAAGTTTTTAGAAAACTAACAAACTGGGATGATGTAATGATGGGAAATTTAATAAATGTAAATTCCTGCATTTAGATCCGCAACTTTGGCTGCAACAGTATAGCAAAGGAAATCAAGATGATCCATTCAGCAAGTATTTTTTTTTTTTTTGGTTGTAGGTGGACACAATATCTTTATTTCATTTTTCTGTGGTGCCAAGGATCAAATCCAGTGCCTTACTCATGCTAGGCAAGCACTCTACCACTGAGCCACAACCCCAGCCTCTCAGCAAGTATCTCTTGAGTATCAAGCACATGCCAGGCACTTCTCCACATGATACATAAAGCAGGGAACTAGGGAGAGACATTCTTTACCCTTGTGGAATTCACAATCTACTGGGATGACAGACTTTAAAAAGTAACCAAATGAATGGGAAATGTTCCAGAGAAAAATAGATAGTACAATGGAGACCTAACCTGGTCTGCACCATTGAGGAAGAGGAAGTGGTATATAAGTTGACCTGAAGAATGCTGGAGTTTTCTAGCAAAGCCAAGGGTCAGGGTAGAGATTGAGGTGGGAGATGTATCTTCAGCAAGTCTCAGTTCTATCATTGTTTCCCAGATAAGCCTTCCTTGACTTTCCTGAGGAGGTCACATCGCCTCCTGCAGCAACTTGGATTACTTTTGCAGAATTCAGCTGTGTTGTACATTCATTTTATTTCTGCTGTTAGTTGATTGGTGCCCATTGCCCCAACTAGACTGCACGCACAGGGAAGACATCTGTCTGTTCATCAGTGTATCCCCAGTTCCTAGTAAGTACCTGGCATAGAACAGGCTCTCAATTTATGTCTACTGAACAGAAGAAAGGATAAACGAATGATTTAGCAAGTGAATTATTGAGGGGGTGGACTTTCCAGATAGTGGGAACAAGCACCAAAGACATATATGTCTGGGAACACAGTGAGAGGGAGATGTAGTGTCTGAGAAAATCTGACTATTTGGTTGACTACCAGATATATATGAAAGAACAAAGCCTGAGACCTGAGGCTTTATTATGAAAACTTTTGTCTTTCCCCTGCCATGGTCAGATAATTCTGGGGTTTTTTCCTTCTTTTCTAGGGTCCATGCTTTAGAAAGGACTGTGACAAATGTTGGTGAACATTTCTATGTGGGAAACTCTACCACCTAATGGAAGGATCATGGGATTTCTAAGTCACACATGAGTTTAATCTAAGACAGGAGTTCCAGCTCTACCACTAGTAACTGAATTGGGCAAATCACTTAACTTGTCAGAGCCGCTTTTCCTGTCCAGAAAATACAAACAATAATAATATCCAGAGTTTGAAAAGCTAAATGAAATAATATACAAAATGCTTCACATTGTGCCAGGTTCACTATAGGAACCCAGTAAATGTGAGCCCCACATCTATTTAAAACATAAAACTCTGGGCTATTTGAGCTACAGAAGTCTTGTTGAAGCAGGTAAAATTTGAGCTGGTCACTTGGACACCTGGGAATTCTATTTTATTGAAGAAAAGAGAGGCCCTCATTGAGCAGGATGGGCACTAACTGAGCTTAGCACTGTATTGGGCTCTGTGCATAGATAGAGATAAGCAGGAAGAGCTTGGTCCCAGTTTCTGGGACCTTCTATGCCTGATCACACATTTTCAAGAGTAATATAATGCCTGGGAACCATCTTTGACTAGTGAACCCCTTTAGAAAGTAGGGCACCTGCAGCTTAGTTTGGAATTTGCTCCAAAACAGGTAAGTTCTGAGAGCCAGCACTTTGGAAGCTTGTGTACATGCGCTCCACTAATGGAGGTTTGGGCAAGTAAGAGTGTGTGTGTGTGTATGTGTGTGTGTGTGTGCACATGCATTACAAACTTAAGCACTCAGTAAAGCCCAAACAAAGCATGCTACCCACACTGGCCTTGCAACTTGGCACTAACAACCATAGCAGCCCATCCAGAAGGTAGCCTTGGGTATGGAAGGACCAGGAAGGCCGGCGATGGGGAAGAACACATGTTCAAAAATAAACACTGCCTCCTGCTAAATGGTCTAGAAAGCATCTGTAAGAGGGGCTCTGGGCTGTGGGGTTTCCGAGGATGGTTAGTGCGGGAATGTTTTGTCTGTACAGTTGGGGCTGGGGGCTTCCACATCCTGCCCACTGCCACATCTGGGGAAGTCATCTGTGCTGGTCTGATGGCTCCCTCAGCTCTCCTGCTTTAATGGCTCGTGGTGCCGCAAGAAGTGGCCCTGTAATGGCCATTCCAGGCTGCCCTGGGGAAGGGTCTGGGACAGGCCCCAGACAGCCTGTTTGCTTTTCCCCCCACCTGAGGCCATGCACCACCTTTCACCCCTCTTTGCCTAGGTGAGTGGCTTGTGGGTTTGGGAGCCTCAAGCTGGGGGGGAGGTCATGGGACTAGGGGGCGCTGGCGTTCAGAATGGGGAAGAAACCTGGCCCTGTTCTTCCTGCCTGTAATCCCCTGGCTAAGGCCCTGGCTCCTGGTTCCACCACTCTTCTTTCTTCTTCTCATGCAGCTCTGTCTCAAGTCTTTGCAAAAGAAGGAGACTCAGGGTTATGGGGTCACTTCCAAGACCAAGTGGTGCAGAAAGGGCAGACACAGCACGTTTCAAGAGAACTGCTTTACTCTATGAAGCATGATATTGGAGAGATGTGAAAAGAGAAAGCAGAGAGACGCGTCGAGGGCTCTGCCACTGCTGTATCCCTCAAGGTCCAAGAGGAGCCACTCATAATTTCTGCCCTCACAATCCTGTGTAACCCCATCCTAGACAGTCCTTGAGCCTCAGCCTGAGTTGGGTGAACTGCAGGTGCCGACAAACCTGTCACCATTGCACTCTGGCAGGGGGTACTTTAATGGCACTGTCCCCTCACCTTGCTGACAGCCCTGGAGAATTACCTGGGAGGCCCAGGAGAAGATGCACTGCATGCAGACATACTTAGAGGTTGTAAGGACTGAGCCTTGGGCCGTGACTTCAGCGAGGGTGAGAGCCCCCTGGTCTGGTGCCCCAGCAGCAGCCTGGCTAGAGCAGGGGCCCGAAAGTGCATGGGGGAGAAGTGGGGGGCGGGGAGGGCTTGCACTGGCTGCTCACGGCAAGGGCTCCGGCTCGTAAAGCTGCAGGTGTGAGATGTTGTTATTTAGTCTAGAGCCTGGTATGTGACAACCCGGGCCCTCTCTCCTGCGAACTGCCGCCACCGCTGCCTCTGCTGGCCAGATAATTAGTCCATTACGACTCTCCCACCTCGGGTGGGTGGGGGCAGGGTGAGAGCCCACCCTCAGTCTCCTTGTAATTCAACTTCCTGTGTTTTATGGAAGCAGGCTGTTGGGGGCAGAGAGTGAAAGGCCGGTCCCTAGGCTGGGCCAGCCCCTTCCTTAGCTCCCAGTGGCACCCCCCCCATCTCCTGCCACCCAACCTCGGTTGCTGTGGTGACCGAATGTTATTTCCCAGCTTCGTATTCGGACTCATTTGCAAAAGTTTTTTACATCTCTTACCTGCCTGGAAAAAAATGAATGCGGGTCGGCCGTATCTCTCCCCGCGTCTTGCTCTGCGACTCTCCCTCCGCATCTCTCCTCTGTCTCTCTCTATTTTTATTACACGCTTATCGCCTTTTTCCCTCCTGCTTTTGAAATTGATTTCCTTTCCTTTCTCCCCCTATTCAGGACCTAAACGCTGAATGTTCGATATTTCATTTGAGACCGCTAATCGCATTACTGCCCTTGACGTTTTACAGATATCATATTATGGGCGCAAATTTGGCAAATTATTAGCGCTGTAATGTATAGCTTGTCAGAGGTATTTAAGACGCTAAGAGCCCAAGGCTTATCGGGGTTAGCAGAGAGCCCTCGTTGAGCTTTTGAAATGCAGAGAGCCAGTTATAAAACACACTGTGACTCTCTCTTCAGCTGGGGAAAAAAAGGAAAAGAGAAAAAGAGAAAGAAAAAGAAAAAAAATGTCACCCGTCTATCAGAGGCTTCCAGGGCTGATAACAAGCAAAATTCTTCTCTGTGGGTTTCACTGGAAATGTGAGAAGCTTTTAAAACATTTCTCAAGCTGTCTGGAAAAGAAAAAAAAAAAATCTTTATTGAAAGGATGTAGCAATCTTTTTGACTGTGGCCTATTTATCTCTGGGGAAAAAGCTGTAACAAGAAGATCCCCTACTGGTCATCAGCCGTGTCAGGGCCTGCCTGGCTTTGGTGCCAGGACTTTGGTGTAGGGGGCTTGCTGAGAGGGAGTGGGGCCACCTTTGGCAAAAGGGGGAGAGGCTGCAGAGCGCGGTGCATTCCTCTGGAAGGCAGCAACCTGCACATCTCGCCCAGTGCACTCGCATCTCATCCAATTCTCTTTGAATGAATGGTTGATTGAACCAACCAACAAACAAACGGAAAAATTAACAGTCTCAAGGCCTCTGCCACACTTTGGCTGGCCTCAGTGTACCCCATACCTTTTTACCCCACTGGGTCTTAGGAAGTTGCCCTTGCCCACACCTCTCTGTCTTCACAGGTGCCCTTCACCCTCACACAAGCATCCCTGATCTTCTGAACCTCTCATGTCCTTGTCATTGTCTTCTGTTGAGGACATCTCCTCTTTGTTCGTTCAGCACCAACTGGACATTGGCACTTGGCTCCATATCTCTCTGTTCAGCCCTATTCCTGCCTTCATCCTGGGAAAGTCAACACCCACAGGGGCCATTCGCATCCTGGGATCCCCTCCTCCAGCACCTTCCAGCAGTCCATGGGAACACATCCCAGCCCCCAGCGTGGACTGACCATCTCCCAGAAGTTCTTCAGCTTGGAATTCAGGAACTCAGAACCTCAATGTCTAATCAGAGTCCTTGGTCCTTACATCCGTCCTGCCTCCTCACTCCCACCAAATCTGCTCTTTGACCTTCAATCTCTGGACTATTCCTAACTTGATAAGCCCACCATTCCCCTCCTAGCTTCACTTTCTTTCCTATCCAACCTTGACCCTCTGATCAATCTCTTTAAAGACTGTCTTCATGCAAGTTCCTTACCCTCTTGCCCTCTGTCCCACCTGTTTGCCTGCCTAGGATCCCAAATCCCATGAAAACTGAGAAAATCACATTGACCCCCTGGTGTCACCACTAGCCAGGCCCTGACTTTCTTACCAGGCTTTTCACTTGACCCATAATCTACTCTCTATATCATTTCCTATAACAGCTGTTTCATATCTTTCCCTCTCCTTAAAAAAAAAAAAAAAAAAAAAATTTTTTTTTCTTCTTTTTTCCTAGCTGGGCACAGTGATGCACACCTGTATTCCCAGCGACCTGGGGGGCTGAGGCAGGAGAATCTCAAGTTCAAAGCCAGCCTCAGTAATTTAACAAGGCCCTAAGCAATCCTGTCTCTAAATAAAATATAAAAAAGGGCTGGGAATGTGGCTAAGTGGTTAAGCGCCCCTGGGTTCAATCCCCTGTACAAAAAAAAAAAAAAAATTCTCTCCTGTCTCTATTTATCTCATTGTCCAAGGACAATTTCATTTAGCATATTTCAGTATATGCTTATTCCCCCTCCTCACCTTACTTATTCCCCCTCCTCACCTTACTCTTGACCCTGGTGGTCCTCCTCACTCCTTCCTGATCTGGACAGTCCTGACCCTTCCACCTGTACCTGCCACTCCTTGTGAACTTGTGCTATCACCTCTTCTCCTGTGTTTTAAATTTCTCTCCTCCCACTGATGTCTTTCCTTCTGTCTTCAAATACCCTCAGATCTCCCCTGTAAACCTTCTTTTAATCTCAACTTGCAAGCCCATTACTGCCCCATCTTCTTTCTTCTTACTAATAAACTGTTCAAAAGCAATCATGCTCTGATTGCCTCCACTCTCCTACCTCCCATCCACTCAGCCAGGCTCGACCAGGTTCCGTCTCACTCCCCTGACATTTTGATCCTCTCTCCAGATTCTTTTTTCCTTAACTTCTCCCACTCATTTCTTTGCCTCTTCTTCTCCCCTTCCCATTCCCATTTCCTGACTTTCCCTTCAATGTTGCTAATGCCCAGAGAACCAGATTTCCCTTTGGTGCTTCTGCCAGAGGTGAGCTCATCCATCCATGCTTGTGTTTCCATTTGTCATCTAAATCCTGATGCCTGTCATGTCTATAGCTTGAGCCCCAACCTGTCACCTGAGATTCATGTCCATATTCCAACTGTCTTTGCTAGAGTCCTTGCAAAGCATCTCGGACTCAACATATTCAAAACTGATACTATTGTATTTTTCCAAGCCTTCATCTTAAAGGATCCCTAGACATCATCCAACCAAATGCATAAGCAGTATCAGGATTCAGTCTAGATTGTTCCCCTCTCCTTCCCCTTTGTACTTTTTCACCTAAATAAAACAAAACAATATAAAGTCTTAAAATATGGGGGAAGAGAACATCCCTTGTCTTGTACTTATATAAAAATAAGTTTTAGATGAATGAAAAAGTTAAATGTAAATGATAAAGTTATAGCCAGATCCTTATTAAGTATCTGGTTGGGGAATGATTTTTCTTAGCATAAACACAATGAAAAAAGTCACCAGAATTTTTAAATTACTATATAACCACAATGAAAGCCTTAAAATAAAATTTTAAAAAAATGAAAGGCAAATGACACCTGAGAAACAAAAATTTGTAACAAAATGGTAGAACATTTGTGATCCTTAATATGTAAAGAGCTCTTATAAATCAATTAAAATCACTAATGGCAATATAAAATGGACCAAGTAATAAATGAGCAGTTCATAAAAGAAATACAAAAATCTTCAAATTCATATAGCTAACAAATTACATAAATGAGATAATATTTTTGTCTTTACCAATAGGCAACCTTAAAAATTATAAACTTCAGTGCCAATTAGGGTAGAGTCAGGCATTCTTATGTACTATTGGTAAAAGCATTTAGTATAACCTTTCTAGAAACAATTTTGTAATATGTAGCAAAATGTTTAAAATATTCATGTCCTTTATTTTAGTAATTGCCTTCTTGGAATATATTCTTTAAAAAATAATCAGAAATGTGGTCAAATTTTTTTCATAAGAATAATCATTGCTGTATTATTTATAGTGGGGAAATCTGAAAACAGCCTAAATGTTCAACAACAAGGGGATGGCTAAATAAATTATGAGTAAATGGTGAAATGCCGTGTGGCTGTTAAAAATCATGCTTTTGAAGAATATTTTAGCAAAGATCCTAAAGCAATGTTAAGATAAAACTATACCTACAGCTACAAAAAAAAAAAAAAGAAAAGAAAAGAAAAAGAAAATAAATTGCATTCATATATTAGTAGTAGGTACTAGGATTATTTATAGTCAGTTATTTTCCTTTTTTAGCATCCTCTTGATTTTCTAAATAATCTACAATGTGTATGTATTACTTTTAAAATCAGAAAAGAAAGTATTATTTAGAAAAACAATCTTATCATGGAGTCCTCATTCATCCTTCGATGCTGTGCTTTCCTTAGTTTCTTTCCACTCCAGCCCTTTCTTACACCCCCTACCAGTGATCTGTTGAAAAGACAAATGTGGGGCTGGGGATGTGGCTCAATGATAACGCGCTTGCCTGGCCTGTGCAGGGCGCTGGGTTTGATCCTCAGCACCACATAAAAATAAAATAAAGATGTGGTGTCCACCGAAAACTAACTAACTAAATAAATATTAAAAAGAAAAGACAAATGTGCCCATGTCCCTCCTCTTCTTGGATTCCTCCCATGCTTCCTGTATTCCTCAAGGTAAATTCAGGGTCCTCAATAAATTGCACTAAGTGCTTCACAATCCAACCCCAAACCTCCCCTGAGCCTCTCCTGCTTCCCCATGGCTCCAGGGCTTTGCCATCTTATCCCTTCCTTCCACCTGTTGTACTTTGACCTCCCCTGTTGGTCTAGTAGGAGGATTTCTTCAAAACCCAGCTTTAGTGTCCTTTCCCTGGTGAGACTCACCCTGTTGTCAGTACTTAGACCTCTATCATGGTCGTTAACCTGTTGGACTGTGCGAACTCAGAAGCCAAAGTCTCTTCCTCTTTTCTTCATATTTTCTCAGCATCTAGCCCAGTGCCTGGCATGCAGCAGATGTTTAATGAATATGTTTAATGAGTGATGAAATTGAGGATTTCGGACTCTTCCCTTCCCACATGATGACTGAGAACAGGAGAGAGAAAAAATCCCAACAGCTGTGACATTTCAGCATCAGAAGGGCTTTTAAAGACCATCTGAGGGTGTAGCTTATAGAGCACTCGCCTGGCATGCATGAGGTCCTGGGTTGGATTCCCAGCACTGCGGGGAAAAAGATGATTATTTTGGATTATTATTATTTTGGAGTCTCAAAGAATGATGCCTAGACCTAACCCTTTCCAGATGGCCACACCAGGGAAGAGCAGGGAGAACCTGCCCTTGCTTCACTAACGTCGCTGAACATGGCCTGAGCTGCTGACTCCCAGGGAACGGAAGACGTGTCTCTTTCATCTCGTTCTTATGCTGTTGGGTTTTTACATCCAAACTCAGGCCTTTACATCTGCTGCTATTCTCTTCTACTCATATTCGCAGAGTCCTCCTATGGACTGGAGGTAGACACAGGTGTATGTGTATACTGATATCTTTCATCACCCATTTCCTTCCTTGTTAAAACTATGGGTGGGCATTATTATTTTTATTTTATGGGTAGGGAAGCCAAAGCTAAAAAAGGTAAGCAATTTTCCTGAAGTTAAATAGCTTATAAGAAGCAAATTGTTTTCTGACTTCAAAGCCTGTGTTTTTTCTTTTCTTCTTCTTTTTTTTTTTTTAATTATAACAATGTGCCTTTCAAATGGGGAAGAAGGAATAGAAGAGTCTGACTGGAGTGCTTGTTGTGTGACTGAGGCTGTGTGAGGAGCATTGCACTCATTATCCCAGTTCTTCCCCTTAACAGTCCTTTAAAAACCATCAGTAACCTTCTTGCTATCCACCTACGGCTCTTGCAGATAGGAATAGCCCAGAGCTAAGGGGCTACTGAGGCTTTCTGCTGACTGGTCCGAGAAGACCTCAGGAGCAGAAGGGAGCAAAAGCAGAACTTGGCTTCCCGGAGGGTTAGGAGTGCAGCTGCTGACTCTGTCAAACCAGGCCATGGCTGGCAGTCCTGAGCCTGATCTCTACTTACTCCTCTACATGATGTACTAAAAAGAAGAGGAATAGATGACAGTAAAATAGAGGGCTTTTAATATCACACTCTTGGGGGTTGCCCCTTCTTTTTGGTCTTAGAGGGGACTACCAGGCTTTGAGCGCCTGCAGGGGGCCTGTGTTAGGCAGCTTTCTGTTACTGTAACAAACACCTGAGATAATCAACTTATCGAGAAAAAAAGGTTTATTTTGGCTCACAATTTGAAAGGTTTCAGTCCATGACCTGTTTGGCCCAGTTGCATTTTGTCCTGTGGCAAAGGGAATACATGACAGAGCAAAGCCACTCAATGCACGATCAGGGAGAAAGAGAGAAGAAGAAGGGGCTTGGTCCCACAATCCCCCTCTGGTACACCCCACAAGAACTCCTACCAGGTCCACCTCTTAAGAGTTTTCACCATCTCCTAATAATGTCAAGTTGGGGACTAAACATTTTACACATGAGCACTGGGGGACATTTCAGGTCCAAACTATAGCAACGCCTAATCAGAAGAGAACACTAAAGTCCACTGAAGGATCTAGGTCAGCGTAATGGTGTGAGTTTAAAGCCTCAGTCCAGGTTGATTGCCCCAAACTGTGCAATAAGCAAAAACATGATTCGGTGCTTGCTCTGGGTCAGGCTCTCTGTGAGCAGCTAAGACTACAAAGAATAAGACACCTGCCCTGAAGAGGTTCAAAAGCTACTGATTGATGCTGAGATAGAGGTAAGTACAGGGTTCTTTGGGCACAAAAAGGGTCCCCTAGGGGTGGAGTGGTGGAAAAGCCTCCACAGGAAATGCTGCCTGACCCAGGTTAAGAGGAGCTGACAGTGGAAAAAGTGGATGGGCACCCCAGACAGAGGGATCGGAATGAGCAAAAGCAGAGGGCATAAGGAGCATCCGTGTTAGGGGAACTAGACCCAATTCAGGACCCAGGGCCCTGAAGCGGGAAGGGGTGCCAGGCCCTGGAAGACCCACTGCAGGCCTGCTGAAGAGTTTGTCATTTGTTCACTGTTGGACTCGGCCAGAGCATTGGTATCTAGTCTGGTTGAGAAACATGAACCACCGTCCACCTACTGTCCTGTCCTTAGATTTGTGGACCATCAAGTGTCAGAGTGAAGTGTCGTCATTCCTTCATCATCACTGCTACCACGTCCCGGTGCCACCACAATAGCCTAATCGTAAGCGTGGAATTGCACATGGGAGAGAAATGCAATCGCCGGCCTCAAGTCTGTGGCCCATCAAAGCATGCTCCCCGCATCAGAAAACAGCCCAGTGGTCATTCCCCTGGCCATTTGTTGTCTGATATGGACAGACGTTTAAAAGGTGTAGAGAACTAAGACAACAAAGAACATACCTGCCTGGGGCGGTGGCACACGCTTGTAATCCCAGCGACTCAGGAGGCTGAGGCAGGAGGATCTTGAGTTCAAATCCAGCCTCAGCAACTTAGCAAGGCCCTAAGCAATTTAGTGGGACCCTGTCTCTAATGAAATATAAAAAAAAGGGCTGGGGATGTGACTCAGTGGGTAAGCACCCCTGGGTTCATTCTCTGGTACCAAAAAAAAAAAAAAAACAGAAAACATATATGGGCAGAAATGCATCAAATATATTTAAACTCTTCAAGGGAAGATATTATTCAAAGGGGTAAAAAGGTGAGCTACTGGATTGTCCAGATTGTACATGACTAGGGGGCGGTTCCTGCCTCTTCTGTCAGGAGTGGTGCTTTCTGACCCCGTGGGGGAGGCGGGGTTATGGAGGAACAGTTTAGTCACCTTTCCTTCCATGTGAAGAGGGGCTTCTGGTACATCCCCCACTTAAGAGGCACCTTCCTGTGGGAAGCTTGTAGGAACTTCTATTGGGGTTGTCTGTCCCTCTTTGCCATTAGGGTTCTTTGGAAGGAGCCCAGCATCCAGGATTGGTGGGTTCAAAGTTTAATTTCTGAATTAGCAGATCCTGTCTGGATCACTAAAGCCTGTGTAAGATACAGCCCTATGCCTTTAAAGTTGACCTTCATTTCCTGATGCATCCTGGGTCCACCAGTAGGGCACAGAGCAAGGTAGAATTGACACCATCCTGCAGCCGCTGCTGGGGGACTACTAAAGTGGATGTCCACCAACAGGTGTGGGAGGACCCTTGGGGCACAGGTGAGGCTTCTGGCCAGAGAGCTCCCTCTTTAAAAATGGGCTTCTCTGAGCCTGTTGCCCGTTCCTGGCAGCAAGGCTGTGAGGAACGGTGATGTGAGCTGGAAACAGGCCTTCCTAGGAGAGCAGGGCACTCTGCAAGTTCTCTTCAGGCTGGGAGGAGAGGGACAGGGAGGAGGAGTGTGACAGAGCCCTGAAGCCTCTTCCCGATTTATTGCTAACTAGGGATGCTCTTATAGTCTATCACAAAAAACCCGAGAGGGGCCTTCTCTGTTTCCCATCTCACAACCTGTCCTGTATCCACTGGTGACAATGGAATAGGGTGACCTTAGGAGATGCAGTATGGGCCCAAAAGACTGTCCGGGAAAGCCAGGGTTTCCCTCACTTACTGGTAGTTTCTCCCAGCTCCAAGTGAGTGGGTGAATTCTAAGAACAATCTGAGGGCTCAGAGGCAGAAACCAAGTCTCTGCAGGAGATACTGGAGCCAGGCTGCCTTTACTAACAATCACTCAGGAAGAATCCCTTTGAAGATGAGGCCTTGGGTGAAGGTTGCTTTGAATGAAGTTCCCGGAGTAGAGACCTGGGAAGGTTGGAGCAAGTGGGCAGATTTGCAGGACCTCACTAAACAGCCCTTGGAATGGACACAGACTTCTATACTAGGGGCCTGGGCTGCCCCGGAGACCATGGGCCCTGTGTCCCCAAGGCCTGTGAACCGGGTTGGGCCTGCAGCCTGCCTCCACAGTCCCCTCCTGCTTTCCTCCTGAGCTGCGGAGATGGGGAAGGATGGAGCTCCTTGCTTCACTCTCATGAAATGGCGCATCAGTAAGTGCTACTTAAGAAAACACATGGTCTGCCCCTCGAAAAGGCCCCCCTCTGCTGCTGCCGCCACCAACACCTTTCTTTATTCCGCCCAAACCTCACCAAGGGGAATTCGAAACAACTGTGGTGATAAATCCGCCTGCAGATAATTGGCAAGAAAACAACACTTGTGCAGTATATAACGTTTTATGGTTGTTTCATGTACTTTATTATAATACTAATGAGCAGTTATATATCAGGAGCTAACTGCACGCCGGATTAGCTTGTTAGCATGATATGAAATGGCAGAGCAAACAGTCCAGGCCCCTCGCTCCCTGCATGCCTCCCCCACCCTCCCTCCCTACCCCTCGGTCCCATTTGCACTCAGTAATTAGTATGCAAATTAGGCCCCGGGACCACACAAGTTCTAGTATATTACAAGGGCTTTATTATGCTCTTGTGAGTACATGATGGAAACGGCCCATGACAGTGTTTATCTCACTACCTCTGTCTTGCCTTCTCCTTTATCTCTCTCCCCCTCTACTGCTCTGCACACACACTCACACACACCTTCCTTTGCGTGGGCTACAACCAAGCCCTTCCTGCATCAGACCTCCAAACTAGATGGTGGTTCCTCCTTCTAGTTGAGCATCTCCAGTGGTGGGACACCTGCTCCTTCCGGAAGCCATGGTTCCATTCTACTCGCCACAACTGAAAGAAAATTCTTCTTCTGTGGTTCTTCCTGTGCGTATACACGTGTGAGCATGTGTGCTAGTGTGTGTTCCACGACTCTTTAACAATTTGTTGAAAATCATAAACTCCCTTCATCAAAATAACCTACATAGTCACATGTACACAGTTATTTATGTCAGTTTTGGGGATCCTGTGTTCATGTATAGAAGGAGATCCATAGACTCCTTACCCCATATTGAGCCAAAATTCTTACCCTGGGATTATAATTCCTGTCACACTTCCCAAATTATTCTTTCCCCAAATTCCTCTATCTATGATCACAAGTCATGGTTTCAAGATATATTTCTATATTGACCAAATCTGTCCTAGCTATTGTCCCCTAAACAATAGAAGCCCAAAGTAGAGCAGAATGTCCCTGCTATGTTTATGGTGTAACCAACTCTCCTTTGTTCTGCACACTGTACCTCTGCTAATGTGGCCAAAGTCTTCAGAACTCTTCTGATTGATATAAATTCACCCAGAACTTCCTATGAATTCTTCTCCAGGCATCCAACCTACACTGGCAGAATTTATGTTTTTTAGCTAACATAAAAACAGTTACTTTCTTTGTTAAATTTCACTTGTATTCCAACAAGTACAAGTGATTTTTGAATCTTGGTTCTGTGCCCCTTAGTCTTGTCTCACTGTAAATTTGTCTGCCCTATTGTTTATGGCTTCAAGTTGTTGATAAAAAGTGCTGAGCAGTGGAAAGGACAAAATCCCATCATATGTCACTGGAGACCTCTTTCCAATACTGGTTATCCAGCCATGATCTACCTAACTTTCTCTCTCCTTTATTTTGGGTCTGGTTTACTCTATTTACCCTTTTTCGAATCTCCCCTTGATACTTTATTTCCCCATTTTCTCATTTGCTTCTTCGCTGCATATCTTGAGAGTCTAGTCTGCACATTCTCACATATCATCCAAAAGTGAACTGGATAGTCTGGCTTCTGCCTTGGCTCCTTCAACTAAAATGTTCTCACAAACATCTCTGAATTGCCAAATCTGTGGATTCTTTTCTGTCTTTGTCTTATTTAATTTCATTTCTGCATTTAGCAGAAATCATTGCCTTCTGTAAAAGCTCTATTCCCATGATATATCATAATCCCAGGAGGTGACTCTTCTAGATCTTTCCTAACTCTGAGCATTCCTACTTAGTCTCTTTAGGTGGCTCCTGTTCTTGCACCTGCCCCTAAAGTCCTCAGCTTTCCACCTGTAGTCCTATCTTCTCCTTCTTTTTATTCATTCATTTGCATGTTTGCTTATTCAAAATAAGTGACACTGAGCAACTCTATTACGTATATTAGATGCAAATAATATTAGATGGTAAGATACAAGGTTTTAGGTAGCATAGTCCCTACCTTTCAGGAGTTCAGGCTAAAGGTCACAGTACAATTGGTAAGAGCTTCCACCTCTGAAGGGAAGAGAGGTATGGAAAAGATGCTAAAGGAGCCAAGAGGAATGACTGAGCCGCCTACAGAGAGTGGAATGATTTGGATAACACTAAAATTAGTCTTAAGGGGCTGGGGATGTGGCTCAAACAGTAGCCTGCTCACCTGGCATGCACAGGGCGCTGGGTTCGATCCTCAGCACCACATATAAATAAAATAAAGATGTTGTGTCCACCGAAAACTGAAAAATAAATATTAAAAAATTCTCTCTCTCTCTCTCTCTCTTAAAAAAAAATTAGTCTTAAACTGGTAGCAGTGGTGCACACCTGTAATCCCAGCAACTCAGGAGGCTGAGGCAGGATTGCAAGTTCAAGACCAGCCTAGGCAACTTACCTCTTAAGACCCTGTCTCAAAGAAAATTTTAAAAGGGTGGGGATGTAACCCAGTGGTAGAACACCCCTGGGTTCAAACCCCAAGTGCCAATAAGAAAAAAAAAAGGTAGCCTTAAAGGATGAGTAAGAATTTACTAAGCTCGCTCAAAAAAATCTCCTATTACTGCTACATTCTTCTGAAATTTTTCATTCCCATTTCCCTCCTTGCTTTCTCCCTTCCCAAACTATTCTCCACACTGAGCATACAGAAGTCTTTCCACAAGTACAAATCTGATTCTTTATAAAATTCTTGATGGTTCCTTTTGCCTATAGGATGAACTCCCAACTCTGGAGCATGATATGCAATCTGTTTTACTAATCTGACATCTGGCCAGTTTATCTCTATGCTTGGCAGGTGGTCTTGTGCCCCATAATAGGGTCTATCCGTTGGCCATGAGGAATCCAGCATACAGAAGGCATTCTCCCACACTGACTGCACTTGAACTTTGAACAACGCTCCTCTTACCCATATGAGCTCAAAGTCAAAGCTGATGGCCTCCCATACAGCTCTGAGCAGTCTTCCTCTCCCACTGCCCACATCTCTACCCCAGGCTGCAGCAAGGCCCCACAGCATAGGTAGAGAACAGGACAGCTGTTGTCCAAAGGAGAAGATCAGAAAGGAAGAATCTGTAAAGCATGGGCACAGAATAATGGGCTTCATGAATACTTAGCATAAGGAAGAGAGGGGGGGAAAAAAATCTGTGTAGCAGGCAGTTTTTGTAAAGCGTTGAACTGTACCACACATCACCCCCTGACAGGCCCTGATGTTAGCTCCTGGAATGGATCACAAGAGACTCATTAGAAAAAACAAATATTATCGCACGCTGAAATGATTTATGGAGAAAAATGAAAAATTTTGTGTGGTTGCGTTCCCTCTCACTCACTCCCCCTCGCCTCTGCCTTCTTATGGGGAAGTTATTTATGGCTCCAGACCCTTAACAAGAGAACAGCAAAGCTCTGGGCTGATCACTCCTGCAAACTGCCTACATTTGATTTTTATTAGTGACTTAAAGCTTCCTTTTTTTTCTTTATTGTCCTGGGTGAACCAAAATGCATTTTAATGCCTGCTATTCAGGCCAGACAAGAAATGTGTATATGCCTCCCACACAAGCCAGCCATTCAGCGTCTACGTCTAGAACTGGGGGTGATGAAGAAGGAAGAGACGAGAAAGACCAAGCTTATGGAGAAGGCGCGTCAGGTGCTATGATCCGGAGCACTGGCTACACATCACCCTTGGGTGGGGGCTAGACCCACAGATTGAACGGAGTAAGTTTCAGATAAGGAAAGGAGATGGTAATCACCACTCATCATGTTGTTTGCAAATTGGCAGACATTAGGTGTTTCCCTTAGATTATTTCACTGAATCTTCCTCACGACTAGGAGTTAGGCACCTTGTGCTCATTTTATAGAAGAGGAAACTGAACCTCAGAAAAGTCAAGAAACTTATCCAGAGTCACACAGATATAATATACACAACTGTGTATATTTTTATGTTCTACTGTGTTCTGAATCATCTCCCAAGTTGGAGCATGATGTCTCTAGAATCAAAACTTCTCAGACCTATTTCATGGTCCCATTTTCTGGACAGGTCATCATCAAATCTTTGATGGGAGGTGCTGCTTCTCAAGGCAGCTGAGGGCCCTGGGGATCCTCGTGACATCTGGGTATCTCCCGGTTGGCCAGGTGCGTTTGTATTCCAATTGTCTTGCCCTGAAACATTGAAGCTATGTACATCCCTCTTACCTTGCATCTCCTGGATATAGTTAATTTTATAAAATCAAATCTTTTTTATTTTTATTTTATTTTGGGACAGAGTCTCACTAAGTTGCTGAGGCTGGCCTGGAACTTGAAATCCTCTTGCCTCAGCCTCCAGAGTTGCTGGGATTGCGGGCATGTGCTACCACTCCTTGCTCATAAACTCAAACCCTTAGAGATTCTCTTGAGAAAAAATTTAACCTCTGAAGTCCCCCAGGTGGAATGCGTCCCTTGCTATCCTCACTGTGATAATCATGACCCACACTACAGGGGTTCTGGGCTTTACCCAGCAAACTGTGGTTGGGCCTGTCCGTCCAGCCTCTGTGATCATGGACCTCTGTCCCCATACTCTTGTCCTCTAGGCTCTCTAGTCTCTCCAGTTGCTTCTCATACTTATGATGCCAGCACTGGCCAGGAACAGAGTGGACACCAGTATAGGCCCCAGTGTACAATAACCACCATTTTTCATTTTCCTATTTCTATTCTGATTCATCAGTGGGTTCCTACTGTTAATCAGACAGTTAATAAAGATACACAAGAAATCTCAGTGACAGGAGCTAACCAGGTCTTTCATATGTAGACAGGTGCCACAATTCCAAGGTTATAGCCTTCCTGGGGACATCAGTGGAGAGTCACAAACTGAGCCTCAAGTGACTAGCCTTAGAAAACATCCTGCTAATGCCTCTGTACTTTAGGTTGCCCTAAGGGAGAGGGAAGGTGTCTTGAGCGGAATGGCCACCCCGAAATAGGAAACTATGACAGAGGTGACCTGGGAATCATGGCACAGTCCCAGCTATTCCTAATCTGCACTTTCTTCTCCACAGCTTTTCCCCAGGGGAAGCTAGGGTCCCAGGAAGAGAGGATGGTGTTACTGACAACAAGGGGTGAGGTCCCTATGCAGGCCATGGGGGCTGTACCTCTTTGTGACCCGTAACTCACTTTGACATCTGAACAGAAGGAAGGGCTGCTGAGGAAGGAGCAGCCCATCCTCCCTACCCCCCACAACCCTGAATTTAATTCGCAGGACAACAGGGACCTCGGCCTTGGGACATAGGCAGCATTTCCTCCTGAACCCCTGAGAATTTTGGCAAATTGGGCTGGGTCAAAGAACCTGGAGGAGGAGCAAAGGAGTGCTGGAGAAAGGAGTGGGCACCCTGAGTGGACCTGGAGCCTGGAGGGGCTAAGCCTCCCATCCCTGCCTCAGCCCCTCCCAGGCGGGCTCCAGGGCCAGCCCACTGGGCCTCATTCCTGGAAGGCCTGTCTCTCGGCAGGGTTGCTAGGTGCGGTGAGCCGGGTGCCTGCCACCGGCTGGCCAAGGCTCTGCCTGGAGACCATTGGGGAGGCTGGGAAGAAGGAGCTGCATTATTTGGTTGATCCCTCCCTCCCTCCCCCAGCCTCAGCACAGTGAGCTTTCCGGAGGGATGGTTATGAGCCAGCCCATCCCCAGGCCTTCCTCTTTGTGCAGAGACCTCCCCATCAGACCCCCCACCTTCGCTGGCTGCCCCCTCCCCCTTCCCTCCAGTTCAGCAGAGCCAGAGTTAAGCCCGGGGTTAATGCCCAGTGACACCTGCAGGTTGGCTAGTGTTGTTGACATGAGGGTGGGGGGAGGGGAGGGGTGATGGGGGAGATCGTTGGTGGCTTTATTATGGAGAACTCAGCAGGCCTGGGGCCTTCTATTGTCCAAGTGGCAAATAAATAAATAGGAGAAAGTAAGTCTTCCCCATGGCTTACCGACGGGAGGTTAACAGCTGGACATGACATGACAAATTGGGCATTTTTCTTTGGGGACTGATCCTTACAGCAACTAGCAGGGAGAATGAGAGAGAGAGGGAGGGAGGGAGGGAGGGAGAGAGAGAGGGAGAGAGAGAGAGAGAGAGAGAGAGAGAGAGATGGCAGTTAGAGAGAAAGCGAGCCAGAGCACAGAACAGGCTCATCGCAGAAGTCCACATTGAAGCCATGTATATGTGGACATGACTACGTGACTGGAGTGTACAGGGAACATGGCAACATTTTGGACCTTAAAAAACAAAGTGAAACAAGCTGCCTCCGGAATAAATCCCAGAGCCTTGGCAGCTGGGTATCTGGCTGTAGGGGGAGATGCCCCGGGAGCTGTCACCATGGATGCCTTACCTCTTCTGCCAAATGCAAAACCAAAAGGTGGACACCAGTTCTATTCTAAAGAATCCCTTCTTTCCAGGTGGGTGGTGGAGCAAGCAGCCTAGCTCAAGCCTGATTAGGAGGCTGTCTCTTGCACCAGGTTCAGTTGACTGGAACTGGTCCAGGCTGGGCAACAGCGCCTCCCACTTGTCTCTGTAGCTGGTGTCAGGAAGCAGCTCTCCCCTGACCCTATATGACCTTTCTCTTCTTTAGGCAGTGCCCAGCAAGAGGCCTGGAGGAGCAGAGGAAGTAACCCCTCCAGAACAGTGGTCTCTGTTGCCCACTGCAAGTTGAATTCAGGTGGGAAACAGCGGGGATGGGAGACTGCTCATCTCTGCCAGGGACCTGCACCTGGACCTGCACCTGTTAAGCTGAGGGCAAATGGCCATTGTGTTCTGCCAAGGCAGCAAACTATGGCAGCCAATAGCTTGTGGCCTGGAGTCAATAGGCCTGAGATGGCATCCTGTTCCTCTTGACCCCCCAGTTATGACATGCTATTTAATCTCTCTAAGCCTCAGTTTCCTTTATGTAAAATGGGATAATACTATACCTTCCGCCTAGACCACTGTGAGGTTTAAATGAGTTAATGCATGTGAGTGCTGAGTGCAGCGTGTGATAGATCCTTTATAAATGCCACTTAGTACTGCTCTGGGGTTAGCCAGCCTTTTCCTCCTCCATGTTGCCTTGTGCTTTAATACTGGTGGGAGGACCCTATGGAACTGTCTTGTGGCATGGGAGGGAAGCACACAGCCAGTTCAATTCATAGAAGTTACATCTCCACCATCTCCAGGCTAAGCATGGATTAGTCCACAGCCCTCATGGAACCCTGCCTGGAAGAACCACCTCCTTCCATTCCTCTTTCCAAGACAGTGGCTGCAAGGAGAAGCCTTGCTGGCAATGATTCTGCCCTATGCCCACTCCATGAGGGAAGCCTGGCCAGATTGTCAAAGGTGTTCAGAGGGAAGAAAAGATTCCTGACTTTCAAGAGCATTTTGTTTGAGTGTTCATCTTGAAAACAAACTCTCCATTCTCCCTCTGGGACCAGAGAAAAACCACAAGAAAATAGTGAGAAAAAGCTGAGTTAATTAATTCATCTAAGAAATGCTTATTGAACATGTACCAAATATCAACACAGCTCTCTGTCTTGGGAATAGAGCCATAAACAAAGCAGGTGAAAACCCCCTGCCCTCATGGAGCTCACACTACAGATCTCCAAGACAGCAAATGGATCCTTCAGAGTTGTCTCCATCCCTTCCATGGGCTCCTCAGCGTGTCGATGGCCTCATATGTTCTTTGTTACTCTTCCTGTTGGATTCAAATCAGGCTTCCCAGGAGAGGGGACCTGAAAGATGTGCAGGACAAGAGAGGAGCACTTTCTCTCGTCTTGCACAACATAGGTACCTTAGGGAGGGAGGGCAGCTGCTTAATTCCTGGAAGCATCACTGGAGGGAGGTTTGAGAGGAAGTATAATCCCCCATACTGGTTTGCTGGAAAGAGGCTGCCAGAGGGCTCAAAGAGGAGGCAGGCGCTGGGAGAGCTAGCCAGAGCAAGAAGTGTCTAAAGGGCAAAGGAGAAGAGAAATCAGGCAGAGGGAGGGTTGAAGACGGGTGAGACCTCGGAGGCTTGCTACACCAGCATGCTGCCACTTCTTCATTAGAACGCTCCATTATGGCCCCCACTTTGTGGCAAATCCCATTGTAGGAAGTGAGGGGCTACCTGAACCTGAGAGAGACAGGACCTAGTCCTCCGAAGATCCTTGCCAGACCCTAGAACCAAAGAGGTGGAAGGTTTAAAGAAAGGTTTGTAAGGTGTAGGACTTTCACATGTGACAAAGAGGAATTGCATTCACGGCCAGATGGGCATCTGGGGCAGGTTGTGGAAGGAACTGGGGAGTCACTCTCAGCCTTGGTTGCTCTGACCATTCAGCCTCCTTATGGCTAGTACCAAAAAGCCAAATCCTACCCTCCCCAAGCAAGCCCAATGATTTGACTCAGTGGCACCCAGGTCCAGCCTAGAGTTCCCATGGCCAGGGCTTCTACCTGGAGAATCACCTGCTCCATAAGGATCTGAGCAGGAGCCACACAGCTTTCTTCTTCCAGGAAGTCCCTTCCCCCAGCCCCTGCTACTCACTCCCCTATATAATATTCCACGTTAGAGCTCATAAATGCTGCTGCGGGTCCCCAGCCTGATTGAATTTGGAAGCCATTGTTTACAGACGTCTGGCTGTACAGGGGGATTTATTGAATTTTCCATGAAATGTTGCTCCCCTAATGCTGTAAAAGGCAAGCAGCCCACATCAGAGGAGCCCTGCGTTACAGGATCATGTTACCCCGAGATGGAGTGCTTGCTTCACAGTCGTCATGCACCAAGCTCTGGCTCTGGGCAGGCAGGAGAGACTTCAGAAATCACACCTGACTCCTCCCTGACACCCCAAAGCTTGGACTTCTGAACCAACCTCTGCCCCTCCATTTCCCATTCCCTTGCAGTTAGTCTGAAAACCCTGGAGACACCATCTCGAATTCTCCCAAGTCCACTCTCCTGCCCATCCCACCTGCTGCTGTTGTAGTTCAGACTACGACATCGACATCGCTGCAGTCACTGCTTTGCTCCTACCTGCAGCCTTTTCTCACCTGCCCTATGCCCTGCATCATACCCCACAGGGCACTTGACACATAGCAGGTATTCAATAAACAAAGGAAAAGAAGGAGACAAGGTAGAAAGAAAGGAATAAGGAAGTGAGGTGTTCATGAGTATCACTGGTTGAGACATTTCTGCCATCACCCTTCCCCTTTATTGAATCTGTTCTTTTGAAGGTCATTAATCTGAATCCCCAAATCCATGTTAGACCTCACCCCTCAGCATCTCTGACCCTGCTGGTCACCTTCCTGAAATCCTCTAGACCCACTGGCACAAGAGGCTGTAATCTGTGGACACAAGAGGCCCCAGGACAGGGGATAGCTAACCAATAGCCCCTCGAGAGCCGAAGTGGAGATGTTCTTGTGTGTACCACAAAATGCAATCAGACCAAGTTTTCCTATGTTAAAAAGCACATCCTTTAAACCCTCACACTCCTTGAGCTTCTATCCCCTTCACTGCCTCATTGCTCAAAGGTTTATTTATATTTAACCAGCTCCACTTCTCACCCCCGGCTCATTTCTGCCATCACCCTTCCCCTTTATTGAATCTGTTCTTTTGAAGGTCATTAATCTGAATCCCCAAGTCCATGTTAGACCTCACCCCTCAGCATCTCTGACCCTGCTGGTCACCTTCCTGAAACCCTTTTCTCTCCCAGTGTCTCTTGTCCCACGCTCCTGGTTCTCCTTGCTGACAGTTCCTTCTTACTCTTCACCCTCCTCCATCCTAAATAACAGGAGGTGTTTCCCAGTGTTCTGTCTTTGACCCTCCTCCCTCAGTGTGCACTTTAATCTGATGAGCTCATCTGTTCCTACACTCAGCTATCATCTTTATTTAGAGGACTCCTGCATATAAAACTCCAAATCTGACCTCTTATTGCTCTGCTCCCATTTTTCCAACTGCTTGGTGAATGTCCTCAGTGCTATGTCCCATAGACATTTCAAAATTGAATCTATCCTCTCACCCCCACCCTCATGATAATGCACCTTCAATAGGCCTTATTTCTGTTGATGACATTATCATTCTCTCAATTACTCAATCATGAAATCTTGAAGTGGTCTTTGGTATAGATGCCCTAGACCCACGTACCTACTGCATACTGAATAGCTCTTAACACAGCCATTAGTACCCCCAGCACACACACATGAACACACAATTTGTTCTCTTTCCTTTATTTCCTTGCTAGCATGAACAGGTCCACTATCCTCCCAGGAACCTAAGCCAAAAACCTAAGCATCCTCAGTCTTCTCTCTTGGCCTCCTATCCCCGAGTCCCATCAGTCACTAAATCCTATGGGTTCATTATCATCCTTTATTTATGGCCCTCTGTCTCCAGTGCCTGGTACTTAGTTTGAGTCCTCAATACAGTTTATCTCACTTATGTTGTCTAAAAGTCCTCCCAGTTGGTGTTCACCATCCAGTTTCTCCTTTCCATTCATCCTTCATCCTGCTATTAGCATGATCTTGCTAAAATGCCACCCTAAAACCTGCTTAATCCTCCAATGGCTCCTCACTGCTTCCGCCATGATAACCAAGCCTCTCCACTGCCTCTTAGCATTTGCACATGCTACTCCCTTTTCCTGGAATGCTCTACTCCCCTCAGACCTTCCATCCTAACCCCTTTATCCACCTCCATTTGATATTCTCTGATTTTTTTGTTTGTTTTGTTTTATTCAAGGGACTGAGCCCAGGGAGCACTAGACTGAGCTACAGTCCTAGCTAGACATTTTACTTTTTATTTTGAGACAGAATCTTTCTAAGTTGCCTTGGCTGGCCTTGAACTTATAACCCTCCTGCCTCAGCCTCCCCAGTAGCTGGGATCACTGGTGTGCGCCACTGCACCCAGCTTCAATCATTCTTTAAGACCCAAGGTCCTATTCTCTACGACGTTCTTCCCAACCCCTCCAGGCATAAGTGAGCCCTTCATTCCACTAAACCTCTCCTAAATTTGTTCATACCACTTCAGAACAGATAGGATGTCGCTATATGATGGGCCATGTTCCCCAACGTTTTGGGGCTTCCATATCCCCAACACCTAACACAGGGCCTTGCAGGTAGGAGGCTCTGAACAGTTGTTCAATGAAGATCACTTTTAAGTGAAGGAGGCACAAC